>NW_027507790.1:88353404-88953404 GCF_037356315.1 Lithobates pipiens | reverse complement strand
AAGCAGAACTCTGCCGACGTGCCCCCGGTGCTGCTCCAGGGACCTGGAGAAGATCAGAATGTCATCAAGGTATACGATGACAAAGATATCCAAGAAATCACGGAAGACATCATTAATTAAATGTTGGAAGGTGGCTGGGGCATTACACAACCCGAAAGGCATTACCAGATACTCGTAGTGCCCAAAACGAGTTCGGAAAGCGGTCTTCCATTCGTCGCCTGCTCGTATGCGGACCAAGTTATAGGCACCTCTTAAGTCCAATTTAGTGAAGATGGTAGCTGACCTCAGCTTCTGGAAGAGCTCAGGAATCAGAGGTAGGGGGTAGCGATTTTTGATCGTAACCTTGTTCAATTCCCGATAGTCCACACAGGGTCGAAGAGATTGATCTTTTTTGGTAACAAAGAATATTCCAGCCCCGGCAGGAGATGTGGAATGACGAATGAACCCCTTTTGGAGATTCTCGGAAATGTAAGCCTTCAGGGCCTCTTGTTCCTTTTCGGATAAAGGGTAGACACGTCCAAATGGGATCTCAGCCCCAGGAAGGAGCTCAATGGGGCAATCATAGGGACGATGTGGGGGTAAGGAGTCAGCCCCCCGTTTACTGAAAACGTCCAGAAACTCATGGTAAGGTTCGGGGACAGATTGGCATAAGTCTAAGTCTGGGTCTAGGCAGAGGAGTGTTCTGGTGTGTGTAGAAGCCCCAGGCAAGCAGTGGTCCCGGCAGTAAGGGGAGAGGAACTTCACCTCCCTAGAAGTCCAGTCGATGGAGGGATTATGGGCCTGCAGCCACGGAATGCCCAGAAAGTGGGGATGAGATGACATCCAGGATTAACAGTTCAGAATGTTGGCAGGGAGTAGAGGCGGATAGTGGAAGGGTCTCCTGGGTGACTCGGCCGGACTTAATCTGAGAACCATCGGCCAAAAAGATAGCAAGTCCATGAGTCTTTTTCTGTAGTGGAATCGAATGCAGGTCGGTGAAGGCGGAGTCGATGAAGCAGCCGCAGGCTCCGGAGTCAAGAATGGCATTAACGTGTATGGTTCTTCCCGGCAGCTGAAACGAGAAGCAGAAGGACAACATGGAGAGGGTTGGAAGGTGGGTTAAAGGAACTGTGAGACACAGGTGAGAGGCACTTACGTGGCTTTACAGGACAGTTGGCCACGTAGTGTCCGGGGCCGCCACAGTATAGGCACAAGTTCATTTGACGGCGGCGGGCTCGCTCTTCAGGAAGCAGAGAGGGTCGGAGTAGTCCAAGTTGCATCGGTTCCTCAGGAGCAGGAGGCACACTGGTAGGTCCTCTTTGAGGAGGCGGAGAGAAGAAAGGTGTGGGAGACGAGGTCCTAGCCGTCATCCAGGCAGGTCTCAGTGGTTGGGAAGAGCGTTCGGCCCTACGCTCGCGAAGTCTGCGGTCTATTTGGATGGCCAGAGCAATTAAGTCCTCCAAAGCGTCAGGAGTGGAGACACGAGCTAATTCATCCTTGAGGCTTTCAGACAGGCCCATACGGAATTGGTGTCTAAGGGCCGCCTCATTCCACAGGGTATCTGCGCTCCAGCGTCTAAAGTCAGAGACGTAGTCCTCAGCCGTCCTGCGGCCTTGCTGGAGCGCAGTTAATGCAGACTCTGCGGTGGTAGCCCGTTGGGGGTCATCGTAAAGTTGCGCCATCCCCTCGAAGAAGGTGGCGAGGGTCTGTATAAGGGGGCTGTCATTCTCCAAGAGATGGTGGGCCCAGGACTGAGGCTCTCCTTGCAGGAGAGAAATGACAAACCCCACCTTGGTGGCCTCCAGAGAGAAAGTCCTGGGCTGGAGGGCAAAGTAAAGCTGGCACGCGTTGCGAAAAGCCCGGAACTTGGAGCGGTCCCCAGAAAATCTCTCAGGAGTGGGAACCCTAGGCTCAGGTGGGAGCATCATAACTGTTGAATGTGCAGCTGGCTGGACAGGAGGAGGCTGAGGTATGGCGTCAGATGATCCCGGAGTAGAGAGGTGCTGGACACGTTCCTCCAACCTGGAGTAGCCATCCTGAAGGGATTTCACGGCCTGGGTGAGGGCCGCAAGGTGGGAGCAAATCTCCTTCATGGCGGAGGTCCCTTCCGCAGACTCAGACACGGCTGTCTCGTACTGTTAGGAACGTCTGGTATTGAGTCTGACTTGGTGGAAGGGGACCTCTCCTACGGCTCTGGTTCCGGTCTCTCTGGAATGGGGACAGGGAGACAGGAGCGCAGCGGGGTAGAAGAGTCCGGCCAGGTGCAGCAACCGGTGCTGGGTAGGTAAGGATCCTTGGAGCAGGAACTCCCAGTAGTATGGAAGAGACAAGGAGAAGGCTGCTGACTGTGGATCCTGGATGGATAAGGTCCGCTGGACGAGGAGGTAGCCGACTCAGGAACAGGCAGGAATCAAGCAGAGGTGTCAGGTACAAGCAGGAGGTTCGGCAACAGGAAAACAGTCCAAGAAGGGTCAAACAAGCCGGGGTCGGAGCAGGAGAGGTCAGCAAGGTCAAACGGAGCCGGGTCAGGTATCAGATGAGCAGCAGACAGGTAACAGGTAACTTCAGGCACTAGCTGCAGACGAGACAGCACAGAACCACAACAACTGTGCCCTTAAAAAGGGCCACTGGCGCCAATCAAGCTAACGTACGCCCGAGCGTGCGTGCGCTGCGCGTACATACGATCGTCGTGCACCCACGCGCGTCGGAAGGCGCTCGTGCCTACGACGACCCGCAACACGAACGCGTGTGCGCGCACGGAGAGCCGGTCGAATGGAACGGACGGATTCCTGACACTCGGTTGTCCCTTAAGTACACATCTTATTAGAAATATCAATATATCATTGAGTCTTTTGCTCTTCACCCCTGATGAAAGTTCTGTGATACCAGCAAATGGAAACAAGTCGGGTATGGGTGATATAAGAAGAGTATTTTTAACCATTCACTTTTTGATTTGTCTTATTTATTTATGTAATTGTCAATTTGTAAATACGCCATTGGGACATTTTTTAGTTGATGTGTCCCTCTGGTGGTACTATGTATTCTTGTTGTAACTATTATTAAAGTATGTATACATTGTTAATCGTTATTTGGTAGTGGTGGTCATTTAAAATCCCACCCATTTAGGGGGAATTTTTCTTTGTTCAGTACATCAGGTGTATCTAATTTCTTGAGACACTAACAAGTCAGGAAAGTACAAGTACCCCCCAAATGACCCCTTTTTACAAAGTAGACATTCCAAGGTATTAAGTAAGTAGCATGGTGAGTTTTTTTAAGTTGTCATTTTTTCCCACAATTCTTTGCAAAATGAAGATTTTTTTGTATTTTTTTTTTACAAAATTGTCATATTATCAGGTTATTTTTCACAGACAGCATATGCATACAACAAATTACACCCCAAAATACATTCTGCTACTCTTTCTGAGTATGGCTATACCACATGTGTGAGACTTTTACACAGCGTGGCCACATACAGAACACCAACATTGATGTAGTACCTTCAGACGTTCTACGAGCAAAAATGACGCATCTCATTTCACAGCCACCTATTACACTTTTGAAGGCCCTGGAGTACCAGAACAATGGAATTTCCCATAAAATGACCCCATTTTGGAAAGCAAACACCCCAACGTATAATCTGTGAAGCATAATCAGTCTTTTGAATGGTTCATTTTTTTTCCAGAAGTTTTTGGAATATGTGGAAAAAAATGAAAACGCATTTTTTTTTTTACACAAAGTTGGCAATTTATAGGATATTTCTAACACATAGCATGTATATAACAAAAATTACACCACAAAACACATTCTGCTACTCCTCCCAAGTATGGCGATACCACATGTGTAGGACTTTTACACAGCCTGGTCACATAGAGAGGCCGAACATTGAAGTAGTACCTTCAGGCGTTCTAGGAGCATAAATGACACATCTCATTTCATTCCTACCCATCACACTTTTGAAGGTCCTGGAGCACCAGGACAGTGCAATTACCCACAAAATGGCCCCATTTTGGAAAGCAAACACCCCAACGTATATTCTATGAGGCATGGGCTGCAGATAGGTACTTGAGTACTCTGATGGCCTGGTGACAGGTACTCGGGTACTCTGATGGCCTGGTGACAGGTACTCGGGTACTCTGATGGCCTGGTGACAGGTACTCGGGTACTCTGATGGCCTGGTGACAGGTACTCGGGTACTCTGATGGCCTGGTACTCAGATAAACTGTGATAGGTACACAGATGAACTGTGACAGGTACTCAGATGAACTGTAACAGGTACTCGGATGAATTGGGACAGGTACTCAGATGAACTGTAACAGGTACTCGGGTACTCAGATGGACTGTGACAGGTACTCGGGTACTCTGATGGACTGTGACAGGTACTCGGGTACTCTGATGGGCTGTGACAGGTACTCGGGTACTCTGATGGGCCGTGACAGGTACTCGAGTACTCTGACGGGCCGTGACAGGTACTCGGGTACTCTGACGGGCTGTGACAGGTACTCGGGTACTCTGACGGGCCGTGACAGGTACTCGGGTACTCTGATGGGCCGTGACAGGTCCTCTTTATTGGGGGGGGGGACAATCAGTGTGATTGGTGTACACTGTAAGCGGTAACGAGATGTTACCGCAATCTCCTCGATCGTGTGTGAGGAGGAGAACCCGGTAACATCTCGTTACCGCAGTTTGTTTACATTTTAGTGATCGGCTGTGAAACGATCACAGCCATTCACGTGGGTAAACAGCCGGCCAATGGCTGTTTACCAGCATCGGTGACGAGCAGTGTTCCTGGGGAACATGCCGCCACCGGCGTGCATGCGCAGCGCGCTCGCGACCATGCGCCGTGCACAGTGGGGGTGTGATCGGCCGTGACTTCATCACGGCTGATCACGTGGTAAACAGCCATACCCAATGGCTGTTCACCCCCTTCAGTGGCAAGCGGTGTCTCCGTGACACGCCGCCACCGAAGAAACAGGGATGTGTGTGCACGATCGCGCGCATTCCCTGTTTAAATGGGAGGACGTCATATGACGCCCTCCTGTCATAATAGGTCCGCCGCCTGGCCATCATTTGACGGCCGGCGGTTGGGAAGTAGTTAAATAAAATAAAATATTTTATTGGTCTTGTGAGTAGAGTCTGTTTTTATGATAGTGGTATGCTATCGAAATATTAAATATAACTTTTTAAAGTAACTAGGTCCTGACATAAATACCAAGGGGAAACTGAACAATATGAGCATGTTTACCTGTGGGTTAGTATATATCTGGAGCAATAGTTTTATATAGTATTTGCCTGGTATTACCTATTTTGCTATACCTTTTAATTTTACTTCTTAGGTTCCATTTGGAATATATCCCCTTGGGTTAGTTCTGGCATATGTATTGGTTTGCTGTATGGAGTTTTGAGATCCGCCACCCTAAACTCAGATCGAGGCGTGGTTCTTTCTGTTTACTATTTAGTGCGATGAGTGCATCCCCCGTGCCCCAGGATGAAGTCAGCTTGTGATGAAACATGCATCAGGAGGAGTGGCGTGCTAACGTCATCGTGCTGAGGTCCCGAGAGGATGGGTAATCGATAGCCAGCTTTTTACAAATGATGCTATGATTTTATGCTCTTGATGTAAGTGCTTTTTTGATTGAATTAAACCTGTATGTTACATATTACACTATGGTGAGTTTTCTTTTATTGGGTATAACTGCCTTGTCTATGGCAATTGGATGACAGAGTCGCCCCAGCCCTGATTGGTTGGTGTCCTGGCTAATACACACTAAGGAACCATTGTGTGTCGACATTTTAAATCCCCTGGATAAAGGCCCTGGCTGGGTTGAAAGCCGCAAGCAAGATTAAAGAGGAGGGCCGGTTTAAAAAAAATAATTAAAAGTCAGCAGCTGCAAACACTGTAGCTGCTGACTTAATAAACACACTTACCTGTCCAGGGCGCCCGCGATGTCGGCCGCCCGAGGCTGACCTGTCCCTCGGCTCTCGGGTCCCGGCGCCATTTCCTACTGCGCATGCGCGAGTCACGCAGCACTTAGTGAATGGGGCGCGCTGTGTTCTGGGACACACAGTTCCCAGAACACAGCGCGACCCATTACCCAGAAGATGCCGCACGGAGGAGAGAAGAAAGAAGATCTCCGCGGAGGAGGAAGAGGCAGATTAGAATGATGTGTCTAGCAACAGGCATTTCTGGTAAGTTAAAAAAAAACATTTTTTTAATTTATTTTTTAATGATTTTTTTTTAATTTTTAATGTATTTTTTTTTTCAGGGTGGCCCTCCACTTTAAGCTTGCCCTCTGGTAAGCATGCATTTTATGTGGTGGTGGTTCACAAGTCTGTAGTGGTGGGTGCTGTCTCAATCAGTGAAAATACAGGATATGCACACATTCACCTGTGGTTGATGGACTTTACTATGTATAACCTTCAATTAGAGATACTGAATTGTGGTTCATTCACGTATTGTTAATCACTTTATGTATGTCATTTATTAACGCGCCTTCATTTTTCTTTTTTACTGTTTTGGTGTGTATCTCACTTTAAGCTGCTAGTTCCTTTTTCTTTTTTAGAATTATATTGTAATTATTAATTTTACCTAGCTTGGTAATTTTTATATTAAATACAGGGCAATCTTAGAAAAATATCTGTTAGGCCCCGTACACACGGTCGGACAATCCAACCACAAAATCCGTCGGAAAAAATCAGAAACTGGTGTTGCATACTAACAGTCGGACAAAGTTGGCAGAAAATCCGATTGTTAGGAACGTGATGACGTTCGTTTGTTACAACGGGACTACGTTGAGGCTAGTAGCCAATAGCTTTGGTCTCATAATTTGATCTGAGCATGTGTGGCACTTTGTCCGATTGGAAAAAGTCTGATCGGATTTTGTTGTCGGAAAATTTGAGATCCTGCTCTCAAATTTTTTCTGTCTGAATTTCCGACGGAAAAAGTCCGACAGAGCCCACACACGATCAGATTTTCCGACAATATAATCGAACCTTTTCAGTCTGAATTTCCGACCGTGTGTACGGGGCATTACAGTCTGCAAAAAAATTGAGACTGGGCAGAAGTTCAACTTCCAGAAGGACAACGACCCTAAACATGCAGCCAGAGCTACAATGGAATGGTTTTGATCAAAGCATATTCAGGTGTTAGAATTGACCAGTCAAAGTCCAGACCTAAATCCAATTGAGAATCTGTGGTAAGACTTGAAAATTGCTGTTCACAGGCGCTCTCCTTCCAATCTGACAGAACTTGAACTATTTTGCAAAGAAGAATGTGCAAAAATGGGCAAAATATCACTCTATAGATGTGCAAAACTGGTAGAGACATACCCAAAAAGACTTGCAGCTGTAATTGCAGTGAAAGGTGGTTCTACAAAGTATTGACTCAGGGGGGCTGAATACAAATGCACGCCACACTTTTCACATATTTATTTGTAAAAAATTATGAAAAACATTTATCACTTTCCTTCCACTTCACAATTATGTGCCACTTTGTGTTGGTCTATCACATAAAATCCCAATAAATTACATTTACATTTTTGGTTGGAATATTATTATTATTATTATTTATTATTATACACGATTTCTATAGCACCAACAGTTTACACAGAGCTTTGCAATGTAGAGAGGGACAGCACAATTACAGTACAGTTCAATACAGAAGAGACAGGAGGGCCCTGCTCCTAGAGCTTACATTCTAAAGGGAGGGGGTGGTGGTACAAAAGGTAATAGATGAAGGGAATGAGTTGATGGGTGGTGGCTCGAGGATAGTTGTTAGGTGGGTGTAGGCTTCCCTGAGGTGGACAGGTTAGCGGCTGATCGTATATACCGGGGAAGGGAGTTCCAGAGGATGGAAGAGGCTCTGGAGAAGTCCTGAAGGCGAGCATGAGAGGAGGAAACAAGGGAGCTAGAGTTCAGGAGGTCCTGGGAGGAGCAGAGGGGACGATTTGGGAGATATTTGCAGATGAGGTTGGTGGTGTAGCCGGGGATGATGTTGTGGGTGGCCTTGCATGTAGAATTTTGAATTTTTTTTTATACGGTGGGGTAGGGGAAGCCATACAAAAAAAATTTTGGAAAATGTCAAGGGGTGTGAATACTTTTTCAAGGAACTGTATGTTTATCTTACTATATATACACATGGGCGCTTATTATTTGCTATGGGCGCTGCACTTTACACAGTTACCACCTTCCATCCATTATACTTTACATTACATTATACTCCAAGTTCAAAGAAAAGTTACAAAGCAGACATATCCAATTATAACTTCATAATAAAGAGAAGCGTGTGATTGGGTGGAGCAGCCTACTACAGAGAGAATTCTAGATTCACAGATCACACGCTGCTGTTCCAACTGTCAGTCTTCTGAAAGCAGCCAGACACGTAGGATGTTGTCATTGGCCGGGCACAGGGAGCTGATCCGCCCCAAACCTCTCCTATTGGCTGCTGCTTAGCTGTGAGAACGCCGTGGCACTGACAGTTTGTACAGACAAGGAATACCTAACACCATTCATGATCTTCACTGTCATCCCATTAGACACATCAGGGTTCATTTACTAAAACTGGAGAGTGCAAAATCTGGTGCAGCCGTGTATGATAGCCAATCAGCTTCTAACCTGAGCTTGCACCATTAAGCTTTGACAATAAAACCTGGAAGCTGATTGGTTTTTATGCAGAGCTGCACCAGATTTTACACGCTCCAGTTTTAGTAAATGAAACCCATCAGACACATCATCGTCTACAACACACACTCAGCAGCCTGTCAGCACTGAACACAGCACTGTACAACTGTATGAAGTAGGGGGCGTACACCCATACAGGGGCTTATATACAGATGTAAAATCACACATTGTTTACTAGCAAAACAGAACCAAAAGGTTTCCCAGTAAACACCACGGGGGGATTTACTAAAACTGGAGCAGAGAGAGAACCTGGAGAAGATTTGACAATAAAAGCTACAAGCTGATTGGTTGTCATGCACAGCTGCGCCACTCTTAGTAAATCCCCCTCATTGTTTACATAAATAACTGACTTGTATGTCAGTAGGAAGTGAAGGATGTAGCAGTGGTAGAACACCAGCCTCTATACACAGTGAGGTCCATGTCTGCTGGGGGTGAATGAGAAGCATACTCGTACCTTATAGAAGGTGATCTGGTCCAGAGACAGGGAGCCCTTAGTGTGCAGCGCCGAGCACTGTCTCAGGACGCTGGAAGCCAGCAGTCCCAGCACTGCACACACAGCCGGCACATTGCATCCTCTCGCCATGGTTTTTGGAGAGTGATGAAAGGCTGATGAGCGGAGGAGGGGGTCACGTGGTGTGCCTGAACCCATACTTCCTGTGTGTCTTATCACAGGTCACCTCCAGAACATTCCATGGACCCTGTCCTCTGGGACCACACAATGTGTATACAGTGTGCTCACCTTCCACTAACAGCACACTGCTAATCAACAAGTAGCACACTAAGACAATTGTACTGTGCTTTGTATACTCCTTTTTATTGGAAATATAATAGAAATGATTGGAAAAGAAGTAGCACAGTAAATCCTGAAATGGACTAATGAGAAGGTACAACATGTGTAAAGTGTGTATATTGTCTCAGTAAATACCTGTAATAAATACATTTACAGCAGAAGCTAGAACAGATTTATTAGCAAACTACTCTATATGTGTACAGTTTTGCTCTATCTGTAACAATGGTGACTGCTACAGGCAGAGGTGTGCAGGATGTGTCTGGGCACAGAGGCGCACCTAGGGTCTCCAGCACCCTTGGCAAGAATCTGTATCGGCGCCCCCCTCATTTAGTACAGACCCTCCCTACAGTACAGACCCCTCATACAGTGCAGATCCTGCCTACAATACAGATCCCCCCTACAATACAGACCACCCTTCAATACAGACCACCCTACAGTTCAGACCCACCCTACAATACAGACCCTCCCAACAGTACAGACCCCCCCTACAGTACAGACCCCCCTACAGTGCAGAACCCCCTCCTACAGTATAGACCCTCCTACAATACAAACCCCCCCTACAATACAGACCCCCCCTACAATACAGACCCTCCCCCCTACAGTACAGACCCTCCCTACAGTGCAGACCCCTCCCCTACAATACAGACACACCCCTACAATATAGACCCCGCCTACAGTTCAACCCCCCCCTACAATACAGACCCCTCCTACAGTACAGACCCCCCTACAATACAGACCCCCCTTACAGTACAGACCCCCCTACAGTGCAGACCCCCCTACAGTACAGACCCCCCCTACAATACAGACTACCCCTACAGTTCAACCCCCCTACAGTACAGACCCCCCCTACAATACAGACTACCCCTACAGTTCAACCCCCCCACAATACAGACCCCCCTACAGTACAGACCCACCTACAGTGCAGACCCCCTCTACAGTGCAGACCCCCCCCCCCAACAAAACAGACTACTCCTACAGTTCAACCCCCCCTACAATACAAAGGGTCTGAGCCACAGGTGGTGGAACTGAGTTCCACCAAGTTCCCCCTGAAAAAAAACCCTGTATAATATATGTATATATATAAATCTATATATAAATCTATATATATATATATATATATATATATATATATATATACACACCCCCATACCCACACAGATACACACTCTTATGGCAGATCAGTGTTTACAAGTGACTGCTCTGCACTCTGTATGTAATACAATCCTGGTATTTAACCTTATAAAGGTTTGTTTTTTATTTTCTAAATAGGTTCCTTTAAGCTAGTGCATTGTTGGTCCACTTACCTTTTCCTTCGATTTCCCTTCTAAATGTTTTTTTTATTTGTTTTCTTTGTCTGAATTTCTCACTTCCTGTTCCTCCTCAGTAAGCTGTTCAGTAAGCTGGTCTGGCTGACTAAACACCGTTCGGATGATGGTGTGAAGTTTACTGAGGAGAAACAGGAAGTGAGAAATTCAGACAAAGAAAAAAAAAAACATTTAGAAGGGAAATCGAAGGAAAATCTAAGTAAACCAACAATGCACTAGCTAAAAGGAGGTGTTTTGTGGGGCCGTGATAAGTTCCAAGACCTATTGTTCAAGAAAAAAAGCATTGTGTGTATATATATATATATATATATATATATATATATATATATATATATATATATATATATATACACTGTATATATATACTGTATATATACACACACGCACGCACTCATGTGTGTGTAGCAAAGTCCCAGTTCTCCTTCAGTCTAATGAGAACCTCCATGGCCACATACTGCAGCTGCTGGCTTTTTACAATAGGACACTTACCTGTCCTAGAGTCCAGCGATGTCGGCACCGCAGCTGATGTTTCCATGTGCTGCCGCTGCCATTGTGGGTAAGGGAGAGAGGGTTAGGGACTGGACACCCTTTGGTGCTTGCAAGAGTAATTGGCAGACTCAGAGACTTTAACAGGAGAACAGCCATGCAGGGAAAGGCATCCAGCAAGACACTATTTCTGCATGTGTAGGAAAGCTGTCTCCTATGGCAACAGTGTTTAACAGTTCCTAACTCAACTTGAAACAGTTCCTGCACTTCCACTACTATCACTTCTTGTAGTTCTTCAGATCACGGAGCTCCCAGTCTCTCTCACTAGACTAGATGATTCACTGCCACTGAATCCCTTGAGCTCCCCCAATCTTCACTGTAGTATCTTCCTCAAGCGTCACCCCCCCTTCTCTGCTGGGTCCCTAGCTTGGCACTCAAGATACTCCTCAAGCTTCACCCCACTGGCCCGCTCAGTTCCTGGCTTGACACACAAGGCTGCTCTGCAAGCGTCACCCATGTTGGCTGGGACCCCGGCTTGATACCCACTGAAGTTTCCCGATTCTTTACCATCCCCAGTTGGTGAAAATACTGCTCCGGTACTTGCTTCAACTATTCACTGTGGTCCCTGGTAATAAGGTGGTTGGTCCCTTAATGGCGACAGCTTCCCCTCTACAGGTTCTCCAGCCGGCAGAACCGTCACTTCTGGTTGGACCGCAAGCCGCAAATCCCAACCCTTCACTGCTCTCTTGTTTCTGGATAGGCCCTCAGACAGCCTGAAGGCCAGATGTGCACGGGATAGGCCCAATCTCCGGCCTAGCAGCCCAGCCAGTACAACACAAGTCCACCCAGACAGTCATCCAGGTGGTACAGAACATGATCACCTGACTCCATCCAAATATATAGACTCTCCCAGAAGGCTAAGGGATCCAAGAAAACCCCTGCCCATTGGCTGAGATACCCCATATATCCATAATCTGACCTTGCATTACCCTTCTGTTATCTAATGCCACCAGGTACCCAGCCACATAGTGGCAGAAGAGAAAAGTGCAGCAGTGCCAGATTTAGGAAGAAATTAGACTCCAGCCATGGCACCATCATCCAGTGCAGGTGTCAATTTCCTTCAACCCAACAAGTGCATAGTTAAAAAGTTTGAAAAAAGACAGGTCCATCCAGTTCAACCTATAGGTGTATGTGTGTTTGATTATTATTCCCTAACAATTCCCATAGCCCTGTACAGGGGCGTTGCTAGGTCTACAAAAGATCTGGGGCTAGAGCCTATAGCAGCGAAGTAAAGAAAGTCATACACTTGGGCGGGCATATATATATATATATATATATATATATATATATATTACCCACACGTATATAATATATTTCTGAATCTCTAAATGCACAATACATCAAACCTTGAAGCAGATTGGCTACAGCAACAGAAGACCACACCAGGTGCCACTTCTGGTAACTGGAAAAAAAACATGGAAATCAATCACCCCATCCCTGAGGACCCTCCATTAGTTAGCCATGAAGGATCGCATTACATTCAAGACCCTCTGCCTCACTCACAAATGTACACAAGGAAAAGCCCCGCAATACCTCTGCGACAAAATAAATCACTACAACCCAGATCGCACTCTCCGGTCAACTAAACAGAACCTCCTCCACATCACCAAGACCCGTTATAAAATTCGCAGTCCGAGGACCACGGCTATAGAATGCTCCACCCGCGGACATCCGCTCGGAAGAAAACTATCTAGCCTTCAGGAAGAAGCTCAAGACCCATCTCTTCTGAAAACCCAGGAGGACACTGGTGGCAAAAGCGCCCTGAGGTGATTTAGTTTGCATATGTAGCATTATACAAGTTATTCATTCATTCATTCACTCCTGTCAGCTAAGAACAGGAAACTGAGGCTACAATTCGCACAGGTTCACCAAAATTGGACAATAGAGGGTTGGAAAAACATTGCCTGGTCTGATGAGACTCTATTCCAGCTGCGACATTCAGATGGTAGGGTCAAAATTTGGTGTCCATCCTGCCTTGTATCGATGGTTCAGGTTGGTGGTGGTGGTATAAGGCGTGGGGAATACTTTCTTGGCACACTTTGGGCCCCTTAGTACCAATTGAGCATCATTTAAACGTCACAGCCTACCTGAGTATTGTTGCTGAACATGTCCATCCCTTTATGACTACAGTGTACCCATCTTCTGATGGCTACTTCTAGAAGGATAATGCACCATGTCACAAAGCTCAAATCATCTCAAACTGTTTTTTTGAACATGACAATGAGTTCACTGTACTCCAATGGCCTCCACAGTGACCATATTTCAATCTTATAGAGCACCTTTGGGATGTGGTGGAACGGGAGATTAGCATCATGGATGTGCAGCTGACAAATCTGTAGCAACTGCGTGATGCTATCATGTCAATATGGACCAAAATCTCTGAGGAATGTTTCCAACACCTCGTTGAATCTATGCCACAAATAATTAAGGTAGTTCTGAAGGCAAGGTGTACCTAATAAAGTGCCCGGTGAGTGTATTTCTAAAGGTGCTATTGACATGAAATTTTCACCAAATTTTCACCACAACCCATGCAATCCATACATACAAAGAGAAAACAAAACAAATACGTTAAGAAATTAAGTTTTGTGTAATAAAATGGAATGACACAGGGAAAAAGTACTGAACACATGAAGAAAGGGAGATGCAAAAAGGCATGGAAAGCCAAGACACCACCTGAAATCTATTAGTAATTCGAAAGAAATACTGCCCCTTGTCAGTGCAAATTAATATCAGCTGATTCAGTCTCAACTGATGGCCTATAAAAATGTGTCTCATTACCAAGGTGTCACACAAGAAACATCTCATGATGGGTAAAAGCAAAGAGCTCTCGCTCAAGACCTTCACAACTTTATTGTTGCAAAACAGACTGATGCTATTGGTTACAGAAGGATTTCTGTAACCAAACATCTGAATGTTCCAGTGAGCACTGTTGGGGCCTAAATCCAGAAGTGGAAATAATATAATTTTACCATAAACTGGCCATAACCAGGAGTGAAAAGAATTATCAGAAGTGTTGTCCAAAAGCCAAGGAACAATTGTGGAGAGCTTCAGAAAGACCTGGAATAAGAAGGTACAATTGTTTCAAGGAAAACAATATGTAATGCACTCAACCGCCATGGCCTGTACAGTATGCACGCTCATGTTGAAGCTTATTTAAAGTTTGCTGCACAACATTTAGGCCCCTTTCACACTGGGGCGTTTTTCAGGCGCTACAGCGATAAAAATAGCATCTGTATAGTGCCTGAAAAATCTGGCCCCTTTCGGTGCGCCAGCATAACGGTGAAAAAAGTCCTGCTAGCTGCATCTTTGGATCGGTGAAGGATCGGTGTATTCACCGCTCCCAAACCGCTCCTACCCATTGAAATCAATGGGGCAGCACGGCTATACTTTTCGGCCGCTAGCGGGGGGGTTAAAACCACCCCGCTATCGGCTGCATACCGCCGCTAAAACGACGGTAATGTGGCGCTAAAAATAGTGCCGTTTTACCGCCAACGCCGCTCCCGCCCCAGTGTGAAAGGGGCCTTAGACAAGCCTATGAAATATTGGGAGAATATAGCCTGGTCAGATGAGACTGAAATTGAACTCTTTGGACGCCATAATACACACCATGTTTGGAGGTCAAAGGGCACTGCACATCAAACCAAAAAATTACGTGTTCAATATTTATTTTACCTGCTCTATGCCCATTTAAACTCCGCCTACATCCAATCTGACCCACTTAAAAAAGATGGATGTGGGTGGGGCTAACCTTTTTACTCTCTCTCACCCATCTCCTTCCTCTGAACCCTCCAGTGTATAGGACCACTAATGCTTGGGACCAGGCGAGGCCCCGATCATGCAACATAATGGTGGCACTCAAAATTAAAAATTAGCCATACACCCCGGTGTCTCTGTATCATAACCTGAAGCTCTATACAGGTACTTGTACTCGTTCCCTTGATACATACACCTGCTCAGGATGTGACATTTTGAAGAAGACACTACACAGTAGTGTCCCATTCCACCATTCCAGCTAGACGCTGCCACACATCTCCCAGTGACAGAGCAGATCCTGCCGTGAACGCCATGCACGCCCACAATTAACTCTTTTCTCTTCCGTCCCATATGGCTAGGTCTAAAGGGTCTCTGCTACGTGGATCCAGTCATTGTTGCTGGGGCACCAACCACTATACATGAGACGGGTCACCCAGGCCGGTACCACTCTCCTGCTGTCAGGCTGTCATATCATCCTTCTCTTGTACTTGTTGCCCCTAGCAATGGCATGTCTCCACTTCATCCTATGTGTATGCATTACAGGTCCTGTCCTTTCATATGTTAGTACCACCATGCACACCTTTAAATAGCTTCAGACCAGGCATGGCAAAGTTTTAAAGCTTTTACTTAATGCAGCATGATGAGAATCACAAGATAACAGTTCAACACAAAGTGAAGTCTTTTCCTAACATCCCTAATCCCTAACTACAAGCTTGTGTGCTGCCCTGGTATACCTGTACAGACAAGAGTCCATATGCAGCCGAGTCCACAGTGGCAACTCTCCACAGCTGCTGTTCTCCAGGGAGGACTACAGGTCTCCGTAGCCTCAGGCATGCTAGAAAGTTCATCAGACAGCCAAGGTTCAGTGATGACAGTCAGGGTAGAAGGTACAAGGCAGAAGGGAGCAGAGCCCTTCCTGCAAGCCTGAGGCTCTAATTGGCATCAAAAAAGAGTGGATTGGGGCACACAGGGCCGCTGATAGAAATCATGGGGCCCCGTACAGCCTACCTGACGGGGCCCCCTTCAGCTTCACCCTGGCCCGCCCCTGGTCCCTCCTTTAGCCCCACCCCTGGCCCCACCCATTGCCCCTCCCCAGACCCCGCCTTGAAACAAAGTGTAGGTTTGTCTACAAGTGATATTTGTTTTTCTCCAGCCAGTTATAGGTTTGATTATCCAAAAGAAATACTGTTTTCAGATGAGAACAGACCTCTTTAATATCTATATGTAATACATAATAAGTATTGGCAGGGTATTGCAGAGTATTGGCAGGGTATGTATTGCAGAGCATTGGCAGGGTATGTATTGCAGAGTATTGGCAGGGTAAGTATTGCAGAGTATTGGCAGGGTAAGTATTGCAGAGTATTGGCAGGGTAAGTATTGCAGAGTATTGGCAGGGTAAGTATTGCAGAGTATTGGCAGGGTAAGTATTGCAGAGTATTGGCAGGGTAAGTATTGCAGTGTATTGGCAGCGTAAGTATTGCAGAGTATTGGCAGGGTAAGTATTGCAGAGTATTGGTAGGGTAAGTATTGCAGTGCATTGGCAGGGTATGTATTGCAGTGCATTGGCAGGGTATGTATTGCAATGCATTGGCAGGGTATGTATTGCAGAGCATTGGCAGGGTAAGTATTGCAGAGCATTGGCAGGGTAAGTATTGCAGAGCATTGGCAGGCTATGTATTGCAGAGCATTGTCAGGGTATGTACTGCAGAGCATTGGCAGGGTAAGTATTGCAGAATATTGGCAGGGTATGTATTGCAGAATATCGGCAGGGTATGTATTGCAGAGTATTGGCAGGGTAAGTATTGCAGAGTATTGGCAGGGTATGTATTGCAGTGCATTGGCAGGGTATGTATTGCAGAGCATTGGCAGGGTAAGTATTGCAGAGCATTGGCAGGGTATGTATTGCAGAGCATTGGCAGGGTATGTATTGCAGAGCATTGGCAGGGTATGTATTGCAGAGTATTGGCAGGGTATGTATTGCAGAGCATTGACAGGGTAAGTATTGCAGAGCATTGGCAGGGTATGTATTGCAGAGTATTGGCAGGGTAAGTATTGCAGAGTATTGGCAGGGTAAGTATTGCAGAGTATTGGCAGGGTAAGTATTGCAGAGTATTGGCAGGGTAAGTATTGCAGAGTATTGGCAGGGTACGTATTGCAGAGTATTGGCAGGGTAAGTATTGCAGTGCATTGGCAGGGTATGTATTGCAGTGCATTGGCAGGGTATGTATTGCGGTGCATTGGCAGGGTATGTATTGCAGTGCATTGGCAGGGTATGTATTGCAGTGCATTGGCAGGGTATGTATTGCAATGCATTGGCAGGGTATGTATTGCAATGCATTGGCAGGGTATGTATTGCAGAGCATTGGCAGGGTAAGTATTGCAGAGCATTGGCAGGGTATGTATTGCAGAGCATTGGCAGGGTATGTATTGCAGAGCATTGGCAGGGTATGTATTGCAGAGCATTGGCAGGGTAAGTATTGCAGAGCATTGGCAGGGTAAGTATTGCAGAGCATTGGCAGGGTAAGTATTGCAGAGCATTGGCAGGGTAAGTATTGCAGAGTATTGGCAGGGTAAGTATTGCAGAGTATTGGCAGGGTAAGTATTGCAGAGTATTGGCAGAGTATGTATATGGATGGGATGATCGGTGGCTGGAGAATAATTAGTTTTTTTTTTTACATGAAAATTTACTTTGCTGTTCAGGTTGCCCGGGCCCCCCTGCAGGTAAGGACCGGTACAGCAGGGCCAGTTGTACTGGCCTATCAGCGGCCCTGGGGGCACAGAGCACTGTGCCCTGAGCCCACTGAACAATCAGTTAACCCTCACACTGCTGGAACCTTAGTGGAATCATATTATAGAATAGAATCAAAATGCCTCTTCTGCAATAAAAGGAACCCACCTGCCTACCCACAGACTTCTATGTGCAAGTGCAACTCAGTTTACATTCTGGCCTGTGTGGTGGGATGACTGTTCTCCTGCACATCCATAGGAGTGACGTCACCCTGCACCAGTCACTGAGAATGGCTGCAGCCCTGCACCTGGAAGAATCCGGGTAGAAGATGTCACTGAGGGGCATCAGACCATTGAAGGGAGGTAAGTATTGGGGAGTTTAGCTCTTCTTTAAGTAACACTTACCGGTCTTGTCTCTCTCCCCCACCTTGTGACCGGACAGTAAAAGAAGAAGTAGCAGAATAAAGTAGCAGAATAATGAACACTTTTCTGTCATTCTGCTTTCTACTAATATCAGCATGCTCATTGCTAAACTAATGTTCCCCAGAAATTCTGTATCAGTAAAAAAATAAAATGTAAATACTTACCTCTCCTGCTGCCTGTGCCTCTTAGTGAAGCCTACAGGAAACTGACATTTCTGGGAGTGTCAGACTCCTGGTCCCCTGCAGCATTTAGAGGTTCCTCCCTTCAACCTCCCCATCGCTACTGAGTCCAATAGTAATGTAGAGACTGGAGGAAGGAACCATTGAGTGTAGTAGGGGACATAAGCAATTGAAACTTCCTAAGAAGTTGGTTTCTGAAGAAATTTCACCTGAAATTTCTATATAGTAAGGCAGCATTCCGTGGCTTGGGCATCAGAAGAGGTGAATATTTAAATTTTTGCAGGTATTTATTTTATTATCAACTTTCTTTAACCGCTTGCCGACGGGCCGCCATCATTATACTGCAGCAGGTTGGCACGGCTGTGCGAATCGCCATAGGTGTACGTTAGGCGCTTTAAAAAATCATGCATCGGTGGCACGACACCGGAACGGATACGTGTGGACAGCGGCCGCAATGTCAGCCGGCGACCCCGGATCACTCCTCAGAGAGCTGTCAGGGAAAGTGGAGAGAGATATCCTTTTCCTAGTGATCAGGAACAGCGATCTCTCTCTACTCTCTCTCAGTCCACTCCCCACACAGTTAGAAACACCTCCCTAGGGAACACTTGATCGCCCCCTAGTGTTAACCCCTTTTCTGCCAGTGACATTTATACAGTAATCAGTAACTATTTTTAGCTCTGATCACTGTATACATGTCAATGGTCCAAAAAAGTGTTGAAAGTGTCCGATCTGTCTGAAGCAAAGTCGCAGTCCCACTAAAAATCGCCGATCGTCGCAATTAATACTAAAAATGACACAAATATAAATATATCCCCTAGCTATAACTTTTGTGCAAACCAATCTGTATACGCTTATTGCGATTTTTCTTTTTACCAGGAATATGTAGAAGAATACATATTGGCCTAAACGGATGAATACATTTGTTTTGTTTTTTGGGATATTTATTATAGCAAAAAGTAAAAAAAATAGGGTTTTTCAAAATTGTTGCTTTTTTTTGTTTATAGCGCTAGAAATAAAAAACGCAGAGGTGATCAAATACCACCAAAAGAAAGCTTTATTGGTGGGAAAAAAAGAACAAACTGTCCAATTGTCAGTTAAACGGATGCAGAGCCGTATTGCAAAGAATGACCTGGTCATTAAGGGGGTAAATCCTTTCCGGTCTTTAAGTGAGATAGTTGCTTTAAGGTATTCTGGTAGCTTTCAAGGCTGCATAGCTCTTGCTTAAAAAGCTGTTCACACAACTGCTTCTGGTTTTGGTTTGCTGGTCACAAGTTGGCTTGCTTGACATAAGGTGGCCATATGTTTCTCCTCATTAATTCCTGGCCATCAGAGCCTTTTACAAAATACAAAACGATTACAGACTATTTTGATTATTTTGTGGGTGTTTATTCACCTTATTTTCTGTTTATATCATTTCACGTATTGTTTTTGTAGTATATATTCTCTGTATTGCTAATTTTAGCGCTGCACTATAATTTTTATATTTAATTGTGCACTATGTCCCTTGCAGTTCTAGGCTGATCCCTCACTTTTCTCATGATCATCCTTACCCCATGAGGCGAAATCTTGCATTGAGCTCCAAACTGAGGGCGATTGATGGGTATTTTGTATTTCTTCCATTTGCGAATAATTGCTCCAACAGTTGTCTTCTCTCCAAGCTTCCTGCTGATGGTCTTGTAGCACATTCCAGCCTTGTGCAGGTCACGTAGATAAGGGGGGAGTCAGGGGTGTTCAAACCCCCCCAGAGCATCCTGGCAAAATGCCCAGCCAGTGTACCTGCTGTTTAGCCTCAGCATTGGCACAGCAGAAGTAATCAGAATTTCAGAGTGCAGCAGCCAGCCCCCCTTCCATTGTTCCCCACCCCTTAGTCCCCCTTAAAAGCATGAAATTACTGAAAGGTCTCAAATGTCAGCAATTGACAGTGCACGGTTGAGAGAACTCCTCCACTCCTCCTCGAGGAATCATATGACAAAGCCGAAGGGAGACTGGGAATGCAGATGTTTTTGTACTCTGTGCCGTGCTGAATCTGAGGTCTGGTAAGTGGGGAGGCATTCATTTTCTGTTTTGGGAAGGAGGAAGTGAGAATTCCAGCCTGGGGGAGTTTATTTTGGTGAGAGGTTAAGGAAAGGGGGTGGGGTTCCTTTTGAAGAAGGGGGGGGGGGGTTTCTTATAGAGAAGTTTACAGGGGGTGGGTATTGGCAGGGATTTGCTTCTGGGAGGGAGTTTTATTGGATGAAGGGAGATTTTCTTCATAATTAGGAATCTTTGCTGGTGGAGAGGGTGCTGACTGAGGGAGATAGTTTTGCTTTGAGGGGTCGGTTTAGAGAGGGGGGTTAGGGGGGTTAATTTTGTGGGGGATATTTGAGGGAGGGAGATATTTTACAGTGGGAATCTTTGCTTGGGGATGGAGGGTTCTTAGGAGGGAGAGGGGGATTTTTTTACTTTAAAAGAAATGTTTTTTTTTGTAAATTATATTTACCTAGGTGGATGGAGCATCGATCCAATGTTGCATCTGTCCCCAGCTGTTTCTAAGTCCAACAACAGAGTGATCAAACACTGTTGATCGCTCAGTTCTCAGCCTTCAATGAGCAAAGAGTGGTGACTGTCAGTCCCTGGCTCTACTCCCCCCCCCTTTTCCCCAAGCTCACTAGAATGCCAGGCTGCGAAGGGGCAGGATCGGCTGGCTCCGGGTCTCTGCGGCTCACTGAGAGGTGCTGGTCTAGGGATCTGGATGAATCCTGACTTTAAAGTTAGGATCTTTCCACAGCCTGGACCAGCTGAACGATGTCAGTTGACAGCGGGCTATAGCTGGCTGTCGACTAAAATGGGTCACAACAGAACAAACTGCACTCCTCCCCAGGAGAAGTACAACCAAATGGTATGCTGTCCCTTCAGAGCGCATGCACCGGTGACATGCTTTCCATGTGAATATCTCCTAAACACCACAGGTTTAGGAGATATTCACTGTACCTACAGGTAAGCGTTATTATAGGCTTACTTGTAGGTACAAATTCAAAAGCTGGGTTTACCACATTAAGACTGAATAAAAACCAACCATATTGATCATGTGCAAAGGGCACCATCCTGTGGTAGGCAGTGCACAATATTTTTTTTTTCCATCTCTTAAAACATTTCATAACAATTCTTAGCACACAGTGTTTTAAGGTTTAAATAAATCACTAAATTTACTGCCTACCACAATATGTTGCCCCTTTCTCAACTTGCATAGTAAGGTTAGCTAAAATCCATTCTTGGGTCTCATTCATACATCCTACATGACCATAGTGCAGCAAGTATACTGCAAATACCTGCACCTGGGATCAGATGTTCCAATAACTGCTCAGCCTGTACACCTGAGTGATGGGCTGAAAAGAGCCAAGGCTGTCTGCTACTGTAAACATGTATCCACATGTATCCGCACATCCAGTGGTTACCTGCAGGTAGGGATACAATTTTGCCTTTGGATAAAATCTCACTGGATCCAGAGTCAGAAATTTGTCCCTAACATCAGGTAACCACTGTGACCCACAGTTTGTTAGTGTGTCGCTCAGGCTCAATTGATGAGGGGAGTAATGTAAATGATACTGAATGTGCTGCAGGACTGCCGGCAAGGGATGAAGCTCATCCCAGCTCCTGTAGTCACTGAAGAGAAGAGAGAAAAAAAAAACCCTGGTGCCACACATCCACGGAGTCCTATGGTAATGTTGTAGTGATGGAAGAGACCTCAGCCCGGGTTCCCACCAGGCCACACCCCAATGTATTTTGCTTTGTCCCCCGAAGCTTAAACATGGGGACCACTGGATGTGCAGATATATGTTAACAGCATTAGCTCTTTTCAGCCCATCACTGAACAGGTGAACAGGCTGGCCAGCTGACAAAAATAGGAACATCTGGGATCCTGACTGTAGGTATTCATGGTATATTTGCCATTTCATGGCCATTTAGAACATATGAATGAGATCTAAAGCCTGGTTCAAACGGTAAGTTTTTTTTAGTTCAACCCAGTGGGCTAAACCAAAAAAAAACTAGGCAGCTTAGGAGGAGCTTGCTGTACTGAGTACACTGCCACACCACAACTGCGTGCATTGCATTCTATTCAGTTGATTGGGGATAGATTTCTGCATTGCAAAGCCTGATGGCCCAACTCTGCTATCACTTTTTACAGTACCTCGTCCAACATAAAAGTGTAAATGATGCCTTTAAGTTTGAAAGCTCTGAACCCCCCCAGGAAAAAAAAAAGATCTACGGCCTTGTTCTGTTGATTGGAGTCTTTTATACACATAACGAGTTGTCGTTAGGAGCACCTTCTTAAATTAATAGGACTAGTCTGTGTACCACATGAACACATACTGTAGCCAGTCTGTGGGAGCCAGAATTATTGTTGGTTGGTAGAGGATGAAAAACGTATTTTACTCGCTGAACTGCAACTCAATTTATAACATTTTTATTGTGTGTTTTCTTTCTGGATTTTTGGTTGATAGTCTATCTCTATCATTTGAAATACACCTATGATACAATTATAGACCCATGTGTACCACATGAGCATATACTGTAGCCAGTCTGTGGGAGCCAGAATTATTGTTGGTTGGTAGAGGATGAAAAACTTATTTTACTCGCTGAACTGCAACTCAATTTATAACATTTTTATCGTGTGTTTTCTTTCTGGATTTTTGGTTGATAGTCTATCTCTATCATTTCAAATACACCTATGATACAATTATAGACCCTTAATTTCTTTGAGGTGGGCAAATTTACAAAATCTGATGGGGATCAAATAGTTGTTTTCCCCACTGTATGTCTGGATCACCAAATTAACTCCATCACAGTGATCCAAGTGGATTGCACAACCCATAGGATACAAAACCTACCAGCTCTCATTTTAACAATTGTCAAAACAAGCAGAAGGCAATCCTTCACGATTACTTGGAAAGTGAAAGCCAATCAGCGCAGTCACTGTTAATTAGGGATGAGCTCTGTGTCCGAGTAGAAAACATGTTCAACTCAAACATCGGCTGTTCGTCCGTTCGGCGAAATCAGAACTTTGTAGACACAGCACAGTATACACCTGAAGATACCCCATATTGCTGGTGTTCTGTAATACAGGCATTTGCAGCAGTTAAAGTGGGTGTTGTGTGCCTCCAGCACAATATACACCTGAAGCTACCCTTTATTCCTGGTGTTCTGTAATACAGGCATCTGCAGCCGTTAAATTGGGTGTTGTGTGCCTCCAGCACAATATACAATATACACCTGAAGCTACCCTTTATTACTGTTGTTCTGTAATACAGGCATCTGCAGCAGTTAAAGTGGGTGTTGTGTGCCTCCAGCACAGTATACACCTGAAGATACCTCTTATTGCTGGTGTTCTGTAATACAGACATCTGCAGCATTTGTCCAAAGACATGCTGGTAGGTTAATTAGACCTTGTCTAAAAAAAAATTGGCCTTAATATGTGTATGTCAATGTTGTATGTGTTTGTAAGCATGTCGGTACCTTACAGGGTAAAGGATTACACAAAAGCCACAGATGGACTCTGGTGGCAAGAAAGCGCCCTGAGGCGATTCAGTTCGCATAGGTAGCGCTATACAAGTCACTCACTCACTTGATTTACAGTGGGTGTTGTGTGCCTCCTGCACAGTATACACCTGAAGCTACCCCTTATTGCTGGGGTTGTTCTGTTTCTGTTACACAGGCAGGCAGCTGCAGTAATTACAGTCGGTGTACTGTGTCATCTGCTCAGAGTGTGCACCTAAAGCTAGCCTCTCTGAAACCTGCACTAAGAGGAATGAAGGTGTAGAATTAGGTGTGTCAGAGCCAAGTACTTGCGGGCACTCTGCTAGCAGTACACCGACATCCGATTGTACCAGACAAATTTCCCTGCCCCAGCTGCTGGACCGTCGAAAGAAGTTTACTCCCACCCATCCACATGCCCAGTGGTTGAATGCTAGCTTGGCTAAATTGCTAGCACTTCAGCTGCTGCCTTTTCAGTTGATAGACTCGGCCCCTTTCCGTGAGTTTGTGCAATGTGCGGTTCCTCAGTGGCAGGTTCCCAAACGCAAATTTTTCTCACGGAAGGCGATTCCAGCTCTCTACAGGCATGTGGAAGGCAATGTCCATGCCTCGCTGGTCAGCAGTAAGGTGCATATTACTGCTGACTTATGGTCCAGCAGGCATGGACAGGGACGTTACCTATCTTTCACGGCCCATTGGGTCACTCTTCTGGCAGCTGGGAAGGATGCAGTACAAGGTGCAGTAGTGTTGGAGGTTGTTCTGCCACCACGCCTCCAAAATGCTACTACTGATTGTGACACACCTCTCTCCTCCCCCCTCCTCTTCTTCTTCCTCCATGGCCTCTTCCAGTGCTTTGTCCTCGGAACCAGTGTTGCTCCGTAGGCATTCAAGGGGCTACGCAAGTACGCAGGCAAAAAGATGCCATGCCGTGCTTGCGCTGGTGTTTGGGGGACAGGAGCCACACTGGGGCAGATATTTTGTCAGCTCTGCAGGGGCAGGCCGAGAGATGGTTGACGCCATGCCAGCTTAAGCCAGGATTGGTGGTTTGCGACAATGGCACCAACCTCCTCTCCGCCCTCTGACAGTGACAACTGACCCATGTGCCCTGTGTGGCTCACTTCCTTAACCTGGTGGTGTAGCGGTTCTTGGGCAGGTACCCGGGCTTACAGGATGTCCTAAGGCAGGCCAGGAAAGTCTGTGTGCATTTCCGCAGATCATTTAATGCCAGTGCTCAGCTGGCTGAGCTCTAAAAAGAGTTGAACCTGCCCAAGAACCGCCTTATATGTGACATGCCCACCAGGTGGAACTCAACGTTGGCCATGCTGCAGCGGCTGCGCACGCAGTAGAGGGCCATCAATGAGTACCTGTGCGATTACGGCACCAGGACAGGGTATGGGGAGCTTGTTCTTTTTTCACCACAAGAGTGGGGCATGATCAGGGTTGCATGCACTGTCCTGTCACCATTTGAGGAGGCCACAAGGATGGTGAGCAGTGATGGTGCATGCATCAGTGACACTGTACCTCTTGTCCACCTGTTGGAGCATACGCTGCGTGGAATAATAGACAGGGCACTTGAGGCAGAACAGAGGCAGGAAGAGGAGGACTTCCTTGCCTCTCAAGGCCCCCTTTATCCAGACAGCGTTCCTGCTGTCCCACCCATCACACAGGAAGAGGAAGAGGGGGAGGAGGAAGAGGAGGAGGAGGCTTGTGTCAGCATGGAGGTGGAGTCTGGCACTCAGCATCAGCAGCAGCAGTCTTTTAGGGATGATTTACAGTCCCAAGAAACCCGTGGACTTGTACGTGGCTGGGAGGAGGTGGCTGCAGATCATGTTGTCCTTAGTGACCCAGAGGACACTGGACCGAATGCCTCAGCTAACCTACGCTGCATGGATTCCCTGATCCTGCAAAGCCTGCGGAAGGATCCTCGTATTCTTCGGATCAAGGAATGGGACCATTACTGGCTGGCCACTCTTCATGATCCATGGTACAAGGGTAAGGTTGCGGACCTTATCTTGCCATCGCAGAGGGAGCAGAGGATGAGACATCTCCGGGAGGCATTGCAGAAAGGTCTGTGCAATGCGTTGCCAGAGACTGGGAGGTTACAAACTCCTGGCCCTGGACAACATGTTGCTGAGGCTTTGGTCAGTCACAGAAGGAGCGGTGGAGAAGGTGGCCATCTGACTGATGCGTTTAGACAATTTTTTCATCCGCAGTCTGAAGGTATGATCAGTTCCAGCATCCATCGCCTTTTTAAAACAAAACAAAAAAAAAAATGGGACACTCACAAACAAATGCACTTTCAGTGCCATGTTCTGCACATAGTGTAAAAGTAAAACCCCTTCTCACCGCAGGGTCTCCACACCGCCTAGTGGTGGCATCAAATGTGCTGACTTAACTGCATTCCTGTATGTGTTACACCTCCAACGGCTTCCTCAGTAGGACTGTAGAAGGGGGTTTACTTTTATACTATGTACAGAACATGGCACTAAAAGTGCATTTGTTTGTGAGTGTCCCTTTTAAAATTTTATTAAATTGTTTTAAAATGTATGGAGAGCACTATTGGAGTATATGTCACACGAAGAGGAGGAGGTCATACAGAAGCTCCAGTCCATGTGTTGGTGCCTGTGACTGTTACTGGGAGCCAGTTGGAGTATAGCTCTAGAGGGCCAAAAGTGCGTTTGACCTTGACTATTGATTAAGGTCCAGACCAGGAGGTGATATGGTTCATTGGGTGTTATACATATGGCACGTGGGTGATCCAATGAAGAGAAGGCTTTGATATCTAGAAATCACTGGTGGTTGGCCACACATACATATTTAATGTTTTTTTTTCATCATTTGGGACCATTGTTTGTTCCTCCCGAGAATTGCAGATGCCACCATAGCTTTTAACCACTTCAGACCCAGGCCAATTCTGACATTTCTCTCCTACAGTAAAATTCCTAATTTTTTTGCTAGAAAATTACATAGAACCCCCAAACATTATATATGTTTTTTTTAGCAAAGACCCTAGAGAATACAATGGCGGTAATTGCAACTTTTTATCTCGCACGGTATTTGCGCAGCAATTTTTCTAACGCGTTTTTTTCCGAAAAAAAACTGTTTTATGCTTAAAAAAAACAAAACATTAAGTTAGCCCAATTTTTTTGCATAATGTGAAAGAGGAGGATACGCCAAGTAAATAGATACCCAACATGTCACGCTTCAAAATTGCACGCGCTCGTGGAATGGCGCCAAACTTTGGTATTTAAAAATCCCCATAGGTGACGTTTTAAATTTTTTTACTGGTTACGTATTTTGGGTTACAGAGGAGGTCTAGGGCTAGAATTATTGCTCTCGCTCTAACGTTCGCGGCGATACCTCACATGTGTTGTTTGAACACGGTTTTCATATGTGGGCGGGACTTACGTATGCGTTCGCTTCTGGGTACAAGCTCACGGGGACAGGGGCGCTTTACATTTTTTTTTTTTTATTGTTAATTTTATTTTTATTTTTTTAGTTTTACACTTAAAAAAAAATTAAAAAAAATTGATGACTTTTATTCCTATTACAAGGAATGTAAACATCCCTTGTAATAGGAATATGGCACGATCGGGCATATTTACAGTGAAATATGGGGTCAATAAGACCCCATATCTCACCTCTAGGCTGGGATGAATAAAAAAAAAAAAAACGATCATGGCTTCCTAGCCAGATCGGTGCCGTTAATTTGAATACGGAGGCCGGGCGTGACGTCATAACATCGCGCCCGGCCTCCGAACGATCATAGAGACTCCGGGGACAATCTAGTCCGCCGGAAATCTCTATGATCACTTGCTGGGGCCGGCGGATCCTGTGACCGACTCACCGATGGAAACGGTGAGTCGGTAGAAGCACCGGAGGGCGGCGGGAGGGGGGGCATCCCCTCCCGCCGCCGTAAGAACGATCAAGCGGTGGAAGAGCCGATATGATCGTTCTTATGGTGTAGGGAATCGCCAGCTGAAAACGGCAAAATCTGAATGATGTCTGTGGCCTCAGGCATCATTTAGATATAACCAGCGAAACCCCATGACGTCAATAGACGTAGTGCGGGTCTCAAGTGGTTAATGTACACTAGAGCGCAAAGAAAACATGGCCCACAAAGTAAACCAGTATAAAACAACTTTATTAAATTCCCAATTAAAAACACACTCATAAAGAGAAGAACAAAACCGTGCTCATCTATCTATAAAGGTAGCCAACACGCTCAGACCATTTTGGATGTGTTACTGGCGTCTCACAACACATGTGCATGATCTTCCCAGTCCGTACTACTTCCGGTCGGCATATTGATGTCACTTCTGGTCACCGCATAGCCCCGTCCCAAAGCGATTCGTCATCGTGACTTCATCCGAGGGTGTCCGAGTTAATTTAGTGATCAAGAAATATGGTGGAATTTGATTACTCAAAGAGCAATTTGTAATTAAAAGAGACATTTTAATGAATATGCTTTTGGGATTATAATTACCAGTATTTACATTAAAGGTGGACTGTTTACTCTCATCACATTCACTGGTTGATACATTGTATAGTACCACTTTATATGTGGAAAGCGCTGCCTTAGGGGTGAAGTTTTATTCCTCTTTTGTGATAAATATTGATGATAATATAATTATTTATGGTAGCAGTTTTTCATGGTATAGGCTTTTTGTTGAATTGTTGAAGTATATAAATAAACTGCAGTAACCCAGAGGAAAAAAGAGTCCACCCCTCACTTTTGGCAGACAGTTTAGGGCTTAGACTGTATATCACCTTGGATGGCTTGAAATCTGCCACACTTTCAAAATCAAATTCATAAAGATATGTGTTTGAATAATCATATCCCAGAGCATTGTCTCTTCACAGCAGTAACTGCACAGTTTGCATATTGAGTAAATCTATAATCTCCAGTAATTTTTTACTGAACTGGGATGACACCTAAACCCACAGGGCTTGCATCAACAATGATTTGTGTTGGTTCAGCTCGATCAAAGTATGTTAGTGTTGCGGCACAAGGAAGTTGTCTTTTTTTTGTCATTTGATCCATGCTATTCAGTGGCACCTCACTTTCATGAAATTACCTTTTGGGTACACTGTGGAAGACCTTTAGGTTACATTCACACAACCGCACAGCAAAGGCCAGGGGTGGCTGCTGGAAAGAATCAGGAGATTCTTACCGCCGGTGCTAAACATTGCCTACACGCGCTGTGTGCGACCAGTAGCAGCTTTTAGTGGCAGCTGTCAAATTTGTACAAATCAATGCCCAACACTGTTCTCATTTAACCACTCATATAAGTCATTACATGTAAATCCTCCAGCCAACCCTGGACACAGCCAGTGTACATCCAGGGTCAGCATTTCTGTGGAGTTTTGGCTGCACACAAACTGGATGCAGTTTATTGAGCAGTTTGTATGTGGCCATAGCACAGAGTGTTGCTGCACCCAAAGGCGGTGTGTAGCCACCTCTGATTGCAGGAAACTATCAACACTCATGCGGCCATGTGAGTTTAGCCATATTTACGTTTACTATACTTGGAATAAATTGGCAGTCAGTTTGGTTGCTGCCACATATAAATTAAAGCCTTTTTCTATTGGCCCCAGAAGAAAAACTTCTGGGATCTACATAAGCATTAAATAATCCATTACCAGTTTGTTGCCCATGTACTGTATGACGCAAGTAACTAAGCCACAGACATCAGGTACAGCCATTAAAATTTTTATCTGACCCACACATTGCACAAACTGGGATTAATTCTTAAAATTGATCAATTAGTGCTTCTCACATTTTACCACATTGCTATATCGAGAAATACTACAGTTTGTATCATGTGGGGCACTCAGTGTGTATGTGCTGGCTCATTAAAGATTATTTACGAGTGATATCATTGGTGTGTGCCCACTTAACTGCTTCAGCATTTCATTTATGATGTCATTCTTCAAGACACCTTGTACTTACATAACTGATGCACTGCGTCCAGAATGTACATGGGTATGGAGTCTAAATGGCCATTGGTGAGTTTTTGTGTGAGATCAGAGGGCAGCCAATTAGAAGGAGGAATTTCTGTGACCATTTCTGCTTTCATTTTTCAAATAGGACCTTCAGCCAGGTTTCCAAAAAATGTTATTCTGCAGCTACAAAAATTGTATTTGCTGATTTTTAATAAACAGGGTTGAAATTTAAGCACCAAACTACTGCCCAAGAGGTCCAGATACAACTTTATTCCATTAAAGGTCAGAGGTATAAGTCAAGAAATATCCAACGCATTTCAGGGGTCTAAGTGCCCCCTTCATCAGGGCTCGACTGGCAAAAAAAAATTAACAAACCAGTAGGGAACTGGACCTACAATGGTATTTTTCCAGTGTGAGTTGAAAGAACAGGCCTAATCAGCATCTTCTTTGGCCAAATCATGATTGTTCCTTTGAGCACATTTTCCCTAACCTTTAAGGAGTGGATTTATATACATCAGTTTACCTTCCGAGCCTCATCCTAGTAAAGTACCCAGTGGAGGAATAAGGATATGAGTTGGTCCCAACTCAAAAAGGGCGATGCGCATTAGACCTATATTAATTAGGTCCAATCTTTGTGGTGAGCCTTATTGGTGAAGAATTCAGGCTAGGTTCACACTATTGCAAATTGAATGTGAGTTTCCCACATCCAATTCGCATGTCAGGAGATTGTGACCGGCTGGCTATGGAACCCATTCACACATCTCTGGAGCGGCTCCGAAGGCAAATTGCCCAGGAGTCCTATTTGTCTTCTGGTCCTTTTCAGGTCCGAATTCAACCAAAAATACAGACTGAAATCGGACCTGAAAGAAAGAACTAGGACTCACCGGACCCCTACTGTGAGCCGCTCCATGCGGCACTGTGAACCCAGCCTCATGTGGTGTTATAAACAGCATCCCAGTCACTACATGTGCTTTAAAGGAGAAGTGCACTCAAGCACTCACTTAATACAGTGCCTTGAAAAATATTCATACCCCTTAAAATTTTCCACATTTTGTCCTGTTACAACCAAAAATAATAGGATTTTTAAATACAGCTTACCTGTAAAATCCTGTTCTTGGGAATATATCACGGGACACAGAGGCTCGATAATTACTTAGTGGGTTAGATAGTACCTTTAGGTGATTGGACATTGGTAACCCTAATTATAAAGTGAGTTCCTACCCTATATTACCCCTCCCATATGGAGAGCACCTCAGTTTTGTAGCAAAGCAATAATTACCCCAACGTATAATCCCCTAGAGGGGCGGGAGCTCTGTGTCCCGTGATGTATTCCCAAGAAAAGCATTTTACAGTTAAGCTTTATTTAAAAATCCGAAATAAGAGGGTCTAAACTGCTGCCTGCAGCACACTGTGCCCGAAGGCGGCATACTCATGCCCTCTTAAATCCACTTGATAGAATCTAGTGAATGTATGGACTGAAGATCAAGTTGCAGCCTTGCAGATCTGAGCCATGGAGGCCTGATGATGCACTGCTCATGAAGCACTGTCTAGTTGAGTGCGCTTTAACCTAAAAAGGAGGAATCTTCTTTTTATACCATAGGCCTGAATAATAACTTGCCAAAAACATATAGAAATAGTAGATTTCGACGCAGCCTGGCCCTTTCTGGGGCCGGGACTCTGGCAGAATATACAGACAATCAGACTTTCGTATCTGAGCGGTTGCCTGCAGATAGATACTGACTGCTCTTACAACATCGAGAGAGTGTAACAACTCCTCTTCCGCGGACTGCGGGATCTGGAAAAACGGACGGTAGGACCACATCTTGATTTAGATGGAATCCTGACACAACCTTAGGTAAGAAAGTCAGGTGAGGACGCAACACCACCCTGTCTTTGTGAATAATCAAGTATGGCTCTTTACAAAAAAGAGCCGCTAATTCTGATACCCTTCTAGCTGAGGAAATGGCTAGCAAAAAGACCAGTTTCTTTGTCAGAAGAATTAAAGAAGCATGGTGTAATGGTTCAAAGGGTTGTTCTTACAAAACGGACAAAACCAAATTCAGATCCCATGGGCACACAGGAGGTTTGACTGTCAGATTCAAGCGCAGTGCCCCCTGAACAAAGGCCCGGATCAGGGAATGTGAGGCAAGTGGCTTTTGAAAGAATACTGATAAGGCTGAGATCTGGACCTTGATCATGCTCAAAGCCAGCCCCATTTCAATGCCTAATTCAGGGGTGTCCAAACTTTTTTCAAAGAGGGCCAGATTTGATGAAGTGAACATGTGTGAGGGCCGACCATTTTGCCTGACAATCTTTGAACCAAATTCAAATTCAAATTCAAATTTGGTCTAATTCGGTCATTCGAGCACTAATACACTGCCCAACAAGAATTCTCTTGCCTTTGTTGCACTCATTCCCGACACACAGAAGAATGCTCTGCTCTTTAGGGGTACCGTTAATTCTTAATGGTATCCCACACATTGGAAAATGTGGGGTGTTTTTGGTGCACTGCAATAAAAAAAAAAAAGGCTCAGGGATTTCTTTCCTGCATTTTAGTAGGTAGGGAAGCCCATTGAAATGAATGGGCTGCCCTACACGCAGCACGCAGCCACACAGATGTGAACGAAGGGCTTGTTGGAGGGGCAGTAAAACAACATGGTTAAGCTGTTTTTACCACCCCCAACTTCTCCCCCTTTAGCTGCAGAGGGAGCAGCTGGGGGTGTACACATGCTGTGGCTGCAGCTGGAGGTATACCCAGGGTGAATGGGCCTGCACTTCAACTACATCGCAACTGTGTGGATTGCACAGTTGTGGTATAGTGATGCTGCATTTACGGGCTTAAAACAGGTGGTGAGGAGGCAACATAATGCCTCTTTACCGCCTCTGAAAAGCGATCTGTGTATGGATTACTTTTCAGAGGAGCAGCAGTCCTGGCTGCTATCACACACAAGCCCTACAAAAGCAGTTCTGATGGTACAAGAATGGGGGGGGGGGGTCTGGATTAAAAGTAACATACACACAGACACATGCACACACATGCAGACACATACACACATGCACACACATACAGACACATGCATAGACATACATACAGACACACAGACATACATACATACATACAGACACGCAGACATACATGCATACATACAGACACATGCACACACTTACATACACATACACACATACAGACAAAAGCATACACATACATACAGACATACAGACACATGCACACACACACATACAGACACAAGCATACACATACATACAGACATACAGACACATGCATACACATACAAACACATGCACACACATACATGAAGACATACATAGAGACACATGCACACACATACATAGAGACACATGCACACACATACAGACACATGCATACACATACATACAGACACATGCACCTTACATACATACATACAGACACATGCATACACATACATACAGACACATGCATACACATACATACATGCACACACATATAGACACATGCGTACACATACATACAGACACATGCACACAGACACATGCACACACACACACATACATACAGACATACATACAGACACATGCACACACATACATACAGACACATGCACACAGACACATGCACACACATACATACAGACATACATACAGACACATGCACACACATACATACAGACACATGCACACACATACACATACAGACACATGCACACACATGCAGACACATGCATACACATACATGCAGACATACATACAGACACATGCATACACGTACATACAGACACATGCATACACATACATGCAGGCATACATGCACACACATACAGACACATACATACAGACATACATACAGACACATGCACACACACACATACATACACATACATACAGACATACATACAGACGCATGCACACACATACATACAGACATACATGCACACACATACAGACACATGCACACACATACATACAGACACATGCATACACGTACATACAGACACATGCATACACATACATACAGACACATACATACAGACCTGCATACACATACATATAGACATACAGACATACATGCACAGACACATGAATAAAGCCCTTTTAAAATGAATCTAGCTTGTAGCACAGTACTCTACCTTTCCAGCTTCCTCATTCAGCCGGGTACTGCACTGTAGGGGGAAGCAGAAAGCACAGCGCACTCCTCTGCACTTTACTTTCACTTTTGAAGCCGACGGAGCTTCTCACAGTGCCAGGGATCGGCTCATCTGACAGCCCTGATCCCGCGGCACACCAGGCGGGCCGTTCAAAACCAGACGCGATTGGCCTGCGGGCCGTACTTTGAACATACCTGCTCTAATGGATGTAAACCTGAAAAAAAATTTTTTAATGAAGACTTCTACCAGGTACAATAGAGGATGCCAAGTTATCTGTGCCCAATCTTGCCACAAAGAGTTAATCCAGCTCTGAGCAATCTTCTTGTCTTTTTTTAGTAAGATAAAAAAGGACAGACAGATAGTCGCCACCAGGCCTGGACTGGGACAAAAAATAGGTCCGGACATTTTGGATTGAGTAGCCCATGACATGTTAACCAGCCCCTTCCCCACTCTCCACCCTGATGGACCCCCCAGGAGGTGTGGGGGTGGTAGGGGCAAGGGGGGGCCAGGAAAGAGCATGAGGGGTGGAGAGTACAGGGAGGAACCTTGAGAACATGGGGTGGGGTGAGAGCACAGGGGAGAGGCAGAGAACACAGGGAGGAAGAGGAGAGCACAGGGGGAAGCAGAGAACATGAGAGGAAGTGGCAAGCACAGGGGGGCAGCGGAGAGCATGGGGGGAGGTGGAGAGCACAGGGGGCAGCGGAGAGCATGGTGGAGGTGGAGAGCACAGGGGGGCGGTGGAGAGCATGGAGGGAAGTGAAGAGCACAGGGGGCAGCGGAGAGCATGGGGGGAGGTGGATAGCCCAGGAGGGTGGCGGAGAGCATGAGGGGAGGTGGAAAGTACAGGGGGGGCAGCGGAGAGCATGGACTGAGGTGGAGAGCACAGGGGGCAGCGGAGAGCATGGGCGGATGTGGAGAGCACAGGGGGGCGGTGGAGAGCATGGGATGAGGTGGAGAGCACAAGGGGTCAGCTGAGAGCATGGGGAGAGGTGGAGAGCACAGGGGCGGCAGAGAGCATGGGGACAGGTGGAGAGCACAGGGGGGCTGCGGAGAGCATGGGGGGATGTGGAGAACACATGGGAGGCTGGAGAGCATGGGGGGATGTGGAGAGCACAGGGGGCGGTGGAGAGCATGGGGGGAGGTGGAGAGCACAGGGGGAGGTGGAGAGCATAGGGGAGGCTGGAGAGCATGGGGGGATGTGGAGAGCACAGGGGGCGGCGGAGAGCATGGGACTGGTGGAGAGCACAGGGGGGCAGCGGAGAGAATGGGGGGATGTGGAGAGCACAAGGGGGCGGCAGAGAGCATGGGGGGAGGTGGAGAGCACAAGGGGGCAAAGAGTATGGGTGGGGTGGAGAGCACAGCGGAGCAAAGAGTAGGGGTGGGGTGGAGAGCACGGGGGGGGCAGCAGAAATGAGCAGGATAGAAGGAGCAGTGGGGGCGGCTGCATATAGAAGAATCATTCTCTCCATCTTCCTCCTGCAGTCTCGGAATGCCTCTCCTCTCCCTCTCGCAGGCATTCGGAGACTGCAGAAGGAAGATGGAGAGAATGATTCTTCTATATGCAGCCGCCCCCACTGCTCCTTCTATCCAGGTTATGGGGGGCTGCACTCACGTTCTCTCTCATCTGTCTCCAAGGTGTCTGCAGAAGGTTTCTGCTCTAGCTCCTTCCCCCTTCATAGTAACGCCCCCGGCACGACGGCTGACCTATACGGCCACGGAAGGTGTCTCCTCTAGCTCCTCCCCCCTTCATGTCTCCATCCCCTGGTGCTGATGGCTGAGCTGAGCCGGGCAGTTGTCTTGGGCCCCACAAGGGCTGGCGGCCTGGAGGCCCCCGGGCCAACCGGGCAAGTGCCTGGTTTGCCCTATGGCCAATCCAGGCCTGGTTGCCACATCCCACACTGCTGTGACTGACATCTGATTTCTTTATCTCACGCACAGCATGAGAGCAGAGAGTGTTACAATTCCAGCTTCACATCCCTCCTCCTTTCTTCTCCAGCTTTGGATGCTCCACACCTCAGCATGATTGGGCATGCTGAAGTCATACTGAAGTTATGTGGTGCCTTTCCTGAGTTTTGACTGGATGTTACTCATCATGGGGCATGATCAGTGTGACTGAAGAGGATTAACATGCAGTCAGCTCCCAGAGCTAGCAGAAAGAGTAGGAGAGTGTAGAGGTGGGCGGGGAGTCTTGTGACATCACAACTCCACCCATGAGCTCCGTCAAGGAGACCCACCCACCGATTCCAGAGTTTTGCAGGGCTCCTACTGCTGAAGGGGGTGACATTTGCAAGGTGATCGTGGGTGCCCGGCGGACAACGCGGACACCAGCACGTGCATCTGCGGGCGTGTGCCCTCTATACTCCTTAAAGCACCTGCCATACAGCTAGGAGTGCCATTCTGCCACTGTCAGTGTGGTCAATAAATATATAATGCATCCATTCTTCAACCAGATATGGAGATAAGCAACAAAGGGTGGAGGAGATATTAAATTAAAAATAAAAGTGAAAAAGACACAATTTAGAGGAAAATAAATGTACTGAAAATCGAAAGATAGACCTCTCTTAACCACATTTGGTTGGGTGTTTAGTGGGATTTAGAAAACTAGAACATAAATATACCAGTGTTCCCAAACTTCACATTTTTCTAAATGTTTTGTGAATTCTAGCAGTGAGAGGCTCCAATAATTAAATCTCCTTTTACTTTATTTGTTAATTCAGAAATGGTGGGTGGAGGTGTTCACAGGGGTGTTAAAGAAAATGCCAAAGTCAACATGTGAGTAAGGGGCAACACAAAGTACACATTTCATTCATTTTTTATTTTTTTTTACAAAAGCACACTAGTCTAAGTCCTTTGTTTTTACAGGCACAGCAGGAAAACAATAGTAAGTAAACGAGCCATCAAAAACTATTAGTGACAATGAATACAAATAGGCCGAGAACCTGCCTTCACCATAACAGAGTGTGACAGCTCCAATGAGTCGATGTAAGTGGGTCAAGTTGTGGGCAGCTGTCATACTCAGGACACAAAGTCTATTGTCCATTCTCCTTCCCTGCCATCTGGAAAGATTAACTTCATAGTGCTGACTACTGAATGTAAGCTGCCAATTGACTGGAAGAGAACTTTGTCCAGTACAAGCCATTTCTACAAAGTGCATACTGGGACAATGTATGAGATATAAAGTAACCTGGTTAAGAAAAGGTCTACTGGATTGGAACCACGTGTGCTTTACATAACCACCCGTGTGTTTCTACAGTGTTTCTAGATTAGTAATTGGCAAAGTTTGGAAGAAGATTTGATTGTTTGCAAATTATTAACCTAAATCTGCTGTACTTGTCTATGTATAAAATGACAAAGAAATAAAATGAATTAAAAGTTGTCCAAGCAAGGGAAGACTGGGAACTTTTGGTTTTGGGGGCAAACACAACCAGCTGGTGGGAACAGTGTAGGCAAGTGGTGGACCACAGAGATTGGTGACCATGCTAAAACAGTGGGCGTCATAGAGAACACAGTTTATTGTAACACTCCTTTGACATACAGTATATGCTAAAAGGGTGAGATTGTATGGGCTGAATTGTAAATAAAGAAATATTTTAGGAGCTGAACAAGATGACCCCAGTTTTGTGGAACTACCATTGACTTACCTAAATAAAATACCATGCCACCATTACAAATGATGATTGTCATTCTGCTTCTTTTAACAGCTGAGCACAGCACATTTCAGAAATTTGCATTCCTCCAGTAATAAATTGCTGCTGATTTTTTTTTTTTTCTAAGGGGGGAAATCCACTAACTAACAATGTTTACTAATGTTTTTTGTGAGGATTAATTTACCACCACTGCTACTTGCACCTAGGGAGGGGGGAAACCACTGACCACTAATGCTTACCTAAAGCGTTTGTTACCCCGACACTTTGTTTTCCTGATGTGTGCCTGCTGTACCATGTACTTGTATGAGAAAGTATCCTGTTCTCTTTGTATTGCTTCCTTTGTGTGATATCCCTGGTGTTCCTGCTACTCCCCCTGCTTTCCTTTTAAAAACTGACAACACTAAGCAGGAGAACACAGCATGGTCAGTTCCCTAGCTATGCAGGGAACATAGTTTACTCTCCTCCAATGATCAGACTCATCATGACACACCCCTACTGCACTGCCATTCACTGGGAAGCTCAGTGTGCTGCTGCTTCTCCTTCCCTCAGCTGTTATGCAGCTGAGAACAGAGGCAATGTGATCACTTATAAAAAAAGAGAAAAAATTTATTTATGTTTTTGTTATATCTATACAAAAATGTTTTGCCTTTCATTCCTATTTTAAACTGAATGAGTTGCTTTACAAGGTGGTTGTTAACAATCTCTTTAAGCCTTGAGGGAGGTGGGGGTGAGATGATCCGCTGGTCACCAATGCTTACTAATGTCTTTGGGGGGCAAATCTCCTGACCACCAATGCTAACTAATACTTTAGATGTGGGGTGAGGCTCCTCTTACCACTAATGCCTGTGGTGGTGGTGGGGGGGGGGGGGGGATCCACTTATCACTTAGGCCTGCACTCTGCTGCTTTTAAACTCACATTTTTTGTGCGTTTATGTTATCTTACACTATATTGCCAAAAGTATTGGGACACCCCTCCGAATCACCTCCATGGCCACTGGTGTAAAAATCAAGCACCTAGGCATGCAGACTGCTTATACAAACATTTCTGAAAGAATGGGTCGCTCTCTGGAGCTCAGTGAATTCAAGTGTGGTACTGTGATAGGTTGCCACCTGTGCAGTAGGTCCACCTGTGAAATTTTATTGCTACTAACTATTCCACGGTCAACTGTTAGTGGTACTATAACAAAGTGGAAGCAACTGGGAACAACATCAACTCAGCCACCAAGTGGTAGGTGTACGTAAAACGATAGAGCGGGGTCATCGCATGCTGAAGCCCACAGTGCGCAGAAGTTGCCAACTGTCTGCAGAGTCAATAGCTACAGACCTCCAAACTTCATGTGATTGAGTACTACAACAGTGCGTAGAGAGCTTCATGGAATGGGTTTCCATGGTCGAATCCAAGCCTAGCTTTACCAACTGCAATGCAAAGCATCAGATGCAGTGGTGTAAAGCACGCCACCACTGGACTCTAGAGCAGTGGAGACGTATTCTCTGGAGTAATGAATCGTGCTTCTCTGTCTGGTAATCCGATGGACCTGTCTGGGTTTGGTGGTTGCCAGGAGAACGGTTCTTGGCCTGACTGCATTGTGCCAAGTTTAAAGTTTGGTGGAGGGGGGATTATGGTGGGGGGTTGTTTTTCAGGGGTTGAGCTTGGCCCCTTAGTTCCAGTGAAGGGAACTCTTAAGGCATAGCATACCAAGACATTTTGAACAAGTTCATGCTCCAAAAACTTTGTGGGAACAGTTTGGGGATGGACCTTTCCGATTCCAACATGACTGTGCACCAGTGCACCAAGAAAGGTCCATAAAGACATGGATGAGCGAGTTTGGGGTGGAGGAACTTGACTGGCCTTCACAGAGTCCTAACCTCAACCCGATAAAACACCTTTGGGTTGAATTAGAGCGGAGACTGTGAGCCAGGCCTTTTTGTCCAACATCAGTGACTTACAGGCAAGCAGGCTTTCCAATACTTTTGGCAATATAGTGTATGTGACCAAGCACACTTGGACGTTTTCAGCAGTTTATCAGCAGGGGACTTTATGGGCTGTTGTCTGAACGCCTTAAAATTGTGTTCAAGACTATTTCTTCCGACCACAAAAAACGCTGAATAACGCTCATAAACGCCCATAAACGCGCATAAACGCTAGGCTAGTTTAGCACTTCAGCATTTATTTGTTTCAATGTCCAGAATAAAATTAAATTCTGTCAAATTAAATAAATAAACTCCCAAACTACAAACTTTGTTAAACTCTTCTAAACTCTTTTGAAAAAATGCAGTAACACTGATTTTCTCCTGTCAGGATAAACAGCGTTTACAAGAAACCAGTGTGCATGAGGCCTAATGCCTGTGGGGCGATCAACTTATCACTAGTGCTTTGGGGGGGGGGTTAGTCCTCTGACCACTAATACCTTGGGGAGGGGGTTCAGGGGATTTCTATGACCACTAAAGAATGCTGTTTGGAGAATCCACTGACAATCAATGCTTTCAAGGGTATTATTTACTGCTGCTGATCAGCAGTGTACACTACATTGCATACCCCTGACCCCAGATTATGTACCCCTGACCCCTACATTTGAGTTGTATATAACATATAGTCCTGAATGCTGCACTCCATAAACGATGTACATTATATGACCAAAGTGTTTATAGTATTTCCCAATTATTTTCTGGAATTCTCTTCCAGACCCTGGATGTCTCATTAAAGAGAACCTGTCACCTAAAAATCATCACACATAAAACCCACCCCCAATTTTTTTTTTGAGCTCCCTCCACATATACACACTTATAAATGTAAATGCACAGGTCGGAGCGCCTACGCATGAAAACACTGACTGCGATACACATGTTACATAACGCTGCAAATGCTCCTCCATAATGCTAAACGGATGACCTCTAGGGGGGTTTAAAGCCTCACCTATGGAAAATACAGGGTACTGAAGTTTGTCACCATTTCATGCATGCAAATTAAAGGTTTGATGTTGGATATCTATTTAATCGGTGCAACCTCATCTTTTATATTTTGTGAAAAATTGGGTAATTTATTTTGTTTTTGTGTGCCCTAGCAATAACTTTAGTGTATTATTTACTGAACTTCTATTCCCTAGGCTAGGGTGCTTTTAGGAAATATATAATATTTTGGTGGTTTACATAATCTTTAGACCTAAAATTATTTTTTAAGCATGAATGCAAAAAAGGCAAAAACAGCTCTAAGTGAAAGGGTTAAATAGAGTCAGGACCTATTTTCTGTTTACCTTGCACACATTTGCCGCTGTCCTCGTACCCCCAAAATTCACGACCCAGTATTCAGTGTAGTGTAGCCATGCCCACTATTTGCAAGTGTGCACCACATATCACTTTCCCCAGTCTATTCCTCGTTTTCAATGTTGGGAAATCTGCTTTTAGTTTGTGCATGTGACAGGCCCTTTTCGAGGCCAGTACTGTACTAATATGGTAGACAATAGCCTGCAGTTTAACATTTCCTACACCACAACGGAATTTTATTCTTTCACCAGTGGAGTGAAGGGTAAATGATCACTATTTTATGCAAATGTGGCAAAACAATAGAGATATGAGAGTATGCAGCCAGGTAATGGATTTTACAGGTCAGGACTTTCCAAACTCAATAGATTGCCATTAAACATGCTGTCACTATACTTCATTACATAATAATTTAGCTGTATTACAAAAGTCTGTTTCTTTGCAAAAGATTTTTTCCTGGTCTGACCTGTAAAAATAAGAAGCAGGAAATAGTTTTAAAAAGAAATCATGACTAGCTATTTAAATCACGCATTCTTCTAATGTTGCTGGGTTAGGTACTATAAAAAGGCTACTACAATATAATGCCACTTGTAATTTATGTTGGCCTGTGATCTGAATTCTAGACAAGCAGTTACATACACAGTAAATCTATGGAAATTTTTTCTTTTCCATATTTGTAATTCTGTGCAGCCAGTTTTGTGGTTCAGTCATCCATGCCAAACAGCACAGCTAGAACGTCAACCTATATTGCAGCACAGCCTAATCAAGAACGCACCCTCAGCCTGCGGCAAGGTTATTCCTCAGCTCTCTCCTCCTTTCAGCGTGTTTACTGTTAACACACATGCACTGCACTGCAGAAGAAGATGCTTAGCCTTAAGTTCTGCATGTAAAATGCATCTTAATGAGTGCATAACTGAATTAATTGACGTTTTGCTTATCACTTCATATAAGCATGCAGTTGTTACAGAAATAAACAGAAAAACATCTTGATCATTTGTCAAGGCATTTTCATTAGACAAAACATAAAACCCTGTAATACTTGTATTTGTTTCTGCAAAATAAACTACTTTAAATCAATTTTGTCCAGTTGTATGAAGGTTTAAATTCCTGGGGCCCAATCTGTGGCCTAGGGGTTGCATGTGTCAATTTGGCACTTATTGTGTGACTCTCTGGGCCCCTGCAGGCTGTAGTCTGTGGTCTGCATTCTTACTGTGCCTATTCAGACCAAAGAATTTAAAATATCCTTTAAGGTATGTTAATACCACATGCAATGGGACTGTGTTGGACAACTATGCCAGGGCAGCCCCATCCCATAGACAAGGCGAAGTGCCTTGTCTACTTTGTACCTGGTTCACACCACTGCATTGTGGTGCTATGTAGGCACAGTGCACTGAAAAAAAGTACTGCATGGGGGTTTCCCATGTATGCACACACAACGTTGGTATCTGGTACCTTGATACCTGTGGCATCTGTGTACATGCACACAAATCTCTTCATGTGTGCATTTGTGCCCCGTGTCTCTGCCAAGTCCCAAAGACTCACCATGCATATACACTTGCGTGGAGTCCTTCTGCCTCCTAGGATGTGGGCAGGGCTTTTTTTCAGCAGGAACTAGGGGGAACTCAGTTCCACCACCTCTGGATCAGGTCTTCTGCTCCCTGCTCACCACTATCATTTGATAACCCTGAAGTCCAGCTTCTGTGTTTACAAGTGATGGCTTATCTCCCAGTAGCTCCCTCAGGTCAGATCTCCTGCGCAGATCCCACTGATTGCCAGACAGGGACAAGGGAGATACAGAACAGGTGCCCAGGGTTTACTGCAATCATGGGCAGGAGAGGGTGCGTGGTATAATCTCCCTTGCAAGTGACTGTAGTATACCGTGTTTCCCCGAAAGTAAGACAGTGTCTTACTTTCTTTTTATTCCCAAAAGCCCCACTATGTCTTACTTTCGGGGTATGTCTTATAATGGAAAAAAATCCCAGCATGCAGAGCTGCACTGCGCTACAGAAGAGGACTACAAGTCCCAGCAAGCAAGGCTGCACTGCATTACAGAGGACTACAAGTCCCAGCATGCAAGGCTGCACTGTACTACAGAGGAGGCCTACAAGTCCCAGCATGCAAGGCTGCACTATGGAGGACTACAAGTCCAAGCATACAAAGCTGCTATGCTCAGCAGAGGAGAACTGTAAGCCCACACAGCCCGGTATGTTGGGACTTGTAGTCCTCCTCAGCTGCATCTTGCAGTTACATAATAAGAGCTGCAGAGAATCTCTTCACACCCCCCCCTCCCCCTCCCCCTCCTTGGTCTCTCTCTGTATGACCAGCACTGACCTGTACCGGGAGGACACAGAGCCAGTGACACCTGTCGGCAGTGATCCGGGACCTGGCGCAATAATCCCCTTCTCTGTGGTTGCGTCGCGCCGTTCTGATCAGTCTCGGGCAGCGGCTGTCACTCACAGCCGAGCAGAGTGAAGCCGCCTCCCCCTCCTCTTGTATGGCTACACAGTGCTGTGTATGAAGGAGGAGGAGGAGGGGGAGGCGGCTTCAGTGAAGCCGCCTCCCCCTCCTTCTCCTTCATGGACAGCACTGTGTAGCCATACAAGAGGAGGGGGAGGCGGCTTCACTCTGCTCGGCTGTGAGTGACAGCCGCTGCCCGAGACTGATCAGAATGGCGCTGTCTCTTCAGTCGGAGGGGGAGGGCGCTGGCCTGGCACCCCCCCCAGGGTGTGGCACCCGGTGCGGCCTGCACCCCCCGCCCCACTCTTAGTACGCCACTGGAGTCGGCAATACCCCCGTGTTTCCCCGAAAGTAAGACATATTAGCCGACCCCTCTGAAACTCCCGATACGTCTTACAATCGGGGGTGTCTTACTATCGGGGAAACACGGTAGTATAGTATGCTGGGAGGTACTACAGCCGTATAGGTGTTTCAACTTAATATTGCAACAAAGGTAAGATATATGACAGATGGTGGAGTTTTTAAGGAAGGGGGGAGAAAATGAGGGCAGTGGAGAGAGGGGGTTGTATGCAGAGGGAGGAGCTACTATTTGATGCCATTTGGCAGGTATGTGAATGTGGTGGGCATGGTTGAGTTCCTGCACCTATTCTCTGAGAAAAAAAGCCCTGGATGAGAACATTCCACAAGGCATCAGGTAAAGGACCCTACAACATTCTTACTTAGATGAAAAAAGAAGCTTTGAGACCTTTAAAAAAAAAAAAAAAAAGTCTTCAATTGTAAGAGAAGGATCTGGGAGGAGACAGGAAAGAAAAAACTTTACTTTATTGGATGAATGCTGTTGGGAGCACAGATGTGGAAGCATTGATGTGTAAAGGTCTGTAATAGTATTGTTTTCTAGCAGTCTCATGTAATGTATCTTCAGTCTATGATTGTCTCCTGTATCATGTCCTCAGTCACCACCAACATCTTTGACCATCGTTTTCAGAAACTCCTATGGTATGTCTGCAGTCTCTGACCATCTCTTGTAGCAACTCTTATGGCATGTGTACATTCTTTGACCATCTATTTTAGTAACTACTATGGTATGTCTGCAGTCTCTGACTATCTCTTGTAGCAACTCCTATGGTATGTCTGCAGTCTCTGCCCATTTCCTACAGCATGTTTGCAATATCTGTCCATCTCTTTTAGCATTTCTGCAGTCTATGAAATCACTTTTAGCAAATTCTTCATCATGTCTGCAGTCTTTGATCATGTCTTTTAGCAACTCCTAGAGCACGTCTGCAGTCTATCGCCATCTCTGTTTGCAACTCCCATGGCACGTCTGCAGTCTCTTATCATCTCTTTTAGCAACTCCTATGGCATATCTGCAGTCTATGGCCATCTCTTTTAGTATGCCCGTAGTAGTTGATTGTCTCCTGTTGTATGTCTTTAGTCTTTGACGGCTTTATGTAGAACTCCATTCAATTGACTAATTATTATGTATGTCACTTTTATAATGACACTTGAGGCCCCCTGCATCAAGAAACTGCATCAAGAGTGAAACCAACATGTTGAGTTTCTTACCACTTCCACATATTTCTTCATGCTTCTGCACAGAGAACACTGTATTGAGGTTGCAGTTGCACAGATCAGCCATAGACATTACAGTTTTCTTTCAAAAATTTAAAGGAAACCTGGACTGAGGGAAATATGGGGGCTGGCATTATAAGAATTCTAGTTGATTGGCTGTCTCTGGCTTTCATATTTTTTGACCCAAAATAAACAAGCAGATTAAAAAAGCACAGTAAAGTCAGAAAACCTGATCTGCATACTTGTTTCAGGTCAGTGCCTCATGATGTTAGTATAAAATGAAGGAAATACTTTACGCACATATGTCAATGTGTGTTAGCTCATCCATTTCTTGTGTGAACGCAGCCTCAGGGAGTATCAGGGGGATGGTAGATGGTAGATGGAGGGAAACACTGTAAGACAACCGACCACCTCAAGCACCTAGAACAGGACTGGGTGTTCCCTTACTTCCTGGGGGTCAATTGCAGCTTTGGGGGTGAGCGCAGTATGAGGGGGGGGGGGCAGGTGGGTGGTCAGCCAAGTGAACCTGTTAGCTTTCTCCAAGGCCCCATGCAAACATGCTGTGTAAAAAATGTTCACAATGAATGAACTCTATCGATGACTTCAAGTTTCAGCTAGCAATCAATCAGTGTCATTTTTCCAATATTACTGCCAGCCCCTCATCTATCAAGCTATACTACACTGTGTAAACATTTGTTTAAAATTATGCCTCTAAATACCAGATCGTTTCTGTTCGGTCACATGACCTCCGGCCGCTCTCCTCCCCCGATCTAAGGGTTACAGCAGGAGGGGCTGAGATCCCCCCTGATGTCAGCCCAGAGGTCATGTGACCATTGTGCTGTCTGCTCAGCCCCAACCGCTGTAGCCCTTAGATCGGGGGAGGAGAGCAGCCGGAGGTCACCAGACAGAAAAGATCTGAAATAAGGTATTTAGAAGCATAATTTTATACAAACATTTACACTATGTTGTAAAGCTTGGTAGAACAGAGGGGCTGGTAGTAATCCTTCTTTGACTTTATTTCCAGCTACTAATAGCAGCAGGAGGGGAGGGGAGGGGTGAGGGAAAAGATCGCTCACACACAGGAGCTGACAGGCAGGGAGCAAGAGGGAGAGAGCAGAGAGTGGGATGATGGAGGCAAGTAAATTGACCACGATATCATGGATCAGCAGCCATAATTATTGTGGTCGGTTTACATAGGAAGGCCAAGGAGCAGGCAGGATCAAACAGGTTTTTTACAGCATAGAAAGGGACAGATTAGAAAGCAAAAGTACTGTGCTGTTTTTTACCCACTATAAGGGGAACAGGATCTCCTCTTTTATATATATATATATATATATATATATATATATATATATATATATATATATAGCGATACCCTCACTTAAGAGGGCCGCAAGTTTGGTTTGGGTCCTGAGCACAGCTCCGCCAACCCCCGGCAATCTGCACTACCCACTTTGGCACAGTTAGTATCTAGCAATACATATTAAATCACTTATACTCTAAATATGTGTGTGTGCGTGGGTGGATAACTCAAACTCATAGACAATCCTTGAAAGTATATAACTGACTTTACTTTTTTTTTTATAAAAGGAATAACATGAATCAAACATTTGGATTGCAACACATAAGCAGGTCCCTGCAGTAACCAGTGATAAAGATAAACAGAGTAGTCAGCATAATAAAGTATTTCTATGCAACTCTAGTGCTGCCCCTTTTCAGCTACTTCCCCGCATGGGTAAACTAAACACCCAGCACTCTCTACCTATGCAGTCAGGCCTGACTGATCTAGATGGAAGTCCAGTAAAACAATATTTGCTAGCAATCTTTCGGTGGTGCACTTGAAGAACAACTTTGTAATCCAAACGTATAATAAAGATAAAGCATCTGTCTTTAAACAGCTCTCACCACCCGGACAAGTCCAAATCCGGTTTCTCTGCCTTTTCGTCTAGGAACAGGAATCCACTGACCTCCGAGTCTTCAATCCTTCTGGTGTACTGCAGCAAGGAATGAGAAAATGTCTCTCAGGTGCAACTAAGCTGGCAGAGGGCTCTTTGGAAAAGAGCACAAGGCCCAGGCTTTAGGCCTTGTGCCTTCAGCAGTTCAGCACAGACCTCCTCTTACTAGGAGAGAGGGGGGTGTCCAAAGAGAGCGAACTAGGCCTCTCCCCCTCCTTATATTTCCTCCCCCATAAGTCTCTGGGGCATAACTCAAAGCATCCTGGGAACCAGCGGGGTTCTGGGAACAGTAGTTTTATAGTTCTTAAAGAGACCCCGCTACACACTCCCCCCACTTAAACTCTTTGGTCCCCAAAGATAAACTTTTAACACATATCCTGTACCAATTTTGAAAGTGCTGAGTATGATGTTGGTACAGGGAATTTCCACCAGAACTCAGAGGTGGGATTCCCTGTCCCACAGGTCACACTGACATGAGTGGCCTGCCTAACTGTGCCAGAGAGTGAGCTGGGGTTGCCCTCCATCAAATGGTCAGTGGAAGGATTAGAGCGTTCAGCACTTCTTCTAGCAGTCACAACAGAGTCCTCAGAGCTCTCCCCCATTTGAGAGTAGGTTAGCTTCTTGGGGGGTCTCACAACTCGGCGAGCTCTCTGTTCTCTTGGGACCTTAGGCTCTAGTGCCACCGGCTCTACTTCAGGAACACATTCTGACAGCATCACTGGTTCTGGAACATCGGTTCCTCCCTCTTCTGAGTAAATGCTAGGGATATCTTCCCAGCCTTCAGGCACACCACTAGATGGAATGAACTCTGTAGCTTCTGGGTTCAGTGTCCCATCCTGTGTATCCTCAGTAGGTGGGAGATCTATGGCAGAATTTCCTGGAGTTGATGAAGGCCACAGCCACTCAAGCTCTCCTCTTCCACCTTCACCTTGTTGGGTATCTTGTCCATCTCTAACCCGGGAGGTCTGAGACCGAGTGCTAGGTCCCGGGGTATCCAGAATGGAAACAGATTCAGGTGGACTTCTCACTGGAGGTATTCTGACTGCTTCAGTAAGCGGGAGCAAATGATTCCTGTGCCAAGTCTTCAAGGGCCCCACTTTCCCCTCTGGTTTTAGCTTATACACAGGCAATCCAGGTAGCTTTCTGCAAATGACATAGGGCTCCGATCTCCATCTATCAGCAAGCTTGTGCTTCCCAGGGATCCCCAGATTGCGTAGCAGTACACGGTCCCCAGGCTGCAGGTCTTGCACTCAAACCTTCAGATCGAAGTTCCTCTTGTTGCGGTCTCCCCTTTGGTCCGAGGCCGCCTGAGCTCGTTCATGGGCCACTTTCAAATTGTGTCTAAGTCGGTCCACATATCCCTTGTGGGAGGTAGCAGAGGCTTGGTCTAGGGAAATGCCAAAGGCCAGATCCACCGGCAATCTTGCTTCTCTCCCAAACATGAGCCGGTAGGGGGAGTAACCCGTCACATCACTTGTGGTGCAGTTGTAAGCGTGCACCAGAGCTGATATGTGTTGGCTCCAGTGTTGCTTCTTCTCTGTCTCTAGAGTTCCAAGCATGTTTAGTAAGGTCCGATTAAACCTCTCAGGTTGGGCATCTCCTTGTGGATGATAAGGTGTAGTCCTGGTCTTCTCTACTCCCAATGAGTCCAGTAGGTTCCGGATCAGACGACTCTCAAAGTCCCTTCCTTGGTCTGAGTGGATTCTCTGTGGTAATCCATAGTGGACAAAGTATTTTTCCATGAGCACCTTGGCCACAGTGGAGGCCTTTTGGTCTTTGGTGGGGAAAGCCTGGGCATAACGGGTGAAATGATCGGTTACCACCAGAACATTTCCCAATCCACTCAAATCGGGTTAGAGGCAGAGAAAGTCAATGCACACCAGATCCATTGGACCCTGACTCTGTAGGTGGCCCATTGGGGCAGCTTGATGGGGTAGAGTCTTCCTCTGGATGCATCGTGCACAAGAACGGCAATATTCCTCCACTTCTGCCCTCATACAGGGCCAATAGAACCGGCTTCTGACAAGCTGGAAAGTTCTCTCCGCCCCTAGATGGCCATGCTGGTCATGTAAGGCAATTAGTACCGTCTCTCGGTGCTTCTCTGGGAGAAACAACTGCCACTTATCTTCTGAGTTATCAGAGGGGCCCCTTCGGTAGACCACTCCCTGATGCACTTGTAGCTTATCCAACTCTTTCCTCAGCAGGCGAGCCTCCTTGGAAGGGTGATGTCGAAGTCCCTCTGGATTCTCGTTCTCCAAAGCTTCAAGGACCAATCTCCCCATGGGGTCTTCGTATTGGTCATAGCTCAGCTCCTTTCTGGACAGCTTTGGCAGGAGTTCCTCTGCTAGTTGAGTTACCCCACAGTAGGGTCGAGGGACTCCCACTGCGGTGACTCCTATCTCCTCTGCTCTGGGGCCCCCTCTTGCTTGAAACTCAGCACCCTGACAGAGTGCTCGCACTCCTTCCGTTGCTACCTGGGTCCAGTCTTCCCAGTCATTGACCATGACATGAGATCTTCGGGACAGGGCATCTGCATCCCTATTTCCAGCCCCTGGTCTGTACTTTAGACTGAAGTTGAATCCGGATAATGCAGCCAACCATCTGTGTCCGGTTGCATCTAACTTTGCAGTAGTGAAGAGGTAGGTCAGAGGATTGTTATCTGTCTTTACGGTAAACTCCGCCCCATAGAGATAGTCCTTCAGTTTGTCTACTACTGCCCATTTGAGGGCCAAGAACTCCAATTTATGAGTGGGGTAGTTCTTCTCCGAGGGAGTCAGGCTCCGGCTCACATAGGCCACTGGTCACAGCTGCTCTTCATACTCTTGATAGAGCACTCCGCCTAGGCCCTCATGACTGGCATCGACATGTAGCTCATATGGTCTGGTGGGGTCGGCATAGGCCAGGACTGGGGCCGTGGTAAGGCTCCTCTTCAAGGTTTGGAAAGCCTCTTCACACCTTGGGCTCCACTGATCTTGAACCGACTCACCGGCCCTCCTGGGTCCCAAGCCATCCTCTTCTCCTTCAGTCTTGAGCAATTCGTTTAGTGGCTTGGCAATCCGGGCAAACCCATCCACAAATCTTCTATAATAGGAGCAGAACCCCAGGAAAGATCTGAGCTCTGTGACTGTTGTCGGTCTTGGCCAAGAGGTAACTGCCTCCAACTTCTCAGGGTCTGTAGCCACTCCCTTTTCAGACACTATGTGTCCCAGATAGTTCACAGAGGATTGGTAAAACCGGCACTTCTCGGGAGAAAGCTTGAGTCCCTCTTCGCTGAGTCTTCTCAACACCTTCTCCAACCTGGCCTCATGTTCTTCCAAAGTCTTCCCGAAGACAATGACATCGTCCAAGTACACAAGGACTTCTATGAGGTTCATGTCTCCAACGGTCTTCTCCATGAGGCGTTGAAAGGTATCAGGGGCTCCAGACAGGCCCTGAGGCATTCTGTTGAATTCAAAGAATCCCACTGGGGTTATGAAAGCTGTCTTCTCTCGGTCTTCCTGGTGCATGGGGATTTGATAGTACCCACTCTTGAGGTCCATTACACTGAACCACTTGGCACCAGACAAACTCTGTAGGGCATCCTCTATTCTCGGCGTGGTATACTGGTCAGGGATGGTCCTCCTGTTGAGAGTCCTGTAGTCGATACAAAGCCTCAACGACCCATTCTTCTTTCTGACCACCACTATGGGGGAGGCGTAGGGACTTCTAGACTCCCGAATCACACCAGTCTTCTTCAACTCCGCAAGCTGCTCCCTCAGATCCTCCAGATCAGCTAGAGGGACCCGCCTAACCCTTTCCCTGAAGGGTTTGTCTTCTTGGAGGCGGATTCGGTGGGTGGCACTCCTGGCACATCCCACATCAAACTCATCCTTTGAGAAAATCCTCTCCCATCTAGTCAGCTGGGCCTTGGCTCTCTCCTTCCAGACTCCAGGTAGGTCCGGGTTCTCCATGGAAAGTTTTTCCCAAACATCTCCTCCTTCACCCGTTCCTTTTACTTCGGACCAGCTGACTGGGGCCGCAGGACTCACCTGCCCCAACAGCATTCTGGCAGGGATCTCTATGGGTCTCTCCGTAGGGTTTCTCACACTCACTGGGACTCTTCCTCGAGCCTTCTTTAGGGCCTTGATTGAAATCACTTCCGGTATCACTTCCAGGCCTGAGTGATCCTCCCTTGGATCGGATTCCAGCATGACAAAGGGGCCAGGCTGCTCCCAGGTAAGCTTCACCGTGGCCCTGAGGCAGGCTACCTCTCCGGGCTGCAGCACCACTCCCTCTCTCCCAAGTCTCCACACCTTCCCTATGCCCTCTCCTGGGGTCTTCTGCTCTAGGACCAACTGTTGGTAGGCTGTCTTCAGCATGGGATGGATATTGGGATCTTGATGGTTACTCGCCTCCACTAGAGGGGTCAGAAGTCTTCGCACCAGATCCGTATTGGTCCCTATGATGAGGGACATCTTGCTGGCCCCGGGCGGTCTAGGACACACAACTGCCAGGGTGTCAAACACCTCTGTTTTCCCCGCCACAGATGGATCGAAGGTCAGTTTTATGGGCAGGTAACCATCGTAGGGGAAACTCTGAGTTCCCAGGCCCCATATCTCCAGCTCTTCTATCTTTTGTATAGGCAAATGGCTCAAGTGCCTATCATAGAAGTCTCTGTACAACAAAGTCACTTGAGCTCCAGTGTCCAGGAGGGCCTTCGTGTAGACTCCTTTCACCTGGATGGAGACAGTGGGGGACGGGCCGACTAATTCTTCTGGGAAGGGCCGGGTTGAGGCCACCCTCTTCTGGGGACCCGTCTTCATCCAGTTGGTTTTTGACTTTACTCTTTTTCGAGCCTGGTATGCATTGACCCTCCCCACAGTAATGGGAGTTCGAACCCGCTGAGGGATGTTATTGTCTCTTATTTGTAGACATTCCTTCTGAGGGGTCTGGTTTCCTCTCTCTCTCTTCCTTCTATTCAGTTTGGAGTTCACTGAAAGGCATGGGCACCCGGTTGACTCCCTCACCGGGGCCCTCTGAATTTTCCCGCCGGCTGGCGGTTATCTATCTTCTTCTTCTTGGGACTGGAACATCTACTGGCGAAGTGGCCACTGCCCCCGCAGTTGTAGCATAGCATCTCTTCTCGGTCTGGAGTGGGGCTTGGTGTTGGTGTATCTGGAAACAACTCCCTCCTAGGACTTGGTTTCTCGGCTCCCCCTTGACCTTTCGCCATCATAGCAGTCAACATCTCTATCACCTGGGACATCTGTAACTTCAAAGTGTCCAGCTCCTTATCTCTAGCGGGAGTCATGGCCGGTGTAACTATTGCTACCGGTTGGTTGACGGGCTCGGTGAGATCTTCTTCCCTTTTCTCTTTCAGTAGCGCCTCTTCCTCTCTGATCATTCGGATGAGGTCAGTGTACTCCAGACTCTTCCCATCCTGTCGGGCACGTAGTGTCCATGCAATAGGATCCATGGGTTGAGCTCCCCTCAGTACCTGTTGGGCACGGGCTTCATCTACTTCCCCTGGGCTGATCCCCTTCTTTAGGATCATCCTATGCAGGATTTTATCTAAACGTCCCATGTAGTCTGATAGTTTTTCACCTTTCTTCTGGTAGCAATGCTCTAACTGATAAGCAAGCTCAGAGATTTTCTCTGTCCCACCAAACACAGTCTGTAGTACATCTAGGTACTCCTGCGCATTACAGTCTGTCCTGCTCATCTTCAGGTTGCGTACGGCCTCTAGAGCAGGCCCCTTTAGACTTTCCACAATCCTCTGCTTCTTTCTGCGCTCTGGAACTTCCCATTCCTCTAGTGCCTGAGTTGCGCTATCTAACCACTCTTCAAATCCCTCTTCATCCGAAGGTACAGGTTTCCTCCCTGAAAACATCCGGAGTTTTCTGTACCCCGACATCGGGTAATCTGTGGGATCCTTCTTGCACTGGGCCACAATCTCCCCCAGGACAGCACACAGTTCTGCGCTAAGGGTGGCCGGTGCTGATCTGAGACTCTTGGGTGAGGTACGGGCCCCAGCCTGCGGTGATCCCGTTGGCGATGGCTCCTCCCCTGGGAGGCTAATGACCACTGATTGACTTGGGTCGGCCTTAGCCGCTTCACACCACGCTCTGACTCCCTGTGGGTCCATGCCGGTACCTCTGGAGTGTTCACCGCTGTCTCAGAAATCCCAGATTTACGAGCCCCCACGTATAGGGATACCCTCACTTAAGAGGGCCGCAAGTTTGGTTTGGGTCCTGAGCACAGCTCCGCCAACCCCCCGGCAATCTGCACTACCCACTTTGGCACAGTTAGTATCTAGCAATACATATTAAATCACTTATACTCTAAATATGTGTGTGTGCGTGGGTGGATAACTCAAACTCATAGACAATCCTTGAAAGTATATAACTGACTTTACTTTTTTTTTTATAAAAGGAATAACATGAATCAAACATTTGGATTGCAACACATAAGCAGGTCCTTGCAGTAACCAGTGATAAAGATAAACAGAGTAGTCAGCATAATAAAGTATTTCTATGCAACTCTAGTGCTGCCCCTTTTCAGCTACTTCCCCGCATGGGTAAACTAAACACCCAGCACTCTCTACCTATGCAGTCAGGCCTGACTGATCTAGATGGAAGTCCAGTAAAACAATATTTGCTAGCAATCTTTCGGTGGTGCACTTGAAGAACAACTTTGTAATCCAAACGTATAATAAAGATAAAGCATCTGTCTTTAAACAGCTCTCACCACCCGGACAAGTCCAAATCCGGTTTCTCTGCCTTTTCGTCTAGGAACAGGAATCCACTGACCTCCGAGTCTTCAATCCTTCTGGTGTACTGCAGCAAGGAATGAGAAAATGTCTCTCAGGTGCAACTAAGCTGGCAGAGGGCTCTTTGGAAAAGAGCACAAGGCCCAGGCTTTAGGCCTTGTGCCTTCAGCAGTTCAGCACAGACCTCCTCTTGCTAGGAGAGAGGGGGGTGTCCAAAGAGAGCGAACTAGGCCTCTCCCCCTCCTTATATTTCCTCCCCCATAAGTCTCTGGGGCATAACTCAAAGCATCCTGGGAACCAGCGGGGTTCTAGGAACAGTAGTTTTATAGTTGTCCAAAGAGAGCGAACTAGGCCTCTCCCCCTCCTTATATTTCCTCCCCCATAAGTCTCTGGGGCATAACTCAAAGCATCCTGGGAACCAGCGGGGTTCTGGGAACAGTAGTTTTATAGTTCTTAAAGAGACCCAGCTACATATACATATATATATATATATATATATATATATATTTTTTTAGGGTTACTTCTTTAATGTGCACATCTCCTATTGGTGGAGGCATCACTTCCCGTGGCTGGATCCTCTCTCACAGGAGAACTCACAGTGGTGATGAGGGGACCAAGATGATAATAAGAAGGGAAAAATATCCAGGCAGGATATTGGCTTTGTTCATAGAGGAAACTGTGACTTTGATCTATTACACTGCCTAGAGGTGTTTGGAATCAAGACTGAGGAGTAAGGTAATGGATGCACAATGCGCTATTGAAATATCTTTTTTTGCCCAGAGATGGGCTTTAATTAAGCATGTATTTTCCTATGCTCAACTGGTTCATACAATTGTAATTATGATAAAAAAATTTATACTTCAGTACTATTCTATTGGAAGCTATAACTTTCAATGAACCTCTGAACTGCTTTAGCCACTTCAGCTCCGGCTGACCAGGCAGTTTTTTGCAATACGGCACTGCATCGCTTTAACTGACAAGTACGTGGTCCTGTGACGCTGTATTCAAACAAAATTGATGTTCTTTTTTTCCTACAAATAGAGCTTTCTTTTGGTGGTATTTGATCACCTCTGAGAAGTTTGAAAAAAAATAATATTTTTTACTTTCCGCTATAAAACATATTAAATAGAACATTTAAAAAAAAATTTTTTTTTCCTTAATTTAGGGCAATATGTATTCTGCTACATATGTTTGGTAAAAAGAATCCCAATAAGTGTATATTGATTGGTTTGCGCAAAAGTTATAGCGTCCACCGGCCAGGGTTGTGGGGATGAGGCCCTTGTCCCCATCAACATGGGGACATGGTGCTTTGAGGGGTCACAGACCCCCAAAGCATCCTCCCAATGTTGAGGGCATGTGGCCTGGTACGGTTCAGGAAGGGGGGGGGGGCGCTCTCTCATCCTCCCCTCTTTTCCTGTGGCCTGCCAGGTTGTGTGCTCGGATAAAGGGCCTGGTATGGATTTTTGGGGGGAACTCCACATAATTTCTTTTTCAATTTGGCGTGGAGTTCCCCTTAAAATCCATACCATTCCTGAAGGGTCTGGTATGGATATTTGGGGGGAACCCCACGTCATTTTTTTTAAAATTTGACGTGGGGTTCCCCTTAATATCCATACCAGACCTGAAGGGCCTGATAATTGAATTTGGGGGGAACCCCACGCTTTTTTTTTTTTATGACTTTCAATGACTGTTCTCTGTATTACAGGGAGCCGACAATTCATTATAGCCGTGAGTGCTTTTAAATTACTTTTTTTCCTGCAGAAATGACACTTTGTGCAGGGACATTTCTAAGCACAGCAAACAGGCATACTATAGACACCCCCCAGGTAGGAAATTTAAAGGAATATTACACTTTTATTGTTTCACTTTAAGCATTATTAAAATCACTGCTCCTGAAAAAACATCAGTTTTTAAAAGTTTGTGTTTGCATTGATACATGTCCCCTGGGGCAGGACCCAGGTCCCCAAACACTTTTTAGGACAATAACTTGCATAAGATTAGGACTTTGAACATTCGAGTCCCATAGACTTTAATAGGGTTCTAAAGTTCACACAAAGTTTAGGTCTGTTTACAGGTTCTGGTGCGAACCGAACAGGGGGGCGTTCAGCTCATCCTTAGTGGTGATCAGCGACATTGCTGCGGACATATCAGACGGACACCTACCTGACACTTTTGACACTTTTTTGGGAACCAGTGACATTATTACAGAGATCCGTGCTAAAAATAGCATACATGCAAATATTGGCAATCAAAGGGTTAACTGTGTTCCCTGTGTGGAGGAGGGGATGGGCTCACTGCATGGATACACTGATCCGTGTCCCTGATTAGCAGGCACACTAGATCAGAGTGTCCATGCCTGACAGCACCAGCACGGTCTGCTTGTTTACCTCGGCAGACCGCCGTTCTGCCTCTGCGGAGAGCAATCGCGGGTGGCTGGTGGACATCGCGTCCACCGGGCCCACTGATTGGCTCCTCCTGTGGCCAATCAGCATGTGGCTCCGGTGGCGCATGCGTGCCCCCCCAGTGGCTATTAGCAAACTGGGGGTATGTGATTTTGCCTAATAGCGCCGTCTTGTCGCAGTATATGTACGGTAGGCGGTCGTGAACTAGTTAAAAAATGGCCATGGTTCTACAGTATAGTACACTTGGACTGCAGAAAAGCCTCTTAAAGTAAATAGAAACCCGCTTTAACTGTAAAACAAATTTGTAAGCTCAATTTTATAGTATACTGTGCTAAAACGATGTAACTTTTCAAAGCAATATGATATGACTAAGTAAGCAATGCATCAGCTAGTAAGCTGTACATGTATTGATGTTGTATGATGACTGGAAAGGCCCAAGGTATTGCACAATACATTATCCAGCATGTAGTAAAGAGAACACTTAGTCACTAGTGAAACCGATGTTGTGGTTTTTATGTCAGGCCAGGCTGTTCTTTATAACTACATCTTGGCATTTAAAAATATGAGCAATTTTACTAAGGCTGACTCAAATAGGTCACATTTCGTTTTTTTGCTAAAAGGTAAAAAGTCTAAGTAGTACAACTATGATACAGCAGAAAAATAAATAGTAGTGAACATAAGACATGCCTTTCTCAGCCTAGGTTTACACGTAGGCCCCTTTCACACAGTAATGTGCGTTTTTGATGCACTCTGTTTGCTCAGCAGAGATGGCTCCGTTGATCCCTGCTGAGTCAGTGGATGACAGGTCCATCTCTGCTCACTGTGTGGAGACGGACCTGTCAGATCTCCGCTCTCTGCTATGGGGGATCGGATGAAAATGGATTCGCCTGTCCATTTTCATCCGATTCGATCTGCCAGACAGATGGAAAATAGGGTCGGAGTTCAGAGCGGAGCGCATCTGATGGAGCATCTGTTCAGGTCCGCCTAAAAAACTGACAGGCAGACCTGAACGGTCCGCATGTATGAAAGGGGTCTTATTAGTGCTGCTGCATAATCGCGTTTTTCAGTACATTTTTGATATGCGTTTTTGCATGTTTGTTTGTTGGTTGTGTATGTTTTTTTAAGCCTTTTTTTTTGGAGGAGGAGACTGGTTATTAAAAACAGAACTATACCAAAAGCTCACTAAAAACACATTTATATGAATTTTTCATGTGTTTTTCATGCACTCCCATTAAAATCTTTGGGGCCAAAAATGCACTAAATGCTGCACCAAAAGAAGTACCAGCTCCTTTTCAAAAATCACACAGCATCATGTCACATTGATGTACCATAGAGAATAATATAATTTCCATTGACGTGCATTGCAGAGTAACAGCAGATGCAGGAGAAATTGCACTAATGTGAATGGTACCTTAAAGTGATCCTAAACCCAGGACCCTGCATTCACTATATCTAGTCTCCCACTGTACACAGAACATGGAAATACTATTATTTGTATCTCTCATCTCTCATTTCTCATCAACAGTATATACAACAGCAGTCTTGTGACTTCTACCACTGTCCTGCCAAGCACTGGTTAAAGCTTGCAGGAGGCGTTTTTATTCTCCTCTGACTGTCCTATGAGCCTTCATGACCCCTGACCCTCTGTCTGGACATTGCTGATTGGCCCTCTGCCAATCACATGCACGCCCACCCCCCCAAAAAAAAAACCAACAACTCTCTAGCTATACACACAAACCTGGGCTTGTGCAGAGTGCCCCCAAGGCTCTGTAGTATTAGGAGATGGATTGGGGACTGTGGAAGAAGGGGGGATCAGAGAAGACAGGCTCAAACAGCCTTTTTTACACAATGCAGAGGATTAACCCCTTAGGTCCCACAGTGAGTATAACAATTAGTGTGTAAAGGAAAATGAATTATGTTGTCAATAAACTGAATAAACTGCACAATCCGTCATAAGGATACAGAAGACAATAGTATCATCTAAAGAAAAAGTTAACCTACGGCCATTTATTTACGTTGAATGCCCTTGTATTCCAAAAATCTGCAGGTACTTCTAAGGACATACAGTGTAAATATGTCAGTGTATCAGTTTCATTAATAATAAAATCAACAATTTCAAAACTGTATAGTGAACACCATCTAAACGTTTTTGAGTCAATAGTTCACAAAAAAGGGCTGCATGAATAAAATTTGCACATGTAACTTTTTCAATGCCACATTTTAATGCAGTTTTTGCCTTTTTTTTTAAATGCACATTTTAAAAATAATTTTAGGCCTGAAGTTGACTTAAAAGCCACAAAAAAATATATTTATAGAAAGCAGAGACCCTGGAGAATAAAATAATTGTAGTTCCAATTTTTTTATGTAAAATTATATTTGCGCAATGGTTTATCAAGCGCAAAATTTGTTGCAGATACCCAACACGTCATGTTTTAAAATTGTGTGCACCCATGAAATGATAATGAACTTTGGTACCCTAAATTTTCTATAAACAATGCTTTAAAAGCCCCGATAGGTCATCAGTTAAGAGTTAACCGTAATAATGGCCAGAGATTTTATGTTCTCTCTCCCTCATGTGCGGCTATATGTAACATGTGTAGCGCAATCAACGTTTTTCATATGTAGGCACTCCCGACAAATGTTTACATTAGTATCTGTGTGGGGGTGGGGAGGCACTCAATTTTTTGGGGGGGGGTCTAAGTGTTTGGGCGTAACTTTATTTTTTTACATTTTAATTTCACTAAACTTTATTTTTTAGCAAATAAGGGACCAAAAGTCCTCTATGTGATACCATTTTGTTGTGACAGGTTCATTTCAATGAGATATCAGGGGTCTATAGACCACTAATTTCTCACCTGCCCTCCACTAAGCTTAGTTTTGGATAGAATGAGAAGGAAGAACCCCTGTCAGGTTTATTTTACTGTCTTGTCCCTGCTAGGGGTATTCCCTCTCTCTATTTGTCCTGTTGACCATTGTCATTGGCAGTGGTGGCTGGTGCCCAATAATTTTGGGGGGGGGAGGGGGGGCGAAAAACCAACGTAACCCCCTGCGGGAGATGGACAGGAAGAAGGTGTGCGTTCCGATTATTATTATTACTTGCATTCTGCGCCATGTTATTTTCCTTACTGTTGTACAGTTTAAAATGGCGACTTTCATGTTCGTGGGCACATTAATTGGTCGTAGGAAACATTGTTCGCTCATTAAATACGATGATTTGGGCAGATACAGGTTAAATACATTTGGTCATGCCCATTTGTCTAAAAATAAGTTTGGGACATTGATGTCTAGATGTGTTTATAACTAGAATGCTTGATTTAGTGTAATGCAAGGAGTGGACACTTAGTAGCTGTTTACACATCTGGACTTAGGAGCACTAGTGTGGGACACAAGAACAAACTTTAAGGTGTCCCACACAGATGCTCCAGTGGATACTTGGGGTGTCTCCATCTGTGAAAATTGACAGAAAAAGGTAAGTATTCCAGATTGGGTAAGGTAAAAAATCAGGTCTTCAGCTTGGAACTCTGCCCAAAACAGACAATTGTACCCCACTTCCCAGCAATGTTTCATATTCCTTTTTCTGGACTTATATATCTGTGTGCTAAGTATACCTTTTGTTTCATTCTCATAGGGGAGAAAAGACTTGGAGGACACCAGGAACCCCCCACACGAGAAAGAAGTGGAACTCAGAACAAAAACACACCCAGAAGATCTGGGGGAAGGAGAGGTGGAGGAAGTCGGTGAGATTGTCACCACAACAGGTGAGTGTCTGACACCCCAGTTTCAGGTACCATATTTAGAAACATGTATATTTCTAAATACATGTTTTTACTCAAATTTTTAGGTGCTGTGCTGGTTGTTGAAGAGCAAGCTGAACATTTCACAAGTGCAAGTGCCCAAAGGCTTATCAATGATATCATGGTGTGGAATGGTGAAATTGACAGCATAAGGAAGAAACTCAATGTTATGGTACAACAAATGAAGAACATGATTGATGTGTTGTGTAGAATCAGAATTTCTTCCAAATGCCACCACTTTCAATTTTTGGGGACTTTCCTCAAACTTTTTTTTTCATTTTAACCACTTCAATACAGGGCACGTAAACACCTTCTTGCCCAGACCAATTTTGAGCTTTCAGCGCTGTCGCACTTTGAGTGACAATTGCGCGGTCATGCTACACTGTACCTAAATGACATTTTTATCATTTTCCCCCCACAAATAGAGCTTTCTTTTGGTGGTATTTGATCACCTCTGCGGTTTTTATTTTTTGCTAAACAAATAAAAAAATACCGAAAATTTTGAAACAAAAATGTTTTTTTTTTGTTTCAGTTTCAAAACTTTGTAAATAAGTAAGTTTTCTCCTTCACTGATGGGCACTGATGGGGTTACACTGATGGGCAATGATAAGGCGGCACTGATGGGCACTGATGAGGTGGCACCAATGAAGTGGCACTGATGAGGTGGCATTGATGGACACTGATATGTGGCACTGATAGACGGCACTGATGGGTGGCACAAATTGGCACTGATAGCTGGCACGGATTGGCATGGATGGGCGGCACGGATGGGCATGGATAGGCGGCACAGGTGGGCATGGGTAGGTGGCACAGATGGGCATGGGTAGGAGGCACAGATGGGCATGGATGGGCACTGATAGGTGGCACGGATGGGCACTGATAGGCGGCACAGATGGGAACTGATAGGCGGCATTGTATTATAATATACTGAACTAATGGATGCCAATCAGTGCCAAACAATAATGCATGCCAATCAGTGATGCCCATTGTGGGCACTGATTGGCATCCATTATGGGCACTAATTAGCATCCATTGTGGCACTGACTGGAATCCCTGGTGGTCTAAGGTGGCATACCTTGTCCTGGGCATCCCTGGTGGTCTGGTGGTGTCCCTGGTGGTCCAGTGTGGGCATCCTCGGGGGGGCTGCGCTGATAATCGATCAGCACAGACCCCCCCTGTCAGAGGAGCAGCCGATCGGCTCTCCTCTACTCGCATCTGACAGACGCGAGTGAGGAAAAGCCGATCACTGGCTCTTCCTATTTACACTGTGATCAGCCGTGATTGGACACGGCTGATCACGTGGTAAAGAGTCTCCGTTGGAGACTCTTTACCGAGATCGTAGTTGCAGGGTGTCAGACTGATACTCCACAACAACGATTGCTGTGATGCGCGCCCCTGGGGGCGCGCAGTGGCTCAAAATCTTGATCACGTCGTATGACGTCCGGTCAGGATTTTGAAACCACTTTGCCGCCGTCATTTTGTTATAGGGCGGGCGGCAAGTGGTTAAAAGCCAAATTTTGAAGATGCGTCAACATGTTCTATCTGCCATCAGGGGATATCATTGTACACGTTTTGGTGGGTGCAACCCCTTCCTAGTAACTCTAGTAAGTGAGAGGAAGGGGTTGCACCCCCCAAAGCAACTTCCATTGTTCCCCCCTATGATGGGAGATAGCACATGTTGATATTAGGCATGGAATCAGGATGGAAATACCCATTTTGACTCCCAAATTGTGTGCATCTTCAAAATTTGGCTTTTACAGGGGTGACATCACTCCATCTGACAAAGGCAATATCAAGAAATTTTTAACACGATATTGCCTTCCGTTTTTCTATGTTGAACTTTGTAAGTTCCAGAGTTTTGTATGTTATGTTTCTAAACATGCGTGTTTAGAAACATAACATAAAGTTTAAAACTTGGGAAAAAAAAAGAATTTTACCTCAAAATTTTATTACACACATATGAATGTGCAGAGTAAAAACTTTGCAAATCAACAATGTGTGGCTTCTTCTTTCAATGCTCAATACCAGTTTTTGAAGTAATTTTGTGTTTACAGTGACAATTGGGCTTATTTACTAAAGGAAAATCCACTTGGCACTACAAGTGCACTAGAAGAACCTAGGAGACAGCCAAAAACAAACACAAGCAATAAAGAAAATTCAAGATTTTAGCAGATCTTTTTTTTATTAAAAAAATATTTACACATTGTCTGGCATAGCAATGGCCCCCTAACCATAAAATAATTTACATATTTCTGCTGAACTTCATGGGCACTTTGGGGTGCCAAGCCAGGATAAGCAGTATTCAGGCCCGTCAGGGGATTCTCAATCCCACCTCAGGCCCAATATCATTTTGTGCATTTTTCCTTAAAAAATTATGCAATATGCAGCAGAATAATATGATGTGGTTGATTTTGTATTCCGCCATATGGATTGCTGTCAGAAACAGGCGGAACCGGCTGGCTATTATCCCGAAGGTATTCTCAAAGGCTCTTCTCACTCTGGCTAGCCAGTAGTTAAAAACCCTCCTCTCCGGGGTAAAGGTCCTCTGTGGAAATGGCCTCATCAGGTGCTCGCCCAGACCGAAGGCTTCATCAGCAATAAAGACGAACGGGAGTCCTTCCACGTTGTCCGCATCAGGTGGCAATGCCAGGCAGGGCAGGACTTAGGGTGGTGGGGGCCCCTGGGCTTGAGTCACTTTCGGGCCCTACCTTCTATACATTACTTTAAATAGAACAAAATGATACATACACAAGCTATGCATTAGAGCTACACAATTCAGGATAAACTGAGAATAAAAATGATGTGGCATTGATAATAGATGGCACTAATATGTGGCACTGATGACACGTGACACTGTGACACTGATGAAAAATGGCACTAATATGTGGCACTGACACATGGCACTAATAGGTGGCACTGATGACAGATGGCACTAATACGTGACACTGATGACAGATGACACTAATATGTGGCGCTGATGACAGATGGCAGTAATACGTGACACTGACAGGTGACACTAATAGGTGGCACTGATGACACGTGACACTGATGACATATGGCTCTTATACGTGGCACTGGGGACAGATGGCACTGATAGGTGGCACTGGGGACAGGTGGCCATGACAGATGGCCTTGACGCTGCAGCTGTTCGCTCTCACTCCTCACACGCTGTCTGTGTGAGGAGGGAGAGCCAGCGATGAGAGATGATCTCATAAGTTTACATATGAGATCATCTCCCATTGGAAACTGTGATCGAGTGCTAAATGGCCGCTGCGATTGGCCATTCAGCATGATCTGTGATTGGCTGTGTCCAAGGGACATGGCCAACACAGAACTTCCCCGATGCCTGCCCACGGCGGCGCGCATTGGGCAAGTAAACAGGAGGACGTCCAGGGACATCCTCCCGGCAATTGGAGTCTGCGATACAGCTGTCTTTCGGGGCCCCCTATTGGGCGGGCCCCTGGACTTGAGCCCAGTCAAGCCTAATGGTAAGTCTGGCCCTGATGCCAGGCCACCAGTCTGGAGACGTTGGTAAAACTCTGTCTGGGCAAAGACTCCTCCATCTGGCCATTTTTCCCCACGCCCACATAGAGGAACTCATATTGGCCTGACACCACCGCCATTAACACTATACTATTAAATCCCTTATAGTTATAATAGTAAGACCCCGAATGGGATGGTTATATGATGTGGATGTGCTTCCCATCTATAGCCCCTCCACAGTTGGGAAAGTCTCAACGGTTGGCAAAATGGGATGCCACAGTCTGCCATTCCTGTGGCGTTAAAGGAAACTGTGGAGTCAAAACAGAAAAAAAAATTCTTTTGCACTTAACATTGCAAGCAGATTAGACACAAACATTCTTGAGATCAGTATAACATCAGTATAACATTTATTTTAAGGAGTATTTCAAGACAAAAATCTAAGGTCCACTTATCAGATTTCTCACCCCCTCTGATGGACCACTGTAAAAATTTTAGGGTGGGGGGAGGGTTTGAGCTGAGTTTGGGACCCCCCAAAAAAAGCCTCTGGCACTCTGCCTGAATTTAAGGACACACATAACCTTTGTACACATTTTAGGGGGTGTTTAGGGTAAAGCACTACAATGGAGCTGACAAAATACATTGTTAAGGGACTAGGCTATAGGTGTATATGGGCCCAGGATAGCATGCTGGGGAGGTTAGTGAAGGCAAATATGCATGTAGGCCAAAAAAGGAGCATTAAAAGCTTACTGCATGCATGAGGATAAAGGGAACATTCACAGCATATTCCAATCATAATAATTAGGGAATGATGAAATAAATGATGAAATAAATACAATACATTAGCAAACATTAAATATATAGAATGTGATGTTAAAGGAGAAAACTTAGGGCTCCTTCACACGGACATGTCCATGAACGGAGCCCGCTCTGTTTAGTGGGGGATCGCTCCGTCGATCCCCGCTGAGCAGGAAGATGACACACTGTGCAGGTATGGACCTGTCAGAGCACCGCTCTCCCCTGTGGGGGATTGTAGAGTCGTCGTCACCCGATCCAATCCGCAGATGGATGGAAAAGTAGGTTTTTCCTCCATCACACTTTTTCGGATTGGAGCGGACATGTCACCGCTGACTTCCGACACTCCATAGAGGTCTATGGAGCGTCCGTTCAGGTCCGCCTAAAAAACTGAAAGGCGGACCTGAACGGACAGTCTGTGTGATAGAGGCCTTACCCTAATATAGTACTTCTACAGGACCTGAATGATGGCAGAACAGGTCTCTGGAATAATGATCCCCAGAGCCTGGGGGGGAGATGCCTGTAGTGAACTTGAGGTCCTGTAGACTTCTCCCAGTCGCCAAGTACCTCAACGTGGTGACTAGCCTCTGCCCCAGAGTGATGGCTTGGCCCATGCAGGTGTCCTGCTTCCTAATATAAGGGGTGAGCAAAGCCAACAGATGGTGAAAAACAGGGTCCGTCATCCAGAGAAAATTCCTGAAATCATCAGGATTATTCTCCTGGATCTCACGCAGCAAAGGCATATGAGAGAATTGGTCACACTGGAGTAACCAATTCTTGGTCCATGAACTCCTCCTCGCTGAACCCCAACACCAAGCCCCCACACAGCACAAACTCTACGATGAGTACGCAACCGCAACATGGTTTCAAACAGGTTTCAAACAGAACGCACTGAAGAACAGCTAGGCCTGTGAAGAGTGAGCTGAAAATCAGCAACGAGCAGACAAGAACATATTGAAAAACAGATACGAACTGGCTACACGCACTGAAGAACAGATACAAACCCACAAGCACAAACTGAACAGCAGTTCAAACGATCTGAAAAGCAAGAGCCTGAAAAGCGCGAATCATCTCTAACACGAGATTAGCAGAAGGAGCCCAAAGGGTAGCGCACTGGGTATTGAAGTTCCTTTTTCTAGTCCCGTTATACGTGTTGTACTTCACCGCATTCTTGACGGTCGGAATTTGGTGTGATCATGTGTACGCAAGACAGTTTCAGTGGAATTCCATCGGAACTCCGTTAGAAAAACCTTCAGAATTTATTCAGACAGGAAAACCGGTCGTGTGTACAGGGCATAAGAGGGCTTTTCCGTCACTTTGAAGAGATTTCCTCCCACTCCCTGTTGGGCAGGAAGTGAAAAAAAATCTCTCTAGTGAGACAAAGATGGAGTGCTAACCATTCCCTATTCTCAACAATGAAAAACACTGCACGCCGCAGTCTACGGCGCATGCGGTGTCTGTCTTTCAGCAAATAACGGCCTACACGGTTTAGGAGATATTTCTTGGACCTACAGGTAAGCCTTAATCTAGGCTTACCTGTAGGTCAAAGTTGGTTGTAAGGGTTTACCACCACTTTAAATATAATTAAAATTTTAAGCAAGTGGTGTGCATAGAATAAACAAAGGTAAAATACAGGGTAATATACAGAGGTAAAATACACACACACACACACACACACACATAAATTATATAACCTGCCAAAATAGGATTACTTAGAGCAGGGGTCGTCATCCCCCGGGCTGCGGCCCACTACCTGGCCGTGGCCTTTCTGCAATTGGGCCGCAGGTGTGGGTGACCGGCATGAGAGACCTGGGCAGGCGGGCATGAAAGAGCCAGGCGGCTGGCATAAGAGAGCCGGGTGGGTGGCATGAGACAGCCAAGCGGCCAACATATCAGAGCGGTGGACAGAAGAAGCGAGCAGGCAAGCAGAGTATAGTAAAAAGTCCTAATTTCCATGCTTGTTCCAGGCCAGTGACTCAAAAATGTGTAATCAGTAGGAGATCTTGCCAATAACAGTCTTGTTGCTTCTCTTAGGTTTTCTTTAAGTTTATAAATTCTGACGCGGGACTTTCCACTGTGGTTTTACAATCCTAAATGGCAGTAGTAACTTTTATAAACTCAGATCATTAACATCAACAGTAAATTAGTGGAGGGGCTATTGCGCTGTTCAAAGTAGAATACTTGGCCACAGATGTAAATACATGTCCAATGCTTCCAGGACTTCTAATTTTTTACAGACACTTGGAAAGGAAACAATAGCTCCTCCTGCCCTCCTCTATTAAATATTTTATTAGCGTGTACATAGTTGAGCTGATAAAAGAATTATGTTCAAAGTGCACTTACCCCTACAAAAACATAATCAGTTAGGACAAAGCCGCGTGAATATTGATTTGTTTTAGTTCATAGGTGTGATTTGTACATTACTTATGCTCATTGTGCCCTAGAGCGCTCTTCACACCAAACCGCATGGTTTAGCATGTGTGTTTGCAAGATGCATAGGGGTTTCATTCACCAGTGTGATTCAAGCCTAAACTGATATTAAATAAAGAGTGCACAGTGGCAGGACTTTCAATGAAGCACACGGGAGCATTAAAGTAAGTTGAATCAAAAATAGGTTTTAATTGGTTTAAATTGTCATAAAGTATTCATATTAAATTGTTCTATGCATTTTGCTATATATTAATATTTTTACAATTATACAATTCGTTAGAACGAAATATTGCACATTGATTGACATTCCAACAAGGAGTTCATACATATATTATGGGATACATGAGATTGTTAAAACATGATTTTATAAATAAAAATTAATAACTATACAAACAAAAACATCACTAAAAAGTAAGATAAAAAATAAAAACAGAAAAAACAAAATGAAAAAAGAATGGCCATCAAGAGGATTTATAAATGTGTACACTCGGTTGTTGTTAGCTCTACGCGTTTCAAGGTCTTATAGCCTATCATCAGGAGCAAAACCGTGGTAGTGATCTATGGATGAAAAAAAGGTATATAATATTTGGATATTATAAGGAAATCCAAATGGCTAACCCCGGACATGGGAGACCCCGCCCCCCATGAACTCAATTAGCCCATTCACTTACATGTGGGTCCTCGCATTGGTGGCACGGCCATGAGATTCCCAGACCAGCCGGAGAAGCCCCGTCCGGGAGCTGAGGGGACGCGATATGGCAAACAGCCCAAAATGTTATACTTACCTCCACTGTGCAGCTCGTTTTGCACAGAGTGGCCCCGAACCTGGTTTTCTGGGGTCCCTCGGCGGCTGTCTCGGCTTCCCTCCGCAAGTACTTCTCACGTTCATGCAAGCTCCCTTGCATGGTGAGAAGCACTTGCGGGCGCACTCCCGTGATACAGCCGGCGGCTATAGCTGCTCACTGTATCATCCGCCCCTGACCCCGGCGCTCCGCGTCATTGGATGTGATTGACAGCAGCGAGAGCCAATGGCTGCGCTGCTTTCAATCAATCCATTCTAGCCAATCAGCGGCCAGGCTGAGTGGCGAAGAGAATGTCGGGGGCAAGCGCGGGACTTTCGAGGGGGTCAGGTAAGTAAAACGGGAGGGCTAGGGGCGCCGGCACTGTCAGATGTTTTTTCACCTTAGTGCATAGAATGCATTAAGGTGAAAAAATATTTACCTTTACAACCCCTTTAAAGAGTAAATGGAAAACCTTTTTAAATCACCACGTGGGTGGCAGAACCCCCCCTGTTTGATGGGGATATAGATGTTTTTCAGCCTTAAAAAATTATACCTGTTCACAGAGTCAATCCAGTTTTATTAGTTATTTATCTTTACTATTTATTCAGTAATTTGATAATTATCATCTATTTTATAATGTACGGGATTATAATTTGATCTCATCCCGTTTTTTGCTTACCCAGAAATCTTCTATAGTCAGTATAAACGACTCTTCTCCAATACATGGTAATAGCCTGGAAAAGTGGCCTGCAATAATATTTTGTAAGTATAAAATTGGCTGTACATGATAGTTGGTATTTAGTAACATACATCATCATCCTGGTTATTTGAAAGCACTGTATGTACGTTTATATTACAGCTACCTGATGCACCCCCGTTTTTGCAATCTGCATGTTGATCTCCTTTCCGATTCTTGGGGGGATCCCACAGATCCCTGAGGTCATGCCCGTTTTTCCTTCAGGAGGGCTTGTGGTGTGGTAGTGGTAGTATTTTGTCGGCTGGGCAAGTTTGAGCCTTTTTTAAATACTAAGTGTGGTGAGTTGACACCAGATGCATATAGAAGTACACGTTGATACTGTATATTGTATATTTGATATCTATTTTGTTGCTTCTCATGTTTTTAAAAAAATCTCTTTTTCAATTAAAGAGAAGCTCCTAAGGAAGCGATAATATGCAAATAGCGAAACATGCCGAGCATCCAGTTTTTTTTAACCATTAGGACCTATGAACACCCCCATCAACACATGCCACATCCTAGTGGAGGTTTCCTTGATTCAGTTATTAATACCCCACAGGAAGTACATAAGTGGTTTTAACCCTTTTGGGTTGATCAATGGGTCCTCTTTATTCTTCTATTTTTCTTTTTCGTTGTCTTTGTATTGTCTAACTAATTTGTATTTTGATGTTTATTTGTACATTATGCATTGTGAATTATTAAAGATTTTTGATATATTTTTTATATGTGCCTGTAAAGTCCATTCCTTTTTTCACTTTCCAAATCTACATATTGTGAGTTGCATTTACATAAATTATATATTTTTTTTATATATGTATGTAGTGCTGGCTCCTGACTAGCATGCGCTATATGTTTTGTTAAAGTTAATTTTTCTGAGACTGCAGTTTGGTTTTGGGGATAATTTACTAAATTTATGGTTTCAGTACCAGTCCAGCTGGGTTGCACTGGGTTCTCCTTGACCGCAGGTGTCGCTGTCACCGCCAGCAAGAGTAAGAACGCAGTCTAGCTGGGTGTATTGAATGTCACGCTTCTTTCGGAACCAGCCCAGTGGGAGTGTTCTCCTGCTGTGCATTCTGGGAGATGGTTTGGTTCTAGTCCTCCTGACCAGCCCCCTGACCTTCTTGGCCTGGGGTGCGGAATCATGAGTTTCCAAGTCTCTGGGCTGGCTAGCCCTGGGCAACGTAACTGCAGGGACAGGCCTGAATGGATTTCGGGGGCCTGTTGGTCCAGAGGTGGTCCGGTGCCGTCTCATCTAAAGGAGAGGCCCAGCAACTGGAAAAACCCCAGGGGAGGACTCTTCAGTAGAAGGCCATGCGCAAGGCTGGCTTCTCTGAAGGAGCCTGGAGGCTCAGTTGAAGGACACTACATGGATCTGCACTCATATCGTATCGCCAGATCGGCTGAGAGATACTGGTACCGTATGATAGTTCTCTAAATTTATTCTCCGCTCAAGTCTGTGGCCGAGACTTTTCTATTTTATGATCAAGTCTGTAGCAGAATTTTTTTCAATTATTCTATGCTCAAATCTGTGGCAGAGACTTTCCTTAGCAGCCTACCGGCTGCTAGGCCTAGTGAGAGGAGGTCTATTCCGGGGTTGTGAAATCCAGCTGTGAAATGGTTGTGGTTCTCTGGAATTTTCCTACAAGAGACTTTCCATCATTTTTCTGCAGTCCAAAGTACCTGAACTTATTCCTAACCCTCTACCCTAAACTGAGAGATTCTGTTGTTGCTTCAAATAAATCACCCAAAAGAGGATTCAGTGTCAGTTTCCACATTTATTTGGGCCATCTACCATGGGAAACTCTAGACGGAGAAGCGGTCAAGAAGGTAACGGTAAGCCCAATAAAACCAGCAGCTCCTTCGGGGGTCAGTGCTACATGTATACAGCATTTTTTTATTGCATGTCATTGATTGACATTTATTTTGTAGAGTTTATTCACTATACTCCCAAATAAAGAACCCCCTGAAGAAGACTCAGTGAGTTCAAGCACGTAGGCGTCCCTTTGGACTGTGATACTCCTTTGAGGAATGGAATTCTTTGTCATCTCTTGTTCATCTCATGTAACCTGTAGTTTTCATGTGTATGATTTTATTTACACATTGGTTTTAATTGTATGTACCAATAAACTTTTCTACATTGATATAATTAGGTGTCTATACCATTGCCTTTAAAGTCCCTTCCCAATTTTGTTTTTTTAAGAGATGATCAGAGACTGCAGACATGCTGAAAGAGATGGTCAGAGACTCAAAGGCTCGATGAGAGCACATAAATGGCCAAAAGCTGCTTGTGGGACCTTGGCCACAGGTTGGGCACCAGGGGGCTATATTGTTGTGACCCACTACTTATAAAACAAAACCAAAATTGCATTTAGCTTTTTTTAAGCACTTAGTAGTGTAAAGACTGGAGACCTTGTGGTATACTGACTTGCAGGGCAAGTAGCTTTGTCTACAGCATAGCATGTGCTTGTAAAACTTGTGTTCATGTGGCCTATGAGTAATCAAATACCAATGAACAAAAAGGTAGCAGCACAACAATATATATTTTCTGTTATGAAGAGTAGCTGCTTGGGGTTTCTAAAAAAGAAATCCTTCCTTATACACTAACTGGAACAAAAGTATAGTTTAGAAGAAAGTTGTCTACAAAACCGTCTCCCTGTGTGCTACCAGGATATTGTGTCCCTTACAGGAAAACGATAGTTAAAAAAAAAAAAATCCTTAAAAAGAAAATAAGCTTTGAAATGCATTCAGGGGTCTATATATGGCTATATTGCTTGGATCAGTCCACCCACTGCTTTATAAACAAAAGGAGGAAAGCCTACCAAGAAGGTACTCCACGGTTAATTAAAAATAATTAATTGTAGAAAAAATGCACGATTGAAATCACAAAAGCAATTTCAGTGAATGACCATCCAAATATATTAAAAAGACAACGTTGTCATAGTAAGGAAATCGCAGCTGAGCATCCACCCATCCATTCAGTCACACACACACTGCTTGTTGGTCTAGTGATCAAGGATTCTGCATCTTGTAAAAAATTTTAATTAGCAGAACTTGATTGCCTTATGCCGCGTACACACGGTCAAACTGTTTGACGTACTTAGTCCGTTGAAACACATTTCAGCGGACAATCCGCTCGTGTGTGGGCTTCAGCAGACTTTTTCAGCGTGCAGTCCGGAGTACTAAGAATTTCGGTTTTTCCAAAAATCATTCCGTCGTACTTGGGTTTCAGCGGACAATACGGTCGTCAGTATGCTAGTTCGACGGACTAAGAATGGCGCATGCCCAGAAAGGATTTACACGGCGGAAGGGTGCTTTGCTGTGTCTTGGACTTCCTATTTCTAGTCCCGTCGTATGTGCTGTACACGTCATCGCGCAAGCTTTCGACGGACTGTTTGTGTATCCGTGTGTGGTCAAGTCCGTTCAGTGGAAACTACGACGGATTGTCCGTCGGATTGTATGACGGACTAAGTACGCCATACAATCCGCTCGTGTGTACGCGGCATAAGATTCACATATCAGATATTGCATTACAGCCCCAAAATTCACAACCAAAAAGAGGAGAAGTGTGCGCTCAATACACTTGTAAGGTTACGGGTGCTGGCTTGCAGTAAGAGAGTCTATTGGTGCATCCCAGTAGAAAATATTTTTGGTCACAATAGGCTAGTTGATTTCCAACTTTGATAGACCCAATGTTCACTTGGGTATGGTGTTAATTGGCTGATTAGGGGTTAGGCTGCGGGAAGGTAGTAATTCACCTATATAGGAGGGGTGGGAGAGAGTAGCATGTGCTGCACTGTTTTTTCACATTCAGAAAGCCTAATGTCCATAAGAACAGCCACCAATTGTGACCTTGTGAGCTGCTCTTTAGCATCATGCTGTTGTAGGCTCCATTACCTTCGATTAGGGGAAATGGAGTGAAATTTCTATTTTAGCAGGTGATTGCTAAATCGCATTAGTAGCTCGCTGCTCACTTTAACTGGTAGCCTGGGTTTGCTTTTCAATGTTTTTAGATCTAAATAAGAAAGAGATTTAATTTTATTTAGAATGCTTATCTAAGTATGTTACTATATATAAAAATGTTTAGTTATAAGGGCCAACCATATTTGCTCACTATATACAGTAGGTAGACTCTGCCTTCTGTTCAGTAGAGCTGCCCAGTGCTGTGCCTTGTTTATCCAGTTATCGCACTGGAAGTCTACCAGACAGGAAATAACTGATCAAAAACTATTTATTTCTTAGTAGAGTCTAATGATATGAAACACCCACTTTTATCCTGGTTGCTAAAAAAAATGTTTAGTAAAGGTAACCCATAAATGGCTCAACTTTGTCCCATGCAGCTTGTGTGTTCTGAGATATGGCATCCACCCCTAAAGAACAGGTTAGAAACCACAAGAAAACTGACCCTTCTTCAAGGTTAAGAAAAAAGAGGGGGGGGGGGGGATGCACTGGACTGCATCAAAAATGCATCAAACACGCGCATGCAGAAAAACACCAGGAACCTATCCGGACTGCGTTTCTTTGGTGTGAACTGGCCCTATGGCTTTTTCCCCTCTGTTTTGCCCTGGTGATCTGGCCAGTAAGGCTGGATTGACACCTATGCAGTTTTAGTGCTTTTTGCATTTTGCAGATTTGTACTACAGTTCATTTACCATGGTTTCCTATGGAACATGTTCTGTATTGCAAATCTGCAAATTGCAAGAAGCACTAAAAATGCATAGGTGTGAATCCAGCCTTACACACCTCCTGATTTATAAAGACACCACTCTGGATGAAGGAGAACAGGGGGCAGATGTGGACAGAAACATTATCATTTGGGGGGGGGGGGGGGCAGTATTAAATGTACTAGGCAATTTAAATACACTAACAAATTGAGCTGAACTCCAGCTAATGCTTTATAATCAGTTACGACAAACAATTTTGTTCCATTTAGGATAAAGTTTTTATGTAAATAAATAAAGAGCGGATCATTTTAAACCCCCGGTCAGTAGTAAATGGATTGTCTCATCCCTGTAACTGTAAAAAAGCCTTTCTGATGAAAAACAACAGATGTTCTGTCTGGATCACCAGAAAATAGAAGAAAGCCTATAAATGGAAACGAATGCAGTCATCACTTCTGTGAGTTGGTAAGCTGAGATATTGACGTTTGCTTTTGGGTTTAATACTGCTTTAAGAAATGAGTTTTTATTAATGCACAAAACTGTTACTCCAAATAAAATGAATAAAGTTTATCACTTATTTATTCTTCCTTAGAGCAATTGCTGCTCATAGTATATTACTACATGAGGAAATTCCCCGCAGAATACAGGTGACTGTAAACATGTTCTATTTACAATAGGTAATCATAGGCCTGTAATAACTCAAGAATTGGATCTTTTATGAGATCCCATGCAATGACTCACTACTTAGTTTGTCTATGGAGTTTTTTCTTTTTAGGTTGTAAGCCTATTTGCATACATTTTCTAAGTTTTCTTAAAGAGAACTAGTCACAGTTGGCCATAAGCAAGAATCTGAATATTTCAAGGTATATTCTACGGTCAAGGCTCAGTTATGATTTTGTGAATCAAGGGTCAGTGGTCACCTAAGGGCTGGTTCACACAGCGAGGCGCGGCGAGGCGTCTCCGACTTACCTCGCCGCGACCTGCGGGGAGCTCAGCGGCGACTTGCAGAGGACTTCTGTATAGAAGTCAATGCAAGTCGCCCCCGAAGTCGCCCCGAAGTAGTACAGGAACCTTTTTTCTGAGTCGGAGCGACTCGAGTCGCTCCTCTCAGAACGGTTCCATAGTACTGAATGGGGGCGACTTGCGGGAGCGAGGCGAGGCGAGCCGTGTCGCCTCGCCTCGCCTCGCCTCGCTGTGTGAACCGGCCCTAATGCCTAAAAATTGTTGTCCTGTCTGACCAAACACACTGGGGTTGATTTACTAAAGGAGAAGAAAATGTTTACTTAGCTCGGTGAACTCTCCCTTTAAATACCCAATCATGTGAAAAAGAATGTGAAAAAAATAACAGGACATTGATTTTCATATGATTAGTAAGGGAGCAAATGTAACCCTTTCAAAAGTAGGTCTGCACTATAATAACCTGAATACCTAGATTCTTGTATAAGCCCATTTGTAGTTCCCATTAAAGTTGAACGTTGGGATAGGCACATTTTGTCTAAATCAATGGTTTTCAACCTTATGGGGTTTAAGGCCCCATTAAACAATTCTTGTTTAATGTCTCCCTAAGAAATAAATGGTGAAATCTGATTGGTTACAGTTCTCTGTATATTTTCAATTCTCATTTTATTGTAATGTAACGTCTATGGAGCAGTTATTTTTGTACAGTGACCTGTCTTATGAATGCACACAATCAATCAAAATAGGCACAAAATTGCAACTATGTCAAGCTAGGTATCAATATAAGAGAAGCGATCACTGAGGCAACACAGAGTCTGGCAGACAGCAGAGAATGTTTTTCAGGATGAGGGCAGTGTATAGCTCCAGCAATATGTAACACCCTCCCAATTAGGTGAATTTAGTGATGGCTCACTGTATCCAGTGAAGCTGCCTTTGCTGTTAGGCAAATGTAGTACTGGTTCACTGTAACTAGTGTGTCTGTGTTGATTATTCGGGTCTGTTCAGTGTTTCACTAGCTGCAGGTTTGATTACTCTTTCTGTTTTCTGGAGAACCGTGGTTGTTCTGGAAAATAGGTGAGGAATAAGGCAAATGGGCAGCAGGAATAAGTATACAGGCTTTGCCAATTCCTGGGAGGGTGTGTCAGATGGGTGCTGGGGGACTGTATAAATACTCTAAGACACAAAGCTTCCAGGTCTTTTATACTGGAAGGAGACTACAGCCTAAGTGGGGCTGCTTGCCCCCTTAGGCCATCCTGCCATGTGCCTGTGGGGTGCTAAGGCCTCAGGGGGGCAACCCGAGTGCCTTTTTTGCTGGAAGCTGCAGAAAGCTGACTGAGGGGCAAGTGTTATATCACAAGGAGAAGGTTTTGCATGGATGATGGAAGGAGACAACCAACTTTCCAGGGACATTTGTGAGTACAGACTGCTGAGAAAGATCTTAGAAACTGTGGGCTGCTGTCGACCCTCTGGTGCTAGAGAGTCAGCTGTGAGTTTGGAGAAAAAGGGGATATCTGCTGGTGTCCTGAAAAGCTTAGTCCATTTAGTTTTTTGTGAAGGGACTCTGCTCAAATTGCTCAGAGAGGAAGCTTTTGTGCCATTAAAGGGGTTGTAAAGCTTTGTTTTTTATTTTATTAATAGGTTCCTTTAAGCTAGTGCATTGTTGGTTCACTTACCTTTTCCTTCGATTTCCCTTCTAAATGTTTTTTTTCTTTGTCTGAATTTCTCACTTCTTGTTCTTCCTGTTTCTCCTCAGTAAACTTCACACCATCACCCGAGTGGTGTTTAGTCAGCCAGAACAGCTTACTGAACAGCTTACTGAGGAGGAACAGGAAGTGAGAAATTCAGACAAAGAAAAAAAACATTTAGAAGGGAAATCGAAGGAAAAGGTAAGGGAACCAACAATGCACTAGCTTAAAAGAACCTATTTAGAAAATAAAAAACAAACCTTTACAACCCCTTTAACTACTACTACAAAGCCAAATCCAATGACTGCTTTTACAAAGACTTTGCTTATAGTTCTACAGATAGATGTCTAGTGTCCTCACTTTGTACACAGTTCTTTTTGGAGTATCCCACTCAATCCTCTAACCCTATACAAGGTACCCAGAAATAAAAACACCAAAAAGAACACCCCTGGACAGTTTATTAAGCCAAAGAATGACTGTGACTGTGTGCCTGGCTGTGGGGCAACTGTTGGGAAAAGGAACTCTGGGCAACTTTTTAGCGGCTCCTATGGTGGTAGCACTACAGATAGATAATAAGAGCCCAGGAGGAGAATGTGAACGTGAGTACATAGCCCAAGCTGGCATTTGGTGTGCACAAAGGGAATTTATATCTTGGTTATTGAGGAAAATATATCAATAAAAAATGTTGTGCCCAGAGCTCAGTTTTAAGTCTTTGAACTTGGATTTTGTAGTTCAGTGTTAACACTCCCATAAAGCTTCACATGCTGGCCAACCCCATGCAGACCAGGCGTAGGAAGAATGAGTGTAGTCCACAGCTTGATGTTTACTTCAGCAAAGGCCTATGATCAGTGGCAGCCCATCCACAGTGGGTGCACGGGTATCACTAGTATCACTACGGGTGGGTGCTTTGTTCTTCGAGTTAAGAGGTTACTTCTGGTTTCCCTGTGCCAGATGGAAACTGGAAGTGACATCAGAAGCTCCTTGGAACGAACGCCCTGAGCAGAGCTGGTAATTAAGGCTGCAAAATAGGTGAACTCAGTCCACTCAGCTGTGTTAGGAAAGCGAATGACTATTCGCTTTCCTAACACTAAACCGCCTCTCCGCCAATCAGGTGCTTGGGTCTGTTACCTGTCACCTGATTGGCTGAAACGCTAATTAGGAGGCAGGAGACACATGAAGGACACCACTCGTCGCCGTTACGCACTGCCCCACCTACAGACATGGGTAAAGTTCCGGGCAGACGGCAAGCGGGCGGGGGCACACTGGCAGCATTTAATGGGCATACTGGCAGCATTTGATGGACAAACTGGCAGCATATTATGGGCAGTTGGGCACACTGGCAGTGTTTGATGGGCACACTGGCAGCATATGATGGGCAGTTGGGCACACTGGCAGCATTTGATGGGCACAGAGGCAGCGTTTGGCACAGTAACTGCGCTTGAGAGCACAGTGTCTGCATTTGATGGCACATTGGCAGTGTTTGGTACAATAGGTGCGTTTGATGGCACAGTGGCTGCGTTTGATGGCACAGTGGCTGCGTTTGATGGGCACAGTGGCTGCGTTTAATGGCACAGTGGTTGCATTTGATGGGCACAGTGGCTGCGTTAGATGACACAATGGCTGTGTTTGATGGTACAGTGGCTGCGTTTGATGGGAACAGTGGCTGCGTTTGATAGGCACAGTGGTTGTGTTTGATGAGCACAGTGGCTGCGTTTGATGGCACAGTGGCTGCATTTGATGGGCACAGTGGCTGCAATTGATGTTTTTTTTTCCAAAATGTATTCAGTTTGTTTGCGCCCCCCCAAAAAGTTTGAGTACCAGCCACCACTGCCTGTGATGCTTTACAAATCTACAGGACTGAGGCACACACCTGAAAAGAAAAAGTGAGATTGCGTTATGGATAAATTATAAAGTGAACCAAAGTGCAATGGATAAGAGCTGCCTCTACCATATATTTCCAACCGAATAGGATGGACTATACTGTATAAAGCAAAAGGTAGACTTGACGCTATACCCTCAGAACATAAATACATTTTTTTTTTCAATAAGTGAATAATGATGTGCTCATAGTTTGTGCCGTAGTGTATATCCTTCCACTAAATTTGAGAGGAAACTATTAGTATAGTTATTATAATTAGATACCTCAGAGTGTTAAACCCCCTGGAATGCTTCTGGATCACTGCCAAAAAAACTGTGAAAATATTAAAATTAAAGAACACCTTCAGGGTATGGTTAAATCTTGTGCAATGTTTGTTAAATTAGGTGGTGATGACAAATATAGTAGAATAGATGTATAAAAAAAACTTGTGAATAATAGTGATGCTGGTAAACCAGGTGGGTAAATCATTGGAAAAAATAGTTGAAAAATATTAGGTGATTAGAAAAAAAAAAGTATAAAATATATATTTACAACCAATATACATGCATATAACTAATTAATTGAATGTGCATATAAATAAGTTAATAGTCCCAAGAAATGGTGAAAGTGACTTGTGCAAAAAATATATAGCTGCTTCTAAGTTGAAAGAACTCCCGGTGCGTTTTTTCAGTGCAAAATAATGATTTTGCCCTCACCAGATACCCTGCCCCTGCAGGGGTAGATATGCCTTCACAGTGTGAGACCCTGTGTCGCTTTCTGGTGTCTCCCTGGGAGCTTCGTTTGTTGCCAGCTGGGATTGTTGTCTCGTTCAGGTTTTCAATAGAAAAGAGGGATGTCCATAGTGAAGTATGTTTCCACAGTTAATTTATTAAATAAGAAAACTACTCACATATGAAAAACGTTAAAATCGCAATGTAATTGTATCTGCCGCCGGCCGTTACAGCTTACTGGGGAGAGTGTGTGTCCTATGGCCACGCCATATGCGTTTCGTCATCAAGACTTCATCTGGAGCTGGAGCCGGATGATGTCTTGATAACGAAAGGTGTTCTTTAATTTTAATATTTTCACAGTTTTTTTTTGGGAGTTATCCAGAAGCATTGCAGGGGGTATCTAATTATTATAATAACTATACTAATAGTTTCCTCTCAAATTTAGTGGAAGGATATACACTACGGCACAAACTAGGAGCACATCATTATTCACTTATTGAAAAAAAAATGTATTTATGTTCTGAGGGTATAGCGCCAAGTCTACCTTTTGAGGCACACACCTAACTGATTTCCTGTAGACATATTCTGTTAGCAAAATTGACCAATAACTACAGTATATCGTGTGAGGGTTTACATGACTCTATTTCAATAGAATAGAATTAGAATAGTTTCTTTTTTTAGCATTACACTATTGAAAACTAAAAAAAAACTTTTTTTCCTTTGAAATTTAACTGGGAATATGAAATATAGCACATAGATAATTCATATTTAACCACTTGAGCTCTGGAAGATTTTACCTCCTTCATGACCAGGCCATTTCTTCTTATTCAGCACTTTGCTAATTTAACCGGTAATTTTGCATTTTTATCATTTTTTTCAAACAAATAGAGCTTTCTTTTGGTGGTATTTGATCACCACTGAATTTTTTCTTTTTTGCGATGTAAACGAAAAAGGATCCAAACGTCTGGAAAAAAAAAATTCTACTTTTTGCTATAAAAAATATCCAATAAAAAAAAATGTCAGAGGACACAATAATAGCCCCAGCATTGTTGTTTGTGGCCACAATAATAACCCCCAGCCATAGGTGTGCACAGCCTATTGCATTAGGGTGTGCACCCCAAAGCTCAAACACAAATGTGTGTGCATGTGTATATATACAGACGATGTCAGTAGAGCAGTAGATAGTGTCATTAGGGCAGAGACTGGTGGGAGTAGGCTAGTGGATGGTGTCAGTAGTTTTTCCCCTGAAGAAGTCACGTGATTGACGCAACGCGTAGGGAGTGGCCGTACGTCGTACCGGAAGTGAAGTAGGACTGGCGGAAAGCGCCAAAACACCATTTTGCTTTATGTGCTGTTCTTTTGTTTATATGTGAGAGTCCAATTTTTATACTTCTTTTAATTAAACTTCACTATTTTGAGAAATTACTACACTATCAGAGCCTTCCCTCTCTCTCCATGTTTATTATTTTTTTGAGCTGCACACCCCTGTGGATACCTTCCTCGTAACAACAGTACAGTCTACATTATTATATGGCCCCCTTGTGGCCCAGTGCGGAGATCACTGCTTCCTAGTTGGCTGTAGCTGAGGACCCCCTGGTGGCTGGGAACGAAAGTGGAGGTGGTCTGCTTGGTTTGATGTGCCTATTTTTCTACACTTGGAGGTGAGAGTTCTGAGAGCCTTAAGCCCCTGGATTTTATAGTACTGCTTTTACCTGCGTTTTCACTACTGGTGCCAGTGAATTAGACGTTGATATCCACCATATGGACTTCTGTATTTTGCCTGCTTTCTATATATTTTAAGTTTTGGGTTTACATTTATTTTTATTTTATTAGCACTTAGCACTTTATATAGGATTTTTGACAGATTTGCGCAGGACTCACTGTTCACTTTTATTTTTTGTTAGATAGTTTGTGTATGCTATCAAGTTCAGCTGCATTTCTAGCACCTTATTATAACATTTGCACGTGCACATTTGTTTATGACTCATTGTATGCATTTTTTTATATATTGATTTTTATATACACTGATTTTTTATGAAGAGGTATATTCACCCTGCTAAAATAAAAAAAGTTGAACAAAGCCGCGCTTAGGCAATACGGGAACCAGAAAGAGTACAAAAAGCAAAAAGCATACAAATATCTATATATACGGGTTGCAGCCCCCCAACCAAGAAATCCCCGCAAGGGTCTTTCAAAAAAATCAATAATCTCAGGAGAATGTGGGGTGTCTGGCGCTACCCGATATTAAAGGTGAATACCACCCTTATTTCCACTAAGTACAATATTACCACAGTACAGTAAGTTGTTCGTTATAAGTTTGTAGAAAACAATCGTAATCATAAAAATTCAATAGACTGTGCATAAAGGGACTACAGGAAATCTTCTAAAGTGCTTTGTGCAAGAATAGGTGCTACATATAATACTTAATGTGAGTCACATGCGTATTCACACAGTTCCCTATATATGTTATATTAGTCACTATTAATGAACTTCAAAAAAATCAAACTAAAGTGCAGCCTCATAAAAAAACAAAAACAATTGTGGCTATAAAGTTTGCTATATGCACCAAAACCCCAGACCTTATATATCCAAATGTGCAAAAAAATGCAAGAAAATCTTACTAAATATATGCATATACAATAAATATCAACCAGGATATTTATATATTATAGAAAAAAAGGGAAACTATATATATAATTATGTGCTATAAAAAAATTAATTAAAATTTTCCCAAACAGCATTAAATAAACAGTAAAGCCAAAAAATAATAAAAAAACAAAAGCAGAAAAAGAAAAAGGAAAAAGAAAAAACCACAAAAAAAGTCTGTTAATGTCCACACGTGGAAACAAAGAAAATTAAAAATCAAAGAAATGAGACAGAAATCTTGATTGTGCAAATCCAGCAGGAATAAAGTGACTTTTGTGCTTGCGACTAAATTCTCCAGGTGACTGTGTGCTCCCCCACAAGGTTCCCCACTCACCGGAACGATACACCCCTACAGGGGTAATGGGCCTTCAGATAAATCTTTATGCGATTCCAAACTTCAATGCCATATGCGATTGCTCCAAGAAAAACACCACTCCGGGGGTACTCCACCTTTAAATGCGATCCCAGTTTTCAGGTACCATATACGCAATTCAAAAGAGGAGGGAGTCCAATTTAATCCTCATAGGAGAAAAAATATAAAATCTCCATAGTGTAGTAGGTGATTTAAATGTGATCAAAAATAGGGGCACTAGTTGTAATGGCAAAATAAACTTTTAATTGTAAGAAGCACGTATGCCAGAAAATATATAAAATGAAAGATAATTATTTTATATAAAAAAATCTTTCAACAAAAAAATTCATTATCACAACATCCCACTTAACAGTTCCTAAACCAGTGGGGTAACAAAAAAAGGAAATTAATCATAAAAATAATTAAATAAAAATGACAAGACAAAAATTTATAAAAAACAGTCTCAGACAAGTTAGAAATCAAGCTGTGAAAAAAGCTAGCAGAGGGCAGATTAAAAACTCTCATATAGCTCACACCATAATGAGTTCCAAACTATTTAGTCGGCAAGAGGTCCGCAAACTAAAGGGACATGCATCCAAAAGATAGTTTTTAGTGCCAGCAGTCTGCCATTCTAAAGTGCGGAAACCTCACTGCTAACCCCCAGGTTGTGGCTATGAAAATACAAACTTGGTATCTCTGGCAGGGAGTGGTGCAAGGCATGCTTTAGTGTATCACACATACTAATGCCGCATACACACGATCGAATTGTCCGGCAGACTTAGTCCGGCAAACAATCCGGAAAACAATCCGCCGGACTTTCTAACGAACGGACTTGGTCCCACACGGACACTCCGAAAGTCTGGCGATTTCTAATGCGATGACGTACAGCACGTACAACGGGACAAGAAAAAGGAAGTTCAATAGCCAGTAGCCAATAGCTTCCTTCTCATACTTGCTTCTGAGCATGCGTCATTCTTGAGTCAAAACTACTTTCTAAGTCCACCGGACTTTTACGATGAAGAAGTCCGCTGGAGCCCACACATGATCGAATTGTCCGGCATAATGCGGTCCGGCGGACTAAGTCTGGCGGACAATTCGATCGTGTGTACGTGGCATAAAAGTCAGCTGGTTCAGCAGGAACCAGACAACTTTGTGTGTACTGCTGTCTGCTCAACAGATGCCGGTGTGACAGCCAGCCAGCTTCTGTCAAACGGTGTTGCTAGAAAAGCAGCATTCAAGCAGTGCTTGCAGCAAATGGATGCAAGCGCTGAACAGTGTATTCTGGCATGGAGGAATCCCTACTGTTAAGCCTCATGCGCACGATCGGATTTTCCGCAGACAAAACCTCTGACTTTTGTCCAAAGGCGTGTGCCTGGATTTTGTCTTGCATACAAGCAGCAAGGCTTTGTCGGCCAACAAGCATGAACGTAGTGATGTACTACGTGCTTTTCAGCTCTTTAGCGCCACCCTTTGGGCTCCTTCTGTTAATTTCGTGTTAGTAGAAATTTGGTGAGTGTTGATTTGCACTTTTCATTTTGTGCTTTTCAGTTCGTTTCTGACCGACCATTTGTCAACCAGACATGTTACGGAATCAGAGGAGATAACGTGTTATTTATTATTGGCCTTGGAGTTATTGCTTGGACCCAAGTCCAGTCCAGGAACAGGAGGAGGAATTCTTGGACCAAAAATGGGTTGCTTTATTAATAATGACCAATTATGTCATATGCCATTTCTGCGGGAGCTCCAGGAGAATTATCCAGATGATTTTCGGAATTATCTCCAAATGACGGACCCCTGCTTTCACCAACTCTTGGCATTGTTGACCACCTATATTAAGAAGCAGGACACATGCATGAGGCTTCTATTTTTATGTTTTTGGTTGAATAATGATTTGATTTGGTATATTGTCTATATTTTTGGAGTTCTATTGGCAGATAGCATGTCTAATTTTATTTGTTTTCTTTTTTTAATGCACAATAAAAAAAAATTGTATAGACTGAATACTTGGCTATGTGTGAGTAGGCAGTTACATTCAAAAAAATACAATGTAAAGTTAACATTGTTGTATCTTTGATCTTAAAAACTACGGGATAATGGTGTTGTAGTAATTTGCCCAAAAAAAAAAAGAAAAAAAAGCATAATAATATTATTCTTGATATCACTAGAAAAAAAAAGCCTTGAAAATTAGTTTGCAATAACTCCATCAGTATCACCAGCAAAGCAGCTTCATTATTATCCCATTAAAGTAGAAGAGAATATGCGCTGCATTTCGAGATTTCATAATTTGCCACGTCACGAATGTTAATTCTCCATTACAAACGCTAGTTTACAAGAACGACCGCTTCTGGCTCATCCTTTCTTCCGAACATGCGTGTTTGTACTACTTTTGTCTGACGAACTTGTGTACACATGCTCGCAAAATCCAATAACAGATCGTTGTGCGCTGAAAATTTTAAAGTCTGCCATCCAACATTTGTCTGTAGAAAACCTGACAATTGTCCAATGGAGCGTACAAGGGGTCGGATTTTCTGCCAACAGCCTGCCATCACACAATTCCCATTGGAAAATCTGATCGCGTGTATGTGGCTTTAGAAAACAATAGCGCAGCGAGGGAGAACCCTCCATCACACATTGTTGTGTTGATGCTGGGATCTTTCAGATCAGATTGTTTTCATTGCACTTGCTGGTTGACACAATGAGAAACAATTTCATAAAAACTAGATTTGACATTAACCATTTCCTGACCAGCGCACGCCGATGTACGTTGGCAGAATGGCACGGGCAGGCATATTGGCGTACAGGTACATTCATTTTTTATGCCGCCCTGCCATCGCGTGCGCGCCGCCGGCGACGCACTTGCGTGCCAGTCGGGACCCCCATGAGATCCGGTCGCGGGTCCCGCAGACTCGATCGCTGGGGGGATAACCGCGATATCTTCTCACGGGGAGGCTGAACGGGGAGATGCCGTTGTAAACAGCATCTCCCTGTTTTGCCTAGCAACAAGTGACGCTGATCTCTGCTCCATGTGATTGGAGCAGAGATCAGCATTCACTAACACAAAGCCCAGTCCCCCACAGTTAGTAACACGTCCCTAGGAACACTTAACCCCTACACTGCCACCCCTGGTTAACCCCTTCACTGCCAGTGTCATTTACACAGGAATCACTGCATTTGTATAGCACTGATTGCTGTATAAATGATAATGGTCCCAAAAATGTGTCAAAAATGTCCGATGTGTCCGCCATAATGTCGCAGTCACAATAAAAATCATCTGATCGCCGCCATTACTAGTAAAAAAAAAAAAATATTAACAAAAATGCCATAAAACTATCCCCTATTTTGTAAACGCTATAACTTTTGCGCAAACCAATCAATAATCGCTTATTGCGATTTTTTTTTACCAAAAATATGTAGAAGTATACGTATCGGCCTAAACTGAAGAAAATAATGTTTTTTTTAAAGATTTTTGGGGGATATTTATTATAACAAAAAGTAAAAAAATTTTTTTTTCAAAATTGTCGCTCTATTTTTGTTTATAGCGCAAAAAATAAAAACCACAGGGGTGATCAAATACCACCAAAAGAAAGCTCTATTTGTGGGAAAAAAAGGACATCAATTTTGTTTGGGAGCCACGTCGCACGACCGCGCAATTGTCAGTTAAAGCGACGCAGTGCCGAATCGCAAAAAGTGGTCTGGTCTTAAGCCAACAAAATGGTCCGGTCTGAAAGTGGTTAAGTAATGGATGTGCATGGATTATTTTTGGAGAGTGAGGATATTGTTTAATATCCTTTAAAAGCTCTACATTTATGATATATACTGTATATATATACACATATATAAAATAAAGTCCTATGACTTTTGTGTGTGCTGTCAGCGATCCCAGATGAGAAGGAGAAGTGACAGTTCAGACACATTATTAGCATAAGATGTTGGTTCTGAACATACAGTCAGTAAAGGGAACATAGACATCCATGTGAAGATCCTTGCTCTGTACACAGATATAGGACGCGGTGTGCTGGGACTATACAGTAGATCAGTGACAGATGGGAGTGTAGGCACCGATCAGTCCCGATCCCGATGACCTGACTCATGTCTTTGTCACAGGGACATCCCCTCCTCAGTCCCTCCCTCCTCTGCACGGACTGATCGCACAAGCTCCGTGCAGGAACTGTCACATCTCATCTCCCCCAGGATGGATGACAACTCCTGCTGGACTCTATAGAGAAGAGCTCACCCATGGATTATACTATGGAAGACAATACCTCCCTGTGGATCAATGCTACCCTAGCAGAACACATCCATGGGGTAAGTACACACAGACATCTCTCCAATCCTTTATAGATCTATGACTTCTACATCTGCAGTCATCACTCATAGAGATGTTTTATTTCCAGACTATTTCTAAAAGAACATTTTTTAAATACCACCTTCTTTTTTTATTTTTTATTATTACATTGCTGACAATTTACATACACTACATTCATATCAGGCTCTGAGCTTTAAATCGAAAGTTCCTTTCTTACATTCTAGTGCCAAGTTTAATATCCTAATAACTCCCAGCATGTTCTGGAGTGCCCATGCAAAGTACAAGGAGGACTTGCAAACTCCATGCAGATCGTGTCCTGACCGGGATTTGAACTAAGGACCCCAGTGCTGCAATGCTAATCACCTTTTTAGGTCATTATATTTCTTATTTTTACTGACATTTGTAGCTTAGACAATGACAGTCACTACTATTCTGAGTTTAGACAATAACACTCACTACTATTCTGAACGCAGCCTATCATTTATAGGGATCTGCGTCAAAGCTCATGCATATACACGTATAGGATTGGGAAAAAGAACAGGACAATTTTTACACATTAAAAAAGGGGATCTGTTTATTGATCATCTACAAAGTAACTTTTGTTCCTTGCCTAAAGATCAGTAACATTTTTATGGCTGTGTGAATGGAGCAAAATATGGCCAACGTAAAATTCCTGGTGTTTTGCCACATCCAAAGTGCCGCAGATGGGGCGCACGGAAGTATTATTGTTCACAGCTATTCATGTCTATGGTCCCACCTGTAGCACCTCTACCAGAAAAACACCAGGGATTATACACTGGCCAGGCATGTACTGGCCATCGGGACTACCGGGAGTTTCCCGGTGGGCCAATGGCTCAGTGGGCCACTCTGATGTAAGGGGACTGCTGATGGGCCACTCTGATGTAAGGGGGCTGCTGATGGGCCACTCTGATGTAAGGGGGCTGCTGATGGGCCACTCTGATGTAAGGGGGCTGCTGATGGGCCACTCTGATGTAAGGGGGCTGCTGATGGGACACTCTGATGTAAGGGGGCTGCTGATGGGCCACTCTGATGTAAGGGGGCTGCTGATGGGCCACTCTGATGTAAGGGGGCTGCTGATGGGCCACTCACATGTAAGGGGGCGGCTGCTGATGGGACACTGATGCAAAGGGCTGCTGATGGGACACTGATGTAAGGGGGTGCTGATGGGACACTCTGATATAAGGGGCTGGTGATGGGACACTCTGATGTAAGGGGGTGCTGATGGGACACTCTGATGTAAGGGGGTGCTGATGGGACACTCTGATGTAAGGGGGCTGGTGATGGGACACTCTGATGTAAGGGAGTGCTGATGGGACACTCTGGTATAAGGGGGCTGGTGATGGGACACTCTGATGTAAGGGGGCTGGTGATGGGACACTCTGATGTAATGGGGTGCTGATGGGACACTCTGATGTAAGGGGGTGCTGATGGGACACTCTGATATAAGGGGGCTGGTGATGGGACACTCTGATGTAAGGGGACTGGTGATGGGACACTCTGATATAAGGGGGCTGGTGATGGGACACTCTGATGTAAGGGGGATGCTGATGGGACACTCTGATGTAAGGGAGTGCTGATGGGACACTCTGATGTAAGGGGGCTGGTGATGGGACACTCTGATGTAAGGGGGTGCTGATGGAACACTCTGATGTAAGGGGGTGCTGATGGGACACTCTGATGTAAGGGAGTGCTGATGGGACACTCTGATGGAAGGGGGCTGATGATGGGACACTCTGATGTAAGGGGGTGCTGATGGGACACTCTGATGTAAGGGGGTGCTGATGGGACACTCAAAATGTAAGTGGGCCGATCTGGATGAAGTCCAGGGCCAAATTTCTGTCCCAGTCCAGCCCTGACACTGGGCGTATTCTTTGCCTGCAAATGTCTGTGTACATTAGACATTTAACTAAAACATCACTTGTTCTGATGGGTTGTGCTGGTGATGTAGATAAGGGGTCTCCAAACTTTCTAAGCAACAGGCCAGTTTACCGTCTTTCTGGCTTTAGGGGGCCGCACTGGGGCTATTGGAGGTAGAAAATGCCCTGGCATCAGTGCCCCACCATTGGTTTTATTGGGAGTAGTAGTTGTTAATATCAGTGAACAGAATAATGCCCCATCGATGGTGTCCGTAGAGGGAATGGTGCCCCTTCATTGGCATCAGTTGGTGAAATAGTGCCACAAGGGCCAGATAAAGGCAAGCAAAGGGCCACATCTGGCCCTCGGGCCACAGTTTGGAGACCAGTTTGTAGATTATTTGGCCCAGATGTCACAATGGAGTGTTTATACTACAGGAGTAGAGCATTTTGACATAGTACATTGTATATATTCATGTTTCAGAGTGAATGGAGGCAAATAAGGTTGAAGCTGTGATCACTTATATTGTCTAATAGGGACTCCCCGTGTAAGTTTAGGATTTTGGAAGATAGGTGTATATTTTACCTTGTTTGACCCATCCACAATTGCCGACGATCCACTCTGTTCTCAGCAATGGAAGTCAGACACATTTTATTTTTATCTCAGTTTATTGCCTGATATGTAGACATATCTTATCTGTTTGACAAGAACAAAGCAAAGGTAAAGCTGTGTTTACTTTCACTAAGGAACTAAATGGATGTCTCTAGTACTGTACATGATCGTGCATTGGGCTTCACCGATATAAGGCTGACTATAGACGACTTGAACCGGACAAGATTCGATCTGTGTAAGTGCAGGTTAATTGTACCAAAGCCAATTCATCAATCGACTTGGGTAGATGCAGCTTGTGGGATTTTTAGGATGCAATAATAATCACTGTGTTCTTCCAGGAGGGACAGCTTCCTCCACCACCCCTCCCTGCACTAGGAGAACACAATAGCTACACGGGAGGGATTCTTTCATCAACACTGGCTGTGCTGACGGAGGAATCAAACGATTTTCTTTTCTGTAACACGTGGCTCCAGGAAAAAAAAGTTGCTTCATCTGTAGCCTGCCTAACAGTCGCTTTATAAAGAAAAAATACACTCGCTCCCTAAGTGAATAGTTTCCACTCATTTAGTTCATCAGCCCAGTGGCTCCAGTCCAAATTTTAACACTTTTTCTGAAAATGATTCTATGCCCAGATTGGTTGTACTACTGATGTAGCTGATTTTATACAGATGTTTTAGTGTGGTTGTTTTTCAAGCCGATTCACACCACAGAAACGCAATCTGAATGGTGCGTTTTCAATGCATTTTTTCACCTTTTTTTTTCCAGTTTCCTGTTGTTGTTTTTTTTGTTGTTTTTGCTGTAATGAGTTTTTGATGCATTTAGATGCGTTCCAGTGCATTCTGATGCATTTTTGATGTGTTTCACCCTGTTCCAGTACAGTTCTGTGCAGCTTGTTCTACTTTTTTTGCTCACTGGAAAACACTTGAACTGACAATACTGGTGTGGACTAGGTCATTGGAACCCATATTTACTGTCCCGGCATTTTTGATGCAGAAAAAAAATGCACTGGGCAGCATCTGGTGTGAACTGACCCTAAGGACCCCTGTGCAAGCCGCTCCGCCACGGCAACAGAGGTATGTGAACCGGCTCCATAGAGAGCCGTTCGCAATCTCCTGCCATGCGAATTGGATGCGGGGAAGACCCACATCCAATTCGCATAGGTGTGAACCCAGTCTCAAGGAGTAGAGGCTGTCTACCTTGAAAAGTGAAAGTTCAGTTGATTTGCTAAAGTTGCATAGACTGTACCCAGCAAAGAGCAAAAACAAAAGAGTGTTCAGTTGGTTTACTAAAGGAGTATAAACTGTCTACCTAGCAAAGCAAATGTTCTGTTGGCTTACCAAAGGAGTAGAGACGGTCTACCTAGCAAAGCAAATGTTCTGTTGGCTTACCAAAGGAGTAGAAACGGTCTACCTAGCAAAGCAAATGTTCAGTTGGCTTACCAAAGGAGTAGAGACGGTCTACCTAGCAAAGCAAATGTTCAGTTGGCTTACCAAAGGAGTAGAGACGGTCTACCTAGCAAAGCAAATGTTCTGTTGGCTTACCAAAGGAGTAGAAACGGTCTACCTAGCAAAGCAAATGTTCAGTTGGCTTACCAAAGGAGTAGAGACGGTCTACCTAGCAAAGCAAATGTTTAGTTGGCTTACCAAAGGAGTAGAGACGGTCTACCTAGCAAAGCAAATGTTCTGTTGGCTTACCAAAAGAGTAAAGACTGTCTACCCAGCAAAGTGAATGTTTATTTTATCTACTGTAAACCAGCCTTTTTAAATCAGGGTGCCCAGGTACCCTGAATTGCCTTGAGGCTTCTTCAGGGGTGCCTTGGCAAAATCCCTAAAAATGATTAAAAATTATATACAAGCCAGCAGGTAGATCAAACCTGCCTTTTAGTTACATAAAGCCACAGGTTTTCATTATGCACTGTTACAACTTTCTAGACACTGGCATCCTAACAACCAATGACATCATCAATTAATAATGAGGGTGTTTGTTGCATCCACAACATCCTTGTTTGACCCTCATGTGCCCCTCTCCCTCAGCACTGGGGTGACATTAGCTGACTGATGGAGAGAAATTGAGGGAGAAGAGAAACATTGGAATACTAGTCAGTACCAGTGTGCAAAAGTGTATTTGCTTTGGAAGAATAAATCACCTCTAACATTGGGTGTCCTACCTGTGTGGATGTAGCTGCATTATGTAAAGCTGTTAGAATTGTTTTTTTTTACATTTTAGAATGGGGTGCCTCGAGACTGTCCATCATTTTAAAGGGTGCCTTAAGATTGTCTGTAATTTTAAAGGGTGCCTCGACTGAAAAAAGTTTGAGAAGCACTGCTTTAAACACTGCCTACTCAACAAAGGTAATGTTCAGTTGATTTATGGAGGAGTAGAGCCTGCCCACCTAGTAAAGTGAACGTTCACTTGATTTACTAAAGGAGTAGGCGTTGTCTTCCTAACACAGTAAATGTTAGTTGACTTAAAACAGTAAAAGCTGTCTACTTACCAAATTGAATGTTCAGTTGAATGTCTAAAGTAGTAGAGACTGTCTGCCTAGAAAAGCATTCACTGAAATTATTAAATAAAATAAAGCTGTATTCATGTCAATCCTAGCAATCAAATCCTGTTTTTTTTAAACTCCTGGGTGAATACCCTCTATTACTTGAGAAAATCTGCCCCAGTGACCCTATAGTCACTCTGATCTCTGTGAATATTGATAACAATGCCACTAACGATGATCTAATGAGATTGATTTTCCAACCTGTGAAGAATGTGCTCATCATATATCTGCTAGTTTAATGGTCAGTTTGTGATTATTGTGAAGGTTGGTAGGTTGGTTCTCGTATTGGGCAAAATGCCACCTTGTCTATGGCAATCATTATTGTTGAGCTTAATCTGCTGAGTATTTATAAAGCATAAAAGTGTGTCCATGAGTCTACTAAAGGCACAAAGCTAGATGCAGTAAAATATTAAATGAGTGTGGTGTACTTTGTATGGTGTTGTCGTGTCATATCAGCTCCAGGCAGTACTAACTGAAAACATGTAAAGAAACAGAAGCCGAACTGTGCCAGAATAAAATGCCCCATGGCTTTTTAGATTGTGTTTCCAATCTGCCATACAGCCAAGTTTACTCTAATGCTGGCCATATGCTATACGAAAAAGCGGGCAAACCCATTTTCGAAAAACCAAACATTAGGCCGTGAGCACAAACAAATAGTGCCAAACAGTGGACATAAATGAATGTATATTTTGTTAGTTTTTTTACATATACCTAGTATATACATATACATATACCAATTTATCGTTTGTTTGGCAGAAAATTTCCAAACTTGTCCTTCGTTTTTTCGGCTCTAAAACATCCCAACGATTTTGTGCCCATTAACTGGCCAAAAAACGAACAAACTGTCTAAATGACCGAATTTTGACCGATTTTTTGTATAGTGTATGCCCAGCATAAGTGTAGGCTGGGTTCACACTTGTGTGTATGCATATTACCAGTGATGGCCCGTCCATTAGGGGCGCTCGGGCGCCACCTCTCCCTATCCATGCCCCCTGATCTACATGCAGGGTGCCGGACGCATGGATTTCAATAGATGGGGGAGACAAAAAAAGTCTGCATGCAGCATCCCCAGCAGCCCCCCTAAATACATACCATAGGGGTGCGCAGCCTATTGCATTAGGGTGTGCACCCCAAAGCTCAAACACACATTGGTATAAATACATATAAATAAATGTAAAAAAAAAAACATTTTAAAATGTAAAACATGGACAGTGTCAGCATTTTGATATAGGAATGAGGGACACCTACTAACAAATGTATGTAGGCATAGGACACGCTCCCATCACACCCCCTTAAAGAAGAATTAACCAAAAAAAAAAAGGTTAATTAAATCCACAAGGACTTTTTTTTACCACTACTATTCCTTTATAATGGTTTTTAAAATGTACAAATGCAGCAAATTAGACATTGGATGAAAGGTTTAGCACTGGGAAACACTTTTTGAAAGATAAAAATTGCATTTTATATACAGCTATATAGATCAGACCAAAAGGAGGAGGAATGGTGAACAGAGGGACATTGCTCCAAATCAGAGACAGTCCCTTGAAATCAGGGACAGTTGGGAGCTATGTGTCAGTAGAGCAGAGATTGATGTCAGTATTTTTTTTTTTATTCTTATTTTGTATTATTTTCTACAATTTTATTTTTCAATCATTTTTTTTTTATGTTTTAGGAGCCCTGTTGGGGGGGGCTTTAGTGAAATATCAGTGAAGTATCTGTACCACACAGGTTGATTAGGGTGTGCCCAGGCACAGTCGGCACACCCCTTGCACATGCCTATGCCTGAGCCCAATCTCGATCCAGCGCTGTGCATGAGAGCCAAGGCTCTCCCGGGTCTGTTGCTCCTTATTGGCTCAGAAACAGCATTGGCTCCCGCTGTTGTCAATCAAAGACAGTGAGGAGCAAGAGGGGGTGGGGCCAAGCCCTGCTCTGTGTGTCTAATGGAGGCTCGGGAGCGAGCACACATGAATGCCCACATAGCAAGTGGCTTGGTATGGGGGCACTCAGCAGGGAGGGTGGAACCAGGAGTGCTAGCAGGGGACCTAAGAAGAGGAGGATCAAAACCATTGCACAGAGCAGGTAAGTATAACATGTTTGTTATTTTAAGAAGAAATAAATAACCCAAGGCTTTACAATTACTTTAAGGGAAATGTTCTGTCTGTAATGCAGCAACACTTCCTAATAAAATTGTCTGATCCACATACAATACAGACACACCTAATAAGCGCTAGTTGAACTTCCTCATTGGCAGTGACACTGGTTGTGTCCCGAGGGGAAGTGATTTCACCTAAGTACTAAGTGGTGTGTTATTATTTATTTATAGGTCAGAGTTGTGTGCTTCGTGCTGTTTTGTTGGGTTAATCATTTAAATAACTGCATTTTTTTAGGGCAGACATTTGATTTGTGAGGTTTCACCTATCACTGTACAAAAGCACAGGGATTTTTGTATTTCATGCCTGAAATGACAATTTGAAAACATTTGCACTCATTTACGTAGAAGAGTCCCATTGAGGTATGCATAGACCGCTGTGCTTACATAATCCAACCGCCCTCAGGCTCCATGAGCAGAACAGAAACAATCCGCTCAGCCACATATACCTGTTCATGTTAGTGGCGGCAGGGAAGAAGATGAAGTATATATGTCTGGGGGAACAATAGCAATCATGTCAAGTTTTCTATCTAGCTCCTAATGAATGTTCCTCTAGAACAGAGATATGCAATTAGCAGACCTCCAGCTGTTGCAAAACTACAAGTCCCATCATGCCTCTGGGTGTCATGCTTGTGGCTGTCTGTCTTGCTATGCCTCATGGGACTTGTAGTTCCGCAACAGCTGGAAGTCCGCTAATTGCATATCCCTGTTCTAGACAGTGGCTGGGGTGGGGGCCTTCCATAAACATTTGATCGTCGCTGGATTTGTCTGGAAATAGATTGTGCAACTTTAAAGTGATGTCTATGGGCAGCTTTGAGGTTGTCTTGGTGAAAAGCTTTTCACCGGAACAGAAAGTGGGGAGAAATCTCTCCAACAGAGTCCCAGATCGCAGTAAAACCACACAGGGGTTCTAATTCGTCTCCACACTACCCCTCCATAAAAAGGTTGGGCTATGAATTCATAACTTGTGCCCAGATCATGCTCACTAGTGTGTACACTATATTAATAAAAGTATTGGGACACCTGCCTTTATACGCACATGAAGTTCAATGGCATCCCAGTCTTAGTTGGTAGGGTTCAAGTTTGAGTTGGCCCACTATTTGCAGCTATAACAGCTTTGACTCTTCTGGGAAGGCTGTCCACAAGGTTTAGGAGTGTGTCTATGGGAATATTTGACCATTCTTCCAGAAGCGCATTTGTGAGGTCAGGCACTGATGTGGACGAGAAGGCCTGGCTCGCAGTCTCCACTCTAATTCATCCCAAAGGTGTTCTTTTGGGTTGAGGTCAGGCCAGTCAAGTTCATCCACCCACAACTCGCTCATCTATGTCTTTATAGTCCTTTCTTTGTGCACTGGTCCAAATCATTTGGTGGAGGGGGGATTATGTGTTGTTTTTCAGGGGTTGTGCTTAGCCAAGTTCAAGCTTAGTTCAAGTGAAGGGAACTTTGAAGGCGTCAACATACCAAGACATTTGGACAATTTCATGCTCCCAACTTTGTGGGAAACGTTTGGGGATGGCCCCTTCCTGTTCCAGCATGACTGCACACCAGTGCACAAAGCAAGGTCCATAAAGACATGGATGAGCGAGTTTGGGGTGGAGGAACTTGATTGACCTGATCTCAACTCAAAAATAATATACAAAGAAACTAGTGGATGATTTAGACCAGGGGTCTCAAACCTTTTCAAACAAAGGGCCAGTTTATTGTCCTTCAGACTTCAGGAGGGCCAGATTGTGGCCAGCAGGGGCAGAAAATGTCTTGGGCTCAGCACCATTGAGAAAAAACCTGGCCTTGAGGTTGATGGTCAGTAGGAGTAGTGCCCCTATTAGTAGGAGGAATGTTATCCCATCATTGGTATCAGTGGAAGAAATAGTGCCCCCTTGTTGGTGCGATTGGGAGGAATAGTGCCCCAAGGGCCGGATAAAGGCTAGCAAAGGGCCACATCTGGCCCTTGGACTGCAGTTTGGAGATCCCCCAGTTAGGGGCTTGACATGTTTGGTATTTATTTACTTGACAGAACCCCACCTTTTATATTTTACCGAAACGTTAGTTATTATATTGTGTTTGTATGCATTACTATTCATTTTAGTGCTTTTTTGGCCGTTAAAATATATTAATTTGATAAAACAGTTATAAACAGGGCTGCTGTTAGAAATCATGGGGCCTTATACAAACTTACCTGCCAGCCCCCCCCCCCCATTACCACCCTGGGTGGGTGCGGGTGTATGGCTTCACACACTACCCTAGACACATGTACAGACCACTCATTCACACTGCCAGATTACCTGTATGAGTGAGCCCTGAATTATGTTTTTTTTATTATTTTTTACAATTTTTTAAAAATGTTTACATTTTTTTTAACAGCCCCATGAGGGGGGGAAGCATTGGTGAAATCTCTTGGGTTTAAACACTTTTAAATTTCTCACATTTAAGAGCGAGAAAGATTGAAGACACAAATCCCCCAGCCTCAGCTGCACTGCAAAATGAATGAACAAGAAGGGCTCTGCACAGAGGCTCATTTCATTCACAAATGTAAGCATTGTAAACAACGTTTTCTATGCTTCGGTTATGAATACAGGAGTGATTGATCGCTACCGACCAGTGATTTGCACCATAATGTTGCCACCCCCAGTTCAAGCTGTATGGTGCAGAAACAGGAGGGCAGGTGCTACCCCTTTATTGGCAGCCCTGGTTATGAATGCCATCATTTTATTCTACAGGGCATCTGCTTTCAAAAACATATCTTGATTTTAGGTAATTCTATAGCAAAAAAGTGCAGAATTTACCATGTGCGCAAAAAATAAAGTTAAAAAATAGCTCTGAAGTAGTTAAAATGAGCACTGATTAATTTCTGTATACATAGGCATTGTAAAGAAATGAAAGTGTATTTAGTGCTAAAACTTTTTTTTTTGTTTTGTTTTGTTTTTTCCTTTTGGATAAAGTGGGAAAGGATTTTTTTTTGTTGGGGAACAAAATGAACAATGAACAAAAGAAGGGGTGTAGGGGGGAACAAGGTACTTCGAAGGAGTGCTAAGCTGGCCAAAAATGTGTCCAGTTCAGCAGGGACCAGATGAATTTCAATCCATCTATGGCCATGTCCACTGGACAGAAGTCAATCTTAAGCCTCGTACACACGATCAGATTTTCCGCAGACAAAACCTCTGACTTTTATCCGAAGGGCGTTGGCCAGTAACTTGTCTTGCATACAGACAGACATGTGGTTTTTCAGCTATTTAGCACCACTCTTTGGGCTCCTTCTGCTAATTTCGTGTTAGTAAAAGTTTGGTGAGTGTTAATTTGGGCTTTTCATTTTGCGCTTTTCATTTTGTGATTTTCAGTTTGTTTCTAAATGTGCGTTCCTCAACCAGCCATGTTGCGGAATCTGAGGAGATAACGTGTTATTTATTATTGACCTTGGAATTATTGCTTTGACCCAAGTCCAGTCCAGGAACAGGAGGAGGATTTCTTGGACCAAAAATTGGTTGCTTTATTAATCGTGACCAATTTTTTTATATGCCTTTGCTGCGGGAGCTCTAGGAGAATAATCCAGATGATTTTCGGAATTATCTCCAGATGATGGACCCCTGCTTTCACCAACTCTTGGCATTGTTGACCCCCTATATTAAGCTCCCTGGCGGTATGATTATTTCGGATTTTAGGTGCTAAAAGCGGTACAATTATTATGCATGAAAATTTGGCATTTTATATTGTAGTCCTGTAATTCTTAGGAATAACTCTCTTAAATCTGTCCAAACCAGAGTCTAGCAGACATCCCGGGTATAATAAAGTTTGAAAAATGAAATCATAAATTATAATATAATAAATAACTATAAATAATTGTACCAAATAATAATATAACAATAATAAAAATTATTCAATAATGTAATCAAATCAAAAACACGGAAATTTGCTCAGTTGCAGAATTGTCACTATCATTACTTTTCAATATTTGATGACGGATCTCCCCACAAATCGCTGTCGCTCAATTCTGCGAGTGATTCCAATTTATTATCGCTGTTTTCTAGCTGGTCTAAAATCATTTTTGATGTAAAGGGACAGTTTTGGTTGCTATGGACAATCTCCAGTTTCCAGGCATAAAGAACTGTTTTTATTATATAAAACTGCATGTAGGACACTGGGCAGACTACTAGGGACAAAGGGGATGTGAAATATTTACATACAGCAATGTAATCTGTAAGATTACATTATACTGTATGTATACTGTGTGTTTCACTTTTTGAATTTGGCGCCAATCTCCGTCCCCGTGCATCGCAACGCTCGCAGGGAACGGAGATCGGGTCCGTGATAGATCGAGCGAGACACGGCTCGCTTGCACAGCGGGGAGACAACGCTGGATCAGAGGGAGAAGGTAAGTAAGCATCCTCCTGGATCCAGTGATGCAGTCCCGAGTCTGGCTCGGAGTTACCGCTAATGGTACAAAAATTCCACCCCGAGCCAGACTCGGGAAGACCGTCAGGGGGGTTAAGAAGCAGGGCACATGCATGAGGCTTTTATTTTATTTTTTGGTTGAATAATAATGATTTCATTTGGTATATTTTCTATATTTTTGGATGCATAAAATGCACTTTTTGGTTAAGTTATGTTGGCACATAGCAGGTCTAATTTTATTTATTTATTTATTTATTTAATGCGCAATAAAAAAAAACTGTGGAGAATAATACTTGGCTATGTGTTTTACTTCAAATGACAGTTTGAGAGTAGGCAGTTACATTTTAAAAAATAAAATGTAAAATTAACAAGGGACACCAACATAGCTGTATCTTTGATCTTAAAAACTACAGGATAATGTTGTTGTGGTAACTTGCACCAAAACTAAATAACAAGCATAATAATATTCTTGATATCACTAGAAAAAAAAAGCTTGTTTGTATACATGTATAGAGCCATGACAGGTCCACTTTATACTCCTATACATGTATAGAGCCATGACAGGTCCACTTTATACTCCTATACATGTATAGAGGCATGACAGGTCCTCTTTATACTCCTATACATATATAGAGCCATGACAGGTCCACTTTATACTCATACACATGTATAGAGCCATGACAGGTCCTCTTTATACTCAAATGCATGTATAGAGTCATGACAGGTCCTCTTTATACTCATATACATGTATAGAGGCATGACAGGTCCTCTTTATACTCATATACATGTATAGAGGCATGACAGGTCCTCTTTCCACTCCTATATACATGTATAGAGCAATGACAGGTCCTCTATATACTCCTACATACATATATAGGGCCATGACAGGTTCTCTTTATATGCCTATGCATGTATAGAGCCACGACCTTTCTTAGTTATCATGATATAAAATAATGAATGTGGGGGCCTTTTTGGCAGGGCAACATTTCATTCTTGGTTCCAGGCAGCACAGTGTCTTGGGCCGGCCCTGATTGAAAGTGTTTAGGTTTGCCCTCATATTACTAATATTACTAATATTCAAACCCCTTGAAATTTTCCACATTTTGTAATGTTACAACCAAAAACATAAATGTATTTTATTGGGATTTTATTTTATAGACCAACACAATGTGGCACATAATTGTGAAGTGGTAGGAAAATTATAAATGTTTTTTTTATTTTTTTTACAAATATCTGAAAAACATTTGTATTCAGCCCCCCTGAGTCAATACTTTGTAGAACCACCTTTTTGCTGCAATTACAGCTGCAAGTCTTAGCAGTTTTATGTCTCTACCAGCTTTGCACATCTAGAGTGTGACATTTTTGCCCATTCTTTGTGCAAAATAGCTCAAGCTCTGTCAGATTGGATGGAGAACAACAATTTTCAAGTCTTGTCACAGATTCTCAATTGGATTTAGGTCTGGACTTTGACTGGGGCATTCTAAATCACATGACTATGCTTTGATCTAAACCACTCCATTGTAGCTCTGCCTGTATGTTTAGTGTCGTTGTCCTGCTGTAATATGAACTTCCGCCCCAGTGTTTTTCACATTTTAACAGGTTTTCTTCTAAGATTGCCCTGTATTTGGCTCCATCTATCTTCCCATCAACTCTGACCAGCATCTCTGTCCCTGCTGAAGAAAAATGGTGTGTTCAGGGTGTTCGTTTTCCGCCACACATAGTGTTTTGCTTTTAGACGAAAAAGTTCAATTTTAGTCTCATCTGACCAGAGCACCTTCTTCCACATGTTTGCTGTGTCCCCCACGTGGCTTCTCACAAACGGGATTTCTTATTGCTTTCTTTCAACAATGGCTTTCTTTTTGCCACACTTCCATAAAAGCCATATTTGTGGAGTGCACAACTAATAGTTGTCCTGTGGACAGATTCTCCCACCTGAGCTGTGGATCTCTGTAGTTTCCCTAGAGTTACCATGGGCCTCTTGGCTGCTTTCTGATTAATGCTCACCTAGCCTGACCTGTCAGTTTAGGTGGACGGCCATGTCTTCGTAGGTTTGCAGTTGTGCCATCTTTCCATTTTCAGATGATGGATTGAACAGTGCTCCTCTGTGAGATGTTCAAAGCTTGGGATATTGTTTTATAATCTAACCCTGCTTTAAACTTCTCCACAACTTTATCCACCTCTGAGGGCTTCACAGAACAGCTGTATTTATACTGAGATTACATTACACACAGATGGACTCCATTTACTAATTAGGAGACTTCTGAGGGCAATTGGTTCCACTAGATTTTAGTTAGGGATATCAGAGTAAATTTCAAGGGGTGTGAATAATTTTTCAAGGTACTGTATATGGTTTTGGTGAATCTAATGGAAACGTGTACAAGAAAATTTGTATAATGAAGGATTGGCACAGTATTAGTTTGAAATGGGGCCATTGTGCTGCTAAGAAGTTTTGAGACATACCAGGTAGAAAGTCCAGATTAATGCATAAGGACCTAAAAAGGCACTTAAATCAAAGATAAAGATTCACAAGACAGATAAACGCATATTAAAGTTGTTTTCATGATTGATGTGTGTGTTTTTTGGGTTGATGCATGATAAGAACTCCAGAGACTCATGCACAAAAAAAAATGAATCCCTGTGGGCGGTGTAAATGTTTTAATTTACTATTATATTCTTGTAAATTGCTTGCCAAAAAATCTTTCTTCAGGTCTGGAAGACCTATTCCCTCTTGGTAATGACATGTGTGATAGGCTTAGTTTTGGAGTTGTATCATGCTATATTATAAATGCTTAGAAGATCTTTTGTAAAGAGGCAATAAAATCTTTGGGTAAATTAGTGGAAACAGTATGAAAAACATACAGTAGTTTTGGGAGGATATTCATTTTTATTATGGCCAACCACCCAAACCAGAAAAAGTGCAACCTGTCCCTGGTTTTCAAGTCTTCATGAAGGTCTTCTGATATAAGTCATATAATTACAGGGATACAGCTTTGCAACACAGGAAGGGAGTTGTGCTCCCAAATAGGTGATTGTATCTGTTTTTCATATAAAAGGAAATATTTGTTGGCAGTCTGCTACCATTGTTGTCGGGACGGAGGTGGTTAAGGCAAAATATTTTGTATAGTTCCATTTTATATACAAAATGAACACCCTCGCCTCTATGTCTCGTGTAAATTAAATAAAAGAAATGAACAAACTTGTACTTTCTGTCTAAACAAAGGTCAAGATAATGAAAAAGTAATGTTAAACCGGAGTTCCACCCAAAAGTGCCACATTTGGCACCTTTCAGGGTGGAGGGGGGACAGGATACCTGTCTTTCACAGGTATCCTGTTCCCACTTCCGGGAGCCTTAGTGGCGGGTATTGACGTCACCACCCAGGCTCCCTCCTCCTGCGCCTGCGTGAAGCTCCGTGAGTCAGGTCGCGGGACTCGTTCGCCGCAGGGATACCCACGATCGCCTCACGGAGAGGAAGAACGGGGAGATGCTAAAGTAAACAAGCATCTCCTCGTTTTGCCTAGCAACAGTGTCACTGATCTCTGCTCCCTGTGATTGAAGCAGAGATCAGTGATGTGTAAAACACAGCCACGCCCTCCACGGTTAGCAACACACCCCTAGGACACACTTAACCCCTACACTGCCACCTAGCGGTTAACCCCTTCACTGCCAGTGTCATTTACACAGGAATCAGTGCATTTATATAGCACTGATTGCTGTATAAATGACAATGGTCCCAAAAATGTGTCAAAAATGTCCGATATATCCGCCATAATGTCGCAGTCACGATAAAAATCACTGATCGCTGCCATTTAAAAAAAAATATATATATTAATGAAAATGCCATAAAACTATCCCCTATTTTTTAAACGCTATAACTTTTGCGTAAACCAATCAATAATCGCTTATTGTGATTTTTTTTAACCAAAAATATGCAGACGAATACATATCTGCCTAAACTGAGGGAAAAAAAAAATTTTTAAATATTTTTGGGGGATATTTATTATAGCAAAAAGTAAAAAATAATGTGTTTTTTTCAAAATTTTCTAATTTTTTTTGTTTATAGAGCAAAAAATAAAACTGCAGGGGTGATCAAATACCACCAAAAGAAAGCTCTATTTGTGGGGAAAAAAAGGACGTCAATTTTGTTTGGGAGCCACATCGCACGGCTGCGCAATTGTCAGTTAAAGCGACACAGTGCCGAATCGCAAAAAGTGCTCTGGTCAGGAAGGGGGTAAATTCTTCCGGGGCTGAGGTGGTTAAAAATAGGTAATTTCACATTACAGCGGAACTTTACTCTAAAGATGAAGTTTTGCTTTATGCCCTCCTCTTTTTCTCCTCTACTTCTTTTGGAACTTTTTTTTGGGGGCGGGGGCCGGTTTTGACAAGTACCTGCAACCACTTTCAGTCACATCTCCTAGGTCAGTGGTTCTCAACTCCAGTCCTCAGGACCCACTAACAGGCCAGGTTTGAGTGTTAACTAAAATACATGACAGGTGATATCATTGGCTGCACAGTAATTACAGTATTCTAGTCTGCATCTCCCCAAGGTAATACTTAAAATCTGGCCTGCTAGTGGGTCCTGAGGACAGGAGTTGAGAACCACTAGCCTAGGTGATTGCAGCAGAGGTCCCCCCCTTCCCCACTCGCAATATTATGGGAGACGTCATAGGTCCCAGAAGGCTGCGGGACCATTCACAAAGTGAAGTGCGGCTCACGCATGCGCAGTGGGAAGCCAGCTGTGAGGCTGTAAAGAGTCACAGTGGGGTTCCCACGGTTAACATGCTGGTGCCTGAACTCCGACTAAGAACCGGCCTGGGTGAGGGTGGCACTGGGTCTCTGGACAGGTAAGTGTCCTTTTATTAAAAGTCAGCAGCTACAGTATTTGCAGCTGTTGACTTTTAATATTTTCTTTTCAAACAGGGTGAAGAACCTCTTTAAGGCCCCAGTGCTTACAAGGCATCTAGCTCCTATGCATGCAATCTTGGGATTTTAGTGTGCCCAGGAGACACAGGTGCAGGGTCTAGCCCCCCGGTACTTGCAGCTGAATATGCCATGGATGGACAGGGTTGAACGTTGTACTGAGTGGTACTCACATTTATGGCCCTAGGCTTTCAGGGAGGAATGCCTGGAATGAAGGTACTCAGCATTCAGCTCCATCCAGTTGTAGCATATTTCAGCCTATCATTGACTTTGACAGGCTGCAGAAAGCAGAGCTGGATGCTGCATCTGTGCCTCCCGAGGACCTGTGTGTGTCCTAGAAGACAAACTGGCCATTCACAAAGCGCCGCGGGACTAGTGCAAGTGCAGTCGGAAAACGGCAATGAAACCCCAAGGCTCCACTGCCGGTTTCCCTTAGTTGGAATGGATGGATGGATCATCGCGGGCTCCCTGGGCAGGTAAGTGTCCTTGTTAAAGAGGAAGTAAAGCCTAACAAAAAATAGAAATAAAAATAGAACCTGCAAGGCAAAGGCATAATGAGCTAGTATGCATAGCATTCTAACTCATTATGAATAACTTACCTGAGATGGAAGCCCCTGAAGCGACCCTCGTTGTCTTGTGACTGGCCGGAGGCGGAGCGTGCGCGTGGGAGGCGCCACTAATGGCATGATTGCCATTAGCAGCGGCATGCTCAGTGCACCTGAGCGCCGCTGTCTACGGCCCATGCACCGTAGACAGCAGTGCTTGTCTTTTGCAAATATCTCCTAAACCGTGTAGGTTTAAGAGATATTTCTTGGACCTACAGGTAAGCCTTAATCTAGGCCAAAGTGGTCTGTGAGCCCTTGTACACACAGTCGGACATTCTGACAACCAAATCCGTTGGATTTTGTCCGACGGATTTTGTCCGAAACTGTTGCATACACACAGTCGGACAAAGTTGTCAGAAAATCCGATTGTACATAACGTGATGACGTTATTTCGTTACGACAGGACTACGTTCAGGCTAGTAGCCAATAGCTTTGGTCTAGGAATTTGATCTGAGCATGCGTGGCACTTTGTCCGTCGGAGTAGGTTACACATGATCAGAGTATGTCCGATTGGAGCATTTTGTCGGAAGATTTTACGGACAAGTTGGAAAACTAGGTCCGTCGGATACTCCGACGGAAACAGTCCGATGGAGACCGCACACAGTCGGAATATCCGACAAAACGGTCCTATAGGACACATTCTGTCGGAATTTCCGACCGTGTGTATAAGGGCTAAGAGTTTACAACCACTTTAAATGTCAGCAGATACAGTGTTTGTAGCTGTTGACTTTAAGAAAAAAAATACATGTCTGGAACACCGCTTTAACTTGTGGTTTATATTGCATTGACTTTACTAGGGTCTTGTTTTTGAAAAACATGAACATTCATTGACAGCCAGAGCGTAAAATTTTTTTTTAAAATAATATTTTTTGTATAACCAAGGAATATTAAAAGTTTTCCTTTTTGAGTTTGAAGCAAGTTTCTGTCAAAACAACTTGCACACTTTACTTGTCAGCTGACATCAAATGTCTATGCTGTATTAAAGACCTGCCAAGTAAAGATAAGAACATTGGGTGTGCCCTACACTATTTGACCTAAGATTTACCTCCCTTCATGGCCAGGACATTTTTTGCAATACATCACCAGGGTACTTTAACTGACAATTGTGCGGTTATGCAACACTGTACACAAATAACATGTATGTCCTTTTTTTCCCCACAAATAGAGCTTTCTTTTGGTGGTATTTGATCACCTGTGTCAATTTTGAAAAAAAAAAATAATAATTTTTCACTTTCTGCTATAAAACATATCCAATAAAAAAAAATGTAAGAAATCAAATTTCTTCATAAATATAGGTACAGATATATAATATGCAGTAGCTCACAAAAGTGAGTACACCCCTCACATTTTTGTAAATATTTTATTATATCTTTTCATGTGACAACACTGAGAAATGACACTTTTCTACAATGTAAAGTAGTGAGTGTACAGCTTGTATAACAGTGTAAATTTGCTTCCCCTCAAAATAACTCACACAGCCATTAATGTCTAAAACGCTGGAAACAAAAGTGAGTACACCCCTAAGTGAAAATGTCCAAACTGGGCCCAATTAGCCATTTTCCCTCCCTGGTGTCATGTGACTCGTTAGTGTTACAAGGTCTCAGGTGTGAATGGGGAGCAGGTGAGTTAAATTTGGTGTTATCGTTCTTCCTCTCTCATACTGGTCACTGGAAGTTCAGCATGGCACCTCATGGCAAAGAACTCTCTGAGGATCTGAAAAAAAGAATTGTTGCTCTACATAAAGATGGCCTAGGCTATAAGAAGATTGCCAAGACCCTGAAATTGAGCTGCAGCACGGTGACCAAGACCATACAGTGGATCCATGTAGGGGCTTACTTACCTTGTCCCCTGGATCCAGCGATGTCTCCCCGCTGTGATCAGAGAGCTGCCATGTCTCGCTCGATCTGTGACAGTGCCAGGCTCCATTTCCTGCGAGCGTTGCAAAGCAACAGGAATGGAGTCCGGCGCCAAATTCAAAAAGTAAAAAACACAGTATAGATACAGTATACTGTAATCTTACAGATTACATTACTGTATCAAATAATTACACATCCCCTTTGTCCCTAGTGGTTTCTCCAGTGTCCTGCATGCAGTTTTATATTATAAAAACTGTTCTTTATGCCTGGAAACTGGAGATTGTCCATAACAACCAAAAAACGTCCATTTACATCAAAAGTAGTTATAGACCAGCTAGAAAACAGCGATAATAAATTAGAATCACTCGCAGAACTGAGCAATAGTAATTTGTGGGAAAATTCGTCATCAAATACTAAAAGTAATGACAGCGACAATTCTGCAACTCAGGATATTTCAGTGTTTTTGATTTGATTACATTATTGAATATTTTTTATTATTATTATATTATTATTTGTTATAATTATTTATAGTTATTTATTTTATTATATATCTATATATCTATCTATCTATCTATCTATCTATCTATCTATCTATCTATCTTTCTATCTATCTATCTATCTATCTCTCTCTCTCTCTCTCTCTCTCTCTATATATATATATATATATATATATTATAATTTATGATTTCATATTTAAAATTTTACCATACTCGGGATGTCTATTAGACTCTTGTTTGGATGGATTTAAGTGAATTATTTCTAAGAATTACAGGCCTACAATATAAAACGCAAAATTTCCATGAAAAATAATGGTACTGCTTTCAGCACCTAAAATCTGAAATAATCATACCGCCAGGGAGGTTAAAGGGAGAGGTTCCACTCAGAACAGGCCTCGCCATGGTCGACCAAAGAAGATGAGTGCACGTACTCAGTGTCATATGCAGAGGTTGTCTTTGGGAAATAGATGTATGAGTGCTGCCAGCATTGCTGCAGAGGTTGAAGGGGTGGGGGGGTCAGCCTGTCAGTGATCAGACCATACAATGCACACTTCATCAAATTGGTCTGCAAATGGTGGTATTTATAACTGCTCTACACAGGGGACACAAGTTATATGCTAAAATTAACTGTTTAAGTTGTGCGGCTATTTTAAATGTTGCTTACTTTGCAAAATGAATGTTCACTTAGCTTAGTGAATACGATGACACTGTGTTCACTTTAAATACTCAGTCATGTGCAGGGATAATTTAAGGTGTTTTTTTAAAGACAAGACATTTTTTACCCTAACGCATTCCCTGCATTTAGGTAAAAAAATGCCCCAGTAGTTGTATCGCCCCCAACCTCCCTAAACACTTACCTGAGTACTTTCTCAGTCCCGTCTGTACCCATCTGCAACACGCTCTCCTCTCTTCCTCTTCCTTATCTCCTAGGACACAGAGGCAGGAGCCATTGGCTCCGGCTGCTATCAATCAAATTCTGTGAGGAGTGAGTGCGCTTTGTGTGTCAATGGATGCACACAGCTCAGCTCAGGAGCAAGCCCACACATGTGTGCCCCCATAGCAAGCCACTTGCTATGGGGGCACACTCAGAAGAGGAGGAGCAGAGAGCGCCGGCGGGGGAACCCCAGAAGAGAAGGCATGGAGCTGCAGGTAAATACACCATGTTTATTATTTTAGGGGGAAAAAAAAAAAAGAGTACGCATTTTGTTTATGTGGATGCGAAAATCGGTTTTATTTTTCATTCAACCCACTGGCTAAACTTACCTGCCCTTTTGCTGAAACTTCAGGACACAGTAGAGATCTAGGGGCCAGTAGGAGGAACCATAGCAACTAGCTGTTCTATACACCTGGAAGGGTGGAATAGGTTTAATGCCTGAAGCTCTGCTACAGAATGAAGTTTCAGCTACTTTGTAGCATTTTTGCTACAATCTACTGGCTGTTCCACTTAATATAAGTGGTTGTGCGGCTTGGGGAATCGTTGAATGAGTTAGTATAAGCAAGTGTACTCTGGGCTTCTTTTCTCTATTTTTTTTAAAGTGTTACTAAACCCAGGACCCGGCATTCACTATATCTGGTCTCCCACAGTGCAGAGAACATAGAAATGCAATAGTTTTAGGAAATATAAACTTCTAAATACCTTTTCTCATCAGCATTTAGAGCAGTCTTGTGATTTCTATCAGTGTCTGGTTAAAACTTGTAGGAGGAGTTTTCATTCCACTCTGACTGACCTATCAGGCTGCAGGACCCCTGACCCTCTGTCTGAACAGTGCTGATTGGCCCTGTGCTCATCACATGCATTCTCCCAAGAAAAAAACTCTCTAGCAATACAGCATGGAAAAGACACATATAAGGAGAGGTAGCGGTGATGCACACCCCAAAAATTGCAAAATGGGAAGATTCCCCAAAGGAGCAATACACACCAAACTGAGCATTTGCAGCTTGTCCCCTAGTCTCTGTTCTATCAGGAGATGGATTGGGGACAGCGGAAGAAGGGGAGAAGACAGGATCAAACAGAACACAGTGCACAGGAATAACCCCTTATGCCCTGTACACACGGTGGGACTTTCCGACGACAAAATTTGTCTGATTTTTTCAGACGGATTTTAGGCCAAAATTTTTAGCATACACAAAGTTGTCGGAAAATCCGGTTGTTCTGAACGCGGTGACCTAGAATGTGACGTAGAACAAGTACGATGGGACTATAAATGGGTCAGTAGCCAATAGCTTTCATCTCGTAATTTATTCTGAGCATGCGTGGCACTTTGTCAGTCGGAAATGTATACACATGATCAGAATTTAAACGATCTGATTTTGTTGTCGGAAAATTTTATATCCATCTCTCAAACTTTGTGTGTCGGAAAGTCCAATGGAGCCCACACACGATCAGATTTTCCGACAACACGTTCCGATCGCACATTTTCCGTCGGAAAGTCCGACCGTGTACAGGGCATTAGGCTCCACAGTGAGTAAGCATGCTTTACTGCATATACTGTTGTGGGTTTAGTAACACTTTAAGTTTTGTTGAGTTAAGTTTCATTTTCTTTATATTATGCTTCAGGAAAACAATAAAACTTCTTTCTTAAAAAAAAAAAAAAACAACCCACAAAATGGAAAAAAAAAACTAGTCTGGCAGCATTTCATAGATGGTTTCAGTTCAGCTAGTACAATCCTGGAACAACAACATTGTAGCAGATGATAATGAGATCCACAAGTCAACGTCTAATGAAGACAGCAAATGATCTTTACATATAGCTTGCTAATTTTAGCCAATTGTGTCTTTTTGTGTAAAAGTTGACTCTTGCCCTGGTCTACCACCTCTCAATGGGATATAAGAGGGTCAGGGCAAAGATCAACTATAACAGGAACTGTCAAATCTTGAAAATAAATTGAGTTTTCTACTTCCCTTTATCCTACTTCTTATTTACATATATGGTTTTCATTGAGGGCCCATTTACACAACGGCATTACAGCGACACAGGTAAAATACAGTTTTTTTTCCATGTTTTACCACAAAGCACATGCACAAAACATTTAATTTTGAATGGTACCACAATACAAGTAGGCAGCAAAGCACAACACGCTTGTGTTAAAGGACAAGACAGCATACAGATGTGATCTATCTGGTCTGTATGTGAGGAACTAGTTTCCATTGGTGAGGGATGGTGCCTTAAAGTGGATGTAAACCCTTTTTTCCCACAAATAGAGCTTTCTTTGGTGGTATTTTTTTTACTTTCTCCTACAAAACATTTCCAATAAAAAATCAAATTTATTCTTCAGTTTAGCCCAATATGTATTCTGCTACATATAAAATCCCAATAAAATAAAATCCCAATAAAATCCCAATACATGTATATTGATTGGTTTGCATAAAATGGGATATATTTATTTATTTTTTTCTTACTAGTAAAGGCAGTGATCAGTAACTTATAGCGGGACTGCAACATAAATCAGAAACTTAACTGACACTTGTGACATTATTACAGTGCTAAAAAATATGTACTGGTACTGTACTAATGACACTGGCAGGGAAGGGGAGATCAATGGGTTAAATATGTTTCCTAGGAGTGATTCCTAACTTGGGGGGGAGGTTGCTTTGGGGGAATGTAAAGATCTGTGTTACTCTGCTCAGTTTTCACAGGACACAGGAGCGATCTTGCTCACTGTGTCCAATTCAGAAAAGGCAGGGGCTGGTAAATGACCAGTTTCTTCCTCTGCTCTCGCACCTGACCGATCCCCACAGCTGGTGGGAGAGGAGAGGAGGGAAGCCAGCTGTGGGGGACGAGTGGGGGAAGAGGACAGGGAGCCAGAGGGGGTGAAGGACACGGAGAGGTGCTGTAGAAGAAGGGGGGGGTGAAGGACACGGAGGGGTGCTGTAGAAGGAGGGGGGTGAAGGACATGGAGGGAAGCTGTAGAAGAACGGAGGGGGGGGGATGAAGGGCATGGAGGAGAGCTGTAGAAGAAGGGGGGTGAAGGACACGGAGGGGAACTGTAGAAGAACGGGGGATGAAGGACATGGAGGGGAGCTGTAGAAGAAGGGGGGGTGAAGGACACAGAGGGGAGCTGTAGAAGAAGGGAGGGGGGGTGAAGGACACGGAGGGGAGCTGTAGAAGAAGGGGGGTGAAGGACACGGATGGGAGCTGTAGAAGAAGGGGGGTGAAGGACACGGAGGGGAACTGTAGAAGAAGGGGGTGAAGGACTCACAGGGGAGCTGTAGAAGAAGCGGGGGTGAAGGACACAGAGGGGAGCTGTATAAGAATGGGGGTGAAGGACATGGAGGGGAGCTGTAGAAGAAGGGGGGATAAAGGACACGGAGGAGAGCTGTAGAAGAAGGGGAGGTGAAGGACATGGGGGGGCTGTAGAATAAAGGGGAGGTGAAGGACATGGGGGGGCTGTAGAAGAAGGGAGGCGAAGGACACAGAGGGGAGCTGTGAAGAAGGGAGGTGAGGGACACGGAGGGGAGCTGTAGAAGAAAGGGGGTAAAGGACACAGAGGGAAGCTGTAGAAGAAGGGGGGGGTGAAGGACAAGGAGGGGAGCTGTAGAAGAAGCTGGGTGAAGGAAACAGTGGGGAGCTGTAGAAGAATGGGGGGAGAAGGACAAGGAGGGGGGTTGGAGGATTAGAATACAGGGAACAGCCAGAGATGATCAGTGCAGCAGGAAGGACAGCTGTCACCGATCACTGATCTCCCTGTATAGCTTTTTAGCCATCAGTCGCGGGAGGGAGAGAAGGAGAAGCGGATGTCAGCTATACAGGGAGATCGGTGTTTACAGCGGTCCCTCCTGCTGTACCGATCAAACCCAGCTGTGAACCAGGGGACAATCCAGGATCAGCCCCGCAGCCGGGATATTGGGCAGCACTTGCGGGTGTGTGGGAGCCTCCCCTGAAATGCGGGAGGGTCCTGCACCTTGTGGCAGACTTGGGATGCCACAAGAAGTATGTTCCCATTGGTTCTTGAATAGTCTGGTGGTGGGGATGCACATTAGTTGTGGTAGTGGGTGATATGGAAGTTAGGGTAGATTTAGACATGCGTCTAACTCTTCTCTGCCAAAGCCTGATCCATAGCGCCCCAAAGACTATTGACAGGCAGTGAGGAAGTGATGTGATGCCTCTTCACTGCTGGTTTTAACCCCATTTTAAGCAAATGTGTTGCAAACTGCATTGTGACTTAAATGTGTAGCGCTACAAGTCAACTTTGCCTTTGCCACGGGTGCGAAGCATTGCGTCTGGGATATGTAAATACCCCAATCCACTGCCTACTCCATTGAGGCGGTGCGCTTGCGGGACGTGAAAAAAAAGTCCTGCAAGCAACATTTTTGGGGCGGTGCGGGAGCGCTGTATACACCACTCTCAAAATTCCCTGCCCATTGAAATGAATGGGCAGTGCTGCCAAATTGCTTTGCAGGCACTAATAACCCTTTGTTCGGCCACTAGCGGGGGTTAAAAGCGCCATGCTAGAGGCTGAAAAGTGACGATAAAGTGTTGCTAAAACTAGCGGTGCTTTACCACTAATGCGGTGCGAGCCCCAGTGTGGAAGGGGTCTAAACGCCTTATAAGAGGGCTGCGATTAGTGCAATTGACTCTCCAAAATAATTAGTACTTGCACAGACAACCCCTTTCACACTAAAGACGCTTTTCAGGCGTTTTAGAGCTAAAAATTGTTCCTTTAAAGCACCTGAAAAGCACCTCTCATGCCGGTGCGCTTGCAGGACAGGACAAAAAAGTCCTGCAAGAAGCATCTTTGGGGCGGTTTGGGAACGATGTATACAGCGATCCTAAAACGCTCTACCCATTAAAATGAATGGGCAGCGCTGCTGAAGTGCAATACGGGCGCTTTTAACCCTTTCTTCACCAGCTAGTGGGGGCTAAAAGCGCCCCACTAGCGGCTGAAAAGCGCTGCTAAAACGACGATAAAGCGCCGCTAAAACTAGCTGCACTTTACCGCTAACGTGCTGCCTCCCAGAGTGCTCAACAGCAGCTAGTAAAGTGGTGATATCACGTATAGGCTCCTATGGCCCATCCGTTATCAGCACTCCCTCCTCTGCTCTGCACCCACCACTGACTGGCACAAGGGAGCCAGATCACATGACCTGAGCAACCTGAATATAGGCATAGGTTTTTGAAGGGGGGGGGGCATTTTTTACAATTAGTAAGGTTAGTTTGTTTAAGCTTGTAATTCCAGGAAAAAAAATGGCAAATAAAAAAATAATATAGGATATACAATTGCATCACAAATCATTTTGTAATTGAATGTTACTAAAAAAGTACCTTTCCTTTTCAATCTGCGACGCTGTAATTTTCTGTAAAATGTAATGCAATAGGGCAACTTGGAGGCGTTCTGTACACAGATGGTGTTCAGTACACCCCCCTCATAAATGTCATTTCCTGCTTGTGTGATTGGATTATTGATTTTCCTAGTCTGCACTAAGATACAAGTCAGATTTTGGGCATCCCCTGCAACAAAAATTACATTTTTGGTGAGCTACTCCCAAAGGGAATTAATTAATGTTGAAAGGGACGCAAACCCTGCAGATTTTCTTCATTAGAGTCCTGCAAGTGCAGCAGTTGATTGATAATTATAAAATTGCTCCAACTCACATTCATTTTGCACATGGAAACAGAAAAACAAACAGGGTTTACTTCCTCTTTAACCATTCCTCCATCTAACGGTTTAATATCTTACTATTGCTGATCACATATAATATTTTCTGTCAGTCGCTTTCATCTTGAAAAATGAAGCAATAAAGTAGTGCATTTGTTGGCACATAAATAAAAACCTGTGTAGATTTACCAAAACTATGTAATATGATGACCTATCCAATGAACCTGCATCCAATAAAAGCAGGCCCTGGGTCTACAAAGTTGTTGGTAGATCTATGCCTCCATTCACACCTATTAGGTGCTTATAGAAGCACGTATACAGTTGTGTTTTTTGAAGTGTTTTATGTGTATGGGTGTGGGTGGGAGGAGAATAGAAGGAACATAGAGGAGAACAGTTGTTTAGGCATAAAAATGCATGAAACTGCATGTGTCACAAGTTTACAGATGCTTTTACTGAAGTCTACAAGGACAAAAATGCACGACATAGCTCTAAAAAAAGCCTTTTTGAGCTTCAAGCAACTGAATGTAGAGATGTGCACAGCTTGCAAGGCATTCCAATTGCTGAGTGTTGTAGTACATTGGCTCAGGTGCAAAGCGCATGCATAAACACTTATGCCTCGTACACACGATCGAACATTCCGACAAGAAAATACTGGATTTATTTTCGATAACACACACGGTCACACAAATGTTGTCGGAAATTCCAAACGTCAAGAGCGCACGAAATACAACACATACGACGAGCCGAGAAAATGTAAGTTTAATAGCCAGTGTGGCTCTTCTGCTTGATTCTGAGCATGCGTGGAATTTTGTGCGTCGGTGTACACACGATCAGAATTTCTGACAACGGATTTTGTTGTCGGAAAATTTGAGAACCAGCTCTCAAATTTTTGTTGTCGGAAATTCCAACAAAAAAATGTCCGATGGAGCCTACACATGGTCGGAATTTCTGACAACAAGCTCCCATCGAACGTTTCTTGTCGTAAATTACGGTTGTGTGTATGCGGCATTTGGATTAACCACTTCCCGCCTGGCCTATAGCAGAATGACGGCCGGGAAGTGGTTCTGTTATCCTGAATGGGCGTCATATGACGTCCAGCAGGATAACAAGCCAGCGCGCGCGGTGATCACGAGTGCGGCGTGTCAGTCTGACACCCCGCATCTCCGATCGTGATAAGAAGCCTCTGTCAGAGGCTTCTTACCACGTGATCAGCTGTGACCAATCACAGCTGATCACAGCGTGAACCAGGAAGTGCCGGTAAGCGGCATTCCTCAGTTCGCGCTAACAGGGAGAGGAGGGGGGTTGTGCCGATAATCAGCACATTGATTATAAGCACAGCCCCCTCAGATGTGCAAAAAAGGCTACCAATCAGTGCCCAGCATTCCCCCAATAAAAAAGCCTTCAAGTGCCCACCACAGTGCCAATCAGTGCCCACCACAGTGCCAATCAGTGCCCAGCAGTAACACCTGTCAGTAACACATCATTACCTCATCATTAGTGCTGTCCATCAGTGCCACCTGGCAGTGCCAATCAGTACCACCTAACAGTGCCAATCGGTGCCACCTGTCAGTGCCCATCACACCCGCCTGTCAGTGCCCATCACAGCCACCTGACAGTGCACATCAGTGCCACCTGTCAGTGATCATCAGTGCTGCCTGTCAGTGCCCATCAGTGCCGCCTATCAGTGCCCATCAGTCCTGCATATCAGTGCCCCTATTGGTGTCCATCAGTGCTGTATATTAGTGCCGCCTATCAGTGCCCATCAGTACCACCTTATCAGTGCCAACTCATCAGTGCCCATCAGTGCGTCTCATCAGTGCCCATCAGTGCCGCCTCATTAGTGCCCATCAGTGAAGGGGAAAACAACATTTTATGACAAAAACTAAGAAAAACTATTTTTTTTAAAAATGTATGGTATTTTTTAGTTTGTTTATCAAAAAATAAAACCCCCAGAGGTGATCAAATACCACCAAAATAAAGGTCTATTTGTGGGAAGAAAATTATAAAAATATTGTTTGGGTACAGTGATACATGACCGCGCAATTGTCATTCAAAGTGTGACAGCGATGAAAGCTGAAAATTGTCCTTGGGCAGGAAGGGGTGAAAGTGCCTGGTATTGAAGTGGTTAAATGGGGGCTTAAGGCGGTTGTACACTGAGATTGCAGCATGTAAGGAATGGTAATTGCCTTAAACACTGGTTTCAGGCTTAAAGAGTAATTTGACTTATGTTGAGAAAAACAAACAAAAAAAAAACATTCCCCTCTGGGTGATCTATGTACATTGCAAAGATTTCAACAAACTCAGTTGCAGATTTCTACATTTTGTTATTCTGAAGAAATAGCTGATGGATTTACTTCTTCTTTGTCTAGCTGCAAAGGTAAAGCATAATGGGCTACTATGCATCGCATAGTAGCCCATTATGTGTCACTTATCTGCCAGCGATGTCACCGCTGTCCCCTGTAGTCTGGAGCGTCCATCTTCTTCTGGGCCACTCACAGCGCCGGAGCAGTGATGACGCCACTCCCGCGCATGCGCATGGGAGCCGCCACTAACGGCATATCGCCATTAGCAGCGGCATGCTCAGTGTTGTGTAGGTTTAGGAGATATTTCTTGAAGCTACAGGTAAGCCTTAATCTAGGTTTACCTTTAGGTCAAAGTGGTTTTTAAGGGTTTACAACCACTTTAATACAGTCGTTTAACCACTTACAGACTAGACCATTTTGCTGGTCAAAGACCAGACCACTTTTTACGATTCGGCACTGCGTCGCTTTAACTGACAATTGCGCGGTCGTGCGACATGGCTCCCAAACAAAATTGACGTCCTTTTTTTCCCACAAATAGAGCTTTCTTTTGGTGGTATTTGATCACCCCAGCGTTTTTTATTTTTTGCGCTATAAACAAAAAGAGCGACAATTTTGAAAAAAACGCATTATTTTTTACTTTTTGTTATAATAAATATCCCCCCAAAATATATTTGAAAAAACATTTTTTTCCCTCAGTTTAGGCCGATACGTATTCTTCTACATATTTTTGGTAAAAAAAATCGCAATAAGCGATTATTGATTGGTTTGCGCAAAAGTTATAGCATTTACAAAATAGGTATAGTTTTATGGCATTTTTATTAATAATTTTTTTTTTTTTTTTTTTTTTACTAGTAATGGCGGCGATCAGCGATTTTTATTGTGACTGCGACATTGCGGTGGACACATTGGACATTTTTGACACATTTTTGGGACCATTGTCATTTATACAGTAATCACTGCTATATAAATGCAGTGATTCCTGTGTAAATGACACTGACAGTGAAGGGGTTAACCAGTGGGTGGCAGTGTAGGGGTTAAGTGTTCCTAACTGTAGGGGGGCTGAGCTTTCATTTAGTGAACACTGATCTCTGCTCCAATCACATGGAGCAGAGATCAGCGTCATTAGTTGCTAGGCAGAATGGGGAAATGCTGTTTACACGGCATTTCCTCCATTCAGCCTCCACGTGAGACGATCACGGGTATGCCCGCGGCGATCGAGTCCGCGGGACCCGCAACCGGACTCACGGGGGTCCCGACCGGCACGCGAGCGCACCGCCGGTGGCAGGGCGGCATTGAAGATTGGACGTACCTGTACACCAATATGCGCCGGTCGGGTACTGGTTAATCACAACTTTCTTGGTGTATGCAAACTCTAATGCTGCGTACACACGACCGGACTTTCCGGCAGAAAAGGTCCGACGGTCTTTGCGAAGGAGTTCCGATGAAGTTCCAACAGACTTCTGACCGAACAGACTTGCCCACCAAAGTCCGTTCGTTTTGAACGTGATGACGTACGATGGGACTAGAAAAGGAAGTTCAATAGCCAGTAGCCAATAGCTGCCCTTGAGTCGTATTTGGTCCGTTGGACCAGTATACAGACGAACGGTTTTCCCGATAGAAATTGAGTCCGTCAGACAGATTTAAAACATGTTCTATTTCTAGGTCTGTCGGAATTTTTTAAGAAAGAAGTCAGATGAAGCCCACACACGATTGTAATATCCGATGGAATGATTCCGTCTGACCTTTTCTGCCGGAAAGTCCAGTTGTGTGTAACAATACATTGCTCTTATTAGCTCCCTTATATACAATTGAAAGTGGTTTATTATATCTGTTTAGAAAGCGCAAAAAAAAATAAAAAAACAGCTAGAACTCTTGTTAGCTAAAAGCTTTCTTTGCTTTCGGCCCCTGAACATATCAGTCCGCATTGCTATCCTAATGACTAAAAAACACCTTCCCATGATGTTATGGAGAAGAGAGGGAGATGTTATAAAATCCTAACATATTCCTTATCCATTCATTACAATACTATTCAGTATGATTGCCACCCTAGGACATGAAGTGACTTATTAGCTGAATTAACAAATTAAAATAAATGTAAAGAAGTGTGGGAAAACAAAAACGAATGCAGTCACCAAATCTAAGGACCGGTAAGCTGGAATATCATCAATTTTCTGTTCTTGGGTTTAGATATGCTTTAAGAACAATTGTCTGTATTGACCCCTTTGCAATCTAATTCTGCAAAGCCTTGGCTGTGTATCTGTGTTGGCTTCCAGATGATTTGCCCTACTGGGGAGATCAGTCAAAATAAGTAAGAGTGATGTATCATAAGTACCACCACGTGCACCTAGAAGCTACAGTCCATATTTCTATAGTCTGGGCATGACCATTCTTTGCAGATCATCGTTGTGCTTTAAGACATTCAGCTCAAAGTACGCAGTGGCATCACTATGGGGGGGGGGGGGGTGGACCTTACAAGGGTAACACCTGCCAGAGGGGTGACACCATCAAGTAGGAAGTGATATCTGACCAAGGTGGTGTTGCCCCCATCTGTGACAGCACCCAGATTGGTGTAATGCCACAAACCACATCATTTACAGGGGCCAGTTTCATGTTTGTATGAGTGTCAGAGTAGACAGGAGAGAGCCCGATGTGCTCAGTGTCTACCGCTCTGTAATGTTCCCGCTGTCACTCCGCAGCATCGGGACCAAGCACTGTGACAGACAAGAGGGGGAGAACTGTGCCAACACGCTAGCCTGCTCAGTGCCATACTGTCCTGCTGTCACTTCGCAGGGAAAACAATTATTGGGGGGGGGGGGGGGGACACCATGTTTTACCACACCAGATGACACCAACCCTAGTGACACCACTCAAAGTCCAGTTTCTGGCTCTGGGGTTATTAATGCCACATTTTGATACCTGTATCTACGTGGCCATAATGTCATGGCACCTTATGTATTTAGTAAGTTATGGTTTTGTCTGCTATAGGAGGATTGTAACATTTGTTTTCCAGACACGTCTCTTGAAAAAAAAAAAAAAAAAGCGCAAGAGACCAAAAAAGCAACGAGGTTTAGTCTCCTGAGGATAACATACATTTTTATTTCTACATCCGCTATTGTAGTGAAAGGTGAACCCTGGTCTAACCTGTTTTCACGTGTCTTTAGTAATCTTACTAAGTAACTGTAATTGAGAGTATACATAGATATACCATGTTGACTTTACAGCAAACAAATTTACAGATTGCAACATTATTTGAATACATATTATACGTCTTGGTTTCATTGTAAGCTAAATGTGCTTTTCGTACTCGTGGAGCTGCATGGAATGGCATAGAGAGGTGAAAAGTGAAAATTCATATCCGTTTTCTGTATACACCTCCTATCCCATTAGGATCATAGACAGCAAATGTGATTGCCAATGACATTCTGGTGTTAATGATCCAATTTAAAGCAGACCTCCACCCTCTCTAACTACTTTATTTTACTCCTCCCCTTTCCTTTAAAACCAGATTCCCCCCCCCCAAAAAAAAATACCCCTTTCTGCTGAATCCAGGTTGCTCTTCCAGCTTCTATCACCTAGACCAGGGGTAGGCACCCTGGGCCCTCCAGATGTTTTTGAACTACATTTCCCAGGAGGCACTGCAAGGCTGGCAGTTACAATTACTCCCAGATGCATGATGGGATTTGTAGTTCTGCAACAGCTGGAGGGCCCCAGGTTGCCAACACCCATGACCTAGACAATAATGCCATATCTTCCCCCCCCCCCTTCCTGAAATCTATTGGGATACTTCTATCAGGCATCCCTGGAGGCTGAAGTGTTGTCTGAATGGCGCCCTTACTGAGCGAGTGACCTCCTGTGCTGACTAAGCAGCAAGACAGCCACTAGGCAGGGAACACAGAAGCTAGAGGCAATCACTATAGTAGCAGGCTTACTACAGTGATTTCCAGCTTTCATGGAGATCTCACAGGTATGGTATATACATACATTGGTCCAAGTTGCACCAATTTAAAGGGGTTCTAAAGGCAGACTTTTTTTTATCTTAATGCATTCTTGCATTCTGCATTCTTGTGTGTGCAACAGCCGTTCTAATACTTACCCGAGCCCCATTTGATCCAGCGATGTTGCACAAGAGACTCGGCTGTCTGGGACTCTCCCTCTTGATTGGCTGAGACACACAACGGGTACCATTGGCTCCCTGCTGCTGTTAATCAGTCAGTAAGCCAATGAGGAGATAGGGGGGTGGGGCCGAGCCACAGCTCCGTGTCTGAATGGAAACACAGAGCAGCAGCTTGGCTCCGGTGCCCCAATAGCAAGGTGCTTGCTTTGGGGGCATTCGACAGGAGGGAGGGGCCAGGAAGGCTGCCAAAGGACCAGAGAGGAGGAGGATCTGGGCTGCTCTGTGAATAACCATCACATAGAGCAGGTAAGTATAACATGTTTGTTATTTAAAAAAAAACCAAAAAAAAAACAGACTTTAGTGCCACTTTAACTATGCAAAAAATGCCTACTTAAAAGAGAAGTATGGATGTTTTTTTCAGAATCATACTTACCTAGGTGGATGCAGCATCAGTCCAATGCTGCATCTATCCCCTGCTGGCTCTAACACTGAGAACTGAGCGATCAAACACTGCCAATCACTCGGTTCTCGGAGCTCCCTGAGTACAGAACTGCCCCCCCCCTGCTCACTGGAGCCCTGGGCTGTAGAGGGGGAGGGAGGGGCCAGCTCAGCCTCTCAGCGGCTCACTGAGAGCCAGAACTGGATACCACTCCAGGTCTGTGGGCGGATCCCAATTTGATTGTCACAATCTTGCCTGGACCGACTCTGTAACTTCAGCCCGCTGTCAACTGAAAACGGGGTAACAGGAGTGCAGAACGAACTGCACTCTTGTGATCCACAAAAGTACAGCCAAACAAGATTTTTTTATAGAAATTTGGAAAGTAAACAATAACTCCTCCTGCCCTCCCCTATTAAATATTTTATTAGCACGCACATAGTTGAGATAATAAAAAAAGAATTATGCTCAAAGTGCACTTACCCCTACAAAAACATAATCGTGTCAAAGCCATGTGAATATTGATTGTTTTAGTTCATAGGTGTGTTTTGTACATTTCTTTCTGCTCACTGTACCCTAGAGTGCTCTTCACACCAAACCGCATGGTTTAGCATGTGCGTTTGCAAGATGCATAGGGGTGCCATTCACCAGTGTGATTGAAGCCTAAACTGATATTTCAGGTTTTGTTAGCTGCTGCAGAGATAGGCTCGGTTCACATAGGGGCAACACGACGTGACTTGACCTGACGTGACTTGATGTTACTTGACGTGACTTGACGTGACTTGACATGACTTGTACATGACTTACAACACTACTCCAGGCCAGGCGACTTGCCGTGGCCAATCAGAGAATGAGCTCTCAGGGGGGAACTCCTTTTGAGAGCTGATAATTCTGTCAGAGTCGCCTCTGTATAGACAGAGATCCGACTTGGAGGCGACCTCCATTGAAATCAATGGGTACCAGTCGCCTACAAGTCGGATTGAAGTAGTACAGGAACCTTTTCTGAAGTCGGAGCGACTTCAGTAGCGTGCATTAAGACGGCTCTCATTCACTTACATTGATTTTTACATGTTGTGCGACCTCAGGGGACTTGGGGCGACTTGAAGTCGGATCTGAGGCGCCCCTGTGTGAACCGGCACTTAAAACAACCTTATAATCTCTTATATCTCTCTTTTGATTTTCTGGGTTTACACATCTTCTGTAACCATTATGAGTGATGGTCCCATTATCACAATTATTTATTTAATATTATGCAAAGTGCAACAGGAGGTGCTGGAATACAAAAAAAGGATGGGGACACCCAATACTCCCACAAGGACAGGAACAACACAGAAATGATGACAAGGATTCCTCACTGTTGGACTATCCAATACATACTATATAAGAATATGTGGGCTATCTCAGCCCACCAATCCTCATTTATGACTAAAATATCACTCTTCGGTGACATGCTGATACCATAAACTACCATTTGTTGGGCTGGACCTTGTAGTGCGCTTTACTGGTCTTATAAAAACATATACGTGATCCTACTTGATAAGTATGCCCAAAGATGATTATGAGCTCATATGATTGCTAAGAATATGCCATCCTACGTATAGTGTAAGGTATATAGTTTGGCATTATTTATATAGAATTATAGATTATTGTTATAAATTATGTGTGTTTAATAGCAAGGAGGCATGGGATAACTTGGACCACATATCTCCATTTATAACTAAATAGATCTTTGGGCAGAATGAAGTTTAACCGATTCCGGACCGCCTCACGCAGATATACTGCAGCAGAAGGGCACGTACAGGCAGATTAACATACCTGTACTTTGCCCTTTAACAGGTGGCTTGCGGTCACGCGCCCGCCGGGAGCTCCATGGGCATGAACGCAGTTCCCGCGGACTCAATGTCCGTGGGGATACCTGTGATTGTTTCACGGAGAGGAGGAACGGGGAAATGCTAATGTAAATTTCCCCGTTCTTCTCTAATGACACTGTCACTGAGCACAGCTCCCTGTAATTGGGAGCGGTAATCAGTGTCATGTCACACGTAGCCCCTCCCCCCCACAGTTAGAATCACTCCCTAGGACACAGTTAACCCCTACAGTGCCACCTAGGGGTTAGCCCATTCACTGCCAGTCACATTTACACAGTAATCAATGCATTTTTAATTGCACTGATCACTGTATAAATGTGAATGGTCCCAAAATAGTGCCAAAAGTGTCCGCTCTGTCTGCCGTAATGTTGCAGTCACGATAAAAATCGCTGATCACCGCCATTACTAGTAAAAAAAAATTATTAATAAAAATGTCATAAAACTATTCCCTATTTTGTAGACTATAACTTTTGTGCAGACCAATCAATAAAGGCTTATTGTGATTATTTTTTTACCAAAAATATGTAGAAGAATACGTATCGGCCTAAACTGAGGAAAAAAAATGATTTTTGATAGATTTTTTGGGATATTTATTATAGCAAAAAGTAAAAAATCGTTTTTTTTTCAAAATGGTCGCTATTTTTTTGTTAATAGAGCAAAAAATAAAAACCGCAGAGGTGATCAAATACCACCAAAAGAAAGCTCTATTTGTGGTAAAAAAAAGGACATAGTTTTGTTTGGGGAGCCACGTTGCACGACCACGTGATTGCCTGTCAGTTAACCACTTAACAACCGGCCCATAGCCGAATGACGGCTACAGGGCGGTTGTTTAACTCTGGGAGGACGTCATATGACGTCCTCCCAGAATTCCGCTCTCGCGCGCCCCCTGGGGCGCGCACTCGAGAGCATCCGTGACCGCCGGGTCCACAGAACCCGGCGCATCACGGATCACGATAAACGGCCGCTCATCGCGGCAGTTTACCACGTGATCACTCCGTCAAATGAAGGAGTGATCACTTGTAAACAAACCGGCGTCATGTTATGACGCCGGTTCCTCCCTCCCCCTCTCTGTACCAATCGGTACAGTGGAGGGGGAAGAGATCGGTGTCAGCAGCGCTGTGGGCTGCATCTGCAGTGCCCACATCGCTGCTCACCGAAAATTAACTCCTCAATTCCCTGCCAATACTCTGCAATGTCAGCTAATACCCTGCCAATACCCTGCCAATACCCTGCCATACCCTGCAATACTCTGCAATACCCTGCAACACTCTGCAATACCCTGCAACACCCTGCAATACCCTGCAACACTCTGTAATGCCCTGCAACACTCTGCAATACCCTGCAACACTCTGCAATACCCTGCAACACTCTGCAACGCCATACTCTGAGATACCCAGCCATACTCTGAGATACCCAGCCATACTCTGAGATACCCAGTCATAGTCGGTGATACCCTGCAATACCCAGCCATAGACATCCCCCCTCCCGCCGCCCTCTGGTGCTTCTACCGACTCGCCAATACGATCAAAGCCAGAATCTTTTTTTTTTTTTTCAGGCTTTCCAGCTTAGAGGTGAGATGTGAGGTCTTATTGACCCCATATCTCACTGTAAAGAGGACCTGTCATGCCATATTCCTATTACAAGGGATATTTATATTCCTTGTAATAGGAATAAAAGTGATCAAAAAATTTATTTTTGGGGAAAAAAATGTTAAACTAAAATAAATAAAGTAAAATGAACAATAAATTTTTTTATTTTTTTTTAAAGTGCCCCTGTCCCCATGTGCTCACATGCAGAAGCGAACGCATACGTAAGTCCCGCCCACATATATAATGTTTTGGGATTCTATGTAATTTTCTAGCAAATAAATGATGATTTTTACATGTAGGAGAGAAATGTCAGAATTGTCCTGGGTGCTCCAGAACGCCTGATGGCGCTCCCTGCATGTTGGGCCTCTGTATGTGGCCACACTGTGTAAAAGTCTCACACATGTGGTATCGCCGTACTCGGGAGTAATAGCAGAATGTGTTTTGGGGTGTAATTTGTGGTATGCATATGCTGTGTGTGAGAAATAAACTGATAATATGACAATTTTGTGGAAAAAAAAAAAGTAAAAAAAATCTTGATTTTGCAAAGAATTGTGGGAAAAAATGACAACTTATCATGCCTCTTACTAAATACATTGGAATGTCTTCTTTCCAAAAAGGGGTAATTTGGGGGGTATTTGTAATTTTCTGGCATGTTAGGGTCTCAAGAATTTAAATAGGCCGTCAGTACTTCAGGTGTGATCAATTTTCAGATATTGGCACCATAGCTTGTGGACTCTATAACTTTCACAAAGACCAAATAATATCCACCAATTTGTACTTATTTTTACCAAAGATATGTAGTAGTATAAATTTTGGCCAAAATTTATGAAGAAAAAATTACTAATCTGCTAAATTTTATAACAGAAACAAAGAAAAATTAATTTTTTTACAGAATTTTCTATATTTTTTCTTTTATAGCACAAAAAATAAAAAACCCAGCGGTGATTAAATACCACCAAAAGAAAGCTCCATTTCTGTGAAAAAAAGGACAAAAATTTCATATAGGTCCAGTGTTGCATGACTGAGTAATTGTCATTCAAAATGTGAGAGCACCGAAAGCTGAAAATTGGTCTGGTTATTAAGGGTGTTTAAGTGCCCAGTGGTCAAGTGGTTAAAGCAACGCAGTGTCACAACGCAAAAAGTGCTCTGGTCTTTGGCCAGCCAGATGGTCCGGGGCTTAAGTGGTTAAATAAGCCCGAAGATGTTGATGGGCTCAAATAAATCCTAAGAATATGTCACACTGCTTATACTGTATATAAAATAAGTAGTTTGGCATGATGTGCATAAAATTGTATAAAATATCTTTGCGTGTGGTGTGTGTTGAGTTGGTTCCTTGATTTCAGAATGAACAAGATACACTAAGATAAATTAAGGTACTTTTTTATTCTATTAAATATTTAAGGCATTGAGGTTAAATTTACTAAAACTGGAGCGCTATAAGTAATGTAATGCCTCATAGATAATTTTAAAGCTTAGAGCTATGTAGTGGTATCCTCATCCTCATTAAATTAAGACAAGAGAGGGAGCGGGTTCACATGGACTACTCCAAATAGGTTACCATGTAACACCAGTGGTATTGGAGGACTGTCTTGATACCCAGTGATTAAACATGACTGTTTAAAATAAATACATACATTTTATTTAGAATTTTTTTTTGTTAAAAAAAGTTGTAGTAAACAACCAATACATAAGTTAATACATTATCATAACATGGACAATTTATTATTCAAACAATACTCTGCCCCCCCCCCCCCCTGTTTAGTTGGAGAAGGTGGGGGGCTTGTGCCCAAGTTAGCGGTGTCCTCAACTAGTTTCGCGACCAAGTCGCTTCTTCGGGAGGTGTCTTGGTGCATCTAAAATTAAGTAAATACAGTCTCATAGTTATGATGTTCAAGATCAACTTACTACAAAAATGTCAACTATGACCTTCCAACAAAGCAGACATGGAGTAGATTACAATAATGATATGGATCACAGCGCGGCTTACCGCTTGGATCCCCAAGGGAAGCCCACAATTAAGGCACGGGTGGTACCACAAGAAGAGTATCCCACCCCTGGGGCAGACACGGGAGGCAAGGTATACAGAGAACGGCAGTGGGTAACAAATTTAAAAAAATAAAGAAATAAGTATATAAATATATCTAGTATATTTATGTTCGTTGAGCACATATGGTAAATATATAGCTACATTTAATGCGCCATTAAGGATAGACTACTAGAAACAAGGGGAGAAATTTCAAACAAAAGGGAAGTGGGGGGGAAGAAGGAAGGTGGGGAGGGAGGGGGAAAGGGGATAGGAGGGAAGGAAAAAAGGAGAAGAAGGGGGGGGAGAAGGCGACAAGGGAAGGGGAGCGGGGAAAATAAAAGGAAGGGAGGAGGGGGGGAGTGGGACACAGGAAAGAGGGGGGAGGGGGGAAGGGGAATTAGCCCACTTAAATCTGTTAAGAGCACCACGTGCAAAGACACAGAATAAGACGAGTTGGTCCTTTTAGAGGAGCATTCATTTAGTAAAAAAAGGGAGTATGAAAATACCCACCCTGGTAAGAAATTAATACGAATAAAACTGGAGCGTGCAAAACCTGGTGCAGTTTTGCATAGAAACCAATCAGCTTCCAGTTTTTTTTTTTTTTTTTTGTCAAAGCTTAATTGAACAAACTGAAGTTGGAAGCTGATTGGGTACCATGCACAGCTTCTTCAGATCTTGCACTCCCTGGTTTTAGTAAATCAACCGCATAATGTTGTAGTTTATTTTATTTATTTATTTTTCTTAAATGTACTAATATGTTTATTCTTTTTACAGGTGTATTTTACAATCAAATGGATCCAAGTGATTACAGCTACACTAAGGTAGGAGAACCAGTTACCGTAGCTTGACTGTTATCAATGGCCCCTAGGCACACAAGTTTTGAGCTTTAAGCCACACCTCCTGCCAAAGGTTACATAACCTTAAGGTTTTTTTCGTTCTGGCTTTTTAATAAAATCGCTTGACATTTGAAAGACGTCTGTCAGCTCGAAGAAAAAGGTACTTGGACATGCAGCTGTACACTAATTAGATTACATGAAACATTTCCTTTGAGTCAGTCATTGTCTAGATTATTCTAAAAACATAGAATAAACTTTCTAGAGTAACATTTTATGTAATAATCTGCAGTTCTCCAGCTCCGAAAACCAATTGCATCAGACTTTTACAAAGCCATCTGCATTTGCTTCAGTCTACTCTGCACACCAGGAGATTTGCTCTAAATAAAGAACTCCCACTTCCATTTTTAATAATGTATTCTGCTCTCCAGAAAAATGACATGTAGTACTTTGTCCCATCTTCCTACTGTCTAAGGCTAGCTGTGAGGTTAGACAGGGGGCCCCTTCTCTTCCACAGTTGTTCAACAATGCAGCTAGCAAGGAGACGACTGCTTTGACAGGTGGAACTTTACTTTATCTACAAGCACTTGCCCATTTGCCTGGAACATCACATTCCTCATGAGACGCTTGTCTCGAGCAAGTGCTTGGAGACTGAGAATAGTGACATCTGTCAAAGGGGCCACCTCTGTTCTAGCTGCGTTGTTGGGTGGCCAAGGATGGAGGAGGGGTACCCTGTCTGACCTTGCAACTAGCCTTAGACAGCACATAGGAAAATGTTACAAAGTACTGCATGTACTTTGTCCCCAGGGGAACAGAACAATTAATGAAAATGGTTCCCCCATCCACCCATGTCTCCGTGCTTTTTTTTATTGAGAAATCACTTTGAAAAACAGCCTCTTAGCATTTCTGGCTTGTAATATTTACTTCCTTGAATCCTTCTGCCCTTAGCCCAAGCATACATGCAGGAGAGAGAGCTTAGCTGAGAAAACCCCTCTACTGCCCTCCTGAAGACTCCTGGGATGTATGACATAATCTGCCTATGCCTAAACAAGAAACAAGGAAGTAACTGCAGAAATGTATAAAAAAAAAAAGTTGAAATCAAATAAATATGATATACTTTCCTATCCATTTACTAATGCTAGCAGCATAAGGATTACAAATATTCAATATTGATTGAGAGGGTGAAGTTCCACTTTAACAAGAATAAACAGCTACAGTGGTTAACACAACAAACAGATTTAAAATGGCATATTTTACTCCACTTAAATGAAGTGTATATTCTTTGCTTTCAATTTGATTGAAAAAAAAAACTCAATTTCTTTTGAGTGTTTTCTTCGAGAAGATGTCACTTATCCAGTTATCTTTCTTATTATCTTGCCATTCATGTGCTTTTTTTTGGCAAGTTGGTTGAAAAAAGGAAGAATCTATTCAGCTACCATGGAAAGTGGAAAATTCTATGTTTAAATTAATCATTTTATTATTGATCATTTGTAGCTGTTTATTCCTTATGGGCCAGATCCATTTTAACCTTCCTGATATGGTCCTACCGATTCAGCAATAATTCTGCCATTGTTTATGACATCAAAGTGATGTTTTGTTTTTTTGGAGACAAACATTTAATCGAACAGTAATGTTTTCCAATATTTTTCTTTACTTTCCATATAAAAAAATACATATATATTTATATTATATATACAAAAATTAAGTGACAGTTCTGAGTCCGCTGACATCACATCCATTATGGTATACCCTAGCAGCAGTCTCAGAAATGTTGGACGTCTACACGGGAGGGAGGATTTTACAGGGGACAAGGTCTCTTTATATTCAGGCAGAAACAGACAGTCGGGGGGAGATTTACTAAAACTGGTGCACACAGAAGTTAATACAGCTGTGCATAGTAACCAATCAGCTTCTAACTTCAGCTTGTTCAGTTAAACTGATACAATGAGACCTAGAAGCTGAAGGGGGGAGTTACTCACCTTGTCCCCTGGATCCAGCGATGTCCGCCGCACTGTGTGATCGAGCTGTCCTCCGCTTGATTCACAGTGCCGAATGCCGCCGAGCTCCGTTCCCTGCGACGTTTCGGCGCACAGGAGCGGAGAACGGCGGCAAATTCAAAAAAGTAAAAGTACACAAAACACACACAGCACTGTAATCTTACAGATTACAGTACTGTATTACAAAATTACACACCCCCTTTGTCCCTAGTGGTCTGTGCAGTGCCCTGCATGCACTTTTATATTATAAATACTGTTTTTTTCTGCCTGAAATTTGGAGATTGTCCATAGCAACCAAAAAGTGTCCCTTTTTCAGTGTTTTAGGATTTGATTACATTATTGAATATTTTTTATTATTCTTTATTATATTATAAACTTTATCATACCCGGGATGTCTGCTAGACTCTGGTTTGAACAGATTTAAGAGCGTTATTCCTAAGAATTACAGGACTACAAAATAAAACGCCAGATTTCCATGCAAAATAATTGTACCGCTTTCAGCACCTTATTCCAGACTGAATCATACCGCCAGGGAGGTTAATATGCACAGCTGCACCATATGTGTGAAGCAGTTTTAGTAAATCTCCTTCTCAGCGACTTTGACTGAATACTGACCCTCCCATTCATAGACCACGTGACCAGAGCCACTGCATTGCTCAAGTCACCTGATATAAAGTTCAAAAGGTTAGGTGCCCGGGCACCATGGGAAGCCTTGGGTATGGTGCTTGGAGCTGGAAGAGGTTTTCAAAACTCTTGCCCGTAGAGGTACACATCTTATTTTGTGTATTAATATAACAACAATTTATTTTTAGATCATACAACTGCTATGACTTTTATCATATGCCGTATTTTATAGATCCTGCAGGTATAGTTATACATCACATGTCATTGGGGTGTGTAACGAAGCAAACAACACAAGCCACATGACTCGTCCTGACTGTTCTTGATACTAAATTTAGAAAATGCTGAAATGACGTAACTGTGTTGCTTGTCAAACCTGAACAAACACATTGTTTTTCATAAACATAAGTGCATCCATGGCAAAGTTTAGTTTACTTCTTAATGATCTGACCATGTCTTATGTTAGGATTAGCAGTAGACTGCTTGCCGGGGTTAGGGACCTAGACACACCTAGGGCAGCATCAAGGAACAGCATAGCTAATACATAATGTATATGGAGTCTGGGGGTCAAATGCCAGATTATGATGTCAGCCAAGAGCAGGATGAGGACTGCATAAACAAACAGATTAGACAACTGCAAAATAAGGGAACATAGACTAAAGGTTGTGTCACCAGAAGTGGGGGTAGGATCAGAGCGTGCCTACTCTTAGCCATAATGGCTGGTGGTGGAGTTGTGAAGGACACCTCCAAGTTGTGGCTTTTGCTGTAGTCACAACTGAGACAAACAGGATGGCCAACAGGGATAGACTTAAGTGGCAGCAGAAAAAAAGGCAGTAGGTCAGAAAGTTGCCAAGGGCAATTATGCAGGGGCTAAAGCAACCCAAAAAGATATGCTGAAACAGAATTACCAGAGCTACCTGGAAAACAATCAAACAGCCATTTTACAGTGGGGATGGGCAGTAGGCACTAGATATGAAGGTTGCCAGCATAAACAACACAGGAGTGACCCAAAATATTGTCCTAAAACAGAAGGTTGCCAGGACAAGATCAGAGCATTAGACATAATCTTTAGGAGCTGACTAGGAAATGGCATGGCAAGATACTTCCTGCTTTTGGGCGGATGCCAATTGTTTGATTTCAGCTTTTTGTAAATACCAATAGGTTGATCTTTCAGAGATTCCTATGCCAGCATCCCCCTGTCGAATTTCACAGCCTTGCCCACCATTATCACTATTATGAAGTTAAGGATAAACTGTATTTTTAGTTGGAACATACTTTGAGTTATTGCAGTGTTTACCCCAAACTTAAGGTTGATATGCTTTCATATCCAGCTCCTTTATTATTTTTCTAGAATATTAAATATAGATATTTTTACCAAGCAACTACCATGTGTCCTGCTTAGCAAATCCAGGAATAATCTAAAAAAGGGAGAGCATTGTTTTCAAATAATCAAGAGACTAAATAACGTGCATTATTGTCGATGTTCCAATGAAGCTCAGTTCATCTTTCTCAAGACACTACAACATGGAAATGAACAGACCAATAACAAAAGTTTATTGGTCTCTTCACTTCCGTGTTGTAGTATCTTGAAAAAGATAGACCGAGCTTCATAGCAAACATTGACAATAAAAACAGTGCTGTTTTGATCTATGTCATCTGTAAGACCCATGAGTGCCTCTCTATCCTTATTTTGGATTTATATATTTACAGTTTTTTTTGTTTTAATATTTATTTATTTTTTTAGTATTTTAGGTCCTGGCTCAATAATTGGTTATGCAGTCTTTCAGAATATAGTAAAATCAGCAGAGGTAAGTAATTAGTTAAAATGGCTAACATTTATATTTTCCCATAGGAATAAGCAGAGGTAAAAAAATTGTATTTGCTCATAATACAGCCCAATTAAAACCCAGCTGAATCCTAAACAGTTTTTTTTTAGTTTGGGTTATAACCAATGTCAGGTGTTATTTCTGCCTCAGACCCCATTGGGTGATTTCCGATTCATTTTCCAGCCTTAGTATTCCTACAGGAGTGAGTTGAAAATTATTCCAATCTCTTTAGCAATAGAAAAAAGAAGAATCCTATCTGTGTTATCTTTTTCTTGCTGTCTGTGTCCCTCTTGGGGTGGTTACCTTTGGCTTCCTGTGTGGTTACGAATGTAATATTTATGTTGTGTATAGCACCTAGTGAGAGTACACCGGAGGTATGCTTGGTCATCTAATGCCTCGTACACATTTTCCATCTGAATTTCCGTCACACAAAATTTGAGTGCTGGTTGTCAAATTTTCCAACAACAAAATCAATTTTTTGTAAATTCCAATCATGTGTATACAATTCTGACACACGGAATCAAGCAGAAGAGCTGCACTGGCTATTGAACTTCATTTTTCTCGGCTCCTCTTACGTGTTGTACGTGACCGCGTTCTTGACGTTTGCAATTTCCGACCAACTTTGTGTGACCGTGTGTATGCAAGACAAGTTTGAGCCAACAACCGTCGGGGAAAAAAACATGGATTTTGTTGTCGGAATGTGCGATCGTATGTACAGGGCATAAGGGTTGTGATTAAACATTATTCAGTAGAGCAAACATAGTTTTAACTACACCCCTTGACCAGGTCCTAACTATAAGATTAGGTTACAGGAGGATTAAGAGGATGTCATTAACCAAGTTGAAAGAATTACTCCTGCGGTCTGTTCCTTTTGTGATTGATGGTGTTCTACCAAGTAAGAGATTGCTGGTATTTACCCCAGTAAGAGGTAATCTGACAACAATAAGCAAGTTGAGCTGTTGAGTTAGGTTGAGCAGCAGGGGCTACAGAGAAGATCAGGCGTACTGTGAATAGGAAGTTATCATGTAGATGACATACGTTGCCCCCCACCCTTCCAAGGGGAACCTTGGCCTTGCTTAATCTGTGGGTTTTTTAAGTGTTTCTCCCTGATGGGTTTGAGGAACAGAAGGTTTTCTGGCCTTGCAGTGAGGTAGCCGACGGAAGGGTTCATCTGTCACTGCCACCAGTTTTGATGCAAAGGTGATATTTGAATAGTTACATAGTAAATACTTTCCATTAAAAGAGATTTTCCTATTCCAGTTGCTTGGACTTCAATACTCTCAGCTACATCATAAATGGAACCTGTATAATGTAATACAGGCAATTGAAAAAAAGGGGATTGCCAGAGGCCAAGCAAAGAAATAAAGTTCAGACAATGTCAAGTTCTTGATATGAACAGCAAAGGTATAGTCAGGCAGAATTGTTGACCTATCGAAGGGAATCATTGTCTCCCCTATGAGGCCCTCTGCAAGGAATTGCATAACAGGTGGCCATTGTACCTAGCTTCTGGGCAGGATGTGTGTGTGATAGGTTCCCTTCGCTATGATTTCACTACCAAAGTGCAATAGTTCTCTTTCTTTAGCTCTTTCTCTCATCTACAGTAGTAATGGCTCTACCCTCCTGTAAGAATCCAAGCTAGTACCAAGACAGACAGCCTGCAGGTTGAACGAAGAAAATCTAACAGGTATTCCCATCCACACTGTACAGCATGGATGGAGGAATCGCCCACTGTGGTTGTTATATTCTGACAACCCCAGCCGGTGCCCAAATCTAAATGGATGCAGCCGTTGTTTGGCTGACTATTTTCTGATTGTTCCTTTAAAGGTTGTCCAGCAGGAGGTGGCCAACAAGGTGGTAGTACCGATATTCACAACAATTTGGGAACAATATGTCCTATAGCTGGGACAGTAGGTGAAGGGAAAACTTCCCCACTAAGACCCAGGCATCAATAATACCTAACAGAGACTCTAAACCTTTATATTCTATCCAAAACTAAAAAAAATAATAATCTGAAATTCTCTTTTAAAAGCTAAAATTATTATTTAGTGCTTTGCTCACTGCATATTTATGTTATATAATTCATATCATACATACATACATGCATTCTTCTGATCTGTATTTTAGTTTCAAAGATATGTGTGACTTATTGCAGACAATAATATTCTTGTAATTGTCACTCCTAGGTTCGGCCTCTCTTCTACCTTAGTCTTTCCGATTTGCTCCTTGCAGCGTGCTGGCTCATTGGAGCCGTTCTATATAGGAGATCATGTCAGCACAATGTTGCATGCTATAACCTGCAGGCAGTGGGTCAGGTAAGTGCTGTACTCCTTTATTCTTACATGTCAGTCACCCATTTTTGTTACAGCGATCGCGGCATCTGTTTGTCAAGTGTTTGAATATAATTTTATTATGCTGATTAAAAAATCAATTGAAACCTCCAAAATGAGGCTGCACATACAGTAATAAATATGATTGTCTTTTTTGTTTGCTTTGTGCTGCAGCAGGGGTTAAAGACCCAGTACTAACAGCATGCTAGAGAGTTGGACCGCTGTTTATCAGAGTGTCGTGATCTAGGTTACCAGCAGTATGATCTGCCCCCTGCCAAGTGGTCCAATCAACAGTGCTGCTTAGGGAGCTTGATCACTGCTGATTGGAGCACTGGCAGGGAGTGTCCACCCTCTCAAGACCAGTCTATTTATTCTGTGTTGAGCAGTGGTATGACTTCTTGCATGTTGCTAGCACAGAATCATATAACCCTTTTAGCAAACAGCATGTTTAGTACTATAAATACATCCTGACTGCATTAAAGTAATAACTATGGACGCTTCAACTGTGCCAAATGTCTTATTTAGCAATTATCTTGTCAAAATTGTCTTCAATTTTTGTCACATCATACAATCTGGTTAAGCAAAATTGGTATGAAAGAATAAAAAATCATATGGCTTTTTTCCTAAGTTAGTCATGACTAAACCTAAGGCCGCGTACACACGCGCGGACTGTTCGCCCAACTTTGTCCGTCAAACAGTTTCGGCAAACAGTCCGCTCAAACTTAGCATGGACGGACATGGCCACACACGACGGACGAACAGTTTGCTGAAACCGTGCGCGATGACGTGAACGGCACGTACGACGGGACGAAAAATACGACGTCCTATACACTGCATTATAGCTTTCGGCGTGAAAATCCTTTCTGAGCATGCGCGCAACTTTGTTTGACGAACAAGCCTACACACGAGCGGACTGTTCGCTGAAACAAGGTTTCAGCGGACAGTTTTACGGAATTTCCGAAAAACCTTGTCCGTCAAACTGTCCGCTGAAACTGTCCGCTGAAAGCCCACACACGAGCGGACTGTCCGCCCAAACACTGTTCAGCGGACAAAGTTGGGCGAACAGTCCGCCCGTGTGTATGCGGCCTTACGCTAATCTTAATGCTCTAGTCCTTTGATTTATGTCCGTGCTGTCACGCCAAAGGAGGGCTGATCTCTCCATGGGCTAGGGTATACAGATACCACACAGCTTTCATTTTTACTGTATATATTTCTGTCCAAAAAATGCGTTTCCTTATGAGCAAGGGCCCATTTACATGGACTGCCAGGGGAGGTAAAAGCTGGCGGGTGATCCACTGTGTTTTCCCGTGCCCGACGACCTACCTAAACACAGAAGTGTAGTTGCTCAGGGCTGTACACAAGCTGCAGCCATGACAAAAATTAAATGACTTGTCACATTTGGGAGGGCAGTACTCCCACTGAACACAAGCCATTTAAGTGAATGGGGACATTCCGCAACTGTGTGCAATGCGATTGGTTTGTGATGCAGCGAGTTGACATTTTGAGGGGTAAAAAAAGCAGCGAGGAAACAACATATTGCCACCTCATTGCCCATCAAATACCAACTGAAAAACAATACACTGTGTATCACTTTTCAAAGGGGTGGCAATAATAGCTACACATGTGAAAGAGCCCGAGGTTGATGTAGTCCTTGTGGAATTTAGGTAGGTCCTTTTCACTTCCAGATGACAAAGTCTAAATCAAAGCCACAGATAGATCAAATCTCATATCAGCAGTGACCGGCTGAGATTCCATCTATCTATGGGCAGGTTGGTTGAAGTGAAGTTGATCCATTGGTCGACTTTAGTACAACCAGCCTGTCAGATTTTTTTCCCATGCACTACCCGCTGGCAGAACACAATAGGGTTGTTGGAGCGATTGCCCCATCAACACTGTGTTGATGGGAAACCAAGCCATTTTCTTTCATCCCACTCATGGTGGAAGGAGACAAAAATTGTCTAATCTATGGTAGGGTTTCTCAACCATGGTTCCATGGAACCCCAGGGTTCCTCCAGAGGTTTCTATGGGTTTCTTGAGCAATTTCTGCCTCTGAGAAAAGTTCTACTGACACCATTGCCCTGTTTTGGCTACATGTTAAGGGGGGAATTCTTTCCAATGACCACAAGTGTAAGGAGCATTCTTCCCACTGACCATCACAGTAATGTGTCATAAGTTGTAGATATAGTCATTTTTAGAAGGGGTTCCCTGAGACTGGTAAGTTGATAAAAAGGGTTCCTCTGTGTTCAAAAGGTGGAGAAAGGCTGATCTATGGGCTGCTTTTTAGCTTTGGACACAGAAACATTGACAATGACAATAAACATTGTCAATAACATTAAAGTACATGTTCAGTCCTCGGTCAGGCATGTCTCAGGTAATGCCTTTGTTTTGTTTCTCAGTTGTCAGTGATCTCATGACTCTGGACAATCCAGTTTTTACATTCTTACAGGCACATTTCTTGTAAGGCAGTTTCTTGTAACATGTGGCCCTCATTGTAGCTAGGTGTATATTTTAACTATTTATGGTCATTAAACACAAGTAAATAGAAACATTGCTGTATAGAAATCTGTGTATTGAACTTAACCACTTCAGCCTCGGACCAATTTGCAGCCAAAGGACCAGGCCCCTTTTTGCGATTCGGTACTGCGTCGCTTTAACTGACAATTGCGCGGTCTTTTGCGACGTGGCTCCCAAACAAAATTGGCATCCTTTTTTCCCACAAATAGGGCTTTCTTTTGGTGGTATTTGATCACCTCTGCGGTTTTATTTTTTGCGCTATAAACAAAAATAGAGCGAAAAAAATGAAAATATTTTTTACTTTTTGCTATAATAAATATCCCCAAAAAATATATAAAAAAAAATTTTTTTCCTCAGTTTAGGCTGATACGTATTCTTCTACATATTTTTGGTAAAAAAAATCTAAATTAGCGATTGACTGGTTTGCGCAAAAGTTATAGCGTTTACAAAATAGGGGATAGTTCTATAGCATTTTTATACATTTTTTTTTTACTAGTAATGGTGGCGATTTTTATTGTGACTGCTACATTATGGCGGACACATCGGACATTTTTGACACATTTTTGGGACCATTGTCATTTATACAGCAATCAGTGCTATTTAAATGCACTGATTCCTGTGTAAATGACACTGGCAGTAAAGGGGTTAATCACTAGGGGGCGGGGAGGGGTTAAGTGTGACGTGTGCGTGCTTTTTACTGTTGGGGGGCATGGTTTGGCATGTGAAGTTACTGATCGTCTTTCCCTATAACAGGGAACAGATGATCAGTGACAGCCACACTAGGAAGCACGGGGAGAGGTTTGTTTACACATACCTCTCCCCGTTCTTCAGCTCTGTGACCTGATCGTGGGACACCAGCGGCGATCGGGTCCGCGGGTCCCATGGTCACAGAGCTCAGGACCGGGTCGCGAGTGCGCCGGCGGCGGCGTGTGCGTGCCACCCACGGCTAGGCACTTAAAGAGCAATGTACCTGTACGTTGATGTGCCTTCTGCCTTCGTAAATGTGCAGGAGGCGGTCCTTAAGCGGTTTAAAGTGATTGTAAACCATCAGCTTGTAAAACAACCCATTCAGTTTAAAATATAAATGAAAGGCAAAACATTTTCTATAGATACAAAAAATAAACATTATACATTATCACATTCCCTCTGTTCTTAGCTACATAAGAGCTGGGGGAGGAGAAACGGCAGTACACTGAGCTGTCAAATGAATGGTAATGCAGTGGGGGCATGTCAGGACAAGTTATAATTGGAGGAGAGCATAGAGAACTGACCACGGTGTGTTATCCTGCTTAGTGTGGTCGGATTTTAATAGGAAAGCAGAGGAAGCAGCAGAAACATCAGGGATTTCACATAAAGGAAAAAATACAAAGAAAACAGGATACTTTCCCATACAAGTACATGGTACAGCAGGCATATACCAGGAATATAAAGTGTTGGGGTAACAAACGCTTTAAAGTAGAACTATAGGCATTTTGGATAAAGTAAAGGAGGGTTATAACACCTGTCAGTTTTTCTTTTACCATCGGTGTCCCATTGGGTAGACTCACCTTCACTTTCTGTTACATAGCCAAAACAGGAAGTGCAAGGAAATCCCTGAAAATTAAGGGGATTCGTTGGGGCCAGAACTAGTGTCCCTATTGGAAGATTTCCCCTCTATTACTGTTCTGTTGTCAAATCAAAAGTTTGAATTTTCTTTCACTTTCACCTTTGATGATAACAGTAAACAGAACAAAAAGAGAGGAGGCATCTCTCTAATGGAGCACAGACAGCAATAAAAATAAATAAAAATCTAATAGATGTTCTAATCCATCTCCACTCTACCCAAAACTAAAAAAAAGGCTTTGCCTTTAGTTATAGTTTAAGATACATGATAATTTGTGTAAAAACACATGGCCTTAACGCTTTCAATGGATAAATGTGTTCAAGTGACAACTGTCAAAGGGGGGTATGGGACTTTGAGGAAATCTCCATTTACTTCCTGGTGTATTTGTGGGACAGGAAGTGAATGGAAATTTCCCAAATGGAGCACAGACAGCAAAGGTTTTAACCATTCCTTACTCTCCCCAAAACTTATAAAAAAAAATCTTTAATATTATACTTGTAGGAAGGTGCCTACAAGAGGTTAATGTCTGTCCGCATAAGCACTTGTTTTCTTTGGCTGAGCTCATTTCCTCATGTTAGCTGGGCCAGCCAGGTGCCAAATGTTACAATGTTGTATGTTGTATTGTTTCCCACAATTTTTAGCCGGGTTACTTCCCCCTACATGTCAACCTAGATTAAAGGGACTGACCCCAAGCCCCTGGGTCAATTCCTGGGTAATACTGCCAAAATGTAGCTGGTTACTCTGCTGGAGAGATCACCCCCTTTGGGGGGGGGAGGGGGGATGCTCATAGGAGCCTAATCGGAGCTCCTGGAGGGGATCTCAAGCCTGGAGACCTTGTAGACTTTCAGCTTGTAATCATGGACTTACTGCCTTTGTGATTTTTATTTTTATAATTCAATTTTATTAAGCTTTATCATTACAAACAACACAACGTTCAATAAAAAAAAAAGAAAAGAAAAAGGTAAGTAAACTTTTATACATGTATTTCCATTCTCAATCTAATACATAGTATTTCAACTCTTGTGTATTACTCAGTCAATTTTAATCCTATACAATACCTAGCACCAACCAAACCGCACATACCTATTTTGGGAAAAAGAACAGAAAGGAAGGGGAAAAGAGAAACACTTTTTTTTCTTTTTCGTTCCCCTTTTCTTCCCTGGGGGGGGGGGGGCATGGGGCGACATTCCTCCGCTCAAAGCAAAGGACCTTCATCCCCTTCCTATCTCACATGCTATAGCATATCTAAATTTTGTGATCTGCAGTGTTTATTATATGTGGAATTAAAAAAAAAATAATAATAAAAAAAATAATATATATATACATATGTGTGTGTATATGTATATCCAAGTTATTGTGAATAGTAAAAATAAAAATAAATAAATAAATAAAAAGGTGTACGGAAATGGGGAGGACCTCCTGCTGAAAGCAAGGGACTGCCTTTCGTGAAGTGTCTAAGTATCGTGATCCTCTGTGTTTTATATGTGCATTATATCTATATGTATGTGTATATATAGCCAAGTGTTATACAAAAGGGGAAAAAAGAAAATGTACCCCCCCCTCAAAAAAAAGGGGGGGGAGAATTATAATTCATTTTATATACATTTACTAGATATCAAGTGCACCTATAAGAGGAATGAGACTCTGCGGCAATGTTATAACCTATTGCGCAAAGTATCAATCTACATCCACCCTCTCATATATTTTAATCTTTATCAATCTCTGAGGAGTATTGCTTCCAACCTGCCCATGTATTTTTAAATTTATCTTGTTGCTTACTAAACTTATGCACCCATCTTTCCATCTCCATTATTATTTCAACTTCTCTTTTCCATTCCAACAGAGTGGGGCATGTGGTCTGTTTCCAATACCTGGGTATTAATGTCTTAGCTGCATTCAGCAGGTGTGGAGTGATACTTTTTTTATAGGATTTGATAGATACAGACATTCTGTGGAACAGAAAATGTAAAGGTTACATTTCTATAGGTTTAGTGGACAACTTTTTGATCCATGGGGTTAACTCCTCCCAAAAAGATCTAATTATTGGGCAGGACCACCATATATGGAGGAATGTACCCTTTTGTTTACAGCCCCTCCATCAGCGTTCGTTTGGTGTCAGGTATATCTGTGCCAATTGTGCTGGGGTTCGATACCATCTGGCCATAAATTTATACAACATTTCTTGTGTAGAGTAATTTATATAAGTAGTTTCTTAATTTGTGGTGAGGCAAATGTGTAGTTTACTTCTCTTTCCCATTCTTTAATAAAGTAGGGGGCTTGACTGTTTTGCCAACTGACAACTAACTTATACATCCGAGATAGCAAATGATTGGACTCTGACATCTTCATGCACAAAGTCTCAAATGTAGTAAGAGAGCTCAAGGGCCTTAATCGGGGTTCTAATTTTGTAAAAAAAAAAATCTGACATTTGGAGATATCCTATCATATCTTAGAAAATTCTAAATTTTGATTTGTCCCCATAGGTATGCTCCCCTGAGATGACACCAACTCCATAAAGAGATAAGGTTCCCCATGGGACATACCTGGCACATGTATTCCAGTCTGATCCCCACAGGCCTAAGACTCCAACCTGCTCTTCCGGGGTGAACCAAGGGTATCCCCTCCCACAGTGGGGACAATGGGGATACACAAGGGGCATATTTACTAGTTTTATTCATTCTGTCCCACACTGACAAACAGCCTTGTGTTAGAGGGGATGTCCAACTTGAGAGGCCCCTAGTTGTATTTTCTCCAGCGAGACCCATGCTTTATTTGCTGAATCTGGAACCGATTTAAGATACGTACCATAGACATCGCAATGTAATACAGGGCCATATCTGGAAGCCCAATTCACCCTTCCCCTTTACTTCTACGTAAAATATCATAAGCTATTCTAGGGCTTCTATTGTTCCATACAAAGAATATAAAAGCTTTACATATCCATTTAAAAAAAATCTGTGGAAGTGGGATAGAAACAGTATAAAAGACAATAAATTATTCTGGGTATTATTACTCTTCCGGACCATGTCAAAGAATGGCCTCTCCATCTCTGCAAATCCTCGATTATCCTTATCATTAAGGAGCCATAATTGAGTTAATATAAAAATTTTATATCTGATGTGATCTATACTCCTAAGTAATATAAAGAGTCTACATTCCAGATAAAAAGGTAGGTATGTTGCAGAGATGTTGCCATTACTAATGGTACATGGCTTGGTAATACTACTGATTTCTCAAAATGCGTTTTGAAATTAGATATGTATATAAGTACTATACCTCTGGACTTCAGCCATCAGGGCAGCTACAGACTCCTGGGGTTTGGAAAGGTAGAATAATAAGTCATCAGCATATGCTGAGACTTTATGCTCCCACGAGACAATACCGACCCCCTGGGGAAAGAGGGCACCCCTGCCTGGTACTGTTACATATATCAAAGTAATCTGAAAGGGTACCATTCACCTTGACCCTGGCCCTTGGGCCCGCATACAAAGCTGATACCCATGCCATCATCTGCTCCCCCAAGCTTATCCCCTTCAATACTTCCATCATGAACCCCCAGTTCACTCTGTCGAATGCCTTTTCTGCATCCATTGACAGAACTACTCTCTGAATTTTATCAGGTCCATTTTTCATCCAATGGAAGATATGGAGGGCCCAAATGGTATTATCTCTATTTTTGCGACCCTTCATAAAACCTGTCTGGTCAAAATGGACTAATTATACTATATGATTCTGTGGTCGAAGGGATAGAATATTTGCCAGTAATTTGGTATCTGAATTAGGAAGTGAGATGGGTCTAGAGTTAGCACAGTATTCTGTGTCTTTCCCAGGTTTTGGAAGAACTGTCACATAGGCCAACAGTGCTTCTGAGGATAAGGGATTAGTGGCCGTGATTTTATTGAGGTAATTACAAAGAGGAGATGCCAATTTTGGGATACATTTCTTATAATATGCATTAGGGTGTTTCATTTTCTAATGAAAAAAAAATCTCTGTAACATTTTTGTAGACTTTGCTTACGCCGACTCTGAATGATGTATAAGATATAGATATGCTAAATTTCAAGAAGATTTGCGCAACCTGACTGGTCAAAATGGACTAATTATACTATATGATTCTGTGGTCGAAGGGATAGAATATTTGCCAGTAATTTGGTATCTGAATTAAGAAGTGAGATGGGTCTATAGTTAGCACAGTATTGTGTGTCTTTCCCAGGTTTCGGAAGAACTGTCACATAGGCCAACAGTGCTTCCGAGGATAAGGGATTAGTGGCCGTGATTTTATTGAGGTAATTACAAAGAGGAGATGCCAATTTTGGGATACATTTCTTATAATATGCATTAGGATGTTTCATTTTCTAATGGAAAAAAATAAACTGTAACATTTTTGTAGACTTTGCTTACGCCGAGTCTGAGTGATGTATAAGATATAGATATGCTAAATTTCAAGAAGATTTGATAATATTTAGAGGTTGCACACTTTGATCTATTTTGTAAAAGTAGGCAAAAAATACGATTTTTTTAATGTTAATTACTTTTATTGGGAAAACTAAAAAACACAAACTTAAAATACTATTAAAACTATACACTAAGATTAATAGGTAATATGATAGGCAAAACATGTGTTATATTAATCAACTTTGAACAATGCAATCCCTTGTATTCTGTCACGTCGTAGATCCCAAACAATTCAAAAAATTTCTGAATTGTTTTATTAGTAATGAAATGACTCAGGTATTTTCCTTCAAAAAACATGTTTTTACCCTCTAATCGTTTCACTTCCTTTTTCTTTGCAAGTTTGGTTTCTACATTTTTAGTCATATTTTCCTTACCAGCCTGAGTAATACATTCATCCAAAAAAGCCAATCTACGTTTGTTGCTGGCAGATACCAAAGGTGTCTCTTAGCAACCGTGAGAGCACATTTTTTGACGTCTGCATCTGGGTAAGTGCTCAAAAGCTGTAGCATATCCAAATCATTCTTTGGAGCCCATCAACGTACAATTGCCTCATGCCAAAAGCGAACATATATGAGGCTGACAAAATGTGCAACCCGTTTCATTCCTTCCAATTGTCATTGAGGAATATTCAACTGTTTAATGAAGAGGACAATTTTAAGTGCATATATTGCCTTTGCCATCCACCTTGCTTGATGCAGTGCCCCTGGGATCCTGAAACTGAAGTAGTTTTTAGACCAAACTCCTAGGTACAGGAGTGAGAGTTGTAATGACTCTTTGTAGTCTTCTCTTGGATGACTTCCATCTTTTAGGACATTTTGGATGTAGTTAACCATTTTCACTCATTGTTCTTCTAGAAAGCCTTGAATGGGACTTTCTTCATCCACCATTGTTGTATATGACTTCTTATCACGTGAAGCCCACAGACTTTGCTTTGATAAAAGTGATCAATGTGTGCAACCCTTAAATATTATCCAATCTTCTTTATATTTTGCATATATTTTGCATATATATCTTTTACATCACTGAGACGCGGGGAGTAGGCAAAGTCATATGAAAATCACATCTTTGAAAAAATTAAACACCCTAATATGCGTTCCTTACTCCCTTGTTCACTTCCTTGATGGTGATTGGTCGTTCTAGATTTTCAATAACCGTGGAGGACAGAACTGGTAGGGCAGAGTCCCTAAGATATTTCCTAATCTTGTCCGCCCGTCTCCCATCCACCGCTCTCAAAGAGGCTGATTGTATATCATATAAATATGCAAAAAAATTTCATGGAATTCCCCAGCTATGGACTTAGTATCCACTAACTTTTTATCATTAACTAATATATTGTGAACATGAGCTAGTTCCTGTTGTTCCTTTAATTGTCTGGCCAACAATCGGCCACATTTATTCCCTTGTTCATAAAAACGATGCACAAAAAATCTATGCTTTTCTTTGGCTCTTCGATCCAGACACCCAGAAAGCTCCATTCTTAATGTCTCAAGATGTCTGGCATTGTCTTGATTTTGATTTTTGGCTTCCCAAACCATTTGGTCTAACACTTCCCCAGATGTATTTATTTCAAAATACTCTACCAATTTATTTAGTAAGTATCTGTCTATCATCCAACAAAGTCTTGTTTAATCACCACGTCATCTCCCGATGACCCACAGATACCAGAAGAAAAGTTCATGTGATGGGGGCGTGATCTGAGATTGTTATGGATTCAATAGTGGCAGATCTCACATAATTTTGATAATATTGGTCCACTAAGATTAGATCAAGCCAGGAGTAAACATTATGAGTTTTGGAATAATAGCTATAATCTCTATTCTCCGCCTGTAATACCCGCCAGCTGTCTACCAGGTGAAGGGATCGAAAAAGTTGTTTCACATATTTAATGGCTTTAAAGGATAATTGGCTTTCCCCGTTGAGGTGTCTAATCTGGGATCTATGGTAATATTAAAATCTCCCCCCAAAACCACAAATCTCTTCAAGCTTCAAGGTCTTGGAAAAAAAACCACTATGTGAATATTCGGTGCATATATAGAGGCAAACGTATAACAGTGTCCATGCAGCATGCCCTTAACAAAGAGAAACCGTCCTTCCAGGTCCATTTGTACTAACATGGAGGTCAGGGGGCATGTTTTCCCCAAGACTATCATCACCCCCCTAGCCCTGGGGGCTACTGCATGGAACCACTGGTTATATGAAGTCAGGGGCATTTGAGGGATGGATCCTGCCGTGAAATGCGCCTCTTGTAAAAAGACCACATCTGCAGCCAGATGACGTAATTCCTGCCATAAGCGACCCCTCACATTATAGGATATAATTTCCAATGAGCTGGCGATTGTTTATATCTTGGGTGGATCTATAACACTCTTAACTCATTGCCGTATAGCTCAATTTTATCCTCTCCAGGTGCACTTATAAAAAAATACCAGAAATACAGAAAAAACACTCAAACTAGAACAAAACATTTTACCTTGTAGAATATACCAACTAAAGGGAGGGTAGATTTGTGTGGGTGCCAATGTCCCCACTTCGAAGCCCCCTACCCATCTGCCACTATGCAGATTGTCTAGTCCCTTATATCAGGACCTATCTAATGGAAAAACAAGATGTCCTATAGACATCAAAACAAAAAAGAAAACAAAACAATATGATACATATGGGGGTCTAGTAGTCCTCGGGCATGATTTTAATTCATCTTCTGTGGCTATACAAATAAGTTAAAAATAAGGAACCTATAGGGAGTGGGGGTACAATGAGACAAAAATAAAAAAGGGTTATTACTGCACTAAGACAGAAAAAAAAAGAGAAGGAAGAACATTTAAATTGCTACTGAGAGGGCCAAAACACCATTTAGTTGTTCCCCAATTATCCCTAATGGACCTGGACATCCCTCCAACCAATAATCTTCACATTTTATATGGTCGAGCCTCCTGGGGAAAAATAAAATAAAATCATGGACTCTAAGGGACTTGTTATGCCTCCTGTGGATTATTGCCTTAATGGACTATTGCCTTTTAAAAGGATTGCTTTCTGAACTTGCCTTCTGCATAAGGTATGCACATTATAAGGATTGTTAAAAGAGCTCTGTACAAAATTAGTGTTGAAACTGCTTTTTGAGAACTGTACTGTTTTCAGCAACTACATCAGTAAAGGATCGGGTTTGTTTATTTGCTTTGCCTAGTCCGAAGTCTCTTAAAGAAGCGCATATACAGCATATCAAAGTACAGGCCTTACAACACAACAAGGGGACTGAGCTAGAGATACAATACATGGGTCCAACATACAGAGTACTGTCCAGAGGAAGTTACTGTTTTGTTGCTAAGGACTATGTTTGTGTAATTGCTTATGGCAGCCAGTCAGCCATGAGATGGGTGACTGGCAGGGGCAATGGTTTCTCTGGTAGTGGAGGGGATTAAAGTGGAACTATAGGCAATTTACATTTTTGGAGGTAGAGCATAGGGGGGGTTATAACCCCTGTCTGATTTTTTTTTATTTTTTTCGCCATCTGTGTCCCATTGCAGAGTTTTCTATATTCCTTAGTATTCCTTAGTAAACAACCCCTACTCTGTAGGCAGTTGGCTTTCTCTAAAAATGTATTTTTTTGCTCTCTGCAACATGTTATTACATACATTCTATTGTGCTTTCAAATTTGACGGTTAAAAATTACAAAGCAAGAAGGACTGGTTATGATTTGACAAACTCTTGTGTTTTCACAATGAGATGTCGCAGGCAGCCTGTTGCTTTGCATACAAAGAAAACGACATGGAAATCATGTAATTTACTTTTTTTCACAGGAAAACGTGTATGAAAACACCTTGCCCACCATGTGTGCTGTCTACCATTATTATTATGTAGAGAAATATTCACAGCGGGGACTAGAAATTAACACAATGGAATTCAAATAATTATAATAATAAACAAAAAGTGCTTTTCACATGAAAAGTCTGTTTAAGTGTTGTATCAAGCAAGTCCAGGGCAGAGTGAGAAGCACTGCCATATTTGGTCAGTCAATACGTATATGATTGGATTTTGACAATGTCAGTGCCTTGTATTGGTGAACTAATAAAACTAATCAGACTCTGCCATGTTTGAGAAAACTTATAATTTTATTTTTCCTTTTTAGGATAGAAAGTCCTTATTTTGAATGCATATTCTTCTGTCCTTGTCCACAACTATACTTATTTTAGGTTCCTCTAGCTCAGGGGTCTCCAATCTTTACAAACAAAAAGGGCCAGTTTACTGCCCTCCAGACTTCAGGGAGGCCAGACTGTGCCCAGTGGGAGTAGAGAATGGCCCAGTGTATGTGAATGTAACCAATGCCACATCATTGGTATTAATGGGAGGAATAGGGCCCCATCGCTGGTGTCTGTGGGTGGAAAAGTTCAAATTACTGGCATCAGTGTAAGAAATAGTGCCTCATATCAATGGCATTAATAATGCCCCATCTCCAGTACCAGTGGGAGAAATAGTGCCCCATTGTCAGTGCCAGTGGGAGAAATCGGACCCAATCATACAACATAATTATGCTAGCTTCACACTGAGGCAGTTTTCAGTTGTTTTAGCGCTAGAAAGCCTCTAAATAACGCCTAAAGCCCACCTCCAATTCATTTCACTGTGTCTTTTCACAATGGGGCGGTGCGCTTATGGGACTTTAGGAAAAGTCCTCCTTGGGGCGGTTTGGGAGCGATGTATACAGCGCTCCTAAACGCCCTGCCCTTTGAAATGAATGGGCAGAGCTTTCAAAGCATCTGAAAGCGATTCAAAGCGATGAAAGTATCCTTACTGAACATGTTCAGACATATTCCTTTTGTGTTTTCAGCTACCTTCACCACACTATGCAAAAATAAAGAAAAACACATTTAGAGCAGAACTGAATGTTACAACATGCAGAAATACAGAATATGGTGCATGTACCAGTAGTCTTTACCTGGGGAACTAAATCTGTGGTATGGGATACAAATAATGTGAGAGAATCAATTTTGGGATTCCTGGATTATTGTGCATGCCATTTACAGCTGTCCTTAGAAGTAGTTTAATGTAAGTTTGTAAATATAAGCTCTTTGGAATTCCCCAAAAATATAATGCAAATCAAAAATAGGGATTTTTCCTTGAAGAGCATGTATTGTGTAGCTATATAAGATTGAACTTAGTATAACGTGGTAGCATTCTAAATCATCCACTAGTTTATTTGCGTACAATTTTTTTATTGAGTTTATCAATAAAATGTTAGAAGCTTTTGAAGGGTAACAGAGGAAAGAGAAATTAGTTGAAGCAACGAGACATAAGACTCAGTTCACAAAGCTTTAACACAAGGATAATCCTGTCTAATTTAGCAATGTGACTTCAAATCTCAATGGACTCAACTGACTGTTACTTTTTTGTAAATAAGTATACCTATGCTTGTATACTACCTTTGTGAATGGATAATTTAGTCAGAAAAAAAAAAATAGCTGTATACTGAGAATTATTATAGCATATCATTTTAACAATAATATAACAGTCTTCAAAGTAATTGAAGAACAGCTATAACCTAGCGCAGTGGATCGGTGTGTCAGAGTGCATTCAAAGATGTCAATTGGCAACTTGCCATTTTAGAAAGTAATCCATAGCTCTCCAGGGCTTTGGATGTAGTGGATACAGCGAGGAAGGGTTACCATACAAGACACGCAGGACCAAAAATTGGTTAAAGTGATTGTAAAACCAAGTTTTTTTTTTCAATTTTTTTTTTTTTTAAATAACACACGTGCATAGACACAGAATACCAGACCCGGCCCCGCCCTCACGGCGCCCGTGTCATTGGATTTGATTAACAGCAGCGGGAGCCAATGGCTCAATCTATCCTATCATGAGCCGAGAACCCCAGGCAGAGAGATACAGTGCATCTTTGATGAGGGAACGAATGGGCTCAGGCACTTTAAACTGGCTGCACTTTAGTTTCTATTCTCGTCTTGATTGGCCTCCATCTCCATGGCCTCTTCCACAAAGTGTTGTAGAGGATGCAATAAGAGGGGTCAAAAGAGGCAAATGTGATACCTAAGATCTCTGGGTGGGCCCCACCTCTCGATCTCTGGTTTTACTTTTTCCATTGTTCTTCTATTGTACATAAGGCTTAATGATATGGCATACTCCCTCATTTGCTAAACAGAGCAAAAAGCAATCTAGCTTCAAACTGGAAATCAAGGAAAATCCTACCAATGGTTCCTTGGTATATAAGATAGATCAAATGCTGCTAATGGCGGAACTAACACAACATGGAGACAACATTTGGAATCCCTGTAAAAAATATTAAGACAACTGTAAAGTATTTACAGGCAAATATTGTCCCTTGATTTATCTGAATTTATTTGCGGCCATACTCTTGTAGGTAAACTCAATTTTAAGAGGGACTTAAAATGTATTTTGACATGGGGAGTGGATTCATGCTTTTTCTTTATAAAAATTTAAAAATAAATGATTTGATTCTGTCCAATGTTTAAAAAGGGTTCAACTATTCTTTATGAAGTGAGAATATTTTCAATGTTTTGGCAGAAGAAACGTATTGCAGTAATAAAATTATTGGTTTGAAGGATTTGTTTATGATTTCTAACATTTACAACCAGGATTTGCATATTATTAATTATGAACATAATACAGTATGTTCCAGTTTTGTGCATCTTCAGCACTCATCATAGCAATCATTACATTTTTTTATCTTAGTTGCTACTAAATGCCATTTGTACAAAATGCTTTATTGTAATTCTTGCAATTTTGTGTTTCTAGAAATCGTACCTGGAATTTTGAGAATTGTCTTGTTTCTTTTCTATAGTACTCTGTTTGACATAAGAATATTCACTAATTAATTTAATTTTTTGATAACCATATTATCATTTGATAGTGACCCTTTCAAGGAAAATATAGCTTTTATATATTTTTTTTCTTTTTCATTTCTACAGATGTTCTATATATCCACCTTTTTCCACACCTTAAACTATACTTGGCAAAACTTCAGTAACATGAGAAGAAGGCTGGACAGTGAGTTATATAAGGTCAGTTACTGGTTAGTTTTTAATTTTTAGTTTAAAGATTTGCATGTGCTGAAAAAAGATTTATTATTATTATTATTATTATACAGGAGTTATATAGCACCAACAGTTAACGTAGCACTTTACAATGTAGAGGGGGACAGCACAATTACAGTACAGTTCAATACAGAAGAGACAGGAGGGCCTTGCTCATAAAGCTTACATTCTAGAGGGAGGGGGTGATGGTACAAAAATGTAATAAATGTGGGGAATGATCCGTTCACAGATCGGTTAGTGAGATGTATTAGTCTAGCAGCAGCATTCATAATAGACAGAAGAGTGGATAGCCTGCGTAAGGGTAGGCCATTAAGGAGAGAGTTGCAGTAGTCAAGGGAAGAAATATTCAAGGAGTGAATAAGTTGCTTTGCGGTGTCATTAGTTAGGAAGGGTCGAATTCTGCAGATGAAGTGGAGGTTAAGACGACAGGATTTAGCCAGTGTTTGGATGGGTGGGCTGAAGGAGAGGTCAGAGTCAAGGATTACACCCATCACCCTGGAAAGTGTGGAGCGACCAATGGTTGTGCTGTTGATCTTGATGGTAAAGTCATGGGGGGGAACCCCTCATATACAGCAGTACCTTGGATTACAAGCATAATTAGTTCCAGAAGCATGCTTGTTATCCAAAGCACTCGTATATAAAAGCGAGTTTCCCCATAGGAATCAATGGAAACTCAGATAATAGTTTCCAGTGTCACTGTTGGTGTATGCAGTACCGCATGTGGCTTGAGGTGCGGGGGCGCCTGAGACACTCGGAGACCACTCGGGAACCAAGTGTCTCAAAACATTTCCGAGCGTCATCGGCTCTCCTGCACCTCTGGCCACATGCAGTACTGCACAACCTAGATGCTTAAATTCTGGTCATCTTGCAAGACCATGCTCGAAGATTTAAAAAAACAATAGCTTGTATTGTGAAACGCTTGTAAACCACGTTACTCACAATCTGAGGTTTCACTGTAATGAAATAACCTATCAGGAGCTTGTAGCTATAATACAGTTTTTCCAATATGTTACTAATAATGAAGTTTTCATTTTACCACTACTATTAATGGTAACTGATAATGCTCGTTTGTGCCTGGTAAACATTTTCCCAATAAATATGAAGATATGGCAGTTTTTTTTTTTATTATTGTAATAAATATTTTATTGCTGTTTTTCACATTTAGAAAGCAAAGACATGTTACCATTGTTCTCTGACATAGTGTAGGATAAGTAAATTACATGTTTTGGGAGAAAAAAGGAGCAGTAGCTCAACATCAGTAGTGCAATGTAATGGAGGTTGAGTACATAAAATAGAACGACGTAAGTCTGCAAACTATTGTTTTGTCTTATTGTTTAGATGGAGTTGGTAGTTGTAGATGTCCCAGCAGCAACAGTTTTTTTTTTCTTGTTAAGAATTATAAGCTGAGTATAACTAACAATAGTTTTTATTTGTTAAGAAATAAAAATGTATTAAACCTAATTGATCATTTTAACTATAACTAAAGCAAAACATTTTTTAGACTTGGATAGAGTAGGTAATGTACCCGGCAGGTGCCAGCAGGGGCCAGCACAGAGGCGGGTGGAGATAAAGAGATGCAGGCACTAGAAAACAATAGATTTGTGACAGTTAGGAAGGTTAGAGGGAAAAGTGCCAGTGAGGCCGATCCTGGGCTGGAACATGCCAATAAGTACACTCCATTGAGTGACATTGGTGAAACCAGTCAGGGACCAGCACTGCAGGAGCTGAGGGACTCCCCTATCTGCCAGGGGAAGAACTCCTCCAGTGAGAGTGGGAGGGAAGCGAAGGGAAATAAAAGACAGATTCTGGTGGTAGGGGACGTAATTCTTAGAAGGACAGAGAGGGCAATCTGTGGCAAAAACCTGAAGCGCCAAACTGTATGCTGTCTACCTGGTGCTCGGGTTCGGCACATCACGGATCTGGTAGACAGATTACTGGAAGGGGCTGGGGAAGACCCGGCTGTCATGGTGCATGTTGGCACCAATGACAAAGTCAGAGGCAGATGGAGTGTCCTAAAGAACAATTTTAGGGACTTAGGAGCTAAATTGAGGAAAAGGACCTCTAAGGTAGTATTCTCAGAAATATTACCGGTACCTCGAGCCACATCAGAAAAGCAGAGGGAGATTAAGGAAGGAAACAAGTGGCTGAGGAGCTGGTGTAGTAAGGAGGGTTTTGGGTTCTCATTCGGTCACCAGTTCTATAGAAGGGACGGACTGCACCTAAATGAGGGTGCAGATCTGCTGGGAGTAAAGATGGGCAAAAAACTAGAGGGGCTTTTAAACTAGGCGATGGGGAGAGGGTTCAGAGGTAGAGATAATGAGCGCCGTGTGCTCCGTAGTTATATGCATAAGGGAGGAGAGAGAAACATATCCATGGTGCAAATACGTCTTTTTAAAACATCTTTATTCCATCATAAAAAGAAAATTACTCACAAAGTGTTTAAAATGTTTCACATGTATAAACGAGGAAAACAAACTCCGCCGGCCGTTGCTATTACTGGCAATGGAAAGGTGCACGTCGTGCCACAGACGTGCACCTTTCCATTGCCAGTAATAGCAACGGCTGGACACTTGGAAGTGAAGAGTGAACATTCCCCCAGCGCACCAGCAGCAGTGTCTAAGCAGCAGCACAGTGGCTTATACTGTGAAGGCTCGTTTAACCCTATGAGGGTGTTTGTTCTGGTGAGCGCAACTATATTCCCACAGCACTGAGTGGCGCACCGGGGAGGAGTGTTTTCCCTCTACATTGCCTTCTTTGCACTAGTCACCTTGTTCTACCACCACCTCTTGAAATATTGCAATATGCAACTTTTTAGCTACTTCTGAATGCGATTTTAAAAAAAAAATTTATATTGAAGGACGCTCTTTGGGACAAATTTTTTGCACAATTTCTTGCATTTTTGCACATGTTGCTGCACGATTCTTTATAGGACTGCTGAGAACAATTGATTTGCACTTTTGCACAGCAATTTTGTATAATTGTAATTTCTTGTTTAGTTTGGGATTTTCTATGTATGTGATACTTATAACATTAGTAGTATATATGCAGCACTGTACACACAATGTACGGTAGCACCAGCACTTTATATAGATATAGATAAATAATATTCTTGCTAGCACGGTTATATCTAAAGCACATATTTGTATGCACAGAGTTGCACATGCACAGGGTTTTAGCGCCTTAGCTTATCCTTGGAATTAACCTATAACTAAAAAATAGCCATAAAGATCCCCAACAAAATTGATCAAGCTCAATAATATGAAATTGTCCGGCCCGGGACCGCAGCCACCATGGCCTTGAAGTTGGTTTCCTGGAACGTTAAGGGACTGAATATCCCCGAAAAAAGGTCTAGCTGCCTGGCGGAGTTATGGCGGATGAGGTCTCAGGGGGTTTTCCTCCAGGAGACCCACTTCCAGTCAGACCAGATCCCAAAACTCTACAGCAGACACTTCCCCCTGGCATACCATAGTAATTCATCTACCTCTAAGTCGAAGGGCACGTGTATCCTCCTTGCTAAAACCGTACCGTGGAGGCTAATAGACCTCCAGACTGATAGTGAAGGGAGGTACCTCTTTGTTAAAGGTACACTCCACTTGAAAACTTTTACCCTCGCGAACCTATACATGCCGAATGTAGATCAGCTCCCGGCCCTGGATGCTTGCCTGGATGCCCTGGCCTCTTTCACAGAAGGAACCTTGATTGTGGGTGGGGACTTTAACCTCACCATTGATCCCCACAAGGATTCGTCGACAGGGGCCTCCGTCCTATCTGCGAGAACATGCACTCAAATTAGAGAACTGCTTCACTCCCACCGCTTGATAGACATTTGGCGCACTCTCCATCCACACGAGAGGGATTACACGTTCTTCTCCGCAGTCCATGGGTCGTACTCACAAATAGACATGTTTCTGGTCGCCCACGGTACGATACCTCTAGTCTCTGATGCTCGGATAGGTCATATAGCCTTGTTGGATCATGCCCTGATTTCAATGGTGCTGAATCTGCTACCTGAGCTGCGGGGTTCGACCTATTGGAGGCTCAATGAGTCCCTCCTGAAGGAACCGGAGATACATGCGGATATAACCCGGGAAATAGAGCGCTTCTTTGAGAATAATAATGACTCTGTCCCCAATCCCCTCACAGTATGGGCTGCCCACAAATGCTACGTAAGGGGTATTTTTATTAAACACGGACATAGACTCAAAGCAGCCAGGTCAAAGGCCCTCTCGGAGCTTATCTCCAAGTTGCATGTGTGCGAGCAACGACACAAGTCCCACCCCAACAGCGCCCTAGAGGCAGAGGTAGGAGAACGTAGAGAAAAAATTAGGGAATACTCCCTATTTCAAGCTAAAACCAAACTCTTGTGGACTCGTAGAGCGTATTATGAATTCGGAGACAAGTGTAGTAGGTCCCTAGCAAACGCTTTACGGGCACAGCGTAATGCGTCTTATATCCCGGCTATCTCTTCCGCCACAGGATCCAAAATCCAGGACTCAAAGGGTATCGCAGAGAACTTCCATTCCTTCTATGAGGACCTGTACAATCTTCACCCTCAGCCATCGGGAGACCGCCCCCAAGCCCACTCTGAAGCCATTGAATCTTACCTTGCATCAGCGAGCCTACCCTCCCTTACTCAGGAAGAAGTGGAGACACTTTCACAACCGATTTCCCTAGAGGAATTCTCGGCTGCCTTGGCAGGCTCACCCAAGGGCAAGGCGCCTGGCCCGGACGTGTTTACCGTCCCTTACTATAAAGCATTCCAATCCCTGCTAGCCACGCCGTTTATCACTGCCTTCAATGCCATACTGGAAGGCCAGAATGTCCCGCCAGACCTTCTTCAGGCCAGTATTTCGGTCATACCTAAACCGGAGAAGGACCCGCTGCTCTGCTCGAATTACAGGCCCATCTCATTACTGAATTGCGATCTCAATCTGTTTACAAAAATACTGGCGGAGAGGCTTGCACCTGTTCTTCAGCGACTGGTACCCCTAGATCAAGTGGGTTTCATCTGCGGTAGAGAAGCCAGAGACAGCACTACGAGGACTATTGACGTAATAGCCAGAGCCAAGCGCCTTGAAGTCCCGATAATGTTTTTATCTGTGGATGCCGAAAAGGCGTTTGACAGGGTGAGCTGGCCTTTTCTCCTGGCCACCCTGAGACACCTAGGTCTGCCTCCTCCTATGATCTCCTGGATAGCGGCCCTCTACTCGCCCCCTTCAGCGGTAGTTAGAGTTAACGGGGCCACCTCAGCTCGCTTCACAATTAGTAATGGTACAAGGCAGGGGTGCCCGCTGTCTCCCCTTCTATTCGTGCTTTCCCTTGAGCCCCTCCTTCAACACATTAGACTTAACGCCAATATCAAGGGGCTAGAAACGCTGTCATACCACCACAAGGTCGCTGCCTTTGCAGACGACCTGTTGTTTTATATCTCCGAACCTCACACCTCTCTACCGGTACTCTTATCGGAAATAAGACACTACGGAAAGCTTTCAGATTTCAAGATTAATTTACAGAAATCGGAGGCACTAAACATCTCCTTATCCTCCAACACCCAGGCCCATACAAGCAAAAATTTCCCCTTCTGCTGGGCGACCCAAGCCATCCATTATTTGGGCACCAAGATCCCCCCAAACCTTATTTTTCGGCTGAACTTTCAACCCCTTTTAAAGACGTTCACCGCGGACCTGGAAAGGAGGTCAAATTTGGCAACCTCCTGGTTTGGTAGGTGTAATGTACTCAAAATGAACGTAATGCCAAGGTTATTATACCTTTTGCAAGCCCTACCTATAAAGATCCCCCAATCTTTTTTTAGAGCGCTGCGCTCCATGTTTATTAAGTACGTGTGGCGGAATAGACCGCCGAGACTTAGCCGAACATTGCTCCAACAATCGAAGCACAGGGGGGTAGGGCTCCCGGACCCTGCATTGTACTATACATCGGTTCACATGAGTAGGACGGTGGACTGGTGCAGACCCGTGGCGGATAAACTCTGGGTTCGTCTGGAGCGTCAATCATTCTCGTTCCCTATTGAGGGATTGCCTTGAAGTGGGACTAGCCTGAGCGAGATGGCTCTGGTACATCCCCTTATTGAGCCCACGCTACGGGAACTGGACAGGTATTTCAAACTGGCAAGAGTACCTGGATTTCCCTCACCCTTGACCCCCATAGTGGAACACCCTCACTTTGTGCCAGGCACATCCGATAAATCCTTCCGACTTCAACAGGACAGGGACCTAGCTCGGGCCTCCCACTTTTTGGGAACAGGGGACTTGAGGGATCCCTCGGTTTTATATGGGACGCTAGGGAACACCGCCTTGGGCAGGTGGAAACTAGCCCAACTTTCCCACTTCCTCAAATCATTACCACACAGTGACCGCTTCCGCAGATCTTTAACCCCGTTCGAGGACATGTGCGTTGGAGAGGGACCGATCCGCGGATCACTATCACACTCGTATGGCATCCTCTTTGACCATTCCTCAAAGGGGGACCCGCCTTTCATTAGAAAGTGGGAGAGAGACCTCAGTGTTAAATTTTCGACAGACCAAAAGAACCGTGCACTTCTTTTTGCTCACAAGTCTTCCTTGTGTATCAAGTATCAAGAAATCACTTACAAAATTTTGACCCGCTGGTACAGGACCCCCACGGTCCTAGCAGCCATCTTTCCGGGACACAGCCCCATGTGCTGGCAGTGTGGTACGCAAGCAGGTACGTTGATTCATATCTTTTGGGAATGCCCGCAGTTAACCCAGTTCTGGAGACAAGTTCTTAAGATCACTCATGACCTCACCACGGTAGACCTTCGGGATAACCCAGCTGCGATATTCCTCAATCTAACTCCTATGTCTGATAAACGATACCATAAATCTCTATTGAAACACCTTTTGAATGCAGCCAGGGCATGCATACCTAGTATGTGGAAGCAACAGTCCTCACTGGCAGTAACACAATGGTTCGCGAGGATCAGTGACATCTATCGTATGGAACAGCTGACGGCGACCATGGGGGAGGAGGAACACAACGCCTGTTGGATGCCCTGGAACCTTTTCAGGTTTTCTGAAGAATATAAGACTTATCTGTGAGTCCCATGGTGGGAAGTGAAGGGAGGGCCCGGCTCACGGGAACCACTGGAGTCTCCCCCCCTATCTCACCCCGTTCAGACTGCGCTGGTCCACATTACCCCCCCTTCCCTCCCCTACTGTCTTTTCTCTTCTTGCTCTGCTCTTCCCTGCTCCTACCCCTCCCCCCCCCACTCTCCCCCTTCCCCTCAAATTAGCAAAAATCTAGTGATTGTCAGGGCTTTGTTACAATATTTCATCATCTTCCTTACTGAGGAATGGCAACTCTTGGGATGGTACGGCCCAGGCTTCTCCTCATAAGCGGCAAGGTACAGCACCGAAGGGGATCTTTCTGAGATGGCCTGAAAGGGATCTGTCTTGGGGAGAGGTCCAATCGCTTGTATAACGCTGGACAGACAGCCGAGTGGGAGAGCTAGAGTCGTAGATGTAGAGTACTCACAGCTGATAATGCTATTACATAATACTTTACTAATTGACCTGTTTACTGTAATATGTGTATGGATCGGTACCAAAAACATGACAAAAACGTGCAGATAAGAAATCTTGAATTGAAAAGTAGAGGTTGAATCCTTCCACCATGACACAGTCCAAGTTCATAAAACATTGTTCAAAAATATTGGACTGGATTATCGTTGATTCCGTGACAGAACCACCACCGCAACCAAAACTGTGACCACCATGTGAAATACAAGCTTACCAAATAGCAAGCTCAGCCAGCTTGTGACCTATATCCTGGTCGGGGCCTTTATCTAAAATTGCTCCAGATATCAGTAATCTGGACCCATATCCTGGAGCCAGGCTAAAGCATCACAGGGAAAATGATTCCTAATAATCCAAAGTGCCCTCTTAATCCGGGAACTCCAATACGATATTCATATGGAACCCCAAAGGGAAAGCCTCAACATAGCATAATTGCGTCTGTACAAAAATTAAAAGTACACTTACAGTGTTGAAATCAGTATCAGAAAAAATAACCGGCTGGCTACACATGCATGCCCGTCCACTCGAACACTAGTACGCGGTGACGTCAGCATGTCAACTCCTCCCGACGTACGTTTCGTCAAACCACTGACATTGTCTTAAAATAAAAATATGAATGCAATCTACTCACTGGGGGGAGAACCTCTGGGGCAATCAAGGATGGAAAAGGACCTGGGGATCCTAGTAGATGTTATGTTTATCAATGGCATGCAATGCCAAGCTGCTGCTAACAAAGCAAACAGAATATTGGCATGCATTAAAAAGGGGATTAACTCAAGAGATAAAGCGATAATTCTCCCACTATACAAGACTCTGGTCCAGCCTCACCTGGAGTATGCTGTCCAGTTCTGGGCACCAGTCTTCAGGAAGGATGTACTGGAAATGGAGCGAGTACAGAAAAGGGCAACAAAGCTAATAAAGGGACTGGAGGATCTTAGTTATGAAGAAAGGTTACAAGCACTGAATTTATTCTCTCTGGAGAAAAGGGGATATGATTTTAATTTACAAATACCATACTGGTGACCCCAGAATAGGGATAAAAATTTTCAGTGGAAGGGAGTTTAATAAGACACGTGGCCACTCATTAAGATTAGAAGAAAAGAGGTTTAACCTTAGACTGCGTAGAAGGTTCTTTACTGTAAGAGCGTCAAGGATGTGCAATTCACTTCCACAGGTGGTGGTTTCAGCGGGGAGCATCGATAGTTTCAAAAAACTATTAGATAAGTACCTGATTGACCACAACATACAGGGATATACAATGTACTACTGACATATAATCACACACATAGGTTGGACTTGATGGACTTGTGTTTTTTTTTCAACCTCACCTACTATGTAACTATGAGTAGTGAGGGGTTAGAACCTATTTTTTTTTTTTATATTGCTGTCTGTGTTTCCATTAGAGAGATTCACTCTTATTGTCCTGATCACCAATGTCACCAGGAATGAAAGTAAGGGTAAATCCAAAATTTTTGTTTGCCACCAGAACAGGAATAGAGGGGAAATCTTTCAGTAGGGCCACTTGTTCCCTTGACAACTGTCTAAAGCTTGTCACACGGACATAAATTAGATGTTTTTTGTTCAGCCTGAATGAAAATTATCTAACAGATTGTTCCATCCATGCTTTATTGTATACTGACAGCCACAGCCAGTGCCTGGCAGAATACCCAAATACTGTATTTGATTGGATGCAGTTGCTGTTTAGCTGACAATTTTCTCTCCGGCTCATTTATTCTTTCACTTAAAGGATGTCGGACGGGTGGTGGCCGACTGGGCCACGCAGATAGCGACTCTCAGTTGGTTCCTCAGGAACCAGAAGAAATTTGACTATTGTGCATCCAGGTTAAGATGGGGCTTTTAACAAATTGGAAAGCTATCCTCTAACTTCTGGTTAAGTATATAGGGCAAGAAATTGATGGGTATCTACCCAGTGAGACACAGATGACCCAATAAAAAACACAGCAGTTTTAAACCATACCTACTCTATCAAAAAAAAGTTTGATTTTTTTAATTTTATTTAATTTGTGATAATGGCATCATGTATTGGCTTGTTTATATAAAATTATAGAGCCTTGGTTGATGATTAAGTTTGAATAATATGCAGAAGGGGATTTACCAAAAATGGCACACACACAGGCTATGCAGAAGAAAAGCATATAATATTATTATATTTTGTTATAGTATTGTTGCAACCTGTATCTTTACGCCTGGTTCACACCTATGCATTTTTTAGTGCATTTTCAGTTTTGTAGAAACACTGCAGTCCATTTAACATGGTTTCCTATTGGTCACGTTCACATCCATGCATTTTCTGGAAGGGAGATGGTTACGACAGTGGCTCAGGTCGGTAAAGTCAGTTAGCTATGTGATGCTATTGAGAGGTTTATGTCTTAAAGAGGAAGTAAACCCTGATGAGTTTACTTCCTCTTTCATTCCCTGCAAAGGCAAAGCATAATGGACTACTATGCATCACTTACCTGACACAGGAGCCAGCGAAGTCACCGCTGTCCCCTGTAGTCTGGCGCATCCATCTTCTTGGTGGGGTCTCGCAGCCCCGCCGCTGTCATTCGGCGAAGCCGCGATGACGTCACTCCCGCGCATGCGCACGGGAGCCGACATGCGTGGCAGCTCCGTCGTTGAAAATGCCACGCTCAGTGGTGCATGTCTTCGGGCAAATATCTCCTAAACCGTATAGGTTTAGGAGATATTTCTTGGACCTACAGGTAAGCCTTAATCTAGGCTTACCTGTAGGTCAAAGTGTGTTGTAAGGGTTTACAACCACTTTAATGAGGGCTTCCCCTCATCCGAGAGTGTACACATGTTCCAGAGACCCCAGGTTTTCGTGTAAGTCTCATGTTTATTTTGCGCTGTCTGAATCAAATTCTCCATCTTATTTATATCCTCCACTTTCTTCAGCCAGTCCGCTGTAGTCTGGGGATATTGTTGTTTCCAGAGAAGAGGGATGTAGGATTTAGCAGCGTTTAGCAAGTGGCATAGAATGGACATTTTATAGGTTTTAGCGGGGATAGTCGATACATGTAGCAGAAAGAAAGTTGGGTCATTAGGAATCTTGAAGTCCAGAAATCCGTCAGATTAGGGCATGCCCAGAAGATATGCAAGATCGTCCCTCTGTCCCCCTGGCATCGCCAACAGCGGTCTGATGTGTCAGGGAAGATTGTATGTAGTCAACTGGGCATTTGGTACTATCTAGTTAGTATTTTGAAATTGGTTTCCTGTACTTTGGTGCATATTGATGATTTCAGGGAGAATCTGATAACATTTTGTATTTGTGATGTAGTGAAAGTGAGGTGAAGATCCATTTCCCATCTTGCTAGGCAGGGTAGATGTAGTTGTTCCAAAGGGGTGTAAACATTTTATCACACGTTACAGTAATACAAAAGCCTGAATGTTTCCCTTAAGCTGTCTATACAGAAATACTTTCTTTCACTCACCCTTACTGCTAACTGTGACCAGTATCCACTGTAATCACCAATGCCTTTGAGTGAAGTTTTGCTGATGTGAATTATTGCAGTGACTTTGAAGTGCTTTTTATAAGCTTTTTACATATTTCCTTTGTGGTCCAGTTCTACCTCCCGTAAGTTCCAGCCCTGGTGTTTTCAACATCCAAGGTCTGATTTGGCGGCTATCTACAACACCCTTTGGAGTCATGTTTGGAGATCCTTGGTTCTCTGGAGTCTCGTTGGTCTGCCAATTCTCTTCATCCTTGCCTTTATGACTCGTTGTCGCTGACATTTGAGTCCACCTGTTCCGGTTTAACCCATACGAGTAAAAGGTGACCATAAAAAAAGGTGAAAAAAAAGTAAAAGTTCCCTATGGGGACCACGGAATAGATCATTATCCGGGGAGTACTGTTATGAGATGGAGTGCTGACCCACTGAAAGGAGGATATCTTTGATGTGACCTACCGACTATATACAAACGCTTCAATTTATATATTTTCTGGTAAGCGCATTCACTATATGGTGACGGGCACTTCATGCGCTTTCGGAATGTGTTGAACCACTGTGGTGCTGTCATTTAAGAACACAAACGCTTATTATCTGGACTCACATATGAACTTTTTATGATTGGATTTTTGTTTGTGTTATTTTTCATTTTTTATGCATTTTTGCGATTTTTATGCACTTGAGGTGTTTCTTTGATTGTATTAATTATTCATATATTAATTATTCACATATTCTAATATTTTATTTCTGTTATTTAACTAATTAGAGGGTTGGCGCAGCTTTTTATTTTTGTACTGCTGACTCCTGTTTGTCTGTTCAAAGAATAACCCAGAGTAACTAATACAAAACCTTTGTCCGAGACCTAGGATGTACATTCAATGAACATTACTCACTTGGTGTCAAGGTCAGGTAAAAGTGAGTCCTTGAGTTTGGGGCAGCAAAGGAATGGAAAAACTAGTCTTCCTATAGTTGTCTGCTGGTGAGCTTAATGGGAAAATACAAAAAAAGTGACACTTTCCTTTTTTTCCCCCAATGTAGATGTCAGAAAAAGAGTGTTGCTTTGGAAGAATAACAACAGTTCTATCCAGGTAAAAAAAAGCATACAATATTTGTGACTATCATGTCACCTTAGGGCTCATGCACACTGGATATTTAGCCCCGATGTTTGGCAATTCAGTGTTTTAACTGCGGGTGGAGGGCACAGATTTACCATCCTCATTGCCGGCATCCTGTCAAACTCCATCAGAGACAACTTCTGCAGCTGTACAGGGCTGGGCAATGCACCTAAAAATACTAACTTTTTGGGCAGTGTGCACCCAGGGCGATATGGGTTCTGAGCATACATCCATGGGCTCACACTGCCCTAAATATTAATACCTTTAGGTACACTGCCAGCTACAGCCACTGTTAGTCTCTCCCAGAGTCTGACAGGCTGTTGGCAATGGGGCTGGTCGGTGCACATGTGCCCTCTGCCTCTAGCTAAACATTGGGGCTGCAAGCACCTGGGCTAAACACATAGTGTGCACATATCCTTAAAAGTAGTAAATACATATGACCATACAGACTCCAGGCACAGCCACCTAGAGCTTCCCCCTTCCCCTTAGCAGTATTTATACTGTTTTTTTTTTTTTGTTTTTTTTTAATACTTAAATTTTTACATAGTTTTTTTAGCCGGTTACATGATGCACAGGGTCCTTTTTACTTTAGTCTTAACCTGGCGATGGGCAGTTGCCAGTAACATAATGAGCAGTGCTGATGTGATGACACCAGCACCAGTTTCTGCAACATGAAATGGTTAATGCAAGCCAATGTGGTGACACCCTGCACCCACACTATGCCACTGTTCCCTTTCATGGGCGATTGGGCCTGTATGTCAATTTTGAGAAAAATAAAAATGTTAAATAAAGAGGTTTTCACATACTGAATGCTATCCTTACATGCATTTATCATATACATATGGTCATAACAATGCAGTATTTTGTCCTTTAAATGCCGCTACTACTATGACACACAGGCAAGATGTTTTTTTTTTTGGCTTGTGATTAGAAAAATTCATTATTTTAGGGAAACCTGCACATGTTTTACACCCTGCTTAACCTTTTTAGAATGTTGCCATGTAGCGAATACCTATCTACCACACTTATTCTCTGCTTCTTACACATTTGTATATTTGATTTGAAGATATAAATGAGTCTGACCTACTTTACATTGAACTTTTTTTGCTCAAAATATTGTGTGAATATTCATTTATTTAGTCAATCCTGAGAAAATCAAAATCCTGTTATCTTTAAATATCCAATCATGTGCTGATGTTTTTCACTTGCTTGGATAATTGTTGTAATATTTACGCATTTTGGTACATGAAGCTTCTCAGCTCCTTCAGCAAAGTAGCCCATCATGGTATAAATTATGCCAAAATGAGTACAGTGCCACAAACTGTAACTATGATTTACAGGTATATGTATTTGAAGACTGTGGTGGCATCTGAAATTTGGGGAAGACTTCTCTAGGTTACAGAATTGGCAAATTTTTAGTTAGCATTTCCCCCCCAAAAAATATTTTTTTTTCATAAGAATAGGACTCAAACAAGCGGAGTGTTTTTTTTTTTGTTTTTTTTTTACTGCAAGACCCTTTTTATAGTTATTTCAATCTAGTTCTCTTTTCTTATATTCTTAGCCCCCGTACACATGGTCAGACATTCCGATGGAAAATGTCAGATCGGGCCGTGGTGTCGAATAATCTGACCGTGTGTGGGCTCCATTGGACTTTTTCCCGTCGGATTGTTCGACCAACAAAGTTTGAGAGCTGGATATAAAATTTTCCGACAACATGATCCGATCAGACTCTGTCAGATCATTTGTAGAGAATTCCGATCGGACAAAGTTCCACGCATGCTCAGATCAAATTACGAGACCAAAGCTATTGGCTACTAGTCTGAACATAGTCCCGTCGTAACAAACAAACGTCATCACGTTCCGAACGATCGGATTTTCCGACAACTTTGTCCGACCGTGTGTATGCAACAGCAGTTTCGGACAAAATCCGTCTGGCAAAAATCAGACGGATTTTGTGGTCGGAATTTCCGACCGTGTGTACAAGGGCTAACTTGATGATGTATTTGTGTATGATATGACATAAGATAAAAATTAAGCATGCATTGAATATTTAAAGAAAACATACGTTTACCTTGCTCACTTCCTTTTAGTAAATCATATACCTTGTGTAAAAATATCTGCTTGTACTGCCTTTTTAATAATAAAGTTCCATTTATTTCAGTGCTGTTCCTTTCTTGTTCACTTTGCCCATCCTGAGCTTTGGGAATAGCTATCATTGCTATGAGAACAGCAGTCACAGGTAAATATAACATGTTGTAAGAAATCATGTATATGTGCTGAATGTGAATAATACCCCATTGTCACTCCAAAACAGTGATGTGCACAAGATGCTATAGTGCATGCATGTAGACAGGAAGTTGCTAAAGGATGGAGAAGATCTGCAGACCCGAGCAAGAGTATGTATTGTCTACATTTGTTTTAGGTAGTTTCATGATTGGCAAGGTTGAATAAAGACACTAGTCCATCCAGTTCAACCTGTGTTGGTGTATACGTGTTTGTGTCGATAATCATTTCCCATATCCCTGTATATTGTTGTTCACTAAAATGTAAGTCCAAGAGTATTTTAAAACTATCAGTACTTCCTGCTGATACCGTACCACCGATTGTGGAAGAGAGTTCTATATCCTTATCGCCCTGACAGTGAAAATCCTCCTACGCAGTTTAAGGTTAACCGCTTCTCCTCCAATCTCAGTCTGTAGCCCGTGTCCTCTTACAGGGTTAAAACTCATGTCACTTTATTTTGTAGACCTCTTTCACACCAAGGGCGTTTTGCAGGTGCTATAGCGTTAAAAATAGTGCCTGCAATCCGCCCTCAAACAGCTGATCCATTGTCTCCAGTGTGAAAGCCAGAGGGCTTTCAACTGGAGCGGTGCACTAGCAGGGTGTCAGGAAAAGTCTTGTCAGCAGCTTCTTTGGAGCTCCTCCTCCGCTGCTCCCCATTGAAGTCAATGGGGCAGCGTGGCTATACCGCGGGCAAAATGCCCCTATTGTGGGCGGTTTTAACCCTTTCTCAGCCGCTAGCGGGGGTAAAAGCACCCCGCTAGCGGCCGAAATCCGATGGTAAAACGCCACTAAAAATAGCAGAGTTTTACCGCCAATGCTATGGGCAGCTCGGTGTGAAAGGGGTCTTATTGCCTGCATCTCTTTGGGGAGATTTCCCTTTGCCTCCTTTCCAGAAGACGCAAGAGGAAATAAGAAAGTTTTTTATATTTACATTTTGATAGTTGCTAAAACAAATGTCCCCACTGGAAGACTGCTCTTACCTCTTCTCCTTGGGACAATCAGAATTTCCCATGATTTTTACCTCAGGATAGTGTTCACCCTGTCCGGTTCTTTGCTGGTCTTTGGATCCCTTGGCTGTGAGTTCCTGCTGTTTCAAAGTTGGCTTCACATTGCACATGGGCGCAGGCAAGAAATGCGGAAGTGGGTGCAGGTACCTGCCAGAAAAAGGCACCCACTCCCAATAAATTAACAAAAAAAAATCTTTCAGTAATGGTAGAGGAAGATGAGCAGAACTTTCAATTTAAACGAATTACCCAAGGGGCGAATTCCAGCACCCCTCTCCTACATGTAAAAATCTTTTTTTTTGCTATAAAATTACTCAGAACCCCCAAACATTATATATATGTTTTTAGAAGAAACTGTAGAGAATAAAATGGTGGCCATTGTAACTTTTTTTTTATCACACGGTATTTGCGCAGCAATTCTTTAAACTGAATTTTTTTTGGAAACATTTTTTTGTGGTTTGAATGTTTACATATGTTCGCTTCTGTGTGCGAGGTTGGGGCACTTAAATTTTTTTTTTCCACTATCCCTTTAAAACTTTTTTTTATCACTTTTATTCCTATTACAAGGAATGTAAACATCCCTCGTATTAGGAATGGTGCGTGATCAGTCCTCTTTCTGGAGAGATGTGGGGTTTATAAGACCCCACATGTCTCATCTAGCCTGGAAAGCATCAGTCCCTGGCATTGTTTACTTATGCAGGCATGGACATAACGTCATAACATCATGCCCAGGCCTCAGAGAGTCATAGATGTTGCTGGGGACCATTTGTCCCTCGGAAATCTCTATGGCTAACTTCCACCATCGGCGGATTAAGTTTTTGGGTCGTCGATCGTACGGGCGACCCGGCAGAAGCACCAGAGGGTGTCCCCTCCCGCTACCTATAAGAACAATCAAGCGGCTGAATAGCTGCTATCATTGTTCTTACGGTGAAGGGAATCACCAGTGGAAAAAAACAATATCTGAATGATGCCTGCAGCTGCAAGTGTCATTCAGATATCCCCACTGAAAGACCAGGACGTCATATGACGGCCAGCCGTCGGCAAGTGGTTAAGTGAAGTTACACTTTAAGTTATTGTCAAGCTTTCTTTCCTCTGCTAATCCTATAGGTCCAACCCTTACAAAGTGTTGTGTTGTTTCTATCCTATGCATGAGCTGCTTTAATCAGCCGTGTTTATAGGTTGAAGGCTTGTTGCACTCTGACGCTGGAGGACTCCTGCTGCATATTGATGCTAACAAGGTCTTCCTGTTCACTTGGTTGGTGGCTAAAAAGAGGTCTTCTATCCTAAGACGATATATATATATATTGCAAAATAGCACTAAAGTAGGAAAGTAACTATTTTAGAAAGTTTTCTCTGCATGGTGAGCATTCAGGATTGTCCTGATGTTCATTGACCATATAGAATGGGCGTGTATGGGGAGTTGCGTGGTACGGAAGTGTATATGCACACTGTTCGCTGTTGGTAAATCTTAATTTTGCCTAGTTTACAGTGGTAAATGGTAAAGGTTCTAAAATTCTATTTTTGATAAAATTAACATTTCATGTGGAATCTGACTTTCTTGGAATGGGTGGCAGTTTTGTCAGATTGACTGGCATATTCTTGGTTAGTCTGTGGTGAACTTAACATTTGGCCCTTTATGAATAGATCTCAGGTACCTTTTTGTTCGTAAGTAAAAATCGAAACTGTAATGAAGTCTGTGTTGTTATTAGAAAGACAGTAATGTATAACTAACCGGCTCTAATGTTTTTAACAGCTGCTTGGTGTTGAATGTTGGATCCCAGATAACAACAGACCCCAGAACATATACTGACAGTGTCTGTAAAGGCTTACACTTCTATAGCACAGGTGTCTACCTGGCTACCTTCTGCCTTACAGTCATCCCCATACTGGTATGTAACATCAAAGTGGTGGTAGAACTGATGGGATTTATTGTTTTACATTTATCACCCAAAGTTTGAAATGTATTAAGACTGGAGCGGACAGAATCTGGAACAGTTGTGCATAGTAACCATTCAGCTTCTATGTTTCAATTTCATAGTATTTATTATTTTTGGTATAAACAAGTGGTACAGTGGTAACAGTTCACATTGCGGGTACAGAGAAAGTAAGCTAAATACATGGATCAACAATAAAGAAAACTGGTATCCAATACACACTATAAAACGATCATTGAAGATGTGATGACATAGCTGGAGAGTATCTCAGATCAATGAGAAGAGGAACAAATCAGTACACAGAGTGTTGATATTAAAAGTCACATCATATGTATGGGGCAAGAAGACCAAGATGGTCAGCCAAGAAGGAGGAAAACAAAAAAAAAAGGACTAAAGGGGATTGGGGGGAAATGTAGAGGAAGTAAAAAAAAAAGTGGGGGGACGGGTGTGAGGAGAGAGAACAGGAATGAAAGGGTAAGGCCTGTACTATAAGAGGAGAGAGGAAAGGGAAGCATGGGAAAGCTGGCACAGGGGGGGACCCTCGGCACACCAGGTTAGTGAGACAGGAGGTGAAGAGGGGCACGTATTTTATGGAAGAAGTGGGATGGTATGAAACCCAGGGATTCCAGATCTTGTTGAATTTCTTATGGTTGTTGGTAATGGTGCTTGTCAAATGTTCATTAATATAAAAACCATCCAACCTGTTTTTAACTTTAGAAAAGTAAGTAAACTGCTTCCTCCAAGCTTTAGCGATGGTCAGTTTAGAGGCATAGAATGCATAATGTACTCATTTGAATTGATTTATGGTGAGATTTGGAGTTTTGAAGTGATGAAAAGTGAACCATGGGTCTTTAGGCAAATGAACGCCAAATAATTTGTAAAGGATAGTGAACACATTAGACCAAAAATGATCTAGCATCGGACAGGTCCACCACGTATGGAAGACAGCAGCTTCTATGTTTCATCTGCTCCATTCCCTCTGGTCCAGTTTAGATAAATTCCCCTCATATTTTTTAATTATGATATAGAACGATGCTAAATAATTGACAAGCAGTTATCCAGGTGCATGCGTCTTGTGAAAAATCATAAAGTACCTTGTTTACAGCTACACTGTTCCTTCTTTGCACAGAATGTATACGTCCCCATGGCGGTACTCAGCAAAACAGCTGAGTGTATGTTAAAATATATATTATGAAGCCATAGTGTAATATTTCTGTGCTCTGAGCTAAAGGTGCTGATAACATAGCTAAATCTTTTAACTGATATGGCCATACACCTTCATAACTATAACTGAAAGATATGATAACTTGCATTGTATGATATGAGGCAGATGACAGCCCAGCAAGAGTCAATCTTCAGATGACCTCTGTCTCTCTGTTGACCTCACAAAGAGCAGTATCCTAATAGGTGCTATTTTTTCTGTTGCTTTCCCTCCTAAAACTATTAAGGAAATTGCAGCAGTTGGTTTAATATGACAGCATGGTGCAGTTTTGGCCCTGCTAATTAGTTTGACTGTAGTCAAAGATTAGTGCGTTGCCCCTTTCTTTTTAAACCAACTCCAGACAATTTTGTTCTTTTGTTAGATGAAAAAGTTACAGTATAATTTGCATAAGAATTTTATTTCTCTTTTTCTCACTCTATTAGGGGAATTCTCCCTCACTTCCTGTCTCTGTGATACCCATACAAAAAATGATGATAGTGGTTGGCACAGACAGCAGCATTGTCAAAAATGTAAACCCTTACAAGCTCTCATAAAAAAACATGCTTTTGCCCATTTCTCTATTGGACAGATTTTCTATCACTTGTTCTCCTTACAGGAAGGGAAGGAAAATCTCCCCAGTTATCATAAACATGATAATAAAAACCTGACAAGAAGCTCCAACCATTGCACTGCACTAGCCAAAGCAAGAAAAAATGATGGAGTGAGGCTTTATTTAGTTTTAGTCTAGCCATGCATAACAAACACTTGAAAGCCTCCAACGTAGAACAGAGAAAGCCTAATGCCGCATACACACGACCAGACTTTCTGTCAGAAAAGGTCCGATGGAATCATTTCATCGGATATTCCAATCGTGCGCGGGCTTCATCTGACTTTAAAAAAAAAAAAATCTGATGGACCTAGAAATGGAACATGTTTTAAATCTTTCCGACGGAATCAATTCCTATCCGGAAAACCATTCGTGTGTATGCTATTCCGACGGACCAAAAACGACACTAGGGCAGCTATTGGCTACTGGCTATTGAACTTCCTTTTTCTAGTCCCCTCGTACGTCATCGTGTTCTAAACAAATGGACTTTGGTGTGATCATCTGTAGGCAAGACCGTTTCAGCAGAACTCCATCTGAACTCCGTCGGAAAGACCATCAGAGTTTATTCTGAAGGAAAAGCCAGTCGTTGTGTATGTGGCAAAAAATGCAAATACATTAGAAAGATCAAAAGCTGATTTAATTGGTTTATGCAGTAAAATTACCAAAATTTTTTCATTTTCTCAGCACTAATGTTGATTTTAATGACCACATAAAAAGCCTAACGCTGCCTGGTTTCCATTTTTAGGTGATCGCAGCATGTTCACAGACTGTTGTCCAAAGGCATCTTGCAACAGCAGGCTTCATCCAAGACCAACAGTGGGCAGTGATTAAAGTAATGAGCTGGAGCCTTCTGCTCTTCCCTGCCATCTTTGTTCTCTGTTGCTTGCCAGGTGAGTCTCTTAAGTGTAGATTTTTAATAGCCAATTCCCAGTTTCTTCATATAGCAAGGATGAAAGAAGTATATTTGATACATGTTTGATCATTTGAGTGGAATAAACAGTTCTCCTGTATCTCATGGTTGCCTGCCAAACTAATGGACTAAGGCTGGCCATACACGCTAGGAATTTCTATCCTGCAACCACAGGCGGGGAAAGCCGTCCCTGCCAGGAAAAGACAGTGATTATTGCTAGCAGCTGAAGCTGCAACTAGCAATAATCGATTCTAAAAGCCTGCTGAATTGGCTGAGATTCAAACCATATATAGGCAGACTGAATGTACCAAGATAATTAATCGATCAACTTGGGTACACTCAGTCTGTTGGATTTTACTTGCAATTATTGCTAGCGGCTGGTTTAGTCACTAGCAATAATCACGGTCTTCTCCTAGTGGGGAGGGCTTTCCCTACCTGCCCCACCCTGGGAGAGTACAATGGCTCAGCAGGAGAAATTCTCGCATCATGAACTTTAGTTTGTATTAGCTAAAAGTCCTGTGTGTAAAGCATATAATTAATTCATAATTAAAATTTTAATAATGGTAAAGTCAGTTGGTCTGAATTATATATCCTGTTGAGGATTCCAGCAGCTGCCTGCAGCCAATCACCCACAGTCTCATTTTTTTTCTCCAGCGGCTTCCATAATGTAAAATGAGAAACTTCTTCCTAATTCCATGAGGGACATAAAATCCACCATAATCATCCAAAACAAAATCATAATGGAATAAGCCTTTAAATGAACAAGCCTTAGAATATGAACTCTCTGCTACTTGGTTATATGCAGTTATATATGATATATGTTCATATCTCTAAAGCCTCGTACACACGATCGGATTTTCGGCAGGGAATTGTGTGATGTCAGACTGTTTGCCTAAAATCCAACCATTAGTACGCTCCTTCAGACAATTGTTGTACACCTTTCCGCCAACAAATGTTGGATGGCAGGCTAGTAAATTTTCAGCGGACAACAGTCTGTTGTCAGATTCTGATATCGTGTGTACACAAGTCCGTCACACAAAAGTTCAAAGTACAAACACGCATGCTCGGAATCAATGCTCCCCAAACACGACATTAGCAGAAGGTGTGCAAAGGGTGGCGCTCAAGAGCTGAAACTCCTTGTAGTACATCACTACGTTCGTGTTTGTTGGCCGACAATTGTGTGCCGTTAGTATGCAAGACCAGATCCTGGCACACGCCCTTCGGACAAAAGTCTGGCGCTCTGTTGGCCAACAAATGTGTACGGGACTTTAGTGTCATAGTTGAAGCAGTGATTATTAAGATATATGTGTATATTTCATTCTGTCTGTCTTCATTTACAGCTGTCATCCTAGCTATTTTAAATCTGGATTACTACAAAGGAACAAATGCATTATATATATTTCTTTATTACATTCAGGTTAGTTCACATTTTTTATTTTATTATTTTTTGTTTTTTCCTTAGCTGGTGCTAGTTTCAAATTAATGTTTTACCTGTATTCCTACCTATGAATAATTCTGCGGAAATAAAAAAAAATGACTTCCCAAACTTGCTGTTTATGATGCTTGCTGACATTATTTTTTCATATTGTTTTTTTACCTCTACATCTATCTCTAAGCAACTGCAAGTAGCCCTATATACAAGGTTCTGTGCATGCTAATGTACTTTATATTCCATGTCCAAATATGTAAATGGTATACTGTAGACCTAACAAGTTTCTTTATGATGCCCCTGACATTTCTACATAAAACTGGACTAAATTAGAGTTTTATATAAGTATTGAGTTCTGTATTACCCATTTACATTAGTTTTCTGAATACCATGGCTTTGGAACTGACAAATGAATTTCAGTGTGTCCTCAAGATAGGCAAAAGTGCTTGAAAAAGATTGCTGAGCCTGTCAGCCATGAACTTCTAAATACCAAAGCTATGTAATGCCGCGTACACACTATCAGATTTTCTGCTGAGTTTTTCCTTCAGATTTACCAAAACCATGTAGTACAAGGGCCTGCCTGATTGCATACACAGTGAAACTCCTAAGGTTTGACCTCATATTATATGGTTTTGGTAAATCTGAAGGAAAAACTCAGCAGAAAAACTGATAGTGTGTATGGGGCTTTATAAGTACATATTTTGCACTGTGAATTGATGTATACGATAACATTTTTAATAAAAAAAAAACCCAAAGGGCATCAGAATTAAGGATTGTACTGTGGCTAGCTATGAACTAAGCAAACTTTCTGTTCAAAAAAAAAACTAAGCAAACTAATCGGGTACATTAAAAACCAGCCAAAGTCAGATTTTCAGTTAGACAAATATTGTAATACCATCATCCATTTTAATATCCATACCCCACTTTCCAGTTAGAGCCTCATTAGTCTGAATATAGTGCAGTCCATTCAGCACAGAGCATTGACCACACTCTCCAGGACACTCTATAATCTAACAGACCTGGTCAGACACACATTCTTTTCTCGCCATTACAAGTCTCTGTGGGGATGCTTGTGATAAGGAATATGGGCTTTACTAATCTACACATATAACATGCATACACCCCCCCCCCCCCCCGGAATGTAAGGGCAGGAAGTGTACTTACAGTAAGAGAAATGGTATTTTAAAGAATTTCCAAGTATATGGTATTAAAAAGAGGATACCATTGTAGCTGAAGAGAATATTTTCCCTTATTTGTCCTATACAACACCATTTTTTATGTTTTTTTATAGTGAATATAATGCAAGTAATTATATTTTTGGTATTCTGTGAGCTCCTATGGGGACTTTGGTGGAAAGGGGGAGACAACTGGTTGAATCAGTAGTCGTGTACAACAGATGGTTTTTGCTTCAAATGTTATCTATGCATGTAATATTAAAAGAAAAATATTAACTACAATTCCTTAAAAAAGGAATGGCAGTGCTTTGTTCTGTACTTTCATGTCTCTAGCAGAATTTTTCCATCTGCTCAAATTCCAGGACCATAAAATGAGTAAACAGAATGAGATAATTATAAATGGCAAAGCAAACATTTTGGCGTTACAGTGAGTCATAACCAGACTCTTAGACTCTTGTGTGGTCAAACTGGTAAAATGCCATGATTTCATGTACGGATCAAGAAACATCTGAGTTTAAAGGAGAGTTATTTCTTAAACCAGTACCAGGAATACTTGAAAGTCTTTTTTTTTTCTTGTATTCAGATGAATGAGCCAGTGCTACAAGAAGAGTGCAAAGACCTTGTACCCCTGAAGTGCCCCTTCCTGTCTCCAATCTGTTCTCTTGATCTACAGGAGCACTGGCCTGTACTTTCCCCATGCAGGGCAAATTGCCAAAATCCCAAAAATGCCCCTCTCCTCAGCAGCAGAGGAAGGAAGGCAAGGCCTGTGCTGTCAGGAGGAGGGGCATTGAAGTGTACCTGTTGCTTTGCCCTTTTGGGCAAAGCTTGAGTTTGCTTGAAAGCCAGCACCTGTAGGTCAGAAGCCATCATTGTTATAGGCTATACGGGTGAGGGAGGTATAGGCAGAGGATGGCAAAACTCAATTTGGCAATTTGTCATGAAGAAGGATGACACCAGGTCACGAATACCACTGTGATGAATAGAGACTGACCCTAACAGGGACTGACGCTAATGGATGTTGATCTCTTGCGTGCCCAATTGTGTTCACTGGTTCCTTCCACTGAAGCACAAGCCACTACAAGACACAGTAGTGACAAAAAGGTCAGAAGAACCACTGAGTGCAGCAGGGGGGCACAGTTTAATGACACTCCCAGACGTTATGGTTTCTAAAGAGACCTAAGTTGGCACTTTCTCTTCATCATAGCTGCGTTCAAGGGCTCAGGCATCAGGAGAGCTAAGTATTTACTGTCTTCTTTGCAGATAACTTATGAACATATATGTGGATTTTTAGTGAGCACTTTAAGGGAAACCTGTACTGAGAAAGATATCTAAATGGCCATCACTAGTTTCTGAAATGGTAGGTGCATGTCCCTGTCTGACTTGCAACAAGTCCCCCGATTGGAAAAGTAAAAAAGAAGTCCCGATGGGACCACCCTGGCACAAAAGCACCTACTGATAGTTTGATATTCATTTTTAGCTTTGCATTGATGGTCAGCATATTTTTTTTTTTCTTTTTCAAACAAGCTCTGCACAAATACCAGATACTTGGCAATGGCATGTGGCTGTTTTTTCATTTAATGTTCTCATTTTCTGTTTTATATTATTACAATAATTGATTCCTCATGTTAAAGTACATTTTGCTTTTGTTTTAGGCAATTACAGCAGTCTCTCCCGGATTTATTAACTGCTTGGCATATGGATGGACGCAGCGCATGCTACAACGCTTAAAACAAAGAGGCTGTCGGGATGTGGACACACAGACTCCTCTGCTGCGGTCACAGAAAAAACTGTATGCCAGCATGCACACCTGTTCCACTGATATCAGACCAGACACAGTATCAGCACTGTGATGACTACATTAGGCAATGCTGAACAATTATAATGGCCGCCTCTAACCTGTCCATAAGGATTTAATGGGTTTCTGCCATACTTGACAGACTTAAAAAGTGAACGGCACAGAAGTTATAAGGAGATATCAGAATACCTATTTGAATATACGTACAATCATAATCAGCACTGGGACATTGTCATGGTCTGCTTATAGGACATTGTAGACTTTCCTCCTTGTTTTAGTATCCTAAAAGTTGTCAGCAATCTGTTGAACATGCAGGTGAATGAGTGTTGGTTGCCCAGCAGTGCATTTTGGCCTTTGTTTAAAGCGGGAGTAAACCCAGTTTCAAAACACACTTACATCCCCGGCATGCTGGAAATGCTAACATTCACATTGGTTGTGCTCTTAACCAAACTTTCAAACCATCCAATGGCTGGTGTCATAACTGATCACATGTGCAGCATTATGGCAGTTAAAGAATTATTAGAGGCCAAGATGGCGGCTTCCTTGACTGAAAACGATAGGAGGGTTTACTTCCACTTTAATACCTGATGTCAAAGCAATGATGTGATATAAAACATAACAACCAATCAGAAATCAGCTTTGAACATACACTAAACCTGGTAAAACTGGTAACTTAGTGGCTGTTATAGGTTTCTATAATTTATAAATATATTATTTTCTGTATATAATAGCACCTTTTTGTTAATAAATAGGGGTAGTTATAGGCATACTGTATGTGACTATAACATTTAATATTTATTTTTATTACAGGCCTAGGGAACCTGTTCTGTGGCACATTGAATTTTGGACATTAGGTTTTGGCCCTGTCTACAGCAGTAACATGTGTTACCTACAGTATGTCTCTGGTCTAATAATCTGAGCATGCCAATATAATTCTATTGCACTTATCTGCACATTATAATAGACTAAAACCTAAACTAAACTAAAGTGAGGCTGTTCTGCACTATGACACCATTGGACTTACTTATTTAGCAATGTACAGTGGGGAAAATAATTATTTGATCCCCTGCCGACTTTGTAAGTTTGCCCACTTACAAATGAATGAAGGGTCTATAATTTTTATCATAGTTATATTCTAAACAGAATATCAAACAAAAATCCAGAAAAAAAACACACGATACAAATGTTATAAATTGAGTTGCAGTTCAGTGAGTCAAATAAATATTTGATCCCCAAGCAAAACAGGTCTTAGAACTTAGTGGAGAAACCCTTGTTGGTAAGCACAGAGGTAAGACACTTCTTGTAGTTGGTGACCAGGTTTGCACACATCTCAGGAGGGATTTTGGTCCTCTCTTCTTTATGGATCTTCTATAAATCCTTAAGGTTTCTTGGCTGTCTCTTGACAACTCGAAGTTTTAGTTTGTGCCATAAATTTTCTATAGAATTAAGGTCGAGAGACTGGCTAGGTCAATCAGTGACCCCCCCATCTCTCCCCACTAAGCACCAGGACCCCCCATCTCCCCTAATTGAGCAACAGTGCTTCTTTCTGTCTTCCTTAAAGACAAAGCTGCATTCTTTTAGGTATGTATGCTGGGTCAGAGCCAGGGCTGGTAGGCTGTAGGGGGCCCCATGATTTGTAACAGCAGCCACGAATGCGCCTATGATAAAAATTAGAAACCCTTAATTTATTTGTAAGTTGACAAAATCCGCAGGGGATCAAATCATTATTTTCCCCACTGTAGCTTCACAGGCAGCATCACCAGGATAAGGATGGTAGCTGTTTCAGTTCCATACTGACTATGTTGCAGCTATTGTTTGTAGATCTGAAATGACACAACACTACTTTTTATACATCAGTTCATTTATTATATATATGTAAGAGATGAGTTTATAGCTGTGTTTTGGGAAGCCAAATACTGCTTCGATCCTGTCTAGTTTATTACATAGGTTATTATATTTGTCTCTGCAATTTGTTTTTCATGTGTTTAGTTTTATTTTATACTGAGTGGCCATGATTTGTACTGTGAATCAAAATTTCTCATCTTTTAGCTGCTAAAGAAAAATGACCAAGTGCTAAAAGAGAATGAGGGGTGTAAGAGTTTACAAGCAGCTGGAAATCTGTTAGCTGCCTGCTATTGGATAATTTCACATTAGAGTACTAACCACTACATTTTGTTCGTATTATTTTTTGTTCTTGTAATAAAATGAAATATTTTGTAAAATTCCTGCTGTTACCGATGGTGATAGTGGGAAAGAGCTCTCCTTTAGAATGAGTTCATTCTGTCTATCTATGCAAATTGTGCATTCTTATATAGACTTTTTTTTTTAATACTCAGGTCTCCACAATATTGTCATGAGCATTAAACCATGAAGTGTTACTGTAGGGGTGATGGTATGTACTTGATGTGCAGAGCTCCTACTGGACTGAACAGGCTGATAGTCTGGAACCTCCAGAGATAGTGGCTAGGTTGTATGTGTTTTTCTTTTTTTTTTTCAATGCAGTCTTGTAATTGCTTTGGAAGTCTTGACCTTCACATTCCCCTCCCTTTCTCAATTAAGCAGTACTCTAGTGTAACAAGAACAAAGCTTTCCTTCAAATAATGTGTCTGTAAATTGGGGTGGACTCGGCTTAGCTTGTGTTTTTATTGATTTATAGTCTGAAAATGATTTTAAAATTGCTGGCTGATCTACACCTATTATTATACATGTTGCCAAGATGGTGAACTGGTTTCTTGAGGAAGAGATCAGATGGGAACTTTTGCATTCATTAGCTGAAATAGTTTTTAGTTTTTCTATAGCTCTTCAATAGTGATTATTTGTAAACGCAACACAAAATTCCACATGACAGCACCATGGATGATCAGTGCCATTTGACAGCACCATGGATGATCAGTGCCATTTCTATGTCTCATATCTATGGAGGCCTGTAGTTATTGTAGACATACTTTTGGGGATTAATGAGCAGCTGGGCAAGGTAGAAACAGTTTCCCATTTTTCCTCCTAATGAAGAGATGCTGGCAGCATCTGGTCTTCCTCTCTGTACTGATATTACAAAAAAATATATATACATAATTCTTTACAAGGTTTTCTTAAGACTGATTGCACCTGTGCATCCAATTGCCCTCTATTTGTATAGCCACGCTTAGAAAAGTTTACTTCACGTGTTCTGGGATCCACCATCAGAACCCAAGTTTGTGGAAATAGAAGGATGTGGGCATTAAGAACTTCTGCTTATTCCTTCTTTTTTAATTTATAATTTCATATACGCTTTTCACTTTCACATTAGGGAAATGGGGGGTGTGAATGTACAGTGTGTGAAGCACTGCATAAATTGTCAGGACCATATAAATACCCATAATAAATAAATACAGTTATGCTGGAGATGGTTTTGTCATAGGAGGAGAGGGTAATTTGTAGTTAGAGGTTCCCTGTTCCTTACCAACTCTTGATTTAAGCCAACCGCAGACCGTTCGAATCTCGGCCAGTTCAGCAGGAGCCAGCTGAGATTCAAACCATGCATGGGCAGGCTGAATGTATCCAAGTTGATCAAACGATCAACCTGGGCATGGCCAGCCTGCTCGGGGGGAGGGATTCCCCTGTCAACAACCCTTGGTTGCAGGAAAGAAATTCACTCTGTCTTTGGCTTACCTTAGAGCAAGGTAGGCTTAGATTTTATTTAACCATTAAGCCCCTTCCACTGTTGCAATATGGACACACCCATCCTGCAGCGCGTCTTGCCACACACATCAATATTGGGTACGCAAGGGGAAAAAGGTTGGGAAGCATTGCACTAGAGATATATACAGGGGACTCTTTTCTTCCTGTACAGTAAAATTTTGAGTATGGCAGGAAGTGACTGTTAAAGGACAACATGAAACATATTTATTGTTGCTGGATAAATGCTGTGTGTGAGTGGTAGGTATAATAAAACTGCCTTAGGAAAAATATTAACCTTAACAGGACAGTTGTGTAGCCTGTGAATGGTTACTAGAAGAAACCAGGGCTTTCTGTTATTCAATGTGCAATACTGATTGGACTGAGCTCTCTAGAGCCTGCTATACGTCTGTAAATATTAGCAGTTTCAAAGTAATAGTCCACTTTTGTTTGACAGCTGAGAGTTTGTAAGCTGGGGTTAAAGTTTTTGAAGTGTCCACAGTCCTTAGTGAAAAATGATCAATATTTCCTTCTTGAATGTACAAAATGCAATGACAGCAAGAAGGAACCTCTTTGCAGCCAATCCAATCAAATAAGAGATAACTTTTAATTGGTTGCTTTGAGCAATATATGTTTAGCAATCAGTTGGAGAGGCAGGTAAATGATGTCATGAAGCCCCATCTCCACCATTCCCTAAATGGTGGAGATGCGATACAACAGACTCTCTCTATATCTGTGAGTAGAGGGAGAGTCTGCTGTACTGTTGCTGGAACAAAGTGCAACTTACTGAACTTGGTACATGCTGCTGCAGTATATCACAGCCTAGCAGCCGGTCCATTCTGGCATGCAAATAATTCTATTGGTCCAAGCTGGCTAAGCTAGTAAACCTGAAATTCTCTTTAAATATAACATGAATGCTAAAATTCTAAGCGAAAGTGGGTGGCAAAGATAATGAGCATGACAGATGAACGACGATATCTGTCCCTGAAATTCTGACAGGTGTATGTAAAGCTAGGGGATGATCTCATCTGCAATGAACTATTTAAAACGAATATTTCAGTTTTGCATGAATAGGTCCCTTTAAATATTTTGTACAGTGACCAGTTGAATTGGCATGAAATGACCTTGCCTTTCCCCTTCAGCAAAAAAAGTTAAATTGACATATTGGAACAAGGCAGGTAATAAATACTATTTGCTAATGTATTTGATTTCATTTTACAGTGCTGTCTCATATCATCAAATTAAAGTGGACAAAAACACTTCAGGGTATATTAATAAAAACAAAAAATAAAAAAAAATCTGTATGTATGTCCCTAGTATTCGCTCAACCATAATTAATTATCTCCATATTTCATCTAATTTAATAAATCTATGGTCGTAGCTTCATTTTTTGCCCATAATTTATTTCCCTGAAATACCTCAATCAGGAAAGTACCACATTGTGGCAACTAAATGGAGCTAATGATCATAAGGAAATAATCATTAGACAAAATACGTGTTTAATCTGTTATGGCTGGGAGAATGCTTGTAGCATTTGTTCAGCAAAAGTTTTAAAACATACTCCTGCAAAAAGATAATTGAAATCATTTGTTTAATTTTTGATTAGATATACAGTATGTTGTTGTTTAGGCTGCTGCATTTTACTAGTGTTGCTGTTTTAAGTGATAATTAATAAATATTTTCCATAAACTAAGGCGTGTTTCTTGTATTTTCTAAAAATTATATTTTATTTGAAACAGCTTTCTAGAATTTCGACTTGCCATCAAGGTCATGGAAGAGGACATTTTTTGTCAAGACATATAAATAATCACATACCTTCTAGTATCAGACAGGCAAGCTAATACAAAAACTAGCTGAGAGATAATGACCAATAGAAGGGGGACACATATTTAACCAAGGGGGGAGAATGTGTCCAAGGGCCAGCTATGCCAGGGCTGGATTAACGTAGGGGCTATTGGAGCTTCAGCTCGTGACCCTACCTTAACCACTTCCCGACCAGCGCACGACGATGTACGTCGACAGAATGGCACGGGCAGGCATATTGGCGTACAGGTACGTCCAATATTCAATGCCGCCCTGCCATCGGGAGCGCGCCGGCGGCGGCACGCTCCCGCGCTGGTTGGGACCCCCGTGAGTCCGGTCGCGGGACCCGCGGACTCGATCGCCGCGGGCATCCCCGCGATCGTCTCACGGAGCGGCCGAATGGAGGAAATGCTGTGTAAACAACATTTCTCCATTCTGCCTAGCAACTAGTGACGCTGATCTCTGCTCCATGTGAGCATCACATGGAGCAGAGATCAGTGTTCACTAAATGAAAGCCCAACCCCCCCACAGTTAGTAACACACCCCTAGGAACACTTAACCCCTACACTGCCACCCACTGGTTAACCCTTTCACTGCCAGTGTCATTTACACAGGAATCACTGCATTTATATAGCAGTGATTACTGTATAAATGACAGTGGTCCCAAAAATGTGTCAAAAATGTCCGATGGGTCCCCCACAATGTCGCAGTCACAATAAAAATCGCTGATCGCCTCCATTACTAGTAAAAAAAATAATAATAAAAAATTATTAATAAAAATGCTATAAAACTATCCCTATTTTGTAAACGCTATAACTTTTGCGCAAACCAATCAATAATCGCTTATTGCGATTTTTTTTACTAAAAATATGTAGAAGAATACGTATCGGCCTAAACTGAGGGAAAAAAATATTTTTTTATATATTTTTGGGGGATATTTATTATAACAAAAAGTAAAAAATAATGTGTTTTTTTCAAAATTGTCGCTATATTTTTTGTTATAGCGCAAAAAATAAAAACCGCAGGGGTGATCAAATACCATCAAAAGAAAGCTCTATTTGTGGGAAAAAAGGACGTCAATTTTGTTTGGGAGCCACGTCGCACGACCGCGCAATTGTCAGTTAAAGCGACGCTGTGCCGAATCGCAAAAAGGGGTCTGGTCTTTGACCAGAAAATTGGTCCGGTCTGCAAGTGGTTAATATAGGCCCAGCCACCCAAAAAGAACAGACTGCTCATGGAAAGCAATGGGTCAACGGGAAGAGATCTCCCCTGAGGAGCCCTGTATTCCGCATGCACCACCTGGGCAGGGTGGTGGGGTTGATAATGTGCCTCATGTGAGCAGTCCTAATAGAAGCCTGGGGCACACCCATGCAGGGCTCTTACAGAAGTCTGGGGCTTCTATAGTATTAGGCCTGCGCGGCTGCACTCTTTAGGCTCAGAGTGCATGCCGATGCATGGCCCTTACGGAAACCTGGCAAATCAAATGCCAGGCTTCCCTAGTGTTATGCCTGTTAGCCTGTGCCTTTTTGAGCTTAGGCGCACGCCAGCACAGGCTCTTGGAAATGCAGAAGTGTGCCGAATAAAAGGTCCACCAAAACTCTCAGCACCAAGCACATAATGCTTTAACTCCAGCCCTGAGCTTTTAATTCCCAAGGTGGTATATCACCCACGGTATGGATGTGTACTTCTACCAGCACACATTGTAAACTTTGGGAAATCCTGAACTTAACAATTTTTCTACATAGCATTTTGAACACACTACCAAATGTTTTTAGTGGTGCCAATAAAGGAAATTGGTCAACAAGGTGCTTGACCCACATATACTGTACAGGCTTACTCAAACAAATATAGTGTTTGGAGAAAAAACCTTTGCTGCTCATGTGATTGTATTCCAATTTTTACCAGCATTTTTCCTAATTACAACACAGGGTCTGAGCAGCTAATAGCAGTAAGCTCCCACACGGAACTCAGAAGCAGGTAGGATTCTGCAATGGCATTGCCAAAATCCTTGATATGTAAGTGACCTAAAGAAGACTTTTAATTTAAAGTGGAGTTTCACTTCATGAATCCAGTCATCTGGCCCTCAGTTTGGGTCTCCAAATCTCTTAATGGTGGTTTTAAATGGTAATATTGTCACTGAGAACTATTGAATTCATGGACAGTATTTTTTTAATCATTGGGACTTTAAAGGTACACTAAATTCAGTCTCATAAAATCAGTAATTTATTATTTAAATCGGCTAAAAGTCACCCATATAATAACCTGGATATGTTGATAAGGCTGAATACAGACCCAAAAGATAAATGAAAAAGGAAAAACAGGTAATCTTCTCCCTTCAAGATAAACGTGATTCTTATCCTTTTAAAACAAAACTCATAACACGATCACTACAATCAAAGTATTATGCCTGTATGTATACAATTTTCAAATATATATGAATGTGCAAATATATATAATAAATGTGCAAAATAATGCATCAATTATCACAAACAATTGGCAAATCAATATACACTATATATCAATCAATATACACTATATTGCCAAAAGTATTGGGACACCTGCCTTTACAAGCACATGAACTTTAATGGCATCCCAGTCTTTGGTTCTAAGGGTTCAATATTGAGTTGGCATACCCTTTGCAGCTATAACCCATCTCTCCCCACCAAGCACCAGGGCCCTTCACCTTTCCCCACCAAGCCCCAGGACCCCCATTGCTCCCCACTAAGCACCAAGACCCCCCATCTCTACCCACTAAGCACCAGGGCCACCCATCTCTCCCCACTAAGCACCAGGACCCCCCATCTCTCCCCACTAAGCACCAGGGCCACCCATCTCTCCCCACTAAGCACCAGGACTCCCCATCTCCCCTAATTGAGCACCAGTCCTCCTTGAAGACAAAGCTGCATTCTTTTAGGTAGGTATTCTGGGTCAGATACTCTAGACCAGGGATATGCAATTAGCGGACCTCCAGCTGTTTCAGAACTACAAGTCCCATGAGGCATAGTGAGACTCTGACAGCCATAAACATGACACCCAGAGGCAGAGCCATGATGGGACTTGTAGTTTTGAAACAGCTGGGTCCGCTAATTGCATATCCCTGCTCTAGACTAATCATTCTCAGTGATAAAAGTTGACTATTTTCATTTGAATTTCCTTACAAAAAAAAGATGAAAGATGTGTGAGATGCATAAACATGCATGTTTGGTAGTTCCAATAAAGATGATTATACACCACTCAAAAAAATAAAAATATTTTAGGTAGTCAGCTCACGAGTCAACATCAACCGTCCCATGTCAATGGTCAGTGTAAATCTTCATTTTTGGAATGCAATTGAGTAACATACAACTATTAAAATATTTGCAGATTTCTATATATACGGTCACAAGTCTTTTCTAGTGTTTGCCTATGTGACGTTGGATGTGCCCAACCACTCCTTAGTAAAAAGAATCAAGCATCATTCACACTTGTCAGGAATGTTTTATCCTCTACAGTGGCATTCTTTCCTCTGTACAATGTGTACACACTTGCTTCATTAGTTTGTGTTAAGGTGAGCAGGCGCTGAAAGAATTCATTTTCAACCTGCTTCTGGTGAAGTGGCCAACGTAATAGAGAGTGAACAGTAGTCTGTACATTAGAACAACCATAATAACATCAATTTTGTTAGCTTTTTTGCCAGGCACTAGTTGTATTTTTGTTTAATTTATGGGTTTAATCAAACGCCAGATACTCCTTCATTACAGGTAAATTAGAATAGTCTCTCAACACAAGCACACAACATCATATTGAAAAGAAGACAAAATGTTCCCGGTAAAAGTCTTTTTTTCTTGTAACAACTTGCCAATTTTGCCACTAAAGTACATTAACGTCATCAGCCAACATGGGCAGCTTAACCACTTGCTTACTGGGCCCTTTTACCCCCTTCCTGCCCAGGCCAATTTTCAGCTTTCAGGGCTGTCGCATTTTGAATGACAGTTGCGCGGTCATGCAACGCTGTACCCAAATTTAATTTTTCGCATTTCCACACAAATAGAGCTTTCGTTTGGGGGTATTTAATCACCACTGGGGTTTTTTATCTTTCGCTAAACAAAAAAAAAAATTTGAAAAAAAAACTAACATTTTTTAAGTTTGTTATAAAATTTTGCAAACAGATAATTTTTCTCCTTCCCTGATAGGCTGCACTAATAAGGCAACACTGATGGGCACTTATTTGGAGGCACTGATGGGTACTGATAGATGGCACTGATGAGCAGCACTGATAAGTGGCACTGATAGGTGGCACTGGTGGGCACTGATTAGCAGTACTGATGGGCACTGGTAGGTGGCACTGGTGGGCATCAATTAGCAGTACTGGTGGGCACTGAGGAGACATATGTCCTGTAACAGAAGTCGGTTAACAGCTTTCTTCTTTTTTTCTCATGCTGTCAGTGTGAGGAAGAAAAAAGCTGATGACTGGCTTCTGTTTACTTCCGTGATCAGCTGACATTGGCTGGCAGATAATCATGTGGTAAAGGGCCACTGTGATTGGCCCTTTACCCCGATCTGTAATCAGCTGAGTCCCAAAGACTCTGCAATTGCAGAGCGCACCATCCGTGCTCCGCAGGGGGCATGCAGGCAGACCTCCATGGATGCCCTCCTGGCATTTTAAGCATCTTTCGGCTATAGCAAGGGCGCCAAGGGGTTAATGAAGAATTCGGCAACCAAATGCCACCTCAGTCAGGATGATCCACAGTATAAATGCTGGATGCATAGTAACTTAGCTGTGGTTGGCTTCTTTTCTACACATTCAATCTCTAAAGCTGGCCATAGATGGATCGAATCTCTGCTGGTTCAGCAGGGAAGACCAAGATTCAATCCCTCTATGGACAGGCTGCTTGTATCCAAGTTGATCCATTAATTGATTTTGACGCAACCAGCATGTTGGATTTCTAGAATGTGATTATTTCCAGCGGTTATACAAAATGCATGATACTTTTTCCCAATAAACTGTAATGCAGCATGGTAATGGGAATGAGTCCTATAGAAAATAATACATTTTCCACTTGTTAACTGGCAAACAAAGCTGCAGTAGTAGGAAAATATACCTTCCTACATGCTGCATTTTTGTGAGTTGCCCTGAAAAGCCCAATCAGTTAAACAAGATTCTTCAAAAATTTGATGCAATGTCTGAAAAAAATAAATGACAACAAGATAAATGTGAGCAAGCCCTTAGTAGACAGGATGTAGTGTTAACTTTAACTCCCTTTGGTAAATAATCTTTGTTGATAAAGCTCAAGATTATAGCAGATTTGATTATGGCACAAGTCTACAGAACTAGTAACCTGCTAATTCAAACAGGAGTTTAAGATAACTCTGAGTTCGCAAAGTTCACAAATGTTTACCATTGAAAATTGCTTGCAGTCATGTCAGGCAGATAAAACTTGACAGCTGAATGTAAAAAGCACAAGAGTCCTCCTGAGGCTATGATAACCTTGTCAGTGTAAATCACCTATGCATAAGAAGCATAGTATAGCAAAAGCTTTCTAAGTCAAGTTCACAAATATTACCTGTTTGAAATGTGTTTAACTATTCATTGTACTGGTGTTACGGCTGGTACACACTGGCCGAATATCGTCCAGTTCAACAAAAATCAGGCGACATTTGTCCAGTGTGTACAGCAGTCTGTCCGGCTTCTTTCAAACGGGCATGCTGGAAAACCAGCAGCAGATCAGCCAATGGCTGAGAGCACTGGCCGGTGTGTTCTGGCAGGGGGGCAGTCCCCCTGTCAGAACACAATAGCTTAGATCGGTGTACTAACATTGCATATTTAGTACAGCAAGCTCCTCCTGAGCTGAAATAAAACTTATAGTGTGTCCCAGGCATTAGACATTTATTTACGAAAGGCAAATCCACTTTGCACTGCAAGTGCACTTGAAAGTGCAGTCACTCTGAATCGAAGGGGTAGATCTGAAATGAGTGGAAGCTCTGCTGATTTTATCATCCAATCATGTGCAAGCTAAAATGCTGTTTTTTATTTTCGTAGCATTTTCCCCCTCGGATCTACAGCGACTGCCCTTCCAAGTGCACTTTTGGTGCACTTTAAAGTGCACTTGCAGTGTAAAGTGGATGTTCTTTTAGTAAATAACCCCCCATGTGTAGTTGTCAGTTGTCCTAGTCCAAACTTCCCCTTTTCAGCATTTAAAATGGCTGTATAATCCTCAAGATTCTCTTGATGGTAATAATAGCTTGTGTCAACAAGCACAAGGCAGTTAAAAAAAAAGCTTGCATTTGTTGGTTGCATAGGTATCCACCAATTAGTCAATATAGTAGAATAGGTAGAACCTCCTTTTGCCTGTAATTACCGCTAAGACTTTTGAAGTTAGTCTCTACCTCCTTTTAACATCTGAATATAGGACGCTTTACCTAATCTAGTTGGGACAAGGTCAAGGTTGGAACGGGGCTGCAAGTTATTGCATGTTTATGGGCTAGATTTGTGTTTATTGTTAGGATCAGTGTAACCATTAGTGCGTACCAGGCTTAAGTGGGATATGAGCAACATGTATAAATAAATACAGCGCCTTGAAAAAGTATTCATACCCCTTGACATTTTCTAAATTTTGTCATGTTACAACCAAAAACTTAAATGTATTTTATCGGGATTTTATGTAATAGCCCAACACAAAGTGGCACATAATTGTGAAGTGAAAGGAAAATGATAAATGGTTTTCATTTTTTTTTACAAATAAATATCTGAAAAGTGTGGCGTGCATTTGTATTCAGCCCCCTTTATTCTGATATAGATTAACTAAAATCTAGTGGAACCAATTGCCTTCAGAAGTCACTTAATTCATAAATAGAGTCTGTCTGTGTGTAATTTAATCTCAGTATCAATACAGCTGTTCTGTGAAGCCCTCATAGGTTTGTTAGAGAACCTTAATGAACAAACAGCATCACAAAGGCCAAGAAACACACCAGACAGGTCAGGGATAAAGTTGTTGAGAAGTTTAAAGCAAATATCCCAAGCTTTGAACATCTCATGGAACACTGTTCAATCCATCATCCGATGGAATGGAAAGAGTATGGCACAACTGCAAACCTACCAAGACAGGCCAGGGAAGGAGATCATTAATCAGAGAAGCAGCCAAGAGGCCCATGGTAACTCTGGAGAAGCTGCAGACATCTACAACTCAGGAGGGAGAATATCAGTCATGCACTCCACAAATCTAGCCTTTATGGAAGAGTGGTAAGAAGAAAGCCATTGTTGAAAGCAAGCCATAAGAAATCCTGTTTGCAATTTGTTAGAAGCCACGAGGGGGACACAGCAAACATGTGGAAGAAGGTGCTCTGGTCAGATGAGACCAAAATTGAAATTTGTGGTCTAAAAGCAAAATGCTATCTGTGGTAGAAATCTAAAACTGCACATCACCCTGAACACACCATCCCCACCCGGAAACATGGTTGGTGGTGGCAGAATCATGTTGTGGGGATGCTTTTCTTCAGCACGGACAGGGAAGTTGGTCAGAATTGATGGGATGATGGATGGAGCCAAATACAATAATCTTAGAAGAAAACCTGTTAAGCCCCATACATACTATCAGATTTTCTGCTGGGTTTTTCCTTTGTATTTACCAAAACCATGTAGTAGAAGGGTCTGCCTGATTGCAACCACATTGAAACGCCTAAGGATTGACCTCATATTATATGGTTTTAGTAAATCTGAAGGAAAAACTCAGCAGAAAATCTGATAGTGTGTATGGGGCTTTAGAGTCTGCAAAAATTTGGTACTAGGGCGGAGGTTCAACTTCCACCAGGACAACAACCCTAAACATACAGCCAGAGCTACAATGGGATTTTGACCAAAGCATATTCATGTGTTAGAATGGCCCACTCAAAGTCCAGACCTAAATTCAATCATGAATCTGTGCACAGCAGTCTGACAAAGTTTAAGCTATTTTGCAAAGAAGAATGGGCAAACATTTCACTCTCTAGATGTGCAAAACTGGTAGAGACATAGCCAAAAAAGACTTGCAGCTGTAATTGCAGCGAAAGATGGTTCTACAAAGTATTGACTTGGATGGCTGAATACAAATGCACGCCACACTTTTCAGATATTTATTTATGAAAAAAATTGAAAACCATTTATCACTTTCCTTCCAATTCACAATTATCTGCCACTTTGTGTTGCGCTATCACATAAAATCCCAATAAAATACATTTACGTTTTTGGTTGTAACATGAGAAAATCTGGAAAATTTCAAGGGGTAGGAATATTTTTTCAAGGCATTGTAAGTGGTCCATATAGTGAACTTGGTGTTGAATTATTCTTAATTTAAGAACATCACAGAGGACAAGAGGGCACACTTTACGTCTGAAGGAAAAAAAGATTTAATCTCCAAATACAGAAAGGTTTCTTCATGGTAAGAGCTGTGAAAATGTGGAATAGACTCCCTCAAGAGCTGGTTCTTTCCAGCTCAGTAGATTGCATTAAAAAAGGCCTGGGTACATAATATAGATGGATACTAACATTTAAAGGTGTAATGTTTATGCAGAATCACTGTGACCCGTAACCCCATTCTCCGGATGCATGCTGGGGGAGGGGCTGTACCAGGAAGTCAGTCACAGTGATAGCCTAAGATTGTACAGGAAACCTGGATACCAAAATAAAGTACTAGTTTGTACCAGACACGTTATCTATGTTTCCTCAGCCAATAGAAGCATAGAGGTGGTATTCTTGTAGGGAATAAGGGGCGGGGAGACACATTCTTTTGTGAGACTTTTACTGCAGCTTTTGTCCTGTAAGCATGTCTCCCTTTTGTGGGCCACATCAGAAATAAATTGTCTGCTTCTCAATACATCTGGAGTTTTGACTGATCACAAGACAAGATTCCTAAAATTTTTGGTTCTTCGAGCCGGAAACAACAAGTTGGTTTTTGGATCCATGGGCCCCGATAAAACTTCGGTGAGTATTGGACTTTGAAGCTCACTGAACAATTTAAGGCCCCCCATTCAATGTTATTGGTGAAAAAGGGGCAGAGGCTTGGATCTGAATTCCACTGTCTGTTTCCGAACTTAGTGTGATCCAGTCCAGGTGTTTGAGAGGTAAGATAATTTAAATTGTTCTTAATTCTTTCTAATGCCGCGTACACACGGTTGAATTTTATGACGTACTTAGTCCGTTGAAACACATTTCAACGGACAATCCGCTCGTGTGTGGGCTTCAGCAGACTTTTTCAGCGTGCAGTCCGGAGTACTAAGAATTTCGGTTTGCACAACAATCTTTCCGTCGTACTTTGGTTTCAGCGGACAATATGGTCGTCAGTATGCTAGTCTGACGGACTAAGAATGGCGCATGCCCAGAAAGGATTTACAGGGCGGAAGCGCTCTGTCTTGTAAAACTAGTGTTCGTATTGAAGCTAGCATATTCGTCATGCTGCTAATTTTGTGTTTTTTTAATATAGCACATTCTTTTCTTCTTCATAATGCAAGAAAAGTGAAGTTGCTTTGCTGCTTATATTCACACAGAGTTATCACAAATGTCTTTATTCATCCTCATCCTATGATTAATATTCCAATTCGAGAATAAATTAAAAAAACAAAAACGGACGAATTAAGCTGAAGTCTGAAAAGCGCGAATCGTCTCTAACCAAACTTCCACTAACGCAAAGTCAGCAGAAGGAGCCCAAAGGGTGCTTTGCTGTGTCTTGGACTTCCTATTTCTAGTCCCGTCGTATGTGCTGTACGTCACCGCGCAAGCTTTCGGCGGACTGTTTGTGTATCCGTGTGTGGCCATGTCCGTTCGGTAGAAAGTACGCCGGATTGTCCGCCGGATTGTATGACGGACTAAGTACGTCATACAATTCGACCGCGTGTACGCGGCATAAGAGTCTCTTTTTCTCTTTCTGTTTGTGTAAGAAGTGAGTGTAGAGAAGTAAAATGTAATGTAAATGTAGTGGAAACTCTACATACTCACAGGGGCGTTTCTTAATGAATAGCAAAGTCTTTGTGTAATATGTGAATCAGTATCCCTTCTCCAAAAGGGTGTGTATAGCGGAGATATGTATTTTTCATCCAAGGCATTTCAAACGTACTTTCAGGAGTAGAAATTGAAGAATCCTTTGTCCGTACAATAGTTGGTTTATTGTTCAGAAAGACAAGCAAAGACAAGATTGACATCTGGTAACATATGGCATGGTGATGGCTTCTAAGGTGGTACTTCTGGTGTTACATTTTCATAGTATAGCGTCCTTCTCTTCCCACCGATCTCCTCTCTCTCATAATCCTACCCCATTCTTATACTCTTCAAGATGTTATGTCAGCATATTTTAATAACACCCACATTTGCATATATACCCAATATGGTTCAGTCTATAGATAAGTAACATAACTCCACCCATTGTCCTGACTAGTAACTCAAAAATATAAATACCTACTCAGCAAATCCCCTCCTCCCTATACGATCTGCTGTTGTGTGACCTTCAGAAACCATCACTTACCACCGAACATATAACTTACATATATTTTCAGAAACTTTTAGCACTTAAAATATTAATTACATCAAAAACTTTTAACAATTCCCCCTCAATGCACTATATTCAACAAATAATAAGTGCATTCATCTTAAATAATAAATGTCTCTGATTTTTTATTTTATTTTTTGCAAACAAATACAATAAACATTAATACAATACACATTAATACATTTTAGTGAGTCAGATATTGTACATAAACATTTTCAAAAATTCTGAGATGTTTCTATGAAAAATATTTAACTATTTCATTCCATTATATGACACACTCTCTATGTGTATTCTTATCTGTGAAACCACTGACCTACTGACCTTTAGTCATAAACTCATGGAGAACAACTGGTACCAAAATGACATTCACACAACTTAAATATTACCTAAATCACTCACACTTCATTTATGGCCCTTTCATACACATTTTGAATCAATTGCTCCAGATGTACCATAGCTAATCACTGGATCAGATAAACCAGAAGTAATTTTCTGACTAAAAATACTTGTCATAATTTTTTCCACCTTTTTTCATTTCTTCCTTAATCAATTTATAAAATTGTTTCATTCTAACCCTAATACAGATTTGAAACAAAATACATAAAAACTTTCCCATTAGTTGATTGTCATATTTTATATATTCTATCATTCTATTTATTTTTAAATTTATTTATCCATCTATCCATGATCAGCAAGCAACTTTTTCTATTTTTTTTTTTTAAACATTCCAAAATTATTTAAATTCAACAATAACTTTGTTTAGACACATTGAAATCCTTTTCTTCATATACTCTAATTATACCTTTTTGTCTTTCCTATTATCTTATTACTATCATCATTATTCAGATAATTCATAAAAAAATTCTTGTGAGAATCACATCCTAACTCCCCCTCACATAATGATCGACCGATCAATATGTCGCTTTTGATGCAAGTCCATATGAATAAATCATTGAAATTCACCAAAAAATGATAGTCCTTGATAACATAATCAAAAAATAATAATTTTTGAAAAAACAAGAAATAATAACACATAGAAATATAGTTGTGCTTGTTGCATTGTCATGGAAGAATTAAAAAAAAACTAAATAAAAAATAAAATAAAATCATTTTCTTTAAATTTAGAAATGAAAGATATATCTATAAAAGAAAATGAAAACAAGTATCAAATTCTTTTAAAAACTATGTTTTCCTAAATAATTTTCATTAATCAATGTAAACCATTTTAGAATGATAATCCTTTATGTGTTTACCCATTTTATTTTTATTTTTAACAATTATTATTTTTATTTTTAACAATTATTATTTTTATTTTTAACAATTATTTTTATTTTTAACAATACTTTTGAAACAAAAACTATAATCCCAATGTACCTTAAAAATAACAAAATAATCTTCCCAACTGATATCCCAGTTGACATCTCTGTTGACATCCTTGGTACCTTCAGATCTATAATTCTTAACCATAACTTTAGCTACTGGAATAAATTACTAAACATACTCATTAGAAGTAGAAATCTCATTCAAGACATCATTTCTATTTAAATTTAGCAAAGGCCTAGCCATGTTTTGTGAACAAACTTCTGAAATACCTATACCTGTTGTTTGCAAAATTTTCAACCACACAACTTTCTATACAACAGATAATATAAAAAAACTAAGTATGCCAATCTTAAAAGATTGTCATTAACTCAAAAAGTTAACAAACCCTATATTTAGAAAATAATAAAGTTTTTTTTTTTTTAAACTATAGCAGGTAAATAAGTCACCCAATATTTACCTTTATCATCTTAACCAATACTATTCATACGTTCTACAATACCTGAGTACTTAAGATGATAAGAAACAAAAACTTTACTAAACCTAAAATTGCATACATGTCCTTCACTACCTGTCCTATAAAATTTTAAATCATTAACTGATTCCATGGTTTGAAATCCAACCCCAATGGAATATGACATAAGTTCACAACTTAGCTTTTATAAAAAATATTATTTTTTCTAGAATTATCTCAATTCATTTATCAAAAAGAAACATTAACTAAAAAAACAATATCCTTGTAATCCTCCTGTAGCAAGTGAAAAAACTAATATAAATCAATCTATATAGATTTGCCAAATCCCTCAATACTTTGTAGTATCAGGTTAAGCCTCTTTCACTTTAGATAATTCTATAAACAAATAAAACAATTTTCAGAAGTTTGATGACAAAGTGTTCTAAAATGAGTAGTTCAGAATTTTTTTCATTAGCTAAAACAAAAATCAATCAATCAGGTACCTGGATATGCAAAAAGGAAATATTTTCATTTAAAAATTACTCTATCCATTATTGTTGGAATCAATTATTTTTACAATAAATTTTATCTCCTTTATCAGTCTGTACTGATTGTAACTAAGACAACATGTCATAGTCCCCCTCTTTATCCTGTGACTAATATTAAATCTTGTAAAATATGATCTTGCCAGATTACTGTTTTTTTCTCTACACTGACAATTTATTTTAATTTTGTAAAAGAACATTAATTTAGGTTGGGCTTTCCTAAATATTCTGTTTCTGAAAGAAATTTGATCATGTTGAAATTTCTTTTCAGAACCCAGCATTCCCCTCATACAGTATGATTGAATGAACCACACCTGCTCTGTCACTGACTGCTAAACCAACACATGGCAGTCTTAAATTCAGCTTTCAATGCGTCCACTAAAAGTTGAAAAAGTGACTTTCTCATGATTAATTTACACAACTGTGGCTCTGTCCCTCACACTACAACTGATCTTTTTAACATCCAATTGCCATTAGACAAAGCTGTGTGTATTGACACCTCCTGTTTTCCTTGAAATAACACCTTTAGTGTAACATAAGATGTTTTTCAAAACAAATGGTGCTAAACCCACAATGTCTCATATCTGTAGCATTGGACAATGCACCCTTAACACATTTATTTATAAATACCAATGAAATTGTCTCATCATCCACATACAACTTGAATTTACAATGGCTGAGAGAGATCTCTATATTTATAAGGGCTTTCGTCAGATCTTCAAATGTTTTTATATAAGTTATCTTTTGTTATTAAAAATATATTTGTCCTACATTAAGCCTATATAATTCATTAAAATTTACTCAGACAGATACTTTGTCTGCAAAAATCTCAATGAACTCTCGAAAAAAGTTATTAAGGCCTAAAAAATCGTATTTTTCAAAACAATTACTTTTAGTAAGTAATGATACCTTTTAAATATATATTTTCCTCATCAGTGAACCCTCTTCCAAGTATCTGTAAAATTTAACACAAAAATGTATTGTGCTTTGATCCATAAAAGTGAAAAAATGTCATGGCATGACTGACCAATCTGTAACTTGATCTGCATCTCTCTGTTGGTAATACACTCACATGTCACATACTCTTCAGAGAATGATCTGTTACTGACAGTCTTGGCTACCATGGTTTGTACACCCTACACTGTACAATTCGGTAACAATCTTGTTTCTCGTTTTTTAAAATGTTTAACCTTTTTATCACTTTTTAAACATATTTTGTTTGTATATCTGCGAGAAATCATGTACACCATGTTATATGACTTTCCTGATTATAATAATGACAAAAAATTGTTTAGAAGACAATCTCGTGAAACTCACAGATTGGATCCTACCCAATGACCTGCGATTGACCATTTCCCAGAGAAAACTCCTCCCACAACAAAAGTCCTTACTTTTACCAGAAATACTAATTTACAAAAACTTTTAACAATAATTATTTTTACAATTTTTTAGATTGAACAAAAACTTTCATATTTTAATATTTTCTCTGGGTAACCTTAAGTAAATTAGAACAATTTACTACTTTTAATTTAATAACTAAATCCAAGTTTGTAAAAATTGCTCAATCCTTAACTTATTATATCCTTCAACCAAATCTTTAGAATTTTGTAAAACACTAAACATCATGTTTTTTTCCATTATCTCAATTTCATACAGTTCTTTCCACAATCTTAATCAATAATTTTTCTCTGAAAACTTTGTTCAGGGCTTAAATATTCATAAAACATATACATGCAGCATTAAACTTAATTTTCTTATTAAAGAACTTCTTTACACTCTGGCATAAATTAATTAATTACCTTACTACTGCATGTATTCCTATATTCCATACATATGAAATATATCAATTTCCCGATCGTACTGAGACTTACTTCTGAGCCTAGAGATGTTAACCATTGCCATATTACCCTTTTATATTAACAAACACACTCACCCCTTGTTAGTATGATAGTCCTGTGTGTACTTAAAATAAAACAAGAGATGAATAATGTCCCTTTAACTTTTGTTGTTCGTTGCTTTATCTTTCTTTTTCTTTTCTTGTAGCTCTTTGCCTTGTTCCTTGAATTGTGTGCTGTAGTGTGCTGTAGTGTCTTGCCTGTTGATCTATTCTTTGCCTTTGTGCTTGGACCTTCCATCTTCAAACATCAAAATCCGACTTCCATATTAGCTCACCCAAAGTGTACATTTGCCTTTGTACCTACAATGGTGACTTTTTCAAATAACGTGAAGTCTTTGTTCCTATTTCAACACTTTTTTCTTCTTGGGTAACAACCCAATATTTTCTTATGTGAGACTCTCTCACCTTCTTAGGAACTAACCTTAGCAGATATCTTCACGTACGTAACTAAATTACGTCTTCACAAAGTTCTGGATTTTCCAAAAATAACTTGAAGTATACTGTCCAACTGGCCTTGTCAATCAACTTCGTAGGCTGTATCTTTTTTTTTTATTTCTGTGTACAGAGAGGTGAGAAAACAACGAGAAAAAACTCACCCTCCACTTTGTCTTTCTGGACCGTTGTCCACATCTGACGCAAACGCCTCCTTCTAGGTTCTTTGATCATTTGTTTCCGAGACTTGAAATTTGTGTTCACATCCCCCCTTTTTCAAGGAGTAGGGAAAAAAATTGATCATTTCGGCTGGCTTGACAATGTAAAAATGGAGTGTAGAGAAGTAAAATGTAATGCAAATGTAGTGGAAACTCTACATACTCACAGGGGCGTTTCTTAATGAATAGCAAAGTCTTTGTGTAATATGTGAATCAGTATCCCTTCTCCAAAAGGGTGTGTATAGCGGAGATATGTATTTTTCATCCAAGGCATTTCAAACGTACTTTCAGGAGTAGAAATTGAAGAATCCTTTGTCCGTACAATAGTTGGTTTATTGTTCAGAAAGACAAGCAAAGACAAGATTGACATCTGGTAACATATGGCATGGTGATGGCTTCTAAGGTGGTACTTCTGGTGTTACATTTTCATAGTATAGCATCCTTCTCTTCCCACCGATCTCCTCTCTCTCATAATCCTACCCCATTCTTATACTCTTCAAGATGTTATGTCAGCATATTCTAATAACACCCACATTTGCATATATACCCAATATGGTTCAGTCTATAGATAAGTAACATAACTCCACCCATTGTCCTGACTAGTAACTCAAAAATATAAATACCTACTCAGCAAATCCCCTCCTCCCTATACGATCTGCTGTTGTGTGACCTTCAGAAACCATCACTTACCACCGAACATATAACTTACATATATTTTCAGAAACTTTTAGCACTTAAAATATTAATTACCTCAAAAACTTCTAACAGTTTGATTTTGGTTCAATGTGTTGTAATTGCCGACATTGGTATTGATCGTATAATATCTAGATGATCCAGTGCTCATAGACAGAGACACTTGGGGACATTGTCTAAGGTAAAAAATTACGTCGCCTGCTGTCCGGACAGATAAAAAAAAGATTTGAGGTATACCGAACGTTGGAGGTTGAGTGCCCGACGATTTAAGCGCTATTTAGTTAAGTGATCTAGAAAGATCACAAGGCTAATTTTTTTTTTCTCTGTGTGTTCACTTTCTCTTTTCTCATGTTTAACCTTTCTGTTGATGTTGCAAGCTCATTGAATAACGGTACTGCTGAGATACGTTATAATTATTTTCTAATTCTCCCTATAGTGTGGGGAGTGTTGATGTTTATATTCTTCTTATATTCCTTTTGTTACCGTGAACCGAGAGTCACTATTCCAGTGTTTTATAGGTTAATGAGAGACCAGACAGACACTGACAATGGGAAGTAATCTTTGTAAGAGAATATCGTGTGCTTGTTTATGCTGTTGCTGTGTCCCTGAGGTGCCGTTAGAAGGAGATAAGAAATTTATGCATAGCAATGACCCAAAGTCTGTTCAATATTGTGCTAAGTGGGAGAGGAAGTTTGGATTTAATGGTAAATTAACTGTGAAAGGGTGTCAGGAGTTGGTGGATAAGCTTAAATTGTTAGGACCCAAAGATCAAAAAAGGTATGGGTTGGAAATGGCGGAGTACTGGCTTCAGCATGCTAGAATTAGAGTAGAAGGGGGGGGCGTGGTCGGATGAGAGAGTGAGTGAGTGAGAGGACGCCCAGGCCTCGTCTCCCTCTGTTCCCTCGCTAGAAGCTAGAAGCTAGAGGCAATGCTTAACTCTGAGTAAAAAGCAGCACATACCATGCCCGTGCTGTCTTTTCTTTTTCTACAATAACCTGCGGTGGCTGCCTGAAGAGGAGTGGTGTCCGTGTTCCTGAGGCTGGCGGTGGAAGATCTCGCGGCGGGTCGAGCTATCGTGAGACTCCTCTACAGTGTCTTCCGTGGAGCAGCGCAGAGCGAACAGCGTCCCCGAAGGTAGCCGAAGGCTGCCGAAGGAAGCCGAGAGGACTCGAAGAGAAGCCACGCCGCTGGTCCGAGTCATCGCGAGACTGTATATGCGGCGCAGTGCGGCGGCGGGCGGTTTGAATCCTGCTTAAAGACCGGAGACCTCGGAAGCCGGAGCAATGGAGTGAAGCACTACAATAGCCTGTGGCAACGGCCCAGGCTAAGCGGTAACACGGGGGAACGAGGGGGGGGGCGAGGAGAGAGCAATATAGCCAAGGCGTAGGTGGCAAGGCTCATTTGGTATGAACACTGGGAATCATCAAGATTATATGCAGATATATGCAGTTAACACCCCCCCCTCCTCCTCCTTACCCGTTCCCTGACTAGTAAAACCCTAACTATTGGCTTGGATTGTTGAAGGTTGAAACAAGGAAGCAAGGGATCAAAGGCACTGTATAACTCAGGTTACTTGGTATTGCACGGCAGCCACACTGAATCAAGGTCTGTGATTACACTGATCCGGAGGTGGGTGAGCACTCGGACCAAGGGCGCTGTGTAATTTGCACTGTATTCCATTGAAACTACACAGAGGTTAGTGAGACTTAAGGGCCCTACCTACCTTTGGTATATAACCTCTATATTATCACTACATTATCAGTCAAACCCCTCCTAGGGGAAGACCATGCTTAGCAAAAGGGCTACGGAGGACTCACTACATAGTGACGGGAATTTAAAAACCCGCGCGGGCAAAGAAAAAGCTAGCCAGGCCTCAGCGGCAGCCGCTGCAAAACTCGAACGTTATGCTCATACAACTTCACCAACCAGGAAAGGACACCATCAGATAGCTGGGCAAGCAAGGTCACAAGGGGCGCCCTCGGATAGGAGAAGCATTAGCCAACTGGCATCAAATCCTATCGCGTCACCTATCGGAAATAAAGCAAACAACTCGGCGCTAGCAGATAACACGGCAATACACAATGCAATAGGCACAGTAATACCTCCATTAATAGGGGAAGGTGAACCTACGCTGCGTGATATATTGGCTGCAGTCAATGAATGTAAAGACTCTATCCGCGGTCTGGATAATCAGCTAACTAGCATTAAGATGGACTTACACTCCATGGGCCAATTGTTGAGCAATACCGTGGAGAGAACCACAGCACTTGAGGAAAGACTAAGCACGATTGAAGACGAGTTTCATCCACTTCAGCAAAAAATAATTAGGCTACAGAAGCAGATTACTAGCCAGTCATCAAAAATAGATGAAATAGAGAACAGAAATCGCAGGAACAACATACGCCTGATTGGCCTACCAGAGGGGAGTGAGGGCTCTAACTCTATCGCCTTCTTGGAAAACTGGTTTAGAGAACTTCTGGGAGATGATTCTTTTTCAGCACTCTTTGCTATAGAAAGGGCACATAGAGTGCCAATTAGAGCTAGGCCACTAGAGGGCCGCACTAGGCCGCTGATACTGAAATTTGTGAACTATAATGATCGAGTTATTTTGATGAGAAGGGTCTGAGAATTAAGGGACATTTTCTACAAGGGGACTAGAGTGTCATTCTACCCGGATTTCTCACCAGACCTACAGAAGCAGAGGGCCGAATTTATCCCTATTAAGCGAACCCTTCAAGAACACAATATAGCCTATGCTTTGTTATACCCGGCCCGACTACGTATGACCGCCCTGGGCTCAACCCTTTTCTTTAGTACCCCAAATGAGGCGAGACAGTGGCTGGAGGAACATAAAGGGGACCTCTAGTGGTTTCCAGCATTTCTGGGTTCGTCAAGCTGGGGATCCCTCTTGGTCCCCCCTTCCTCCTGCCTCTTCTTCCCCTCTTGTTCCTTTTTTTTTTTTTTTTTTTTCTCTTTAAGCTTAAGTTGAGATTTATAGGATGTAGCAACTAATTAATAGGATTGAATGCACAAACAGAATCACAAGCTTAGAAGTGGCATTTTATGCAATTTGGGACACTGTCATATGGAGAGTAAATACGAGATTGACATGAAGGAAAAATGACACTACATGCACATTACTATAAGCACAAATGGTATTCATAGATTAGAGTTGGAGTATATAGCAATTTATGGGATACTAGGGACACTAATTAATTAATGTGATATTTATTAGATAGGTGGAGGCTATGTATGGCCCCCCCCCTTCCCCTTTTTCTTTTTTTTTTCTTTTCCTTTCACCATATTTGGGCGAAATGAACAATAGCGTCACTAGTTTAGTATGTGTAAAGGTTTTTGGAGATAAGAAGCACTAAACTGCCACTTGGTGAAATGGTATAACTTGCTGTTGTTTTGAAATTAGGGTTCACGTAGGTTGAAATGGTGAAGGAGGAGTATGGATGAGTTACCTGCTAGAGTTTCTCCTGATGCAGGCTCCCTCCTTCCCTCCCCCTTTTTTTTTTTTTTTTTTTTTTTTGCTGTTTTAGGAGATGGGCTTATCCGAACGATGGGTCTAGACTGTGTTGGGTAAATATAAGGAGTGGAAATAGATAAGACGGGGTTCTAGGTGTAATAGAGGGGTGGGGAGGCGGGGTAGGGCGCCCTGAGTTCCGGGGTGAATGTATAAGAGGGCCACGGTAGGAACCCCTAGGGGATGCCCTGATGGGAAGAGGGGGGGGGAGGGTGTTGGGTGGGTAGGAGTGGGGGGGGGGGAGGGAGGGACGGGGGGAACTCCGAGCACACGCTGTGGGTATGGGAGGCTGAGGGGGAATATGGGGGGGAGAGGGGAGGGGGCCTGTCGTGGGCCTCCCCCTCTCCCCCCCTGCCCCCAATTAACTTGGCAATTACCAAGGTTTATGAATAGTGTAAGTATTGTCTCATGGAATGTGAGGGGGCTGGGAGATTTAAAGAAAAGAGCAGCGGTCATGATCGAAACAGAGAGAGACGGCCCTGGTTTACTCTTTTTACAAGAGACGCATCTAACCCCCAGCACAGCACCACAGCTAAACAATCGGAAATTTCAGTCTTATTACCACTCCTTTCATACATCATATTCAAGAGGTGTGAGCGTTTTAGTTAGGAAGGGTACGGATTTCCTGTACAAAGAGTCCTCTATTGACGAGGAGGGGAGATTTGTTTTTTTATATGGTCTCATGAGAGGGCAACACTATATCCTAGCTAACATCTACATCCCCCCGCCCTTCAAGCTGGAGGTTATGTATAAACTGTTGGTGTTTTGCCTGAATAAGCCAGGAGTCCCGTGGATAGTATTAGGTGACTTTAATGAAACATTAGATGAGAGCCTGGATAGGTTTCCCAAACCTGACGGGGCTAGAGCAGGGCGATTGCAGGGATTCTTGTCCGAAATAGGATTGTGCGACCTATGGCGAACACGACACCCTCAGGAGAGACAGTACTCCTGCTTTTCTAGGACTTATCACACACTATCAAGAATTGACATGGTCTTGGGCAATAAAGAGGCAGTAGAGGTGGTACAGGAAATAGAATATGGGGCAAGGGGGGTTTCAGATCATTCCCCCCTGTCCATGACTGTGAGCCTGGGAACTAGTGCAGGCTTAGGGGAGTGGAGGATAAACCCTGGCTGGTTGGAGCTAATGGATAATTCCTCCCCCTTCCTGGATAGGATAGGAGAATATATTCATATAAACAAGGGCTCAGCTTCATCCGGAATGGTCTGGGACTCCCTAAAAGCCTATATTAGAGGCACACTAATTCAACAAATTGCAATAATTAAAAGGAAAGACCGAGAACAGGAGTCAGTAATACGAAATAGAGTGGCTTTGGCGGAGAGGGCATATATAGAAGCTCCATCCCCTGTAAGCCAGAAGGTGTGGCTTGATAGCCAACAAGTCTACAAAATATCCCTTTTAAAAAAGTCAGAGAACAGGCGAATCTTTCAACGCCAGCACTATTTTGGCGAAGGTGAGAGGGTGGGACGAGCCCTCTCCCTTTTGGTCCAAACTAATAGCTCGCCTACAACAGTCCAGGTGATTAAGTCACCAAATGGCGATCTCATTTCTAGCCCCCCTGCAATTATGGGAGTACTCCATGACTACTACAACGACTTATATAAATCAGCATTGCGGGGTCAAGATAGCCTCGCCACTGACTTTTTACTCCAAGCAGCAATTCCAACATTATCAGAGCAGGACAAATTGAGTCTTGACCTACCACTTACGCTGGAGGAGTTAAAAGAAGCAGTGGCCGCAATGCCTAATTATAAATCTCCAGGTCCAGATGGGTTGCCGGCAGAAATATACAAGCGCTACGGTGAAGTGCTACTGCCGGAACTCTTGGATACATTGAACCAGGCAGTCGAGGTGGGTGAACTTCCCCCCTCGATGCTGGAAGCTAATATAATTCTAATACTCAAGGAGGGGAAGGATCAACAGGAGGTCTCATCATATCGGCCAATATCTCTGCTGTGCTCAGATATTAAAATTCTAGCCAAAGCCCTAGCAACCCGCCTAAATAAATACATCCACAAACTAATACACCCAGATCAGTCAGGTTTTATTCCGGGCAGGTCAACCAGCATTAACATCAGAAGAGTCTTCCTAAATATCCAAACTCCCAGGGACAACGATGGGTCGGGAGCTATCCTGGCCTTGGATGCGACTAAGGCTTTCGACAGCCTGGAATGGGACTATCTGTGGGGAGTGTTGGAGAGGTTTGGTTTTGGCCCCCATTTTATCCAATGGATAAAACTACTATACAATAGACCTAGGGCAAAAATTAAGATGGGAACTGAGTTTTCCGAGGTTTTCCAGTTGGAGAGAGGTACAAGACAGGGGTGCCCACTGTCTCCCCTCTTGTTTGTACTAGCCATGGAGCCCCTGGCTGTCCTGGCTAGATCAAGCCCGGACATCCGGGGATTCCAGCGCGGAGTAGAGGAAGATAAAATTGCCCTGTTCGCGGATGATGTCCTGTTCTTTATTGGAGACGTGGATTCAACCCTGAACAGGGTAGTGCAGATGATGGGGGAGTTTGGTCAACAATCTGGTCTTGTAATTAATTGGAGCAAATCAGCTCTTCTGCCGCTATCCAGATCTGGGGTCCAATGGGCGTCACCGACGGTTATTGGTCTAGAGACAGTGCCTAGATTGAAGTACCTAGGTATTTGGATCTCGGGGGAAGTGAACCAGTATCTTAATGAGAACTTAGTACCACTACTAACGAAACTGAAGCAGAAACTTAATAGGTGGTGTGGTCTCCCTCTCTCCGTGGCGGGACGCTGCAATTTAATAAAAATGATCTGGCAGCCCCAAATATTATATATCCTACATAATTCTCCAATCTGGATTAACCAGAAATGGTTCCAAAAAATGGATTCTCTTATTCGAGACCTAATCTGGAAAAAGGGGCATGCCCGGATCGGGCTTCAGACGATGCAGCTTCCCGTAGCGGAGGGAGGATTGGCCATACCCCACATGAGAGCATATTTTTTAGCGGCACAACTCCAGCATTTAGAGGGGGCAGGGCTCCAAGAGGGAGGGCCGCCAAACCATAAACTGATGATGGTTGGGACACCCCACAGGTTATTGCTTGAAGCCTTGGAGGCCAACTCATTTGTCCATAGAGGCCCTACTAACATACTAATGAGGAAGGTGTGGCATAAGGTAAAGCAAAGTATGGGATATGTGGGAGTAACTACCTATACGCCCTTATGGCATAACCGTTACCTATCCGAATTAAATAATATAGACAGATCTCTAGAATGGGGCAGGCAGGGCATCAACAGGTTGGTGCAATTATACGAAGGGAATGTAATGAAAACCTTTGAAACTCTTAGACAGGAATTTGATGTCTCTAACAAGACGTTCTATAAATATCTACAGCTGAGGCATGGTATTCAAGCTCAATTTGGATCGCTTGAGATTGAAAGGACTGAAATCCCCCTGCTACAGGGACTTATGGATCATAGGCAAGAAAAAGGCCAGATCTCCAGATTTTATACAAAGATTAGGGGTAGGATCCTGAAGGGAGAGGGCCTAGATAAAAGTAGGAGGGGGTGGACAGGAGATGTGGGCCCGATTACCCAGGAACAATGGGACAAGATTCTTGCACAGGGGAGATTGGTCTCTATATCCCCATCGCAGCAGGTATCACATCTGTTTCTTATAAACAGGGCATATTATACTCCCCAGAAATTGTGGAAAATGGGTAGGAAACCCAGCGATAGCTGCCCCAGATGTGGGGCAACGGGGGACCTTCTTCATATGGTATGGAAATGCCCAAAACTGTATGGATACTGGTTAGAAATAGTACTCAGAATAAATAAGATTTATAAGATCAACTTGAAATCAGAGGCTAGGATATGCCTATTGGGGATTTTTGAAGAGGATAGTATCCCTCCCCTAATCAAGTTACCTGTCCTGAGATGTTTGTACCAGGCCAGACGGCTGATAGCCATAAATTGGCAAGCCAAAAATCCCCCGGCAATCGAACAATGGGTCAACACAATTAACGCCACCATTTGGTGTGAGAGAGCAACGTTTATTAAACAAAACAATCTTAAAAAATTTGGAGTAATATGGAATCCTTGGCTGATCGACATGGGATATCCCGTAGGGGAGTCCACCGAGAGGGTGCCTTAGTGTATGCTAGACGGGCTGGGGGCGACGGATTTCTCTCCCCGACCTTCCCGGCTCATTGCCTTGTGTCCAAATGAGTGTTTATTACATCCCAACCAGCCAACCATTATAGGAAGGGTTGGTACTAGCAGCGTGTGCTCGAAGAGGGTGGGGGGGGGGGCAGGGGGGGAATTGGGGTGTAGGGCGAACCCGGCGTGAGTATGGGTTGGGTACGCCCTCGCCACTGTATTATATATGTATGATATGATGATCTCTATGAAATGTGGGACACATTGTTATTTTGTACTGAAAAATTTTCTTAATAAAGATGAATTATTTAAAAGAATTAGAGTAGAAGGAAGGAGAACAAAGGAAAAATGCCAAGCCCAATTGTCCCTAGTGGACAAAGAGGATGATCTCATCTGCTATATCCAGAGACCACCTGCTTATAATGGTCCTCCCTCTCAGGTGCAAGCAACTGCCCAGAGTAACACCTTCCCTGTGACATCCACCCCTGTCAAAGGAACCGCCTCTGAACAAAACCCCAACTCCACTTCCTCAATCTCTCCAGACAGTAGTTCAGTCCTGGAGATGAACAGATCGATCCTTGAAACATTAACTGATGCCATAACTCATGCACTAGGTGCCCCAGCAGGAGCCAAGAGACTAAGTAAACCTCCTATTAGGTATAGTGTGGAGGACAGTGAGGAATACCCCTTGATAGAGGTCCCAAACCCAAGGGGAGGACAGAATGATGCACTGGGCCAGCCATATCCCTTGACTATGACTGTTTTTGGACCATGGACTGACAGTGATATACAGAACACATAAAACATCCAAAATTAGGTCCAGCTGAATTCATTGAAAACATAGAGGGATTACGGAACAGTTATAAATTGAATGGGGTGGAAGTAGAGATAGCCCTGAGGAGAGTATTGGGATCAGATTGGGCCTCGGTAAAGGGGGACTGGGACCCCTGCGCCCCAGCAAATGCACAGGGACGGGGGGATCCATTGCCTCCAGAAAGCCCAGACTTAGGAAACAGGTTGACTGTCTTACTGAACAGATGCCAGCTTAGATGGGTACAACGGACTGATTGGCAAAAAATAAATATGACAGTATAAGAAGACAAAGAAAGTGTCAGTGACTACCTAAATAAATTACGAGAGATTTTTAGAGTGTTCTCCGGGCTCCCAAAGCTGAGGATGTGAATAGTGCATATCAACAACAGCTAAAGATTGCTTTTTTAAATTGATTGAAACAGGATCATAAGGATTACATTGTTAAAAACATGGTTACTTACCGAACTGCATCAGTTTTAGATGTTTTACAATATGCTAAGCATTCTGAGAAGTATTTGAAACCAAAGACAAAAAAGAATGTGAAAGTAAATGTTTTTGTGCAAGGTGATGAAGGAGAGGAGGATGCAGAAGAGTACACTGCTGAGGCAGAACCAGAGGGGTCTCATAGAGGGAGAGGCACAGGTGGTTTTAGAGGAAGGAACAGTTTTAGAGGAAGAGGAAGGGGTAGAGGACAATGGAGGAATAAAGAATGGGTGGAAAAAAGGGAATCTTGGGATTGTGGAAAAAAAGGACATTTGGCAAGGGACTGCCCTGAGGGGCCAGGCCCTCACAAATTGGATTGACTAGAAACAGTATGTGTGAGCCACCTGGAAAAGATAGGGTACGTTGAAAGCTTACCACAGGTCGAGTTAATGGTAGAGAGAAAATGTGTACAATTTTTAGTGGATTCTGGCACGTCTAGGACCTTAATTCACCCTGCAGACGTGTCCCATATTGATAAATCTACAAAATCTATTTTGGTACAAGGAGTAAGTGGAAAATTGGTGAGGGAATCACTGTCTGAGTATGTCACCATTGAGGAACCAGAGACAGGGGTCAAGATCACAACCAGAGTGATCTTATCTACTGTCTGCCCTGTGAATCTCTTGGGTAGAGACCTAATGTCAGCCATGCGCATGTCAATCAGTGCACAAAATAATGGCTTTGCAGTCCAGGTAGGACAGGGACCCATTAACCCAATAGAAGATACACACTACTATTACTCCTTAGATGTGTATATGAAAGACAAGGAGACAGTTGATACTGTTGACAAAATGATTAATTTTGCTGAAACTGTGATGGAAGGTAGGACAGTGGATTTACAGACACCAAATAGAGCTCACTGCACAATGTATTTTAAGAGAACACCAGGGCCTGATAGGTATTATGCCTCCAGATTTTTCTTAAAGAAGGAAGTTACCCTGCAATTAACCAATGTTTACTGGAGTGTTGAGGGATTCTGTGTATAAGCATGTTGTATACCCCCCGAGGAACAGGTTCTGTTTAGGGAAATTGCCCCACATCTATCCTTAGCTAAACCTAAAGCCGAGATTGGAAAGATGTAGGAGAGTTTGTGAAGGAATGTCAAGACCTAAGAGATTGGGCTCCTGTGGGCCTACCTGATTTATACAAAAGTAAGTTGACAGGTTATTTCTGTCACAAACCCTTGGGACACAAAATCATTACAACACCCTCGGCACACATGTGGGTTGCAGGAACTGAATGATACTTGGCACAAGAGGATCACCTGTTAGATGGGCTTCCAGAGACACTGTGGACTAGAGGTCCAGCAGATGTAGGACTCATGAAATTGAGTCCAACCAGTAACCATCACTCCAAAATCACACCACAGACCCCACCTAAGACAATACCCCCTTAAGAAGGAAGCAGAAGAGGGTATAGCCCCTGTAGTAGATTAACTTTTAAAAACTGGGGTGATTATTCCATGTCCTGACAGCTCTTGCAATACTCCTCTTTTCCCTGTTAAGAAGGCTCCGCCTTCTACAGGCTGGAGAATGATACAAGATCTCCAAGCTGTTAACCAGGCAGTTATACCAAGAGCTCCTGTGGTACCAGATCCATACACATTACTGAATGATTTAGATCCAGGGAATGAATTATTTTCTGTGATTGATATAAGTAATGCCTTCTTTAGTATTCCGGTGCACCCCGACCATCAATTTTGGTTTGCTTTCACCTACCGGGGAAAAAGGTACACCTTCACCAGACTGCCCCAGGGCTATTGTGAGTCCCCTACCATCTTTTCACAAGCAATGTCCTCAAACTTGGCTCAGTTTATACCCCCAGGGGGAAGCCAGCTCCTCCTCTATGTAGATGATATCTTAGTGGCGTCTTCCACAGAGGAGGTTTATAGGGCTGACACAATGGCTCTGTTATATTTCCTCCATGATCAAGGGCATGAGGTAAATAGAGCTAAACTCCAGTTGTGGCAACAGCAGGTCAAATACTTGGGGTACAATATCTCAAAAGAAGGTCGGCACCTGGATGAGGAGAAAATATGAGCACTCCTCCAGCTGCCAAAACCAAAGACAAAGAAACAAATGATGTCCTTTCTGGGTATGACAAATTTCTGTAGAGCCTGGATTCCTGGGTAATCAATACTGATGGCCCCATTGCTACAGGCAATATATGGGAGCCCAATGGCCCCCCAGTATGCTATAAAATGGAGTGAGGAAACAGAGACTGCTTTTACTGACCTAAAACAAGTCCTTTCTAGTTCATCAGTGTTAGCCTTACATACTATGACAAACCTTTTGAACAAACAGTAGACTCAAGGGAAGGTCACATGACATCAGTACTTACACAGTCACATGGCGGCCACCACAGGCCGATTGCCTACTACTCTACAAAATTAGACAGTGTAACTAGAGCACTTCCACCCTGTGTACAGGCAGTGGTCGCTGCAGCTGAAGCAGTCAAGGCCTCAGCATCCATAGTGCTGTATCACACACTGACACTCAAGGTACCACATGCAGTGTCTGTTATCCTGTTACAACAAAAGATATCACATTTGAGCCCAGCACGACACCTTTCCTGTATGACAATACTCTTGACACAACCTCACTTAACAATACAGAGGTGTACTACATTAAACCCATCCACACTACTACCACTTCCTACTGACGGGTTTAAACATGACTGCACTGCTGCCATCGCTGAAAAGGTACTGCCACGAAGTGATCTGAAAGATGTACCATTATCTAACCCTGACATGATACTTTTTGTTGATGGTTCTAGTAAGAAAAATCCAGATGGCACAAATGCAACAGGATATGCAGTAGTGACACAGGATGAGATTTTGGAAGCTGGGCCACTACCAAAACATTATTCAGCACAAGTTGCAGAACTTGTAGCACTGACAAGAGCATGCATACTGTCAGAAGGAAAATCCGTAACCATATACACTGACAGTCAATATGGCTTTTCAACAGTACATGTTTTTGCACAACAATGGAAAAACAGGGGGATGGTCACCTCCAACGGTAAACCAATTTCACATACTGACTTCATTTTAGAAGTCCTAGATGCAATACAGTTACCAAAAAAGCTTGCAATCTGCAAATGTCAAGCACACACAAAATATGCGGACCCCATCTCAAAGGGAAATAAAAGGGCAGATGAAGCTGCCAAAATAGCGGCACAAGAAACACATAAAATAATGACAGAACAGGAAATCATAGAGATAGATCATACAGTCCTTACTGATATGCACCAAAATGCCCCCCCTGGGGAAAACCAATATTGGAAAACAAAGGGTTGCACAATAATTGATGACATTGATGACAATAATTGACATTTACACATCACCTGAAGGGAAACCGGTATTACCAAAATCTTTATTTAGGTATGCAGCAGTATTGACACATGGAGTAACGCATGTATCAAACAGGGGGATGACTGAGATGTTAAATAAAGTATGTACAGCTTATGGATTCACAAACTACTCAAAATTTTTTTGCTCTCAATGTCTTATATGTGCAAGACACAATGCTCAGGGAGGTATAAGACCACAGAAAGGGAAGTTCCCTACACCGCAATATCCATTCCAACACATTTGCATGGATTTTATTGAATTGGACAAATGTGAAGGGAAGAAATATTGTTTGGTAATTATAGACGCCCTGACTAAATGGGTGGAGATATTCCCGACAGGAAGTGCAGATGCACAGACTGTAGTCAAAGAATTACTTATGCCGCGTACACACGATCAAACAATCGGGTAGAAAAGTCCGGCAAACTGAAGTCTGCCGGACAATCCCCCCGTGTGTAGCCTCCGGCATACTTTTTTGACCCGAAAGTACGGTGGACTTAGAAAGTAGTTTTGCACTCCAATCTTCCCGCCGGACTCGCATTTCGGCGGACAATTCGGCCGTGTGTGTGCCAGTCCGCCGTACTTTTGAAATGAACGGACTTTTCCCGCCCGGAGAAAAGTCCGCTCATTTCGAGCGGGTCTCCAGGTAGGCGGGGCCCACGAAGGAGAAGTCGCTGGCCCCGCCACCTGGTATGGACTTAAAGGGGAACCCCAACGCCGAAAAAAAATCAGCGTGGGGGTCCCCCCCAGGTCCACATCAGACCCTTGTCCAAGCACGCTACCCGGCCGGCCAGGAAAGGGGGGGATAAGCGAGCGCCCCCCCCTCCGAGCCGTACCAGGCCGTGTGCCCTCAACATGGGGGTGCCTTGGGGAAGGGGGGGCCGCGCGGCCCCCCCACCCCAAAGCACCTTGTCCCCATGTTGATGAGGACAAGGGCCTCTTCCCGACAACCCTGGCCGTTGGTTGTCGGGGTCTGCGGGCGGGGGGCTTATCGGAATCCGGGAGCCCCCTTTAATAAGGGGGCCCCCGGATACCGGCCCGCCACCCTATGTGAATGAGTATGGGGTACAATGTACCCTTACCCATTCACCTGTAAAATAAAGTACAAAAAAACACAACACACAAGATAAAATAGTTTATTGCACAGCTCCGGGGGTCTTCCGTCTTCGGGGGTCTTCTCGCCGGACTCCTCCGCTATCTTCTTCTAGCTCTTTTGCTAGCGGAGGAGCCCGGCTTTCTTCCTCGCCGCGGCCTCTTCTTCCGACTTCAGGGGTCTTGTCCCCCTCTTCGGTTCTTCTGCCGGGCCACCGCGTCTTTTTATAGCTCTTTTACAGGCGGTGGCCCGGTCTTCTGTCGTCGCCGCCGCCGCCTTCTGTTCTTCTGTTCTCTTCAGATGTTGCCTTGTCGAGTCCTCCGCTCACAATGGCACGGAAGCGACGTGCGGCGACTTATATAGGGACATTACCGGATGATGTCCCCGCCTATTATGGTGTCAGAGTCCCAGCATCCTCTGGGACTGTGACACCATAATGGGCGGGGACATCATCCGGCGATGTCCCTATATAAGTCGCCGCACGTTGTGTCCGTGCCATTGTGAGCGGAGGACTCGACAAGGCAACATCTGAAGAGAACAGAAGAACAGAAGGCGGCGGCGACGACAGAAGACCGGGCCACCGCCTGTAAAAGAGCTATAAGAAGGCGCGGAGGCGCGGCAGAAGAACCGAAGAGGGGACAAGACCCCCGAAGTCGGAAGAAGAGGCCGCGGCGAGGAAGAAAGCCGGGCTCCTCCGCTTCCCCAAGGCACCCCCCATGTTGAGGGCACGCGGCCTGGTACGACTCGGAGGGGGGGCTCGCTCGTCCCCCCCTTTCCTGGCCCGGCCGGGTAGCGTGCTCGGACAAGGGTCTGATGTAGACCTGGGGGGGACCCCCACGCCTATTTTTTTCGGCGTTGGGGTTCCCCTTTAAGTCCATACCAGGTGGCGGGGCCAGCGATGTCTCCTTCGCGGGCCCCCGCCTACCTGGAGACCCGCTCGTTTCCTCCGCGTGTGTGGGCGAGTCCGTTCATTTCAAAAGTAGGGCGGATAGTACGGCGGACTTAGTACGCCGTATTAGTCTGCTGAAAAAGTGCCGTGTGTGGGCAAGTAGCCCGTTCGGAAAGTCCGACGGACATTCTGGCGGGAAGTCCGCCGGACTAAGTCTGTCGGATAGTCGGCTACGTGTGTACACCGCATAAGAGATATTATTCCTAGATTTGGAATCCCTGAAAGGATTTACAGCGATAATGGACCCCATTTTGTAAATAAAACTATACAACATTTGACAGAAGTGATGGGTATCCAAATAAAAAACCATTGCGCCTACCACCCCCAATCAGCTGGATTGGTGGAGAGACACAATGGAATCTTAAAAACGAAGCTGAGAAAAGCTATGGAAGAAACTGGTAAAAATTGGATGTACTGCTTACCATTGGCGGTGACTAGTATGCATATTACACCCACAAAAGAAGGTTTGAGACCATTTGAAATAATATATGGAAGGCCATATAGAATACCCTTATTGCCAAATGAAACACCAGCTGAAGAATCTGAACTTACTCTATCAGAATATATGTCTAATCTGTTGAAACAGAAGCAAATTAATGAAGTCTGTTCTATTCCAGAAGGTCCAATCCAAGGAGAAGAGAAAATATATATTGGAGACTGGGTCCTGGTAAAAATAATAAAGAGAAAGCATTGGCACTCACCTAAGTGGGAGGGACCGTATCAAGTTCTTCTCATCACTCCCACGGCTATAAGGATAGCAGAGAGGTCTACCTGGATTCACCAGTCCCATTGTAAAAAGGTTTTACAGGCAGAGTAGGGCCAGTTGGCTACAAGAGGTCCAGAAAATCCGGCTACAAAGGGAGGTCTCACATAAGGTGGGACTTGTCTCAAACCGGTGAAGTCTCCCTCCCCTGCCAACTCCCCTATCCTATCCGCTGGAACTCTGTAGCTGGTTAGGATGAAAGGGACAGTAATTATCCTTGTTTACTGGTGACTCTAGGAGAGGCATCCATAAGAGGGGGTAGGTGCTACGGAAGAGTAGAGGAACCTTTGGATTGGGAAAGAACAGGAAAAGCATTAAATCTAACCTTTATAGAGGGAATAACTAGTACTATACTGGTAGACTTCTGTCAGATTGCAGATTGTGGGGTTACAACTGGGGCTAGAGGACTTCTATGGGCAGATAAATATATCTGCTGGCTCTGGAATAGGGCAGGATGTCAAGCATGGGATCAGGCCCTGTGGACTACAGCGCATCAAGATTGGGGGTATAATCAACCAGGGGCTAAAAAGAGTGGAATAAAGGAGAGACTCATAATCACAAAAGCGGCCAACTCCCCCTGCACAAATAGTAAGAACTGTAACCAACTATTAATAACATTAAAGGAGCCGAGTAAGGAAGATCAGCGGTTGTATTCCATGGGAGCATGGGTGTCAGGAACTGACCCCTCAGGAACATTTTTCCTTGAGGTATTATCACCTAATAAAACTAGACAACAGGAAAAGGTAGACTCAGAAGGGAAAGAAGAAGGCCATACTAAAATAGAAGTTCAGAGTAAAACTATAAGATTTACTAACCTAACAATAGAAGATGCCATAGCTTTGGAGACAGGCTACCAAGAGAAAAATGAGTGGTTAGAATGGTTGAGGTATACGGTTAAAACTCTAAAAAAGGAAAACTGTTTAGTTTGTGCCAGAGCCAGACCACATTTAGCAACAGTTCCTTTTTCTCTAGATCACAATACAGATCCAGAAGGTATAAAATGTATGTTGCAATTGTATAATAAGAGCTATAAACCTGAAACAAATTCTGCTTGTCACACATTGAGTTTGTTGTTTCCCCCAGTACAGAGACCTCAGATACCTCCAGCAGTTACCGCTTATCTGGACAACTTTACTTGTTTTGCACTCCCAGGGAACCGTAGCGCGGTGGATCTTGGGTCACTACCTGATGACTACTGTGTGGAGAGGATTAACACGGACAATGGTGACTAGGTTGAAAATGACATTCAGAGAGCTGATGTCTGGTGGATGTGTGGGGATAAGAAACTGCGAGCTAGACTACCAGCCAATGCCCGAGGGGATTGCGCTATGGTCCAGCTGGCTATGCCCCTAAGAATCCTGTCAGAATACCCGTGGACTGAGTCGCCGACAGTATCGTAGGGACACCTCTCCCTTGGGGTCATTTGACTCTCAGATCTACATAGAGGAGATTGGGGTTCCTCGCGGGGTGCCGGGTGAGTTTAAAGCCAGGAATCAGATGACAGCTGGGTTTGAGTCTCTTCTCTGGTGGGTGACTATAAATAAAAATGTTGACTGGATTAATTATATATATTATAACCAACAACGATTTGTAAACTATACTAGGGATGCTGTGAAGGGCCTAACAGAACAGTTGGCCCCCACATCTCTAATGGCGTGGCAGAACCGAATGGCTTTAGATATGGTCCTAGCTGAAAGAGGAGGGGTATGCAAAATGTTTGGTAGCATGTGTTGTAACTTTATCCCTAACAATACAGCTCCTGGAGGGACAGTGACCAGAGCCTTGGAAGGACTGACTGCGCTATCGAATGAATTGGCGGAAAACTCAGGTATTAATGATCCATTCACAATCTGGCTTGAAGGATGGTTCGGTAAATGGACTGGATTTATCACATCATGTTTGATCTCAATCGCTGTGGCTTTGGCTGTTTTGGTCACTTGCGAGGAGACCTATGTGGACATTGAAGCTCAACTTAATGACATACAGTCCGAAAGTGTATAACATAGGGACTATCATCGACATGTGTTGAGATAAAATAGTCACACAAAGAGGAGGGAATGTTAGAAAAGTTTTAAATGTTAATTGTGTGACTATTAGAAAAACAATATTCCTGAGACTGATTTTTAAAACGTACTTCTGAGCACATTATTGTATTAACTTGTTGTATTGTTTTATCTTAACTAACTCCATAGTAAGTTATAGGATGATTAGGTTTAACTATATATGATAGCCTAAGATTGTACAGGAAACCTGGATACCAAAATAAAGTACTAGTTTGTACCAGACACGTTATCTATGTTTCCTCAGCCAATAGAAGCATAGAGGTGGTATTCTTGTATGGAATAAGGGGGGGGGGGACACATTCTTTTGTGAGACTTTTACTGCAGCTTTTGACTTGTAAGCATGTCTCCCTTTTGTGAGCCACATCAGAAATAAATTGTCTGCTTCTCAATACATCTGGAGTTTTGACTGATCACAAGACAAGATTCCTAACAACAGTGTGCGTGGGAATGGAAGCAGCAGCATGATACTTAGAGGGAGACCTGTTGTATATAAATCCTCCATGTAAGAATGTACATCGCTTTCTGAGTGAGTAATAAACCCTTCCCTGGTTAAGAAGTGCATCCATCCTGTGTGTAACTTGCTGAGCAGACACTGGCAGCATTACTAGCAACACCCTGAGAGACCCCCTGTGTCGAAGGGACATAACAAAAGGTAAAGTTGATCGAGGGAATATCCGATTGCCTCTTGGGGGACCAGCAGGGCTCAAGTCCTGCGGGAACTCATGGGAATGGAGTTCCTGTACTTTTTCAACAACAGGAACTAAGTTCCCGTTAGCAGGCGTGTCCTGAAAGACTTTGAAGTATGCGAGCTGTGTGGCAGGTGCAACACCAGCAGCTGCCGACACAGCTCCCCAATAGTGCCGCACACCTGACCAATCAGGCATTGCCAGTAGGGGGCCCCATGACAGCTTCTGCTTCGATCTACCTGTCAATTACAGTTAGCTGACGGGTAGATCAGGTCCCTGCTGCTAAGAGATTGTACTTAGTCAGACCTCTCGTAATGCACTCCTCCCCGCTGGCCCCTCCTGATTTCTTGTCTCCTCATCTCCCCCCCCCCAGTCTCCTGCATACTTGCTCTGTGTGTCCCACTTAATCCCCCTTCCTCTATCTTCAGTGCCATATGATGAGAGAACCCAGAGGAGGAGCACAGCTATTCTGCTCACAGGACATGCAGGGAGAGAGGTGAGCTGAGGGAGGAACATCTGTTTGGGGTGGTAAGCTGAGCATAATACCTGGCAAAGTTTAATGCCAGGAGGGATGTTTATTTGGAAATATGTGAAAGGTTGGAAGCAAGTGTGTGTTGGAGCTCTGCAGAGATTGCAGCCCCCCAAGCTAACATACATCTCCTAATTAGGAACACATCACTATCTACCTAAGCATTCTGTCCAGATAATGTGCAGTTTATTTATGACCTTTCCGTTTAACCCTGTGTTATCTAAACTCTGTTCAATGAAAAGTGTAAACTCACCACATACTGTAAACACTCTATATACAAAATAACATTTCCCAATAAAGATCAGAACATGATGTTCACATTTGCATGGAAGCACAATTGAATGAATGCTGATTATTCAGAGAATTACTGTATTTATGTTTATTGAGGATTGTTTTCTTTTTATGTACTAACAGTTAAGCTTCATACACACAATACGAAAATTGGATGAAAAATACCACTTTTGAAATGTTCGGGCATATCAACGTATCATTTTTTTTTTTTTTTGGTGGGCGAGTGGATCTTGGGTAAGAGTTCCCACACTTTTTTCCCCAGGACTTGACCCCTGGGGATCAGTAAGGAATTTTTTCCTCAGCTGGAGCAAATTGGATCATGCTTTGCTGGGGTTTTTTGCTTTCCTCTGGATCAACTGTGGCTATAGGATTATCTATATAGGATTGTATACATTTATTTTCCCTTTTATTGGTTGAAGTAGATGGACTTGTATGTTTTTTCAACCAGACTATGCAACTAGCACTCCTCAGCAGCTATCCAGTTACTGGTAATCACCAACTCCTCCCGCTCTCTTCCCAGGCTTTCCCTTTATATTTCCTTTTATATAGTTCACACTTGGCTACAGTAGTTCTTTCACCCAGCAATGATGGTTTCGCTTACTGCCCAAACATTCCCAGCGTTCTGCGTTCAAACCCAACAATAAGCATATCCACTGTTGTCATCTTGTGGAGGAAAAGGAGTTCTGCATAGTTAACCACTTGCCGACCGCCTCACGCCGATGTACGTCGGCAGAATGGCACGGGCAGGCATAAGCACGTACATGTACGTGATTTGCCTCCCGCGGGTCGGGGGCCCGATCGGGCCCCCGCCCGGTGCCTGCGGCGGTCGGTTTTCGTTCGGGAGCGATCCCGGACGAGGGGACGGCCATTCATTCATGGCCACCCCCTCGCGATCGCTCCCGACGAATGGAAATCCCCGGTGACATCACTTCCTCTCCTGTAATGTAAACACAGGAGAGGAAGTGATGTATTCTCTCCTCCGTGTCGGTATTTTTCGTTCCGACACGGAGGAGAGCGGATCAGTGAGTTGCACCAACACATCCCACACACAGTAGAACATGCCAGGCACACTCACACCCCCCCTTTACCCCCCGATCACCCCCCCAATTACCCCTGCCCCCCCAGTCACAGTGACACCAATGTCATTTTTTTTTTTTTTTTTTTTTTTTTGCATTGGTGTCATTTGTGACTGTAATAACTGTTAGGGCAGTTAGGGTTAGCCCCCTTTAGTTCTAATGTACCCCCCTAACCCCCCCAATAAAGGTTTAACCCCGTGATCACCCCCCGTCGCCAGTGTCACTAAGGCTGGGTTCACATTGCAGCGGTTTATGAGAACGAATGTGATTCGCACCGCACTGCAGTGCAAATCACATCCGATCTCTGTGCGATTCGAGTTCAGCCATTCGCCGCACCCGCCGCACCCGCCACACCCGCCGCACCCGCCGCAAATTCGCACGGGACCCTTTTTTTGGCCCGCAGCAGAATCGGATCGCATGGGTGTTCACACCATGCGATCCGAGTTTGCAGATCGCACTGCGATATGCGAACTGATCTGGGGGTGTCAGTAACATTTCACTGACACTCCCAGCAGTTCGCATAGGGCAGTGTGAACTGCCGCCGGGAGGCATGCGATGCGGGAACCCGCCGCGGATTCGCGGCGTTTCCGCATCGCTCCAGTGTGAACCCAGCCTAATAAGCGATCATTTTTCTGATCGCCGTATTAGTGTCACAGGTGACGCTAGTTAGGCAGGTAGGTATTTAGGTTCGCCGCAGCTTTTTATAGCGCTAGGGACCCCCATATACTACCGCATAAAGCCCCCTGATTGCCCCCTAGTTAACCCTTTCACCAGTGATCACCATATAACTGTTACAGGTGACGCTGGTTGGTTAGTTATTTTTTTATAGTTTCAGGGCACCCGCCATTTATTACCTAATAAAGGTTTAACCCCCTGATCACCCGGCAGGTGTCATTTGTGACTAATAACTGTTAGGGCAGTTAGGGTTAGCCCCCTTTAGTTCTAAGGTACCCCCCTAACCCCCCCAATAAAGGTTTAACCCCGTGATCACCCCCCGTCGCCAGTGTCACTAAGGCTGGGTTCACATTGCAGCGGTTTATGAGAACGGATGTGATTCGCACCGCACTGCAGTGCAAATCACATCCGATCTCTGTGCGATTCGAGTTCAGCTATACAGATAGTATGGCTGAATTCGTGTCGCACCCGCCGCACCCGCCGCAAACTCGCACGGGACCCTTTTTTTGGTCCGCAGCAGAATCGGATCGCATGGGTGTTCACACCATGCGATCCAAGTTTGCAGATCGCACTGCGATATGCGAACTGATCTGGGGGTGTCATTAACATTTCACTGACACTCCCAGCAGTTCGCATAGGGCAGTGTGAACTGCCGCCGGGAGGCATGCGATGCGGGAACCCGCCGCGCATTCGTGGCGTTCCCGCATCGCTCCAGTGTGAACCCAGCCTAATAAGCGATCGTTTTTCTGATCGCTGTATTAGTGTCACAGGTGACGCTAGTTAGGCAGGTAGGTATTTAGGTTCGCCGCAGCTTTTTATAGCGCCAGGGACCCCCATATACTACCGCATAAAGCCCCCTGATTGCCCCCTAGTTAACCCTTTCACCAGTGATCACCATATAACTGTTACAGGTGACGCTGGTTGGTTAGTTATTTTTTTATAGTTTCAGGGCACCCGCCATTTATTACCTAGTCTCACTAGTGTACCCCTAAATTTAGGGGTGTCTACTTTCTAAAATGGGGTCATTTGGGGGGGGGGGGTTTGTGCCATCTTGGCATTTTATGGCCTTCAAAACTGTAACGCCCTTAGAAAGCCTGAAGGCGGTGCTTGGTTTTTGGGGCCCCGTACGCGGCTAGGCTCCCAAAAAGTCCCACATATGTGGTATCCCCGTACTCAGGAGAAGCAGCAGAATTTATTTTGGGGTGTCATTTCACATATGCCCATGGCATGCGTGAGCAATATATCATTTAGTGACAACTTTGTGAAAAAAAAAAAAAGTTTGTAATTTTCCCGCAACTTGTGGCAAAATATAAAATATTCCATGGACTCAACATGCCTCTCAGCAAATAGCTTGGGGTGTCTACTTTCTAAAATGGGGTCATTTGTGGGGGTTTTGTGCCATCTTGGCATTTTATGGCCTTCAAAACTGTAATAGGTAGTGAGAAGTGAACTCAAAAAATTACGCCCTTAGAAAGCCTGAAGGCGGTGCTTGGTTTTCGGGGCCCCGTACGCGGCTAGGCTCCCAAAAAGTCCCACATATGTGGTATCCCCGTACTCAGGAGAAGCAGCAGAATTTATTTTGGGGTGTCATTTCACATATGCCCATGGCATGCATGAGCAATATATCATTTAGTGACAACTTTGTGAAAAAAAAAAAAAAAAAAAAAAAGTTTGTAATTTTCCCGCAACTTGTGGCAAAATATAAAATATTCCATGGACTCAACATGCCTCTCAGCAAATAGCTTGGGGTGTCTACTTTCTAAAATGGGGTCATTTGTGGGGGTTTTGTGCCATCTTGGCATTTTATGGCCTTCAAAACTGTAATAGGTAGTGAGGCGTGAAATCAAAAATTTACGCCCTTAGAAAGCCTGAAGGCGGTGCTTGGTTTTCGGGGCCCTGTACGCGGCTAGGCTCCCAAAAAGTCCCACATATGTGGTATCCCCGTACTCAGGAGAAGCAGCAGAATTTATTTTGGGGTGTCATTTCACATACGCCCATAGCATGTGTGAGCAATATATCATTTAGTGACAACTTTGTGTAAAAAAAAAAAAAAAATTTTTTTTTTGTCATTATTCAATCGCTTGAGGCAAAAAAATAAAATATTCAATGGGCTCAACATGCCTCTTATCAATTTCCTTAGGGGGTCTACTTTCCAAAATGGGGTCATTTGGGGGGGTTTTGTACTGCCCTGTCATTTTAGCACCTCAAGAAATGAGATAGGCAGTCGTAAACTAAAAGCTGCGTAAATTCCAGAAAACGTACCTTAGTTTGTAGATGTGACAACTTTTGCGCAAACCAATAAATATACAATTATTGACTTTTTTTTTACCAAAGACATGTGGCTGAATACATTTTGGCCTAAATGTATGACTAAAATTGAGTTTATTGGATTTTTCTAATAACAAAAAGTAGGAAATATCATTTTTTTTCAAAATTTGCGGTCTTTTTACGTTTATATCGCAAAAAATAAAAATCGCAGAGGCAATCAAATACCATCAAAAGAAAGCTCTATTTGTGGGAAGAAAAGGACGCAAATTTTGTTTGGGTACAACATTGCATGACCGCGCAATTACCAGTTAAAGCAGCGCAGTGCCAAAGTGTAAAAAGACCTCTGGTCATTTACCAGCAAAATGGTCCGGTCTGAAAGTGGTTAAGTAACATTGATTTCGATTACACACTCCACTCACTAGATCTCTTTGGACCCCAAAGTGGAGTAACTTTTTCAAACAGACAGTGTTGGTAAAGTTCAACCTGTCATAAACAACCAAACAAATTAATTAATAAGAACATATATTTGAACAACTTGCATTATGATACAAACTCAAGGATTGGCCCCTATTACCCCTCAAGCAATGTTTAGTGCAGGTGGTTGGCTCATCAAGACTCCGTTGATTCGCATTTCTTCAGTGCTCTCACCAAACCCATCAAACATTAGTCTCTTTGCCTAACAGCATGTTTGTCTCTTTGTTCTAGGGACTGTACAGATTCATTTTCAGCCTCCTGAACCATCTCCCCCTAAGCCCTTGTACACACGGTCAGAGTTTCTGACGACCAAATCCATCGGAGTTATTCCGACTGATTAATTCCGGACCCGGTCCGGAAGTGATGTTGCATACACACGGTCGGACCGAGTTGTCTGAATTTGCGGTTGCCAAGACCGCGGGCCTAGAAAATCTTCGGTTTGTGCTTGTGTGTGCGTATCTGATAATCAGTGCGTGCAGTCAGTAAGTATTTGTTTCTCATTGTGGACTATATCTTGGTATAGTACGCTTTGAAAGGCATTTCTTATTGTCTGCTTGCTTCTGCTATTCAGGTCGTTCTTTCAGGCCTTGCTGTTTATCGGTGCTTTCTGTTGTCCGTTCTGACGAACCGACCGCTTTGAAACCATGTTTCGTCTATGTACTCGTCGTAGAGTTTTTTTTTTTTTTTTAAAGTTATCTTTATTGACATTTCAAGATGTGAACAAAACACTACAGAGCCTATTGGGCATACCCTGGCTCGATCACTACAACTTACCAACTAAGAGAGAACAAAAACAAAAACAAAAAACAAAACCAAACAAAAGGGTGAGGCATTACATAAAAATATGCATACCTACCCAAACCACTGTACGCTCAACCACCTGTGTAGAATATTCATATCAACCTGCCGATGCTACATATCCCCTACAAGGCTTACTCGAAATACTTAGGAGATAAAGTGTACATTATAATTACATCGTTGCATGCACGCTCCCCCCCTCCCCCCTAACTATTGGTTGAGCAACCCAGAGGGTTTATGAGGCCATAGATGCCATTTGGACAATTGGGGTACTTAGTGGAACGATACTAATCGTCCATCGAGTCAGCATTAGTGGACAGTGAGTCCGTCCAGATATCCCATACTTTGTAGAAGGGACAGGTAGGTAGCCTTGTATAGTGGTAGAGCCGCATTCACTAACCTCTTCCAAAAATTTAAGGAGGGCGCAGATGATGCCTTCCACCTGAGTACTATCGACTTGCGGGCATAGTAAAGTAATAATCCTAGCAGGGTTCTGACTGCCCGGCCTGGGGCCAAGGGTTCCACAAGTCCCAGCAGGCATACCTCTACAGACAGTGGTACTGGTACCGTGGTGATGGTCGTAATAGAGTTGGTCACCGCAGACCAAAAAATTGCGATCTGAGGACAGCTCCAAAATATGTGAATAAAATCTGCTGGGGACGAGTTGCATCTCCAGCAGGAGGCGGGAATAGATGGATAAATTTTGTGCAGACGCGTGGGCGTGTAATAAACCCTATGTACTATTTTAAATTGCACTAATTTATCTCTAGCTGATACTAGCTGTGAAAAAGGACACTCCCAGATTTCCTCCCAATCCTCAGCGTCCAGTGAGGGGAAGTCGACCACCCACTTTGCCTGGAGGTTTTCTAGTCCCGTGTGTATGTTAGGAAGTATCGCTTTATATATGGTGGATAAGGGCTTTGGTAGAGCTTCGTCCCTGAGTAGAGTCTCCAGGGTTGATGTCTCGTCGTAGAGTTTGTGCTGTGCAGGGGCTTCGTGTTGGGGTTCTTACTTTGACACAAGCCAGTCCATGAACAGGGAGGGGAGGCGTTTGTTGACCAAGAATTGGTTGCGTCAGCGTGACCAGTTCTCGCACATGCCTTTGCTCCGTGAGATCCGCGAGAATAATCCTGATGATTTCAGGAATTATCTCCGGATGACGGACCCCGTTTTTCACCGTCTGCTGGCTTTGCTGACCCCTTATATCACCAGGCAGGATACCTGCATGCGGCAAGCCATCACTCCGGAGCAGAGGCTCATAGCCACGTTGCGCTACTTGGCGACAGGGAGAAGCCTTCAGGACCTCAAGTTCTCTACAGGCATCTCCCCCCAGGCTCTGGGGATCATTATTCCAGAGACCTGTTCTGCCATCATTCAGGTCCTGCAGAAGGACTATATGAAGCTAAGTTTTATCCTTAACCACTTGAGATCCGCGCTATAGTCAAATGACGGCTACAGCGCGGATCTCGAATGCCGGGACGACGTCTATTGACGTCGTCCCCTTTAATGGCTCCCCACGCGCTCACGGGAGCACGCATGGGGAAAATCTGTGTTGGCCGTGTCCCCTGGACACAGCCAATCACAGATCGCTGTAAACGGCCAATCACAGCGGCCGTTTACAGCGCGATCGCCGCCTCCAATGGGTGATGATCTCAAATGTAAACAAATGAGATCATGACCCATTGCCGAATCGGATAGCGTGTGAGGAGAGAGATTCCGTGAGTTAAAAAAAAAGTGTTTTTGTGCCATCAGTGCCCATCTCTACCCTGCCAGTGCCCATCTCTACCCTGCCAGTGCCCATTTCTACCCCGCCAGTGCCCACCTGTGGCCACCTGTGCCCACCTGTGCCCACATGTGCCCACATGTGCCCACCTGTGCCATCTGTGCACCATCTGTGCAACGTCAGCGCCCATCTGTGCACCGCCAGTGCCCGCCAGTGCCCATCTGTGCACCGTCAGTGCCCGCCAGTGCCCGCTAGTGCCAATCGGTGCCCATCTGTACCAATTGGTGCCCATCTGTGCCGCCTCAGCAGAGCCCATCTGTGCCCATCTGCTGCCTCATCAGTGCACATCTGTGCAATAAATCTGCACATCTGTGCAATAAATCAGTGCACATCTGTGCCGACCCATCAGTGCCCATCTGTGCCGACTCAGCAGTTCCCATCTGTGCCGACTCAGATGTGCCCATCTGTGCCGACTCAGCAGTGCCCATCTGTGCCGCCTCAGCAGTGCCCATCTGTGCCCATCTGCCGTCTCATCAGTGCACATCTGTGCAATAAATCTGCACATCTGTGCAATAAATCAGTGTACATCTGTGCCGACCCATCAGTGCCCATTTGTGCCGCCTCAACTGCGCCCATCTGTGCCACCTCAAAAGCACCCATCTGTGCCACCTCAAAAGTGCCCATCTGTGCCACCTCAAAAGCGCCCATCTGTGCCACCTAAACAGTGCACATCTGTACAATCAGTGCACATCTGTGCCGACTCATCAGTGCACATCTGTGCCGACTCATCAGTGCCCATTTGTGCCACCACTGTGCCGCTTCAACAGTACACATCTATGCCACCTCATCAGTGAACATCTGTGCCATCAATCAGTGCACATCAGTGCCACCTCATCAGTGCCCATCAGTGCAGGCTTAACCAGCAACCATGGCTAAATTAGTCTTTTCCGCCGAGGAGGCGTACCAAATTCTTTCCACGGCCGACGAGAGCAACGGGGAGCTCTCCTCTTCAGATTCCTTTTCAGATTCGGATTCTGAAGCCAACATAAATTATGAGCTAGTCCTCAGCAGTGAAACACTGACTGAATCTGAGGAGGAAGATATCCGGCCCATCAAACGAAGGCGTTCTAGTGAGGCAGTGCCGTCCACCAGCACCGAAGTGCCGTCCACCAGCACCGCAGTGCCGTTCAACAGCACCGCAGTGCCCCGAAACAAAAAGGCCAAGAAAGACCAAGTACCAGTGGGGTGTCATCTCAGCCCCAAAGGGTTAGGAGCCATGCCGGCCTTCCCTATGCCCTTCAGAACCCCTTGTGGCTTCCTCCTAATTCAGGAGAGGCCAATGTTCCCCCTTTCACTGCCCAGCCAGGAGTCCAGGTGGACACGGAGAATTTTACCCCAATAGATTTTTTTAATTTAATTTTTACGGAGGATATGTTGTCGTCAATTGTGGCCCAGTGCAACCTGTATGCACAACAATTTATTTTGAAAAATCCGACATCTTATTATGCCCGTCCCTACGAATGGAGAGACCTAACAGTGGAGGAGTTCAAGGTTTTTTTAGGCCTCACATTTAACATGGGACTCAACAAAAAAAATCAATTGCGTACCTATTGGTCAACCCACCCCCTCCACCACACACCGCTCTTCTCCGCGGTAATGCCCAGAACCAGGTATCAGATGATCCTGAGGCTCTTACATTTCAGTGACAATTCCCAGTGCCTTCCACGAAATGATCCAAATTACGACAGGCTTTACAAAATTCGACCAATACTTAATTATTTTTCAGAAACATTCCCCAAATTGTTTACCCTGGACCAACACATGTGTGGATGAGTCCCTTATTAAATTTAGTGGCAGGCTTAAAATGAAGCAATTTATGCCCAGCAAAAGGGCCCCCTATGGGGTGAAGGTCTACAAATTATGCGACCGAGCCACGGGGTACACATATTCATTCATAGTGTACGAAGGGAAGGACACCCAGCTGCAGCCCCCTAATTGTCCGGACTACTTGGGATCCAGCGGAAAAGTTGTTTGGGACCTCGTATACCCCCTATTGGATAAAGGCTACCACCTGTATGTAGATAACTTCTACACATCTCTGCCCCTGTTCCACAACCTTCCCCGGAAGAAGACACCAGCATGTGGCACCGTAAAAAGGAATCTGAAGGGCTTTCCTCAAAGTCTTGTGAATAAGAAGCTGCGAAAAGGAGAAACCGCAAGTCTGAGAAACAAGGAGGTTCTGGCAGTGAAGTGGAGGGACAGAAGGGATGTGTATATGTTGTCTTCTATCCACAATGATACCTTTGTGGAAATCCCCAGAAGGAATGGCCCCGTAAAAAACCCAAAATGCATTTATGAATACAATTTGTTCATGGGGGGAGTCGACTTCAACGACCAAATGATGGAACCATATCTTGTCACAAGACGGACATACCATTGGTACAAAAAAGTAGCAATTTATTTTTTTCAATTGGCCATTTACAATTCCTATGTCATTTACCGCAACTCCACCCAAAACCCCAAATGTTTCTTTGGCTACCAGGAGGAAGTTTTCACTGCCCTTATTTTCCCAAACGGCCCACCAGAAAATATCCGATCAGATGTTATTAGTCGACTCTCCGAGCGCCACTTTCCCGATAAAATCCCTCCCAAACCAACAGGCCAAAGACGTCAAAAAAGATGTAAGGTGTGTACAAGAGCAGGAGTCAGAAGAGACACATTTTATTATTGTGCACAATGTCCTTCCCAACCAGGCCTCTGCATAAGCGACTGTTTTCGGCGTTACCATACTTCAATAAATTTTTTGTGAAGTATGGTAAACATAATCCTCAGTTCCTGCCTTCATACACCTTCACACCCCTTATGTCACTGCCTGCTCTGTAACTGACCCTGGCTTGTTATTTGACCACCCTTATGCCTGCCGATTCTGTACATACCGCTGCCTGATCTGGAACTGACCCTGGACTGTTATTCGACCATGCTTCTGCCTAATGATTCTGTACATACCTCTGCCTGATCTGGAACTGACCCTGGACTGTTATTCGACCATGCTTCTGCCTAACGATTCTGTACATACCTCTGCCTGATCTGGAACTGACCTTGGACTGTTTGACCACGATATTTGCCTGCCTCTTGGACTGATCTTGTATTCTGCAACTGAACTAGTGGGATTCAACATGGGGTCTCACATATGTGAGGGGCTCCAGTATAGTTTTTCTGGAAGAAGAAAACAATTTTCTTTGTTTTCTTATTCCTAGATTAGGGTCTGGAGACTCGGAGGCTTCAAAGAGATTTGGGAGGGAGAAGCCTCTACCCCTATCCCCATTCTGTCCTGAACGAGGCTCTACTTCTGTCTGCTGCCTGTAGGACTTACTGCCGTCATGCCGCACTGACCACACCACAAGGACCTGCCTACTACCAGGACCAATATTTTTGGCACTGCTGACATCTCTGCACTGACCCTGGACTGTAATATGGACACTATCCCTGCCTGCTGCCTGAAAAACTGTGTTCGCTGTTGCTGACCAAGTCCCTGCCTGCTGCCTGGACCAGTGATATCCTCCTGTGGACAACTGCGCTTCTAAAACCACAGGTAATCTTTTCTTTACCCTTTGCTCAGCATAATGTATTTAGGGGTGTAATTCTTGGTATGTGCAGGCTATGTGTCCCTGGAACGCCGATGGTGTTCCTTGCATGTTGCGCCTCTGTATGTGGCCAGGCTGTGTAAACGTCTCCCACATGTGGTATTGCCATACTCAGGAGGAGTAGTAGAATGTATTTTGGGGTGTTATTTTTGCTATGTTAATGCTATGCGTTGGAAATATCTTATAAATGGACAACTTTGTGTAGAATAAAAAGGGGTTTTCATTTTTTTCCACATTTTCCAAAAACTTCTGGAAAAAAATGAACCATTGAAAAGACTCATTATGCCTCATAGATTATACATTGGGGTGTTAGCTTTCCAAAATGGGGTCATTTTATGGACGTTTCCATTGCCCTGGTGTTCCAGGGCCTTCAAAACTGTAATAGGTGGTTGAGAAATGAAATGTGTAATTTATGCTCCTAGAATGCCTGAAGGTGCTACTTCAAAATTAGGCCTCTGTATGTGGTCAGGCTGTGTAAAAGTCTCACACATGTGGTATCATTATACTCAGGAGGAGTAGGAGAATGTATTTTGGGGTGCCATTTTTGCTATGTAAATGCTATGTGTTGTAAATATCTTATAAACGGACAACTTTGTGTAAAAAAAAATGCGTTTTCATTTTTTTCCACATTTTCCAAAAACTTCTGGAAAAAAATTAACCATTTAAAAGACTCATTATGCCTCATAGATTATACGTTGGGGTGTTAGCTTTCCAAAATGGGGTCATTTTCTGGACGTTTCCATTGCCCTGGTGTTCCAGGGCCTTCAAAACTGTAATAGGTGGTTGAGAAATGAAATGTGTAATTTATGCTCCTAGAATGCCTGAAGGTGCTACTTCAAAATTAGGCCTCTGTATGTGGTCAGGCTGTGTAAAAGTCTCACACATGTGGTATCGTTATACTCAGGAGGAGTAGGAAAATGTATTTTGGGGTGCTATTTTTGCTATGTAAATGCTATGTGTTGAAAATATCTTATAAACGGACAACTTTGTATAAAAAAAAATGCGTTTTCATTTTTTTCCACATTTTCCAAAAACTTCTGGAAAAAAATGAACCATTGAAAAGACTCATTATTCCTCATAGATTATACGTTGGGGTGTTAGCTTTCCAAAATGTGGTCATTTTATGGACGTTTCCATTGCCCTGGTGTTCCAGGGCCTTCAAAACTGTAATAGGGGGTTGAGAAATGAAATGTGTAATTTATGCTCCTAGAATGCCTGAAGGTGCTACTTCAAAATTAGGCCTCTGTATGTGGTCAGGCTGTGTAAAAGTCTCACACATGTGGTATCGTTATACTCAGGAGGAGTAGCAGAATGTATTTTGGGGTGTTATTTGTGGTATGCACATTCCGTGTGGGAGAAATAAGCTATTACAATGAAAATTTTGTGAAAAAAAATAAATAAATCGTAATTTTGCAAAGAATTGTGGGAAAAAATGATAACTTAAAATAACTCACCTTGCCTCTTACTAAATACATTGGAATGTCTACTTTCCAAAAAGGGGTCATTTGGGGGGCATTTGTACTTTCCTGGCTTGTTAGGGTCTCAAGAATGGAGATAGGCCTTAGTACATCAGATGTGATCTTTTTTTGCAAATCTTTATGATTTGCACCATAGCTTGTAGACTCTATAAATTTCACACAGATCATATAATATGCAATAATTTGGGTTATTTTTACCAAAGATGTGTAGTAGTATAAATTGTGGCCAAAATTTTTGAAGAAAAATTGCTAATTTGCTAAATTTTATCACAGAAACGAAGAAAAATTCATTTTTTTTCAAAATTTTCGGTCTTTTTTTTATTTATAGCGCAGAAAGTTAAAAACCGAGAGGTGATCAAATACCACCAAAAGAAAGCTCTATTGGTATGAAGAAAAGGACAAAAAAATCATTTGGTTACAGTGTTGCATGACTGAGTAATTGTCATTCAAAATGTGAGAGCACTGAAAGCTGAAAATTGGTCTGGGACTGAGGGGGGTTTAAGTGCCCAGTAAGCAAGTGGTTAAACATCCCATTCTATGTATTTCATGCTTGCTAATGTCTTGCATTTCTTTCCTCATTCCCTAATTACCATCATTGCAATATGCTCTAATTCATATGCTCTGCCCCTTTGTCCTCATGCATATTTGCCTCACTGACTTCCCCACCATGCTCTTCTTGGCCCATAAAACTATAGTCTAGTCACTTACCAATGTCTTTGTCAGCTCCATAGTATTGCTTTTCCCTAAACACCCCCTAAAATGTCTAAAAATGTGATGTGTGTGCTTCAATTCATGCAGAGTGACGTTTTTTACATTTTTGGGGTTGTGCCAAACTCATTAGTAATCCCCTCCCCCCAACTGCTAGCTCAGCTGATAGCAATCCTCTATCTGATGACTTGACCAAACCCAATACACGCTATACCTACCTTTTTGATGATCACATTTATGGATGAATTCACCTAAGCATGTAGTGCAAGGGCCTGCCTCAATACTTTCAAATGCTATTTTTTTTTCTATTTTCTTTTTTTTTTTTTTTCCACATCAGCGAATCTTCAGTAGAGACTATAAATCAACTTTACGTTCATCGCTGTCTCTTATTATTAGTCTTCACATCATTGTGGCATTTCTTTTGTTAATTTCTCTGATATTTAAAAAAAAAATATTTATATATAACTTTTATTTCATTTTTTTATTATTATTATTTCATCCTACTCCTGTTATTTAATAGATTTTAACCCCTTACCCCCCCCCCACCCGCCCCCCCACAGACCCCAACATGTCAGTAGTGTCCCTACTCCAAGTAACTTCCTCTTAACCTAATCTTTATGGTCTTAATTGTGCTATATAGCTCTATTCTCGCTTAAAATCTTTCCAACAACTCAATTTTTTTATAAATGCTGCCCTTTCATCTTCTTCTCTCAAACTCAGGCTTTCCAGATTAAATGTTTCCTCTACCGCGTCTGCTCACTCCCATGTCGTTGGACATTCGACCTCCTGCCATTTTCTGGGGATCAATTTTTTCGCTGCATTTAAAAGATGAGGAATGATTGTGTCCTGGTATTGTTTAACTCCTCCCTCTGTACCATGGAAAAGTACTATCCAGGGATCTAGTTTCATAGTTATTTGAGTTATTTGCTTTATCATTTGTAGAATATTTTCCCAATATGTCTTAATTTTGGCGCACTCCCACCATAAGTGTGTCATTGTTCCTGTTATATTACAACCTCGCCAACACTCGGCTGTCCCTTCCTGTTGGTATTTGGATATCTTGTCCGGGGTGTTATACCATTGGGAAATAAATTTATAGCTATTTTTTTTTTAACCTATTAATTATCTTGATATGTAATAGCAGAATGTCAAAATGTGCTTCCATTTTGTTTTCTTTTTGGTATTATGACACTTCTTACCTGTCCGGTGGGCTGCCAATAGTGTAATTAAGAAGGGGCTTCCCAAAGTATCACACATTATTTAGGCATTCAGCTCTCAATCAAGTGGAGAGGGTTACCTGTCCTAAACATCCCCCCTCATTTTTTAGCAAGGGCCCATCAGATGGGGGGGATGGGGGGGGTGATGACTCTCATAAGGGGACCTTATACTTTAGGCTTTAAATACTCAGTTCCCAAAATGTTATACTAATTTTGACCAAAAATGTTGGTGTCTAATCTGCTTGCAATGTTGATTTGTCAAATTACTAATTTTTGTTCTTGTTTCACTACACAGTGTCCTTCAACGTCACAGGAATGGCAGACTGTGGCCTCCCACTTTGCCAGTTTTTTTCAAGTTGTGCCTTTTTCACCAACAGTGCAAACCCAAGTTCAGAGCGAGATGAGGGGACAGTCTCTTCTTCAGATAATCTTATTATGTTGTGGGTCTGCTACACACACACCTTCTTTTTGTAACTTATGTATGTAGTGCATTACTGACCAAAATCGTGCTCATTTTCTGCACCATGGCAGGAAAATGGCATGATTGTCCAAATTTACACCTCACTGTGGGTGTTTTTTTACTAAAGGCACATCCACTATGCACTACAAGTGTACTGCAAAAGTAAACCTGAAACTGCACTTGGAGTGCAAAGTGGAGTTGCCTTTAGTAAATCACACTCCTTCTCAGCACAAACTAAAATTTGACTACAAATACATTTTTGGCGCAATGAAAAAGGAAGCCACACATTGTTGAAAATTAAACATTTTAATACAAGCAAATTCACATGTGCGTTTCGAAAAGGTTTTTACAACAAACCAAGAAATTGTGTGTATCGGCCTTTTGGCTAAGATCAAGTGTAGTATCTGTTCTTATCAGTTACCAGTAGGTGGCGATTGCTTCGGTCCCTGTTCTACGGCGAGGTGGAGCAGGGGTGGCGGTTGCTATGCAAAGCCTGCTGGTGCAAAGGTGACCCGGAGCGGTTCGTAGCCGAAAGGGAAGCCTTCTGATGGGGATGGAGAACCACTGGTCGGCGCCAGGGGAGGGGACCCTGGCCTTCTGGCTTGGATTGTGGCAGCTTTAGCTCCAGTCAGTTTTTCGGGAGGGAACGCTTGTTCTCCTGTTCGAGCAGGGGGGCGGCCTGTACTTCCCGAATGTAATTAGGTAGGAGTGATGGGAGTGAGGGTGTGACCTGATGGCAAAGGGTCTCACCAAGCTCCTGGATCTCCATGCCTTTCTGGCTGGGGTGGGGGCTGTCGTGGTCTGGGCTGGGAGGTCGGGGATGCTTCTGTTGAAAAGCCCATGGTGATGTGCCCCTGGAGTGGCAGTCCAGGGGTGCCTTATGTTCACTGTGCTTTGCACTTTGATATTCGGCACCTAGATCACGTCACCAGATACACGCTTTTTTACACCTGCCTCTAGGGCCCGGCCTTTTGGCTAGGACCAGAGGAATTTTTGATTCCTGGCCAGAGGGCCTGGTCATTGTATTGCACAATGGCCACCTTTTCACTCTCCTCTTCACTATCCCTTTCCTCACTTTTTATTTATTTTATTTGTGTTGTGTGAGTCACGTTTGTCACTTCACGTTTGATGAGTAGGGTGTCGGTCCTCGGACCTATCCTGAAAGTCTTGTGGGAGGGCGGACATAGGCCTTCTGGCTTGTTCCAACCTCTATTGGGGGGGGCCTACCTTCGGGGAAGCCAATGTCTGAGAGGCATTTTCAAAATAAATTTTTCTTTAAAACTCCTTCATTCACTGCTTGGCTTGGTTTTAGGTGTCTCCTAGGTATATTTATGTTTTTTCAAGTTGTGTCTTTTTCAACAACAGTGCAAACCCAAGTTCTGAGCGAGATGAGGGGACAGTCTCTTCTTCAGATAAGCTTATTATGTTGTGTGTCTGCTACACACACACATTGTTTTTGTTAACTAATGTATGTAGTGCATTACTGACCACAATCGTGCTCATTTTCAGCACCATGGCAGGAAAATGGCATGATTGTCCAAATTTACACCTCACTGTGGGTGTTTTTTTTACTAAAGGCACATCCACTATGCACTACAAGTGCACTGCAAAAGTACACCTGAAACTGCACTTGGAGTGCAAAGTGGAGTTGCCTTTAGTAAATAACACCCATTCTCACCGCAAAATAAAATTTTACTCCAAATACATGTTTGGCGCAATGAAAAAGGAAGCCACACATTGCTGATAATTAAACTTTAGAAATGTTTTCTACTACAAAACAAGAAATTGTGTGTATCAAAAACAGACTTTCAGCTAATTTTTGTTTACTTGGTGTTTTTGTGTAAACAGGCATGTATCAAAGCGTAAAATACAGAACACAGGAACTTACAAAGTTCAACTTTGAAAAGTGAAGACAATATCAGACATGAGTATGTACAAACTGGGCTGATATTGCCTTCATCACATGGGGTGTCACCACTGGAAAATCCAAATTTGGAAGATGCACACAGTGTGTCAACATGTGCTATCTCCCATCATGGGGGATCAATGTACATGCTTTGGGGCTGCAACCCCTTCATCTCAGCCACTTTACACAAAACACGTACATTGATCCCCCATGATGGGAGATAGTACATGTTTACACACTCTGTGCATCTTCCAAATTTGTAATTTTGATAAATACAAAAGTTGTGTTTTAAAATAGCAAAACTAAAACCCTAGCTAGTTTTTGGTCTTTCACACTCTCCCCAAAAACATCAATGATGTTCTTCATTTTATTTTTAACATCATTGATGTTTTGCTGTATATTTTCCAAATCCCGATTGCACACCATTATCTCCCCAATCAGAATCTGGGCACTTTTACTGGTAAAACGGGAATCTTCTTCCCCATCACCTACAAAACAAAGCAAAAAAAACACACCATGTAATAAAAATATGGTGACATACATTGATGAGCTTACCGGAAGCTGTGTTCTCCGACACTCACCTGTTGTGGGGACAATTTGCCCAACCTCAACGATCTCTCCTTCCTCCTCCTCCTCCTGCTCCTCTGTTTCTGGTTTTCGAAGTTGCCCTTCTTTGGGAGGGGTGTGGTCCCTGGTGTCCTCATACTTACCGAGTCTTCTCTCCCCTATGAGAATTAAAAATAAAAAAATGAGCACACAGAGGGCAGAAATAGGAATATGAAACATTGCTTGGAAGTGTTGTACAATTGTGTTTTTTGGCCGAGTTCCAAGGTGAGAACATTATTGGGGACACTTTGTTAAGCTGGAATACTTCCCTGCAGAACAATGTTTCTTACGAACGAATGAAACCATGAACTTGAAAGGGGCCATTTTAAAATGCACAACATGAAATCAAAGCACATGGAGCAGTATGCAAGCAAGAATAATCATATGAACACACGACAACTACTTACTTTTTTTTAAGAACACGCTTGATCCTTCTGTACTGCTTGTGCTCCCTCAGTTTCAGGTCTGACCAGCGTTTTCTCAGTTGATCCTTGGATCGTCGTACCCCAAAATTCTTATGAAGACTCTTCCCAACTTTAGTCATGATCTTGGCCTTTCTGATATTTGGGTTTGGGTAAGGTCCATACTTCCCATCATAGTTTGTCCTGTTCAATATGTCCACCATCTCCAACATCTCTCCAAAAGACATATTTGAGGCCTTAAATCTTCTCTTCCTGGTTACGGACGTTTCAGGCTCCGGGCTTTCCTCACCCTCCTCCTCATTAGTGGAACTTTGATTGCGCACCTGCGTTCTCTCCGCCAATTTTGTTAGCTTTTTTGCCAGGCACTAGTTGTATTTTTGTTTAATTTATGGGTTTAATCAAACGCCAGATATTCCTTCATTACAGGTAAATTAGAATAGTCTCTCAACACAAGCACACAACATCACATTGAAAAGAAGACAAAATGTTCCCGGTAAAAGTCTTTTTTTTTTTGTAACAACTGGCCAATTTTGCCACTAAAGTTCATTAACGTCATCAGCCAACATGGGCAGCTTAACAACTTGCTTACTGGGCCCTTTTACCCCCTTCCTGCCCAGGCCAATTTTCAGCTTTCAGGGCTGTCGCATTTGGAATGACAGTTGCGCGGTCATGCAACGCTGTATCCAAATAAAATTTTTCGCATTTTCACACAAATAGAGCTTTCGTTTGGTGGTATTTAATCACCACTGGGGTTTTTTTTATTTTTCGCTAAACAAAAAAAAATGTTTTTGAAAAAAAATGTAAAATTTTTTAAGTTTGTTATAAAATTTTGCAAACAAAATTTTTTTCTCCTTCCCTGATAGGCTGCACTAATAAGGCGACACTGATGGGCACTTATTTGGAGGCACTGATGGGTACTGATAGATGGCACTGATGAGCAGCACTGATAAGTGACACTGATAGGTGGCACTGGTGGGCACTGATTAGCAGTACTGATGGGCACTGGTAGGTGGCACTGGTGGGCATCAATCAGCAGTACTGGTGGGCACTGAGGAGACATATGTCCTGTAACAGAAGTTGGTTAACAGCTTTCTTATTTTTTTCTCATGCTGTCAGTGTGAGGAAGAAAAAAGCTGATGACTGGCTTCTGTTTACTTCCGTGATCAGCTGACATTGGCTGACAGATAATCACGTGGTAAAGGGCCACTGTGATTGGCCCTTTACCCCGATCTGTAATCAGCCGAGTCCCGAAGACTCTGCAATTGCAGAGCGCACCACCCGTGCGCCGCAGGGGGCATGCTGGCAGACCTCCATGGATGCCCTCCTGGCATTTTAAGCATCTTTCGGCTATAGCATGGGCGCCAAGTGGTTAATGAAGAATTCGGCAACCAAATGCCACCTCAGTCAGGATGATCCACAGAATAAATGCTGGATGCATAGTAACTTAGCTGTGGTTGGCTTCTTTTCTACACATTCAATCTCTAAAGCTGGCCATAGATGAATCGAATCTCTGCTGGTTCAGCAGGGAAGACCAAGATTCGATCCCTCTATGGACAGGCTGATTGTATCCAAGTTGATCCATTAATTGATTTTGACGCAACCAGCATGTTGGATTTCTAGAATGTGATTATTTCCAGTGGTTATACAAAATGCATGATACTTTTTCCCAATAAACTGTAATGCAGCATGGTAATGGGAATGAGTCCTATAGAAAATAATACATTTTCCACTTAACTGGCAAACAAAGGTGCAGTAGTAGGAAAATATACCTTCCTACATGCTGCATTTTTTGTGAGTTGCCCTGAAAAGCCCAATCAGTTAAACAAGATTCTTCAAAAATTTGGTGCAATGTCTGAAAAAATAAATGACAACAAGATAAATGTGAGCAGGATGTAGTGTTAACTTCAACACCCTTTGGTAAATAATCTTTGTTGCTAAAGCTCAATATTATAGCAGATTTGATTATGGCACAAGTCTACAGAACTAGTAGCTTGCTAATTCAAACAGGAAGTAAACCCTTCCAAACAACTTGGACCTATAGGTAAGCCTAGATTAAGGCTTACCTGTAGGTCCAAGCAATATCTCCTAAACCTATATGGTTTAGGAGATATTTGCCCGAAAATGGGCACCGCTGTCTACGGCGCATGCGCCGTAGACAGCGGCGCGCAGGCGCACTAAATGCGGCAAATCCAAGAATGGATTTGCCAAATTTGTCGACTCCCGTGCGCATGCGCGGGAGTGACGTCATCGCGGCTTCGCCGTGTGGCAGCGGCGGAGCTGCGAGACGCGACTCCCGTGCGCATGCGCGGGAGTGACGTCATCGCGGTTGCGCCGCTGTGATTCGTCGGAGCTGCGAGACGCCACAAGCAACATGGATGCGGCGGACTACAGGGGACAGCGGCGACTTCGCTGGCTCCTGTGTCAGGTAAGTGACACATAATGAGCTACTATGCGATGCATAGTAGTCCATTATGCTTTACCTTTGCAGGGAAAAAAAGAGGAAGTAAACCCATCAGGGTTTACTTCCTCTTTAAGATAACTCTGAGTTTGCAAAGTTCACAAATGTTTACCATTGAAAATTGCTTGCAGTCATGTCAGGCAGATAAAACTTGACAGCTGAATGTAAAAAGCACAAGAGTCCTCCTGAGGCTATTACAACCTTGTCAGTGTAAATCACCTATGCATAAGAAGCATAGTATAGCAAAAGCTTTCTAAGTCAAGTTCACAAATATTACCTGTTTGAAATGTGTTTAACTATTCATTGTACTGGTGTTACGGCTGGTACACACTGGCCGAATATCGTCCAGTTCAACAAAAATCAGGCGACATTTGTCCAGTGTGTACAGCAGTCTGTCCGGCTTCTTTCAAACGGGCATGCTGGAAAACCAGCAGCAGATCAGCCAATGGCTGAGAGCACTGGCCGGTGTGTTCTGGCAGGGGGGCAGTCCCCCTGTCAGAACACAATAGCTTAGATCGATGTACTAACATTGCATATTTAGTACAGCAAGCTCCTCCTGAGCTGAAATAAAACTTATAGTGTGTCCCAGGCATTAGACATTTATTTACGAAAGGCAAATCCACTTTGCACTGCAAGTGCACTTGAAAGTGCAGTCACTCTGAATCGAAGGGGTAGATCTGAAATGAGTGGAAGCTCTGCTGATTTTATCATCCAATCATGTGCAAGCTAAAATGCTGTTTTTTATTTTCGTTGCATTTTCCCCCTCGGATCTACAGTGACTGCCCTTCCAAGTGCACTTTTGGTGCACTTTAAAGTGCACTTGCAGTGCAAAGTGGATGTTCTTTTAGTAAATAACCCCCCATGTGTAGTTGTCAGTTGTCCTAGTCCAAACTTCCCCTTTTCTGCATGTAAAATGGCTGTATAATCCTCAAGATTCTCTTGATGGTAATAATAGCTTGTGTCAACAAGCACAAGGCAGTTAAAAAAAAAGGCTTGCATTTGTTGGTTGCATAGATATCCACCAATTAGTCAATATAGTAGAATAGGTAGAACCTCCTTTGCCTGTAATTACCGCTAAGACTTTTGAAGTTAGTCTCTACCTCCTTTTAACATCTGAATATAGGAAGTTTTACCTAATCTAGTTGGGACAAGGTCAAGGTTGGAATGGGGCTGCAAGTTATTGCATGTTTATGGGCTAGATTTGTGTTTATTGTTAGGATCAGTGTAACCATTAGTATGTACCAGGCTTAAGTGGGATATGAGCAACATGTATAAATACATACAGCGCCTTGAAAAAGTATTCATACCCCTTGACATTTTCTAAATTTTGTCATGTTACAACCAAAAACGTAAATGTATTTTATCGGGATTTTATGTAATAGCCCAACACAAAGTGGCACATAATTGTGAAGTGGAAGGAAAATGATAAATGGTTTTCAATGTTATTTACAAATAAATATCTGAAAAGTGTGGCGTGCATTTGTATTCAGCCCCCTTTATTCTGATATAGATTAACTAAAATCTAGTGGAACCAATTGCCTTCAGAAGTCACCTAATTCATAAATAGAGTCTGTCTGTGTGTAATTTAATCTCAGTATAAATACAGCTGTTCTGTGAAGCCCTCATAGGTTTGTTAGAGAACCTTAATGAACAAACAGCATCACAAAGGCCAAGGAACACACCAGACAGGTAGGGATGAGCTTCGTGCTCGAGTCGAACATACGTTCGACTCGAACATCGGCTGTTCGCCCGTTCGGCGAATTCCGAACATTATGGGCCATTCGTGCCAAATTCGTGTGGCGCTCACGGCCCACAATGCACTGCGTCATCGCAGTGCATTGCTGGCTCATGATTGGCCAAGCATGCACTGTGACCCTGCATGCTTGACCAATCACAGCGCCAGCAGCGAGGAGAGCCATGATTGGCCACAGGCAGGATGCCTGTTGCCAATCATAGCTCAGGCTGTGTAGTACACGCCCCACACTATATAAGGCCGCCAGCGCGGCGGCCTTGTGTAGTATGTTGGCGTCTGAAGCAGTTAGTGGGTGTTCTGTGTACCTTTAACACAGTACACACCGATCGTTATCAGCCGATTTTCGATCTTGCTCTTCTGTAGTGGTTGTTGTCTGCTTGCCCTGACCGCAGTATACACCGCTATATTCACCTCACCTATATAGCTAGTGATCTATCTTTTATAATAGAGCTTGCAGTCAGTAGTGTTAGGAGCTTGTGCGTGCTGTCTGCGTGCTCTGTACCCAGTACACACCGCTATATCCACCTACATAGCTCTTCTCTATTTGAGCCCACTTGCCATCTGCAGGAGTTATTGGAAGTTGTGTGTGCCTCCAGCACAGCACAGTATACATCTGTATATACCCCTTTATCTCTGGTGTTCTATAAAAAAGGCATCTGCAGGAGTTAGTGGGTGTTTTTTGCCTCCAGCACAATATACACCTGTATCTACCCTTTATTACTGATCTCTAATAGAGCCATCTGCAGGGCTTAGTGGGTGTTGTGTGACTCCATTACAGTATACCCCTTTATCTCTGGTGTTCTATAATAAAGGCATCTGCAGGAGTTAGTGGGTGTTGTGTGCCTCCAGCACAATATACACTACCCAGCTGCTGTTTTACCCAACTCCCTTCAGGCCATTACCATGTCTGGAAGGCCAGCAAGGAGAGGCAGACAGGCGCAAGCCGATAAAAGAGGGCAAGCAAGCTCTGTGTCTAGAGACAACAGTGCTGGTCGTGGACGCGGTGCATTGTCATCAGCACGTGGCCATGGGACACGCTTGTCCTTCTTTTCGGCAGCTGGACATGTTGAACCGCAACATGCCAATGACTTGGTAGAGTGGATGACCAAGCCCTCTTCATCCTCCTCATCCTCTCTCACCCAGTCTCAGGGTACTAGCAAAGCAGCTGCCAACGCATCGTTTTCCCTCGTCTCAATGTCATCATCAGTGACTCCTTCCCTAGACCCACCACGTCCTCTTGAGGAGTCTCCTGAACTCTTTGAGCACAGTGTTGGGTACATGCTCCAGGAGGATGCCCAGTGTTTTGTAGCCTCTGATGATGACACTCAGCTAGAGGAAGGCAGTAGCGTGAATGCAGAGAGAGGGGATGCTCAAGAAGGACAGCAATCTGGCAGTCATGTTCCACAAGCTGCAGCATATTGCCAGGTTTGCTACAGCGATGAAGAGGGAGGGGATGATGAGGGCACTGACTCCACGTGGGTGCCTGGTAGGAGAGAGGAGGAGGAGGCACATGTCCAACGAGGCAGGATGCCCTTCTGGGGCCAGCTTAGGGGCAGCACACCGACTGAATCACACCGCAGAGCTCAGCCTGTGCAGGGCGCTGCCTCTGCGCGTTATTCTAAAAGTTCTTTGGTGTGGGCCTTTTTTGAGACGAGTGCATCAGATCGCACCGTTGTTATTTGCAACATATGTCTCACGCGTATCTCGCGTGGCCAAAACATCAGCCGCTTGGGCACCACATGCTTGACCAGACATATGTTGACCTGCCATGCAGCTTGTTGGCAAGCGTACCTCAAAGGCCGCGTACACACGCGCGGACTGTTCGCCCAACTTTGTCCGTCCAACAGTTTCGGCAAACAGTCCGCTCAAACTTAGCATGGACGGACATGGCCACACACGACGGACGAACAGTTTGCTGAAACCGTGCGCGATGACGTGAACGGCACGTACGACGGGACGAAAAATACGACGTCCTATACACTGCATTATAGCTTTCGGCGTGAAAATCCTTTCTTAACATGCACGCAACTTTGTTTGACGAACAAGCCTACACACGGGCGGACTGTTCGCTCAAACAAGGTTTCAGCGGACAGTTTTTCGGAAATTCCGAAAAACCTTGTCCGTCCAACTGTCCGCTGAAACTGTCCGCTGAAAGCCCACACACGAGCGGACTGTCCGCCCAAACACTGTTCAGCGGACAAAGTTGGGCGAACAGTCCGCCCGTGTGTACGCGGCCTAAGACCCACACCAAAGAACAAAGCGGACCTCTCCTTGCTCCTCATCAGCTGGCATCTCCAACCCCACTAGACCTTCAGTCCTCTCTGAAACCTGCTCTGAGAGGAATGAAGGTGTAGAATTAGGTGTGTCACAGCCAAGTGCTTCCGGGCACTCTGCTAGCAGTACACCCACGTCCGATTATAGCAGGCAAATGTCCCTGCCCCAGCTGCTGGACCGGCAAAAGAAGTTCACTCCCAGCCATCCACATGCCCAGCAGTTGAATGCTAGCTTGGCTAAATTGCTAGCACTTCAACTGCTGCCTTTTCAGTTGGTAGACTCGGCCCCCTTCCGGCTCTCTACCGGCATGTGGAAGGCAATGTCCTTGCCTCGCTGGACAGGGCGGTCAGCGGTAAGGTGCATATTACCGCTGACTCATGGTCCAGCAGGCATGGACAGGGACGTTACCTGTCTTTCACAGCCCATTGGGTCACTCTTCTACGCAGGCAAAACGATGCCATGCCGTGCTTGCGCTGGTTTGTTTGGGGGACAGGAGCCACACTGGGGCAGATGTTTTGTCAGCTCTGCAGGGGCAGGCCGAGAGGTGGTTGACGCCACGCCTGCTTAAGCCCGGAATGGGGGTTTGCGACAATGGCACCAACCTCCTCTCCGCCCTCCGACAGGGACAACTGACCCATGTGCCCTGTATAGCTCACGTCCTTAACCTGGTGGTGCAGCAGTTCTTGGGCAGGTACCCCGGCTTACAGGATGTCCTGAAGCAGGCCAGGAAAGTCTGTGTGCATTTCCGCCGATCATTTAATGCCTGTGCTCGGCTGGCTGAGCTCCAAAAGGAGTTGAACCTGCCCAAGAACCGCCTTATATGTGACATGCCCACCAGGTGGAACTCAACGTTGGCCATGCTGCAGCGTCTGCACACGCAGCAGAGGGCCATCAATGAGTACCTGTGTGACTACGGCACCAGGACAGGGTCAGGGGAGCTCGTTTTTTTCTCACCACGCCAGTGGGGCATGGTCAGGGATGCATGCACTGTCCTGTCACCGTTTGAGGAGGCCACAAGGATGGTGAGCAGTGACAGTGCATGCATCAGTGACACTGTACCTCTTGTCCACCTCTTGCAGCATACGCTGCGTGGAATAATGGACATAGCACTTGAGGCAGAACAGAGGCAGGAAGAGGAGGACTTCCTTGCCTCTCAAGGCCCCCTTTATCCAGACAGTGTTCCTGCTGTGCCACCCATCACACAGGAAGAGGATGAGGAGGAGGAGGATGATTGTGTCAGCATGGAGGTGGAGGCTGGCACTCAGCATCAGCAGCAGCAGTCTTGTAGGGATGATATGCCTCAGCTAACCTACGCTGCATGGCCTCCCTGATCCTGCACAGCCTGCGGAAGGATCCTTGTATTCTTCGGATCAAGGAGAGGGACCATTACTGGCTGGCCACTCTCCTTGATCCACGGTACAAGGGTAAGGTTGCCGACCTTATCTTGCCATCGCAGAGGGAGCAGAGGATGAGACATCTCCGGGAGGCCTTGCATAAAGGTCTGTGCAACGCGTTCCCAGAGACTGGGAGGTTACAAACTCCTGGTCCTGGACAACGCGTTGCTGAGGCATCGGTCAGAAGGAGCGGTGGAGAAGGTGGCCGTCTGACTGATGCTTTCAGACAATTTTTTAGTCCGCAGCCCCAAGGTATGATCGGTTCCAGCAACCATCGCCAGCGTCTGATTTACATGGTGCAGGAATACCTAGGGGCAAGGTCAGACTTGGACACCTTTCCCACCGAAAATCCTCTGGCTTACTGGGTCTTGAGGATGGACCACTGGCCAGAGCTTGCACAGTATGCAATTGAGCTACTGGCCTGTCCTGCATCCAGCGTTCTTTCGGAACGCACCTTCAGTGCTGCTGGTGGCTTTGTTACCGATCACAGGGTGCGCCTGTCCACCGAATCAGTTGATCTACTGACCTTCATCAAGATAAATCAGTCTTGGATCACCCACAGCTACCAAGCACCTGAAGCTGATGTAACCGAATAATTTTTTTTGAAATATCACATCCCTTCAAGACTGCTTATGCTGATGCTGAGTGACTGTCCTGTTATGTTGATTGTCTATCCTCTTCCTCCTCCGCTGATATGTTGGAAGAACATTTCTGGTTCTGGGTGATGCCATCAGCCCAATTTTTCTGCTTCTGTTTGTTGTGCTTTTTAAGGAATTTTCCCGCACAATATTTCCTAAGTAATTTTTTAACAAAGATATTTTTAAGATACAGAATCAGTCTATATGACACAGTCTATATATGTGAAACTTATTCACGGAGACGAGTGATCATACAAAATAGCTACATTTATTGGTTGACAGAAAACAAATATTTACATGAAATATTAAAATACAGATTACATTACTTGATCATTTTGACAATTTCTGGGAACACCCTCAAACTGGGCGTAGTAGTACCTTGGACACAATTATCACCATTATCATTTCTCGGTAGAATCAATAACCTTTTGATAATTGACAATTAAACAGAATGTCTGTATTTCACACATCCAACCGTTACTATACTGCAGGTAAGTAAGTGGTTAACAATGTGAAATAAATTAGACATTTGTTTGTCAATAAAATTGGCATCTATGCAAAAAGAAATGTATGAAAAATTTAATTTAGAGAAAAATCTAAAAGGCGGTTATTGATTCGGGAGAAGTATTTCAATAATAGAATATTCAAAAACATCAATATTTAAAAGAACATAAAATAGATGATAAACATATATTTACCCATTTCCAATATGGCTATTAGTGTGGAGTATTAGTTACCAGGAATTTTAAGATGGCTGCCGTGGCTTCAACATTCCAAGGAGCAGGGATCTTCATGAATGTAAAATGTGTATTCATGCATGTCTTCCAGTGTCCCTTCTCAGGGGGGGTCCCTAAGCTTCCCCCTGACTCTCTCCCCCCAGCTCTCCTCCGAGCTTTCCTCCTCTTTCTCCCCTTTTTCTCATCTTTCTAGTTTCTTAAATATCCTCTTCAACAAAAGGATTATAAAATTATACTAAGTTCTGCCCAGAGGGTATGTGTTCCCCCCTCATTGGCCGACAGACTTAATGGTTAGCTTTCCCGGGAGTCTCGTGATTTTAAGGTAATAGCACCTTCCACCACCAGGTGTCTCACCTATGTTGGGTGTTTTATTTCTTTAAGTGAATATTTTTCTAATTCTGTAATATGTGTTCGTTATTTATATGTTCTAACGAATATATTCGAGTGTTCAAGAATTATGGCATAATGTAGAATACTCTTTAACATAAATTTCAATAATCACTTGCATAAATTGTTGATATATATGTATATCAATGTATATCTGTTAATCTTTAGTCCGTTTAGAAAGGACACAGGTTAGATATATCACAAACAATATCACATACAATTATTATCTATATGGATCCATGTATAATTTGGGTATCCAATCAATATTTGTTTATCTAAACATAGGTTAAATTCTTATACAATTATAATCATGATTATATGTTTTTCATAATACTAATTTGTTGCTAAAACACTTCTACTTATAATCACACTTTCATATATAATTCTTTATGACAAAGTTCTTTAGATCATTAGATACTAAATTTATAATCTCAGTTGTGACCTATGTATAAATTGAATGGCTTAGAAAAATATAGATGATACTGGTAGATGAATCTTACAGCATGTTTTGGGATGAACTCTGAGCTTCCAATAAATGATTAAATGGGTTAGCTGTGTCCTTCAATATGTTTTTGTATGAGGCGTCAGCTATTTGCACGGTTGTATATTGTCCAAATAGTCTTTTACTTACGTACAATGGGGTTCTCTAGTTAAGGGTTATTTCCATGTGATAAATACTTATGCAAGTTTGGCCTTCTCACTCTAACCAACAAAATAAGTAAACAGCTTTTTATTTGGTGACAGAAGATACCATTGTTTCAGCGAGTTTCTTTTTTAAACACAGGTTTTGTAAAAGTTTAACAAGAACTAATCCTTTCAACATTTGGAAAAAAAAAACCTGCGAGATCTTGTACTTTGCTTTAAAGGTCTCCAAGAGGTCACAGTTCAATAAAATACTGAAATCCCTCATCTCGGCCAGCGAATATTAAATGTATTTCTTCATGAATTCACAACATGTTTAACAGGGGCGTTTAATTACAATTTTTGATGCAATGCTTTGCAGCAGGGCTAATTCCTGCAATAAAAATAGAGTATATGGGAGAGGTTGCAGTGTGGTGGCACCAGCACCAGTGCCTAAGGCCCAATTTTTCTGCCCCTGTTTAACAGGGGCGTTTAAGTACAATTTTTGATGCAATGCTTTGCAGCAGGGCTAATTCCTGCAATAAAACAAGAGTATATGGGAGAGGTTGCAGTGTCGTGGCACCAGCACCAGTGCCTAAGGCCCAATTTTTCTGCCCCTGTTTAACAGGGGCATTTAATTACAATTTTTTTATGCAATGCTTTGCAGCAGGGCTAATTCCTGCAATAAAACAAGAGTATATGGGAGCGGTTGCAGTGTGGTGGCACCAGCACCAGTGCCTAAGGCCCAATTTTTCTGGCCCTGTTTAACAGGGGCATTTAATTACAATTTTTTTATGCAATCCTTTGCAGCAGGGCTAATTCCTGCAATAAAACAAGAGTATATGGGAGAGGTTGCAGTGTCGTGGCACCAGCACCAGTGCCTAAGGCCCAATTTTTCTGCCCCTGTTTAACAGGGGCGTTTAAGTACAATTTTTGATGCAATGCTTTGCAGCAGGGCTAATTCCTGCAATAAAACAAGAGTATATGGGAGAGGTTGCAGTATCGTGGCACCAGCACCAGTGCCTAAGGCCCAATTTTTCTGCCCCTGTTTAACAGGGGTGTTTAATTACAATTTTTGATGCAATGCTTTGCAGCAGGGCTAATTCCTGCAATAAAACAAGAATATATGGGAGAGGTTACAGTGTGGTGGCACCAGCACCAGTGCCTAAGGCCCAATTTTTCTGCCCCTGTTTAACAGGGACATGTAATTACAATTCTTGATATAATATTTCACAGGAGGGCCCGTTCCTGTGCCCACCCAGAGTAACTGTGAGGACTTATAGTGTTGTGGCACCAGCACCACAACCACCAAAGGTCAATTTTTCTACCACTGTTCAACAATGGCATGTAATTACAATTCTTGATATAATCGTTCACAGTAGGGCGCTCCAGCGCCCACCAAGAGTCACTTTGAGGGCTTACAATGTTGTGGCAAAACCAACACCTTGTTCTGCCATTTCTGCAGAGCATATAGGGCAGGCCCCTACTTTCAAACATCCAACTTACAAACATCTCCTACTTGCAAACGCAAGGAGACAACAGCAAGTGAGATGAAAAAAGATGGACGACAAAACAAATTATACAGGGGTGATAACCCTTCCCTATGTTTTCCAAAAAGCTTAAAAATTGTTTTTTTGACTGGAGCTACACTTTAAAAATGTACCAGTTGAAAATTACAAACAGATTCAACTTAACACAACAAACCTACACAGTCTCTGTCTTGTTTGCACCGCCTATATACTGCTGTTCTGAGTATATAGGGCCTGGGAGCCACACGCATTTCCATTTTTTAATATGGGTACAGGGTTCCCCTTAATATGCGTACAAGACCCAAAGGGGCTGGTAATGGGCAGGGAGGGCTACCCATGCCATTTTTCTCAATGATTTTCAACCATATTGCAGGAACCAGATATAACATTAAAACCGCAAGCAGTTTTAAATGATGTTATTTCCATTTAATGTCATTTTGTGCAGGGACTGTTCTAAACACGGGAAACACGTGGCACTTCACAGGCATACTACAGACACCCCCCAGGCACCATATTTAAAGGAATATTTCACTTTTTTTTTCACTTTAATCGTCATTAAAATCAGTGCTCCCGCCAAAACGGGCATTTTTAAAAACATTTTAGGCATTGACCCATGTCCCCTGGGGCAGGAGCCAGGTCCCCAAACCCTTTTTACGACAGTATCTTGCATATTAGCCGTTAAAATTAGCACTTTTAATTTCGAACGTTCGAGTCCCATAGACTTCAATGGGGTTCTAAAGTTCGTACGAATTTGGGGTCCGTTCGAAAGTTCTGGTGCGAACCGAACCGGGGGGTGTTCGGCTCATCCCTACAGACAGGTCAGGGATAAAGTTGTGGAGAAGTTTAAAGCAAATATCCCAAGCTTTGAGCATCTCATGGAGCACTGTTCAATCCATCATCCAATGGAATGGAAAGAGTATGGCACAACTGTACACCTACCAAGACAGGCCAGGGAAGGAGATCATTAATCAGAGAAGCAGCCAAGAGGTCCATGGTAACTCTGGAGGAGCTGCAGACATCTACAACTCAAGAGGGAGAATGTCAGTCATGCACTCCACAAGTCTAGCCTTTATGGAAGAGTGGTAAGAAGAAAGCCATTGTTGAAAGAAAGCCATAAGAAATCCTGTTTGCAATTTGTGAGAAGCCACGAGGGGGACACAGCAAACATGTAGAAGAAGGTGCTCTGGTCAGATGAGACCAAAATTGAAATTTATGGTCTAAAAGCAAAATGCTATCTGTGGCAGCAATCTAAAACTGCACATCACCCTGAACACACCATCCCCACTGGGAAACATGGTTGGGGGTGGCAGAATCATGTTGTGGGGATGCTTTTCTTCAGCACGGACAGGGAAGTTGGTCAGAATTGATGGGAAGATGGATGGAGCCAAATACAAGGCAATCTTAGAAGAAAAACTGTTAAGTCCCATACATACTATCAGATTTTCTGCTGGGTTTTCCCTTTGTATTTACCAAAACCATGTAGTAGAAGGGTCTGCCTGATTGCATACACATTGAAACGCCTAAGGATTGACCTCATATTATATGGTTTTAGTAAATCTGAAGGAAAAACTCAGCAGAAAATCTGATAGTGTGTATGGGGCTTTAGAGTCTGCAAAAATTTGGGACTAGGGCGGAGGTTCAACTTCCAGCAGGACAACGACCCTAAACATATAGCCAGAGCTACAATGGGATTTTGACCAAAGAATATTCATGTGTTAGAATGGCCCACTCAAAGTCCAGACCTAAATTCAATCATGAATCTGTGCACAGCAATCTGACAAAGTTTAAGCTATTTTGCAAAGAAGAATGGGCAAACATTTCACTCTCTAGATGTGCAAAACTGGTAGAGACATAGCCAAAAAAGACTTGCAGCTGTAATTGCAGCGAAAGATGGTTCTACAAAGTATTGACTTGGAGGGCTGAATACAAATGTATGCCACACTTTTCAGATATTTATTTATGAAAAAAATTGAAAACCATTTATCACTTTCCTTCCAATTCACAATTATCTGCCACTTTGTGCACCATCTTTGCGCAGGTACATATGCAAGTCTATGGATCAAGTGTGCATGTGGGTTTCTCCACATTGTATATTTGTCCACCCCTTTCCTTGGACATTTCCAAACATGGCTGTTCTCTCTATTTATAGGTTACCATCATGGTTTTGCTCCTGATGAGTGATAAAAAAGTCACGAAACGCGTAGAGCTGTCAACTTCCATGCTGTGTACACATCTCATAACAAAGAATGAACGTTCCATTTTGTTTTATCCCTATTTTTGTTATTATTTATTTTCAGGTGACACTTTAGAGTGCCACATATCTATAGATAACTGGTATTTATTCAATGTCAAGTTTCCCATGTATGTACTATCAAGTCCTTGTTGGAATGTACATTTTTTTTTTTTCACAATATTTTTATTGAAAAGATTTTTGGTTAACAGAACAAAGGTAATACATACATCAGAGAATAAGGAGAAACATATAACCTGTAGCAATTAGTTGTAGTATTAGACAAGTAACTCCACAACAATGTTATTAACAATAGCATTAGGATAGTAGAAAATGTTATCTGATATTGATAGATTACAACAAATTATGCTCAGGACCGTAGAGATTCCGACATATGTAGTGAAGGAGAGAGGGAGAGCAGAAAAAGGGGAAGCAGAAAGAGGAGAAGAAGGATAGGCAAAAGAGGATGGAGAAGAGTGGAAGAGAGTTGTGTGGGTAAGTATCAGAAAGGTATCGGGGGGACCCATTTTCAAAATAGACATTTCATCAAAGGGGATAATTATTAAATTATAACAATATAATCTCCAAGTTAGTGGTAGATGGAACTTAGGCAGGAAACTGATCTAGCCAAACCTTCCAGAGCTGAATGGCTTTCCCTCCGATCCCCGCTTCCGGGCGAGTAGGATTTCATATGTGGAAGTAGTTTGAAGGATACGGTATAAATCAGATATATTTGGCGCTACGGCATTTTTCCATTGTTTGGTTATAAGTGATTTAGCAGCAAGGAGGATATGGATAACCACGGTGCGGAGATCGGGAGGGAAAAGCTCTATACCTAAGTTTAGAAGAGCAAGACTTATATTAGGAGGGGTGAGCATTCCAGTGGTTGAGGAGATCAGACGAAACACCGAGTTCCAGTAACTGCTCAAGTTTTTGCAAGACCATAGGATGTGCTTAAGGTTACCTATCTCGCCACAACCTCTCCAGCAATGTTGTGAGTGATCACCGGAAAACTTGCTCAAGCGATAAGGTGTCAGATACCATCTCAGGGTAATCTTCTGGTGGAGTTCCCAGTGGTTGATGCATCTAGTGGCCTTATATAGGGTTCTGCATGCTACCTGCCACTGTTGAGTGGTATAAGTGGTTGCCAAATCCCTTTCCCACTTTATATGAGAAGTGGTTTTAACAAATACTGTTTTTTGTTGAAAGAGCAGATAAAATATAGATATTCCCTTCTTTTGAGTTTGTGTGGATGTGAGGTAATTCCACGCTGATTCGTGGAGATATAACTTGTGGGATGAAAGTGACTTAAAAAAGTGGGAAATTTGACTAGGAATGTACATTTTGATGAAATTCTATAGAATTAATTTATGATTATATGTAATAATAGGTGCAATACATTACCATTTGAATTTATTAAAATCAGTTTTTTTTATCTATTTGGATTTTCTAGCTTCCATGTGCCTCATTTAAAGTCCCGCCCTGTTGCTCCCCTTTTTTGATATATTGAACCCGGGATGGAGGAGGGGTTTTGAACGGCTCCTACGTATACCTCATTTAAAGTCCCAAATACTGTTGCTCTCCATTTTTTAACTATGTAATTAGGGATGGAGGCACACGGACGCATTAACAATCAATTATTTCTTTTTTTATTTCATTTTTATTTTTCCTTTTCTTTCATTATCCTCTAATATACCAATAATCTATTGGACATTATACTCCCTCTGTTTACTCTTGCTGCGTGTGCATCGGTGGTGTGGGACGCTGTTTGTCTCATGGCTGTGCTGTTCTTTGTTACGTCCCGGGGTTGCGATGCGCACTGGATTTCCCCTCCGCCTGGCTCTGACGTAGGGCTGGCGGGGTCCACTGCGCATCGACGTCATGTCCCCAGCGCCAGATGTTCGGCGTCCTCGTGGCGTACTTATACCAGCTGCTTGGTTGTCCATCTCCGACGATCGGAGGCCGGTTGATGCTCGCAGCTGCCAAGGCTGGCTGGCATTGTAGGCGGCTGTTGACGCTTCATTTGCCCTCCTTAGTATCGGTTACATGGCGTTGGGGGTAAGTCTATGGCGGCGCCCTCTGCATGGGTTCTCTTCCCTGAGCAGGTTCCCATACCTAGGTCCTTTCCCTTCCCTTTCCTGCAGTCCTTTGCTACACTCCCCATCAACACTTACACAATGATTTTCTCACCTTCACTCACGTTTTCTCATGCACTCATACATTTGCATTTTTTAATTTTATAACCAATCTTTCCTTTTGCAGTTTTTCTATATTACCTCTTGATTCCATTTTGTAATTTTTTATTACCCTAGTCTCTTCATTTCACATTTTCCATCATCCCTCTTTCCTCTAACCTTCTTTTGCACCTTGTACTTTTCACTTCCATTTTTATTCTATTTTATTTAGTTTTATTTTTCCCTTATTTCTTTTTTCCAATATCACTAATTTTCCTCACATTCCCCTGTCACATCTAGATCATTTTATTGTTTTATTTTCAGCTGTCCCTTCAGCATTCGTCACTCCACCTTCAACACTAAATCTATGTTTCATCCTACACATGGACCTGCCTGGGTTGCCATTCGTGCATTTTGGGTGTCGCTTTGGCCTTGCCCCCTCAACCCCGGATTGTGGCATCTTTGGCTGGCCTGATCACCGGTGTTCTGCACCATCTTTGCGCAGGTACATATGCAAGTCTATGGATCAAGTGTGCATGTGGGTTTCTCCACATTGTATATTTGTCCACCCCTTTCCTTAGACATTTCCAAACATGGCTGTTCTCTCTATTTATAGGTTACCATCATGGTTTTGCTCCTGATGAGTGATAAAAAAGTCACGAAACGCGTAGAGCTGTCAACTTCCATGCTGTGTACACATCTCATAACAAAGAATGAACGTTCCATTTTGTTTTATCCCTATTTTTGTTATTATTTATTTTCAGGTGACACTTTAGAGTGCCACATATCTATAGATAACTGGTATTTATTCAATGTCAAGTTTCCCATGTATGTACTATCAAGTCCTTGTTGGAATGTACATTTTGATGAAATTCTATAGAATTAATTTATGATTATATGTAATAATAGGTGCAATACATGACCATTTGAATTTATTAAAATCAGTTTTTTTATCTATTTGGATTTTCTAGCTTCCGTGTGCCTCATTTAAAGTCCCGCCCTGTTGCTCCCCTTTTTTGATATATTGAACCCGGGATGGAGGAGGGGTTTTGAACGGCTCCTACGTATACCTCATTTAAAGTCCCAAATACTGTTGCTCTCCATTTTTTATCTGCCACTTTGTGTTGCACTATCACATAAAATCCCAATAAAATACATTTACGTTTTTGGTTGTAACATGAGAAAATTTGGAAAATTTCAAGGGGTAGGAATATTTTTTCAAGGCATTGTAAGTGGTCCATATAGTGAACTTGGTGTTGAATTATTCTTAATTTAAGAACATCACAGAGGACAAGAGGGCACACTTTACGCATGAAGGAAAAAAGATTTAATCTCCAAATACAGAAAGGTTTCTTCATGGTAAGAGCTGTGAAAATGTGGAATAGACTCCCTCAAGAGCTGGTTCTTTCCAGCTCAGTAGATTGCATTAAAAAAGACCTGGGTTATTTCCTAAATGTACATAATATAGATGGATACTAACATTTAAAGGTGTAATGTTTATGCAGAATCACTGTGACCCGTAACCCCATTCTCCGGATGCATGCTGGGGGAGGAGCTGTACCAGGAAGTCAGTCACAATGTGTGTGGGAATGGAAGCAGCAGCATGATACTTAGAGGGAGACCTGTTGTGTATGAATCCTCCATGTAAGAATGTACATCGCTTTCTGAGTGAGTAATAAACCCTTCCCTGGTTAAGAAGTGCATCCATCCTGTGTGTAACTTGCTGAGCAGACACTGGCAGCATTACTAGCAACACCCTGTGAGACCCCCTGTGTCGAAGGGACATAACAAAAGGAAAAGTTGATCAAGGGAATATCCGATTGCCTCTTGGGGGACCACTGGATCAGTAAGGAATTTTTTCCTTAGCTGGAGCAAATTGGATCATGCTTTGCTGGGGTTTTTTGCTTTCCTCTGGATCAACTGTGGCTATAGGATTATGTATATAGTATTGTATACATTTATTTTCCCTTTTATTGGTTGAACTAGATGGACTTGTATGTTTTTTCAACCAGACTATGCAACTAGCACTCTTCAGCAGCTATCCAGTTACTGGTAATCTCCAACTCCTCCCGCTCTCTTCCCAGGCTTTCCCTTTATATTTCCTTTTATATAGTTCACACTTGGCTACAGTAGTTCTTTCACCCAGCAATGATGGTTTCGCTTACTGCCCAAACATTCCCAGCGTTCTGCGTTCAAACCCAACAATAAGCATATCCACTGTTGTCATCTTGTGGAGGAAAAGGAGTTCTGCATAGTTAAGTAACATTGATTTAGATTACACACTCCACTCACTAGATCTCTTTGGACCCCAAAGAGGAGTAACTTTTTCAAACAGACAGTGTTGGTAAAGTTCAACTTGTCATAAACAACCAAACAAATTAATTAATAAGAACATATATTTGAACAACTTGCATTATGATACAAACTCAAGGATTGGCCCCTATTACCCCTCAAGCAATGTTTAGTGCAGGTGGTTGGCTCATCAAGACTCCGTTGATTCGCATTTCTTCAGAGCTCTCACCAAACCCATCAAACATTAATCTCTTTGCCTAACAGCATGTTGCTCCAACCTGATAGTTTCTGTGGCTTGCAACTCAGCTACTTACAAAAATAGTTACCGTAGTTAAACTCAAGATCAGGCATTTTGAAATCAAATGCCTCCACTGCGTTGTTTGAGCTGGGCACATTCTTCTCGCTAGTATTTGAATGGCTGTGGGACCAATCACCTATCTCCTTTTCCTCTTCACCCCCCTCTTCCTCAGTGGTGGGAGGAGTATATGGAAGTGAAGCTGGTGGTTAAGGCCAACTTGAGTCCCTTGGGGGAGTACAGTCTAATTGTATTGAGGTTCTGACAGCATCTGATTTCGGTGCCACATTTTCAATGGACCAGTTTCTCCCACTGGGTGTCTTTGGTACACAGGTAACACAGGTAACTGTCTACAGAATATTTAGGGCTAAGACTTCCAGCAATCAGCTATATTATGCTTTCCTGGGATCCTAAGATTCCCAGTTGCAAGTTTTGTACCCTCCCCCTGAGATCAAAGTTCATCTTATTTTGTTTGTCTAAAGGTTTTTAAGGACCTTCTTGTAACCAGTCTTAGTCTCTCTATGTACTCCTGATAAGTAGCTGTGGATGTGTGATCGGCCAAGGTGCCAAAAGCCAAATCTACAGGTAATTGTGCTGCTCTACCAAACATCAGCAAGTGGGGAGAGTAACCTATGGCTACAATTATCAGTGCTATCATAAGTGTGCACTACAGTGGAAATCTGCTGGTTCCACTGTTGTCTCTTCTCAGAAGGTGTCAAGCATGTTCAGGAGAGTCTGATTAAACTGTTCAGACTGGGGGTCTCCCTAAGTGTGATAGTGAGTAGTCCTAGACTTCTGCATCCCTAGTAGGTTCAACAGTTTCTTGATGAACTTGTCCTCAAAGTCTCTACCCTGAACTGAATGTATGTGCTGGGGCAAGCCATAGTGCATGAGGAACTTCTTGACAAAGACTTCAGCTACAGTGGTGGCCTGTTGTTTTGTTAATGGGAACGCCTGGGTGTATCTGATCAAATGGTCAGTTACCACTAGGACATCCTCTGCCCTCAGGGATGGACTGGCCATCGGGACTACCGGGAGTTTCTCTGTGGGCCGATGGCTCAGTGGGCCTGTTTCAGCGGCCCCCTATTGTCTCGGAGGTCTGCGGCAATATACCTGTCAATCGCCAACAGCTGTTGCCTGACGGGTAGATGGAGATTTAGCCAGCATGCAGAGTAGCGCAGGAACCGTCTGTCTGTAATAAGTTCTCTCTCTCATATTACACAGCGCTGCTCGTGCCCCCACGGCCCCTCCTTTCTTCTCCTCTATCCCCATTAGCTTGTGACATCATCTGGGATAGATGAGAATAGAGAAGGGGTCGCTGGGGAGCGAGTAGCGTTGCGTGACATGAGAGAGAGAACTTATTACGGACAGATGTTTCCTGCACTACTCTGCATGCTGGCCAGGCTAGTAAATGATCCCATAATGTGCCGTGTGCCCTGATGATGTGCCCCATAATGTGCCCTAATGTGCCCCGAGCCCTGATGTGCCCCCATGTTCCCCTGTGCCCTGATGTGTCATGTGCTATCTGCCCCATGCCCTGATGTGCCCCGTGCCCTGATGTGCCATGTGGCCCGATGTGCCCCGAGCCCTGATGTGCCATGTGCCCTGATGTGCTATGTGCCCGTGCCCTGTTGTGCCATGTGGCCTGATTTGCCCCGTGCCCTGATGTGCCCCGTGCCCTGATTTCCTATGTGCCCCGATGTGCCCGTGCCCTGATTTCCTATGTGCCCCGATGTCCTATGCCCTGATGTACCTTGTGTCCTGATGTGCCCTGTGCCATGATGTCCTGTGCCTCAATGTCATCTGCCCTGATGTACTGTGACCTGTACCCTGATGTGCTATACCCTGATGTGCTGTGCCATGTACCCTGATGCGATGCGCCCTGATGTGCCCTGATGTGCTGTGTCCTGTAGCCTGATGTGCCCTGTACACTGATGTGCTGGGCTCTGTACCCTGATGTGCTGTGCCCTGATGTACTGTGACCTGTGCCCTGATGCCCTATACCCTGATGTGCTGTGCACTGTACCCTTATGTGCCCCGTGCCCTGATGCCATGTTCTCTGATGTGCTATACCCTGATGTGCTGTGCACTGTACCCTGATGTGTTGTGCCCTGATGTGCCCTGTATGCTGATGTGCTGGGCTCTGTACCCTGATGCGCTGTGTCCTGATGTGCCTTGTGCCCTGGTGTGCTGTGCCCCGATGTGCTGGGCTCTGTACCCTGATGTGCTGTGCCCTGATGTGCTGTGCAATGATGTGCTGTACCCTGATGGGCTGGGCTCTGTACCGTGCCCTGATGTGCACTGTACCCTGATGTGTTGTGCCCTTGGCCAGTCTGGATGAAGTTCAGGGCCACATTTTTGTCCTAGTCCAGCCCTGTCTGCCCTCCAGAATCGGGCTCCATGCACAGTAAATCTGCACACCAACTCATTGGCCCCTGACTCTGGAGATGCCGCATAGGTGTGTCTTGTCTTAGCAGGGTCTTCAGCTGGGTGCAGCATAAACAAGTACAAAAATAGTTCTCTACATCTGCTCACATAAAATGCCAGTAGAAGCAATCTCTAACTAGTTTGAAAATCTTTTCCGACCCTAAATGGCCATCCTCACCTTGTAATGACCTCAGCACTAATTCTCTGTATATTTCCAGTAAAAACAGCTGCCATTAATCATCTGCATGGTTGGAGGGGCCCCTTCTGTAGACCACCCCATCTGGCAGTTGTAGTCAATTACATTCTTTATGCACAATTTTGGGCATCTTTTGGGCCATTGACCAGCAACATGTCTGCTAGCTTGTTCTTCAGTGACTCCCTAGCTGAACTGCAGAGGGGATGCCTTTTCTGCTGCTCTTGTAAATCTCTGTTGACAACCTGGGCATCCCCTCACTTCCCAGCTGGGATAAGTTGCAGTAATATTAGGGCACATCAACAGTGCTGACCCCCATGACCTCCACACATGCAGCACCCTTGGCGTGGTGTTCTACTCCTTGACTCAGCACTTGCACCTTCAGGTGATAGTTGGGTCCACCCTGGCTCATATAAGAACCATGTAATCTTCTGAAGAGAGCATCTGCCTCCCTGTTTCAAACCCCGGATGATGTTTCAGGCTAAAATGGAATGCGGAGCATCCAGCCATCAACGCCAAATAGCATCCAGTTTGGCCGTGGTAAGTACATACATCAGGGGGTTGTTGTCAGTCTTGACCATATACTCTGCTCCATACAAGTAATCCTTTAGCGTATCCACCACTGTCCATATCGGGGCTAGGAACCTTTTTTTTTTTTAAAGGGTACATTTTATTCAGTTTATCAAAAACAAAATGTACAATTACATTACTCAGTGCTTATCTCTTTCATGACTAAGCCTATTTTTGGAATTTGGTGTTTACAAGTTAAAATCCATATTTTTTGCTAGAAAATTACTTAGAACCCCCAAACATTATATATATTTTTTTAGCAGAGACTCTAGAGAATAAAACGGCGATTGTTGCAATATTTTATGTCACACGGTATTTGCGCAGTGGTGTTTTAAACGCAACTTTTTGGGAAAAGGGACACTTTCATGAATAAAAAAAAACAAATCAGTAAAATTAGCCCAATTTTTTGCGTAATGTGAAAGATAATGTTACGCCGAGTAAATAGATACCAAATATGTCACACTTTATAATTGCGCGCACTTGTAGATTGACGACAAAGTACGGTACCTAAAAATCTCAATAGGCGACGCTTTAAAATTTTTTTACGGTTACCAGGTTAGCGTTACAGAGGAGGTCTAGTGCTAGAATTATTGCTCTCGCTCTGACGATCGCGGCGATACCTCACATGTGTGATTTGAACACCGTTTACATACGCGGGCGCGACTTCCGTATGCGTTTTCTTTGCTTCGCGAGCTCGCGGGGACGGCGGGCGCTTTAAAAAAAATTTATTTATTTTTTTATTTATTTTATTTATTTTAAAATGACTAAATTGTTTAAAAAAAAAAAAAATGATCACTTTTATTGCTGTCACAAGGAATGTAAACATCCCTTATGACAGTAATAGGTGGTGACAGGTCCTCTTTATGGAGGGATCGGGGGTCTAAAAGACCCCCCACCCCTCCTTTACACTTCAATGTATTCAGATCGCCGAAAACGGCGATTCTGAATACCGGATATCTTTTTAAAACCGGCGCCATTGGCAGCCGAGTAAACGGGAAGTGACGTCATGACGTCGCTTCCGTGTTTACGATGAGGAGACTGGAACGAAGCCGATTACGGCTTCGTTCCAGTTCCTCCGCAGCAGCCGGAGGCGTCGGATCACTGATCGGTGCTCCCGATCGAGCGGGAGCACCGGTAACAGCGGTGAGAGGCGGCGGGAGGGGGGGACGTCCCCTCCCGCTCCTCCGGCATAACAGCCGAGCGGCTTTTAGCCGTATCGGTTGTTATGCCTGGATAGCCAATCGCCCGCTGCAAAAAACGGTACCGGGATGATGCCTGCAGGTGCGGGCATCATCCCGGTATAACCCCCGGAAGCCGAGTACGCATATCTGCATACGCTCGGCGGGAAAGGGTTAAACACATGTAGTATAACATTAACAGAAAACAGTCATAACCTTGTAGCATATGTTTATAACATGTGCATCATATCATATATCTACTGCGTCTGATCAATAAAGTAGAACTATTATAACATTATTCGCCTCAGTTCGCGTTCCTTTCTTATTACGCATACATATGCATACTAAAAAACTATGTCTGGGAGGTTTCCTCTGCAGTATGTTCATAGCCCTTTCATTCCCATTATCATCCTTCATCTGTTATCACTAAGGAAGAGCCGAACACCCCCCTGTTCAGTTCGCATCAGAACCTGCGAACAGACCTAAACTTTGTGTGCACTTTAGAACCCTATTAAAGTCTATGGGAATCGAACGTTCACAATCTGAAGTGCTAATTTTAAAGGCTAATATGCAAGTTACTGTCCTAAAAAGTGTTTGGGGACCTGGGTCCTGCCCCAGGGGACATGGATCAATGCAAAAAAAAGTTTTAAAAACAGACGTTTTTTCAGGAGCAGTGATTTTAATAATGATTAAAGTGAAACAATAAAAGTGTAATATTCCTTTAAATTTCGTACCTGGGGGGTGTCTATAGTATGCCTGTGAAGGAGCACATGTTTCCCATGCTTATAACTGTCCCTGCACAAGTGTCATTTCGCAAGGAAAAAAAGTCTTTTAAAATCACTTTCCATTGTCGGCTCCCGTAATACAGAGAACACTCAATGAGTGTTTGTTCTCTGTATTAGGCGACAATTCATTCATTGATAAAAAATGTTAAAATAAAAAGCGTGGGGTTCCCCTAAATATCCATACCAGACCCTTCAGGTCTGGTATAGATATTAAGGGGAACCCCGCATCAAATTTTTAAAAAAATTTGACGTGGGGGTCCCCCTAAAAATCCATACCAGACCCTTTATCCGAGCACGCAACCTGGCAGGCCGCAGGAAAAGAGGGGGGGGCGAGAGAGCGCTCCCCCCTCCTGAACCGTACCAGGCCACATGCCCTCAACATTGGGAGGATGCTTTGGGGGTCTGTGACCCTTCAAAGCACCATGTCCCCATGTTGATGGGGACAAGGGCCTCATCCCCACAACCCTGGCCGGTGGTTGTGGGGGTCTGCGGGCGGGGGGGCTTATCAGAATCTGGAAGCCCCCTTTAACAAGGAGTCCCCCAGATCCCGCCCCCCCTGTTTGAAATGGTAAGGGGGTACAAAAGTACCCCCACCATTTCACAAAGAAAGTGTAAAAATGGTTCGCTGGACCCCGGAGAGATGATCATCCACTGCTGGATAGCAAGAGTGGATTAGCACTGCTGGAATCTTTTTTTAATTTTTTTTAATTTTAATAAAGGAATTTTTCAAAAGTGTGTTTGTCTTATTTAACAATTTTTACACTTTCTTTGTGAAATGGTAGGGGTACTTTTGTACCATTATCCATTTTTGGAAACCCCCACCAATGGACGTGTGTCAATTGGGATGCTAAATTGTAACATTGCAGGTTTGGTAATGCTAGACCTCCCGCTCGTATCGGTAAATACAATGTATCTAAGGACACTCTAGGTGGTTTAGGGCCCCAAAGAAAGGAAGAGAGTATCTTGTTAATTTCTGTGAACATTTTCTTAGGGATATAGATTGGGGCATGCAAGAACAGGTAGAGAAATCTGGGGAGAAAAATAATTTTGAACATGTTAATTCTTCCCAGGAGGTTGAGAGGCAGCCTATTCCATGTCTGTAAACTTCCCCTTAGGTGCAACAGCAAGGGAGATATATTATTGGGTATGTGAAAAATGTGCCACCAGCGCAAAAATCTAAATCTATAACAATGTGTAACTTTATCTTTAAAAAGCAGATCTGCTGCAGTCATAAAACCCCCACCAGGGGTGTGAGGTAAGCAATATTACAGTGAAAAGTGTAACTGTGCTGACCCTAAATGATATATATATATATCTTACCACATATCAAAAACAGTGAACGATCTTCATCAATAATTCATCAAAAATGTAAACATTAATTTAGCAGAAATTGATCATAAACTGAAATAAAGTGCATATTTGGTGAACTACAATATTATAAGGAAAATCATTTTTCTTAATATATGATATTAGTAAATAAATGAAAATCATGTGTTTAACAAAAAAACAGTCCCAATAATCCTCTTCAAAAACTGGTTACCTGAATCCCACGTGCACAAATCCACATCCGTGAGTGGAAAACTTTCACCAGTTCATGAGACACCACCACCTTCTAAAATGGACACTCACCAGAAACAAGGTAAAAAGACACCTTTGGTTTATGCTAGGTAAACCACTCCACTCATATAAGTATGTCTGAAGATTTCCAAATTGAATGCCAGTAATCACTCCTTGCATCTCCACATTAATCTAAGTCTTTTCAGCAATGCTTTAATGTATAGCAAGCACTGTTCCATCTCCCGGGATCGGCGTGCGGTCCAAGCCTCGATATGGTGCAGGTTGGGGCAGGAAGTGATGTCGGCATTACCTAGAAGTCTCTATGTGTTTTGAATCCAATCATGCATCTTCAGGAGCAAAGGCTATTTGCTTTTTATGAGATCCTGAGATTAATGTGGAGATGCAAGGAGTGATTACTGGCATTCAAATAGGAAATCTTCAGACATACTTATATGAGTGAAGTGGTTAACCCAGCATAAACCAAAGGCATCTTTTTTCCTTGTTTCTGGTGAGTGTCCATTTAAGAAGATGGTGGTGTCTCACGAATTGGTAAAAGTTTTCACTCACGGATGTGGATTTGTGCACGGGCAGGGCTGGTGCTACCACTAGGTGAACTAGGCACTCGCCTAGGGCGCTTGGCCACTGGTGTCTCGAATCCCTGTCTCCCACCAGTCTCCGTGTTATGTAAGTGTTCGGTAAAGGTGCGGTGCTGTATAATGCAGGGGATGCCGCCTGGCGCCCCTTCAGAATGTTACATATACTCAGGCAGGCGCTCCGTCCAACTGTACTATCATTAGAGGTGCAGTGCAGCACTGGGGGACATGTCCTGAAACAAACACATCCCCTGCTGCTTCTGCGCGCCACTATGATTACACCAGTGACCTGTCTGTGTCTCTGCACATGATTCAGTCACTAAATTTCAGTGACTGAGATTTGTATCCGAGTCTAGTCATGTGACCTCTGACCCCGCCCCCTGTGTCACCGTCATTTGCAGAGGCCAGCTCTCCCTCCCGGTGTTCTATCACCTGTTCTGTACAGCATAAGGTGTCACTCACGTGCAGACATGCTACAGCCAATCGGAGTAGTCAGTGCCTGGTGAGTGGTGACAGCTGGAGGCATGGAGGCGGGGTCTGTGCTGGACAGAGTCATCGGATGCAGTCTGCAGAGCAGAACCCCAGTGAGTGAACTTTAACTACACTATATAGTGTGTATAGACTGATCTGTCCTCAGACTCCTCATCCCTCTCCTCCTCCTCCTCTCCCCCCTCTTCCTCTCCTAACAACCCTCCTCCCCCTCTCTCCTCCAACCCCTCCTCTCCTCATCCTTTTCCCCCTCTCCACACACCTCTCCCCCCTCTCCTCCTCCCTCAAACTCCTGATCCCTCTCCTCCTCCTCTCCCCCCTCCTCCTCCTCCCCTCCCCTCCTCCCCTCCCCTCCTCCTCCTCCTCCTCTCCCCCTCCTCCTCCTCCCCTCCCCTCCTCCTCCTCCCCCTCTCCTCCTCCTTCTCTCCTAACCCCCCTCCCCTCCTCCTCCCCCTATCCTCCTCCTCTCCCTTCTCCTCATTCTTTACCCCCTCTCCCCCCCTCCTCCTCTCCTTACACCTCTCCCTCCTCCTCCTCCCCCACCCTCTTCATCCCTCTCCTCCTCCCCCACCAACCCCTCCTCCCTCTCATTCCTCCACCCCACACTCCTCATCCCTCTCCTCCTCCTCCCTCCCTCCCATTCCTCCCCCCTCTCCTCTCCCCCACACTCCTCATCCCTCTCTTCCTCCTCCCTCCCACTCCTCATCCCTCTCCTACTCCTCCCCCCTCCTCCTCTCCTAACACCCTTCCTCTCCTCTTCCCCCACACTTCTCATTCCTCTCCTCCTCCTCCCTCTCACTCCTCCTCCCTCACCTCTCCCCCACATTCCTCATCCCTCTCCTCCCCCTCCCCCTCCTAACACCCCTCCCCTCTTCCCCCCCACACTCCCCCTCCCTCTCCTAACACCTTTCCTCCCCTACACTCCTCATCCCTTTCCTCCTCCCTCCCAATCCTCTCCCCTTCCTCTCCTAGCACCTCTCCTCCCCCTCCATCTCCCCCACACTCCTCATCCCTCTCCTCCTCCCTCCCAATCCTCCCCCTCTCCTCCTACCGCCTCTCCCCTCTCCCCCTGTCTTCCCCCACTTCTCCTCCCCTCTGCCCCCCTCTCTTCCTCCTCCTCCTCTTCTGTCCCCTCCTCCTCTCCTAAAACCCCTCCTCCTCACTCCTCCTCCCTCCTCCTCCCTCTCCTCCTCTTCTCCCCTCCTCCTCTTCCCCACTCTTCCTCCTCCCCCACAGTCCTCATTCCTCTCCTCCTCTCCCCACTCCTCCTCTCTCTTCTCCTCCTCCCCCTCTCTTCATCCTTCTCCTCCCCCCTCTCCCTCCCCTCTTCCTCTGACTCTCCCCTTACACTCCATCCTCCCTCTCCTCCTCCCCCTGTCCACCCTGCCCCTCTCCTCCTCCTCCTCCCTCTCTTGAGAGAGCAACCACCAGGGATACCCACCAGTTGTACCAGCCAGATGTACCTACCCACAGAACAGCCATCTGCAGCCACCAGCCATAGCCGCTGCAGGGCAAAGGGGTGGGGTTGGAGGTAGAGCCAGGGGGCGGCAAAATGAGGTTTCGCCTAGGGTGTCAAAAATCCTTGCACCAGCCCTGTGCACGGGAGATTCGGATAATCCGTTTTTGAAGAGGATTATTGGGACTGTTTTTTGTTAAACACACGATTTTCATTTATTTCAACTTTACCTATAAATATTAGTACCCAGTAATATTATGTACATTTAGTAAATAACCCAGGCCTTTCTTAAAGCAATCTACTGAGCTGGCCACAACCACCTGCAGGGAGTCTAATACACATTTTCACAGCTCTTACTGTGAAGAAACCTTTCCGTATTTGGAGATGAAATCTCTTTTCTCTAGACGTAAAGAGTGCCCCCTTGTCCTCTTTGTTGACTGTAGAGTGAATAAATCAACACCAAGTTCACTATATGGGCCCCTTATATATTTGTACATGTTGTTCATATCCCCCTTAATCTCCTCTTATCAAGAGTGAATAAATTTAGTTCCTCTAATCTTTCCTCATAGCTGAGCTCCTCCATGCCTCTTATCAGTTTGGTTGCCCTTCTCTGCACTTTCTCCAGTGCCCCAATATCCTTTTTGAGAACTGGTGCCCAAAACTGAATATGAATGTGTTCAGTGGTAGCTGAAATTCAACCCCCAGGTATCGAAAGTGAGAGACCACCCGCAGTGGGACATCCGGGGCCATCCTAGGAGTATACTCGGGGCTAAGGGGGAAAACTATGGATTTATTTCAGTTCACTTTAAATCCCGAATATCGCCCAAACCTGGAGATGCTATCTAAAGCGGTAGTCAGGGACCCCCCTGCCTCTACTAAATAGATGAGCTTGTCATCAGTATAGAGTGATGTTTTTTCCTCCAGTGCATTGACCCTATATCCTATAACTCCGTCATTTGGACGTAGGAGGGCCACCAACGGTTCTATAGCAAGGGCAAACAGCAGGGGCGATAGGGGGCACCCCTGCAGCGTGCCCCTAGCTATTTCAAAAGGTATCAGTAATGTTAATATTAATATTTTAATAATATTATCCCTCAGTCAGGCCATTGGTTTGGCATACAGTAGTTGGACCCAGGCTATGAAGTTGGGACTGAATTTGAGCCGTTCAAATAGCGCTATGAAGTATGGCCATTCAATAGAGTCGAATACTTTATGGTTGTCCAATGACACCACTACCCGGGTGTCTGGATTGGGACCTTCCGATTGTATAATAGTGAAGAGGTGACGAAGGTTAATAGCCCTTGACCTCTCAGGTATAAAACCTGTCTGATCAGGATGAATACCAGAAGCAGTCACTTTATTTAATAGTTTTGCCAAGAGTTTAGCTAATATTTTTGCATCAACATTAGATAGAGATATAGGCCTGTACGATTCACAAAGGTGATGGTCCTTGTGCGGCTTAGGAATCAGCACAATATGTGCTTCTCACAGAGATTCAGGAAGTATACCTTGTGCAAAGGCTTTTCCATAAACCTCTAGCAATTTAGGTGCCAGAGTTTCTGTATAGGTGCTGTACCATCCAACTGGAAAGTCATCCAATCCTGGTGTCTTGTTTGCGTTGAGTGAGCGTACAGCGGGCACAATTTCATCTGCTGTAATTGGGAGTTCTAGCTCTGCCGCCGCCTCCTTGTACAGTTCCAATAGAGGCAATACTCTGCAATACCCGCCAATACTCTGCAATACCCTGCCAATACTCTGCAATACCCTGCAATACTCTGCAATATCCAATACTCTGCAATACTCTGCAATACCCTGCAATACCCTGCCAATACTCTGCAATACCCTGCAATACCCTGCCAATACTCTGCAATACCCAATACCCTGCCAACACTCTGCAATACCTTGCAATACTCTGCAATACCCAATACCCTGCCAATACTCTGCAATACCCAATACCCTTCCAATACCCTGCAATACCCTGCAATACTCTGCAATACCCTGCCAATACTCTGCAATACCCTGCAATACTCTGCAATACCCAATACCCTGCCAATACTCTGCAATACCCAATACCCTGCCAATACTCTGCAATACCCAGCAATAATCTGCAATACCCAGCAATAATCTGCAATACCCTGCCAATACTTTGCAATAACCTGCCAATACTCTGCAATAACCTGCCAATACTCTGCAATATTTTTATTTATTTTTTATTTATTTTTTATTTCAGGCTTCCCAGCCTAGAGGTGAGATGCAGGGTCTTATTGACCCCATATCTCACTGTAAAGAGGACCTTTCATGCCATATTCCTATTACAAGGGATGTTTACATTCCTTGTAATAGGAATAAAAGTGATTAAAAAAAATATTTTTGGGGAAAAAGATGTTAAACTAAAATAAATAAAGTAAAATGAACAATAAAAAAAAAAATGTTTAAAGCGCCCCTGTCCCCATGTGCTTGCATGCAGAAGCGAACACATATGTAAGTCCGCCCACATATGAAAACGGTGTTCAAACCACACATGTGAGGTATCACTGTGAACGTTAGAACAAGAGCAATAATTTTGGCCCTAGACCTCCTCTGCAACTTAAAACATGTAACCAGTAAAAAAAGCGTTGCCTATGGGGATTTTTAAGTAGCGACATTTGGCGCCATTCCACGAGCATGTGCAATTTTGAAGAGTGACATGTTAGGTATCCATTCACTAAGCGTAACTTCATCTTTCACATTATGCAAAAACATTGGGCTAACTTTACTGTTATATTTTTTTAAAGCACAAAAAGTTTTTTTCCCCAAAAATTGCTGCGCAAATACCGTACGTGATAAAAAGTTGCAACGACCACTATTGTAATCTCTAGGATCTTTGCTAAAAATAATATATAATGTTTTTGGGTTCTATGTAATTTTCTAGCAAATAAATGATGATTTTTACATGTAGGAGAGAAATGTCAGAATTGGCCTGGGTGCTCCAGAACGCCTGATGGTGCTCCCTGCGTGTTGGGCCTCTGTATGTGGCCACGCTGTGTAAAAGTCTCACACATGTGGTATCACCTTACTCGGGAGTAATAGCAGAATGTGTTTTGGGATGTAATTTGTGTGTTGAGAAATAACCTGATAATATGACAATTTTGTGAAAAAAAAAAGGAAAAAAAATCTTGATTTTGCAAAGAATTGTAGGAAAAAATGACAACTTCAAAAAACTCATCATGCCTCTTACTAAATACCTTGTTATGTCTTCTTTCCAAAAAGGGGTCATTAAGGGGGGTATTTGTACTTTTATGGCATGTTAGGGTCTCAAGAAATTAGAAATGAGAAATTTTCAGATATTGGCACCATAGCTTGTGGACTCTATAACTTTCACAAAGACCAAATAATATCCACCAATTTGTACTTATTTTTACCAAAGATATGTAGTAGTATACATTTTGCCCAAAAGTTATGAAGAAAAATTACTAATCTGCTAAATTTTATAACAGAAAAGAGGAAAAATTCATTTTTTTACAGAATTTTCTGTCTTTTTTCTTTTATAGCACAAAAAATAAAAAATCCAGCGGTGATTAAATACCACCAAAAGAAAGCTCTATTTGTGTGAAAAAAAGGACAAAAATTTCATATGGGTACAGTGTTGCATGACTGAGTAATTGTCATTCAAAGTGTGAGAGCACCGAAAGCTGAAAATTGGTCTGGTTATTAAGGGTGTTTAAGTGCCCAGTGGCCAAGTGGTTAAAGACTAGAGCAACAAGTGAACCGTGTTGATTGTAGAGCAATCCATTTTAACCTAGCAGCAATTGGACAATCAAGGATCAATTAAACTGGAAGTAAGATATGCACAGTGGTCTTCATCATGAATTTATCCACCTGGAGGGTCCCTTCCAACTGCATGTGGGCTGACCCAAAGGAGCTGTATGGTCAGGTTATGTAGGTCCCAATGATTCTATCCAGCGGTTTGCCTCTTTAGGAGAAGTGAAAAATTGTACTTTACCTTTGTGCACCACTTTTGGCCTGGCAGGGTAAAGCATACTATATGGCAAGCTGCGTTCTCTCAGGCGCTGCTACACACTTTGAAAGGCCGCTGCTTCTGTGTAGCTTCAGAAGAATCTGGAAAGATGGTAATTTGTGTATTGTTGTACATCATTTCAGGCATGGTACGGGCCTTGTGCAGTATTGATTCTTTATCCCTGAAGTACAGAAAGTGGGCCAGCATGGGTCTAGGGTATCTTCCCAGTGGAGAGGCCCTCGGAGGGACGCTATGGGCCCGTTCTATGTCAAACAGGTGGGAAAAGCATTAATTTCCGAAGGTCTGCTTTAGCCAGCATAACAGGAATTCATCAAGGCGTTTGCCCTCTGATCCCTCTGGGAATCCCAGAAAGTGGAGGGTTATTCCTTCGGAGCCGGTCCTCAATATCCCCCAACTTGGCCTCCTGGGACTTGTGGTCCGCCGCCACATCTTGAACCTGCACCATCAGTGGGTTGCGACCATCATCCACTGTGCTAATATGCTGTTCGGTGTTGGTGACCCTGTGTCTTATCTTGTGCAAATCATCTTTCAGTATGGCAAAGTTCACACTTGTGGTGTTGATCTGTGTGGATAGCGATGCATGGCAGCTCTAAACTGTGTCTATTATCTGCGTCGTCGGTTCTGAGTGTCGGTTCTCTTACCTGTGCACTGGAGTCATCTTCCCCTGACTCCGGCGAGGAAGAGGGCAGGGGATTCGCTAGAGGGTCAGTTGGTTCTAACCAGTCCGTGCCCCCCTGGTCCATAGGCGGCTATCCGAAGCAGGAGAGCGGCGTTGTGCTGCAGCTGACTGGGCACCATCGTGGCTCGCCTCGTGGGTGAAGCGCGCGAGCTTCTCCCCAGTTGTTAACTCGACACTCGGGCCGTATTTCACCATGGTTCTGTGCCCAGTGTGTTCCAAATACAGTTACAGTAAGTGGGTGACAAAAAATCCAAGTTGAAGGATTACAGCGCGATCCAGAGCTCTGAGAAAAGGCTCCTCACATAGCGGAAATTGGGCATGCCCCCAGGGCTAGGAACTTTAGCTTGTGTGTGGGGTATTTCTTTTCAGCTGTAGCCACACTTCTGCTCAAAAACACCACAGGTCAGAGCTGTCCTTCATACTTTTCATATAGCACCCCACCCAAATCATCTTGACTAGCATCTATGTGTAGCTCATATGGATTTGATGTGTCAGCTTAGGCTAGGACTGGAGTGTTTTTCACGTGCTCCTTCAGTTGATTGATTGCTGGTTCACACTGTTCCATCCACTGACCGCAGATATTCTCGCTCAAGGTTTCAATCAAATAATTTTTATTGATTTTTCATTATACAACAAAAAAAGAAGGACTCACAAACAAACAATAAATTTCCCATAAATTCCCCCACCCTAAAACTATTTAAAAAAAAAACAAAAAAAAACACACAGATCATTTCCACATTTGCGCTCACCAGTTTACATTTCAAACTTTAATCAAAACCCTCCCTCACAATATTACGCCTTAGTAATACTTCTGTATATATATATATATATATATATATATATATATATATATATATATATATATATATATATATATATATTTATATATAAACTCCCCCCCTAAAAAAAAAATCTATCTCACTAATAATTTTCCTCAGTTTCATTAATATATTCAGCTGCTCGCTCCGATAAGTTAGAGATTAACCACCAATGCCAGATTTTCAGAATTTTTTTAGCGCTCCTCCTATGTTTAGAAGTCAACTCCTCTTTTCTTAAATTAAGATTAATCACTTAATCACTTTAATACATTGATCTATCATTTCCAGATATTTTGAAATCCAATTTTGTAGTTTAAGTTTACAAGCCATATACATAGTTCTCAACCACATCACATGCATTTCAACTGGGAGAGTATCTTCTGGTACAATCCCTAGCAATGCTATTTTTGGGTCAATATGAATCTGTGTGGAGCTTAAGGTATTTAAGGTATCAAATACGCACTCCCAGTAGCGATACAATTTAGGACATTGCCACAGCATATGCATAAATGTACCTGTATTATTAATACACCTTGGACAGTTTGGTGTATATCTGCTTTAGCCCAAGGAGTGTAATTTTAAAGGAGTATAATGGGCTCTGTGAATGATGAATAGCTGAGTCAAACTTTGTGAGGAGGATAAGGATACCTCAAATAAATTATTCAATGCCTGTTCCCACTCCTCATCACTGTCTCTAATGCTGGCCATATAATATACAAAAAAAATGGGCAAAATTCAGTCATTTAGACAGTTCATTAATTTTTCGGACAGTTAATGGGCACAAAATCAATAATCGTTAACATGTTTTTGAGACAAAAAAAAAACAGACAAGTTTGGAAATTTTCTGCCAAACTAATGATTTAAAGAATATTTTAAATTAAAAGGTTAATGTGTTTGCCATCTGAACTTTCTGCAGTATATTTAAAAAACAACAAAAAAAAATGCATTCATTTATGTCCACTGAACGATTTATTGGTCATTACATGACGGCACTATCGCTTGCGCTCACAAAAATGGGTTTGGCCAATTTTTCATAGTGTATGGCCAGCATACGGTAAGTCTCTGCGCCATCACACAAGACTAGCCTCCTGTTGATTATTTCCAACTGACATTTATAAAGAAGAATATATATTCCCTATAAGTCCCTGTTTAGAGCGTTTTACAGTTGCTGCCAACTTGCCAAGGCTAAAATTGGTAAAGGATTATATTTTAATAGGAATGTCTTTGCTTGAATCTGCAAAGCATGCTGTAGCTGTAAGTTTTGAAAAAATTATTTATTAGACAAATGGTATTTTTCTATTACCTTATCGAACGGATACAAAATCTCATTATCAAAATGCTGACAAAGAAGCTGAATGCCAGCTCTCTTCCATATATCAAAATCGTCAAGCCTTACCAGCTCAGGTAATTGCAGATTATTCCATATGGGTGTATATTGAGTATATCCCTCCTGATGGGTGTCTTGTTGAATAGTAATCCAGATTTTATGCATTAAATTAAATGTGGGATAGCTACGTTTACTTTAGAAATGCTAGGCTACTATTAACTGCAGCGGTGGTTCTATAGGAAGTTGAGAAAATATAATTAGCTGTATAGGATCCTCATAATCTATAGTGTTCAATCCATATAATTGCTGCAATCGGAATGGCAGATAATGCAATCTGGTATTAGGAACAGCCAAGCCTCCTTCATCTTTAGGCAATTGCAAGATTTCCAGTCTAATCTGAGGATTTTTATGGCTCCAAATAAGGTCTCTAAACAAAGTATATATTTGTTTAAAACATTTCTGTGGGAGCCATATAGGACAATTATGCAACAAATATAATTGTGGCATCCATATCATCTTTATCAGATTTGCTCTACCTATTATCGTTAAAGGTAATTTACTCCAAATTTCCCCACTTGCTAAACGGTTTAAATAGTGAAGTTAGATTCCACTCCACATATGTGTTCACCTGTGTTGTAACTTATATGCCCGAGTATTTAAATTTAGACGCTACGACTATTAGAGAAGCAGACATTGGCAGGTTGGTCACCAGGGGGTTCACCAGTAAGAGACCCCAGTTTATTTTAAAGCCTGAAAAAGAGCCATATCTATTAACCAAAGACATCACTGCCTCCAAAGAGGACGATGTATCACCCAAAAATAACAGTGTATCTTCAGCATATAATGCTCTTATCTATCCTCTCTTAAAGATCTATGAAACCCAACAATATCAGGTGACTGACGTTAGGGACTTTAGGGCTAGGAAATGTAGCTTGTGTGTGGGGTATTTCTTTTCAGCTGTAGCCACACTTCTGCTCAAAAACACGACAGGTCATAGTTGCCCTTCATACTCTTCATACAGCACCCCACCCAAACCATCTCGACTAGCATCTATGTGTAGCTCATATAACTTTGATGTTTCAGTGTAGGCTAGGACTGGAGTGTTGTTCAGGCACTCCTTCATTTGATTGCTGGTTTACACTGTTCAATCCACTGACCACAGATAGACTCTCAAGACCTTATCAGGCTTGCCCAACAGGTGTGCAATGTTTTTCTTCAACAGTGCAGTGAGAGGGTGAATCCCTCAACAAATCTTTGATAGTAGGAACAGAACCCCGGGAATGATCTCAACTCTATGACATTACTGGGTCTAAGTTAAGAAAGCAACAGCCTCTATTTTGTGGGGGTCAGTTGCAATCCCTTCAGCAGAGACAACATTACCCAAGTAAGTGACTGTTGCTAAACTTGGGACTTCCCTGAGGACAACTTCAGCCATTCCTCATGAAGCCTCTGTAGCACTTTTTGAGTTGATCTTCATGTTCATTGACGGTTCTCCTGAACACTACCCTGTTTCCCCAAAAATAAGACCTAGCATGATTGTCGATGATGGCTGCAATATAAGCCATACCCCCCAAATAAGCCCTATCTTGTTTCCCCAAAATAAGCCCTATCCTGAAAATAAGACCTACAAGGACTTTAACTAGGGCTTATTTGGGGGGTAGGGCTTATATTGCAGTCATCACTGACAATCACGCTAGGTCTTATTTTTGGGGAAACGGGGTATGATATCATCTAGGTACATCAGGACCTCAATCAAACTCATGTTGCCCACTATGTGCTCCATTAGTCACTGAAATGTTGGGGCTCCTGGCAGTCTCCTGACTTCAGGGTGCATAGGGATTTGAAAGTAACCGCCCTTTAATTCAAGCACGCTGAACCATTTAGCACCAGACATTGATGGGCGTCTTCAATCCAGGGCGTGGTGTATTGGTTGAGGATGGTCCATCGATTATGTGTTCGAAAATCAATGCATTGCGCTATTCTTCTTCCTCACCAAAACTATTAGAAAAGAGTAAGGGCTTTGTGGCTCCCTAATGATTCCTGTTCTCTTTAGTTCTGCTAGCTGCTGCCAGAGGTCTTCCAAATCTCCCAGGGTGATTCTTCAAGTCTTGGTGGCATTGAGAGCTTCCTCCTCCCTGATAGTCTTCATTAGCTTGGAGTATGAAAGCGGGTTTTCGGATCTCTAGCCCCAAGCTGAAACATGATGCCGTCTAAAGGCTGAGCCCCTTTCAGAACTTGTGATAATAGGGCCTTACTCGCAGCCACTACTACCATTCTGCCTTAATGAAAAGCCTGCAAGCATCCAGATGAAGTGCATCCTAACTTATCTTGCTTCAGGTCCCAAATTACGTTTGACATCAGGGCCCGTAAGCTTTCAATCACTCTCTGCCTCTTGATATCGTCAGCTACTTTTCAATCCTCAAAGGCTTGGGTTGTCTGATTGATCCAGGCATCAAGGTCACCCTCTCCGAAGGGTGAGGAATACCTGCCAAAAAAGAATTAGTTTACGTTAGCCGTAGTTCGTTGGCTTGGCGGGATTTTTTTAAAATACCTTTTACCAGCTTCCCAAGCTTATCCAACAGTTATACCGAAAGTCCTTCAAAAGATGAGGTGGAAGCTGCGGCTCCTACCACTAGGTCTGGTGTAGCTCGCCCAGAGATTTACGGATCAAGTCTTGGCCTGCTCAATTGGATTAGTTGGGCTTCAATGAAGTCAGCCAGTTGGAGATTGACCCCCTTGCAACACAGCAGAGATTCCTTTCTTCCATTCTGTTAGAAAATAAGTGTGAAGGGTATCTGGATTTGTCTTCACATCAAGGATGAACATTTGATGGCCAGGGACTAAAGCAATTGGTGTCTGTCAAACGTGCTCTTTAGACCATGGATTGTTCCTTTTTCAAGTGACAAGAGTAGATTGCAATTTTGAATAGGACTAAGTTACTTGGGTCTCTCTTTACCTGTGGTAAAGACTTAAGCCTCGTACACATGATCAGATTTTTGGCAGGGAATTGTGTGATGATAGACTGTTGGCCTAAAATCCGACCATTGGTACACTCCATCAGACAATTGTTGTCCAACTTTCCACCAACAAATGTTCGATACCAGGCTAGTAAATTTTCCGCAGACAACGGTCTGTTGTCCAATTTTCCTACCATGTGTACAAAAGTCCGTCACATAAAAGTTGAAAGTACAAACACGCATGCACAGAATCAATGCTCACCAAACACGACATTAGCAGAAGGTGCCGAAAGGGTGGCGCTCAAGAGCTGAAATTCCTTGTAGTACGTCACTACGTTCATGTTTGTTGGCCGACAATTGTGTAACGTTTGTATGCAAGACAAGTTCATGGGCACACGCCCTTCGGACAAAAGTCTGGCGCTTTGTCTGCCAACAATCCGATCGTATGTACGAGGCTTTACATTCATATGCAGATCTGCCCTCAAGATAGCTTTTAAAAATCTGTTCAACTTCAATGATACAGTATATTCTTAACTCAGAAAATGTGTCTTTTATTGCTGTCTTGTGACCCTCTAAAAGTGAATGACTACAGGTCCCAGCATGAACCCCTCACAGCTTAGGATGTGTCACACCCCCCGCCCTCCCAACTATTGAAGGACTACAGATCACAGCTTGAACCCATGACATCTAAGGGGGTCACATCCTTAGATTTCAGGTATTAATGCTTGAACTTGTAGTCCTTCACTAGTTGCGTCAATTGGTTGGTTCAGTGAGCCACTTGACTGGACCTTCTCCACAGGCTAAGGCTTTCTGGGGACCCTGATGTAAGGGAGGCTCTCTCGGGACTCTAATGTAATGAGGGGGCTCTGAGGACCCTGATGTAAGGGGAGGCTCTCTGGGGACCCTGATGTAATGAGGGGGCTCCAGGGACCCTGACCCTGATGTAAGTGGGGGGCTCTATGGGGACTCTGATGTAATAAGGGGGTTCTCTGGGTACCCTGATGTAACAAGGAGGACTCTGGGGGCCCTAATGTAAGAAGGGTCAATAATAATAATTTTAAAAAATGGGATCCGCACTCAGATATGTAACGGTATTTTATATATCTATATACAGTGCCTTGTGAAAGTATCCGGCCCCCTTGAACTTTTCAACCTTTTGCCACATTTCAGACTTCAAACATAAAGATATAAAAATTTTATTTTTTGTGAAGAATCACCAACAAGTGGGACACAATTGTGAAGTGGAACGAAATCTATTGGATTTTTGAAACTTTTTTAACTAATAAAAAAATGAAAAGTGGGGCGTGCAAAATTATTCGGCCCCCTTGCGTTAATACTTTGTAGAGCCACCTTTTGCTGCGATTACAGCTGCAAGTCGCTTGGGGTATGTCTCTATCAGTTTTGCACATCGAGAGACTGAAATTCTTGCCTATTCTTCCTTGCAAAACAGCTCGAGCTCAATGAGGTTGGATGGAGAGCGTTTGTGAACAGCAGTTTTCAGCTCTTTCCACAGATTCTCGATTGGATTCAGGTCTGGACTTTGACTTGGCCATTCTAACACCTGGATACGTTTATTTGTGAACCATTCCTTTTTTTCGATTTTGCTGTATGTTTGGGATCATTGTCTTGTTGGAAGATAAATCTCCATCTCAGTTTCAGGTCTTTTGCAGACTCCAACAGGTTTTCATCCAGAATGATCCTGTATTTGGCTGCATCCATCTTCCCCTCAATTTTAACCATCTTCCCTGTCCCTGCTGAAGAAAAGCAGGCCCAAACCATGATGCTGCCACCACCATGTTTGACAGTGGGGATGGTGTGTTGAGGGTAATGAGCTGTGTTGCTTTTACGCCAAACATATCGTTTTGCATTGTGGGCAAAAAGTTTGATTTTGGTTTCATCTGACCAGAGCACCTTCTTCCACATGTTTGGTGTGTCTCCCAGGTGGCTTGTGGCAAACTTTAGACGAGACTTTTTATGGATATCTTTGAGAAATGGCTTTCTTCTTGCCACTCTTCCATAAAGGCCAAATTTGTGCAGTGTACGACTGATTGTTGTCCTATGGACAGACTCTCCCACCTCAGCTGTAGTTCTCTGCAGTTCATCCAGAGTGATCATGGGCCTCTTGGCTGCATCTTTGATCAGTCTTCTCCTTATCTGAGCTGAAAGTTTAGAGGGACGGCCAGGTCTTGGAAGATTTGCAGTGGTCTGATACTCCTTCCATTTCAAAATGATCGCTTGCACAGTGCTCCTTGGGATGTTTAAAGCTTGGGAAATCTTTTTGTATCCAAATCCGGATTTAAACTTCTTCACAACAGTATTACGGACCTGCCTGGTGTGTTCCTTGGTCTTCATGATGCTCTCTGTGCTTTCAACAGAACCCTGAGACTATCACAGAGCAGGTGCATTTATACAGAGACTTGATTACACACAGGTGGATTCTATTTATCACCATCAGTCATTTACAGTGCCTTGCGAAAATATTCGGCCCCCTTGAACTTTTCAACCTTTTGCCACATTTCAGGCTTCAAACATAAAGATATAACATTTTAATTTTTTGTGAAGAATCACCAACAAGTGGGACACAATTGTGAAGTGGAACGAAATCTATTGGACTTTTGAAACTTTTTTAACTAATAAAAAAATGAAAAGTGGGGTGTGCAAAATTATTCGGCCCCCTTGCGTTAATACTTTGTAGAGCCACCTTTTGCTGCGATTACAGCTGCAAGTCACTTGGGGTATGTCTCTATTAGTTTTGCACATCGAGAGACTGAAATTCTTGCCCATTCTTCCTTGCAAAACAGCTCGAGCTCAATGAGGTTGGATGGAGAGCGTTTGTGAACAGCAGTTTTCAGCTCTTTCCACAGATTCTAGATTGGATTCAGGTCTGGACTTTGACTTGGCCATTCTAACACCTGGATACGTTTATTTGTGAACCATTCCTTTGTCGATTTTGCTGTATGTTTGGGATCATTGTCTTGTTGGAAGATAAATCTCCATCCCAGTTTCATGTCTTTTGCAGACTCCAACAGGTTTTCATCCAGAATGGTCCTGTATTTGGCTGCATCCACCTTCCCCTCAATTTTAACCATCTTCCCTGTCCCTGCTGAAGAAAAGCAGACCCAAACCATGATGCTGCCACCACCATGTTTGACAGTGGGGATGGTGTGTTGAGGGTAATGAGCTGTGTTGCTTTTACGCCAAACATATCGTTTTGCATTGTGGGCAAAAAGTTGGATTTTGGTTTTATCTGACCAGAGCACCTTCTTCCACATGTTTGGTGTGTCTTCCAGGTGGCTTGTGGCAAACTTTAGACGAGACTTTTTATGGATATCTTTGAGAAATGGCTTTCTTCTTGCCACTCTTCCATAAAGGCCAGATTTGTGCAGTGTACGACTGATTGTTGTCCTATGGACAGACTCTAACACCTCAGCTGTAGTTCTCTGCAGTTCATCCAGAGTGATCATGGGCCTCTTGGCTGCATCTCTGATCAGTCTTCTCCTTGTCTGAGCTGAAATTTTAGAGGGACGGCCAGGTCTTGGTAGATTTGCAGTGGTCTGATACTCCTTCCATTTCAAAATGATCGCTTGCACAGTGCTCCTTGGGATGTTTAAAGCTTGGGAAATCTTTTTGTATCCAAATCCGGCTTTAAACTTCTCCACAACAGTATTACGGACCTGCCTGGTGTGTTCCTTGGTCTTCATGATGCTCTCTGCGCTTTCAACAGAACCCTGAAACTATCACAGAGCAGGTGCATTTATACAGAGACCTGATTACACACAGGTGGATTCCATTTATCACAATCAGTCATTTAGGACAACATTGGATCATTCAGAGATCCTCGCTGGACTTCTGGAGTGAGTTTGCTGCACTGAAAGTAAAGGGGCCGAATAATTTTGCACGCACCACTTTTCAGTTTTTTATTTGCTAAAAAAGTTTAAAATGTCCAATAGAATTCGTTCCACTTCACAATTGTGTCCCACTTGTTGGTGATTCTTCACAAAAATAAAAATTTTATATCTTTATGTTTGAAGCCTGAAATGTGGTAAAAGGTTGAAAAGTTCAAGGGGGCCGAATACTTTCGCAAGGCACTGTATATATATATATATATATATATATATATATATATATATATATATATATTGTATCTCTCTCTCTCTCTCTATATATATATATATATAGAGTTATATATATATATATATATATATATATATATATATATATATATATATATATATATATATACATGCGTATGCCCGCCCAAGTGTATGACTTTCTTTACTTTGCTGCTATGGACTCTATCTAGCCCCAGATCTTTTGTAGATGTAGCAACGCCCCTGGTGGCTCTTATGTATGGGGTTTTGGCCTCACTATATGTCTACATAACGAGAGCTTCTTCTTGAATAATCCAGGCCAACTTCCGTATGCTTTTAGGTTTCTGAACACCGACTCAGTGGCTGTTCCAGACTTGCTGGCTGTGAATCTTCCTCCCATTGGGGCTCCTCTTACGCAATGGGGATGACGAGCACCTTCTACCAGAAACAGTAAATTTACTGTCTTATGATTGCAGTGTTTTCATAATGAAAACCAACCAGCTCCCATGTTGTTCTCAGTTTCTGTTAGCAGTTTGTCACTCCTACTCCCCTTAATACCTACTTGGAGTTAATCATTTAGCATCTACTAGTGCAATCAACACTTGTCATATTTCTTGCTTAACTTTTGCTAAGACTTTAGTTTCAGACAGTAATACTACAAAAATGGCAAACAGTGTGATCACTTGATACGTATATGAAATGGGCAGATGCACTCTAAATTTAGAAGCCTTTTAAAGAGCATTGAAAATATCTCTCTTGGGGATCACACTTCATTTCTCTGATGTGCTTTTTTTCTTAGTTTTTTGTTAAAGTGCCAAATTACCTTGTAGGTATTTCCATTCCAAATCCTTTGCATTTGAGAATGGACCCTCTTCCTTGGATCCATTATCAAGTGAGTCATAGTGAGGCTTCTGTCCCTACATTATTGACTACCTTGGATCTCCTTGTCCCAGTTATTACCCGGACCTGTTCTCAGTGACTGTAGCTCACGGGCTACTAGGACAATGGTCAAGCAATCCCTTCTATGGATATGTCTCTGTGGTAAGGATCATATATCTGCCCGGTGTCACTCACACCTGCTAGACTAGACCTTGATGCTGTTGATCTGTTATTTTATTAGTTCTATAAGATTGTTTAGCCGTTACCTAATTTTCTCATTTAATATCTCAGGTTACTTTCTTACCATGGGGGGGCATTAGGGGAATTGGTGCAATCTTCTTAGTTGCAACTCTGATGCCACTAATGGTTTCAAAAGACCCACTGCATTTCATTTGACTTTTGAACTTTGAATAGGTGAGTACTCCAGGTTTCCTGAAGATCCTAACAAAGTCAATGTATATGAGTACAGTTACTGTATATATATATATATATATATATATATATATATATATATATATATATGTCCTCTACTGTTGGCTTTGACACATTTTATATATATATATGTATGTACACACACACACACACACCTGTCCTGCCCATTATTTGTTCCAATTTAGAATAAAGTGTCCTCTCACTTTATTACTCTGTTCTGTTATCTTTATTTTGTGTGGGCTTTGCTCCATCCATGTTGCGATTGTTTTGTTTTTCCCAAAAAAGACTGCAGGGACTTTGTCTCCACGGTTTTGGATCAGACAGATTCTCTGTTGGCTTATATAGCCATTTGATGTAGCTTGATCTAGGCTGCTAAGATTACTTTTTGGCATCTGCCGTTTTACTCCTTTCCTCTTCTTCTCTCTATCTTTCACTCTAGCCTTTTCTTCCCTTCTTCTCCTTCCCCCCGGTTTTTTTTTTCTGGGGTGAAGGAGAGGCCGAGACCAAGACTTCTCTGCAGCTTTGCTCTTTCAACACCCAAGGTGTAAATGAACCATCCAAACGATCCCAGGTCTAGTATGATTTTCCACAAATCCAAGGTAGGTTTAGCCTTCTTTCAAGAAAGCCATTTCTGCACTGATTATATTCCTGTTTTACGCCACAAGTATTACACATCCCGTTTCTACAGTACCTATGCTCAATCGAAGTCCCGCGGGGTAGCAATTGCTATTCACAAGTCGGTACCATACACCTTATCGGACATTTGCGCTAATCCCGAGGGAAGGTACTTATTTGTGAAACTTACCCTGCATGGCAAGCTATGCAAGTAATACAGGGAAAGCAGTGGAGAGGTTGAGGCACCTGTGTAGTGTAAAAGTTTAGACAGGACTGCTTTGCGGACTGGGACAGGACCACTAAAACAGGGAAGAATGATAACATTACTATTTAGGTAACTTTAGCCTGAATCTACATAGAAATATGACCAAAAAGATAATTGGGTAGAACAGTGTTTGCTGTTTGAGCCTGTGGGTGTGAATAGTATGCAGCTTCACTACTAACCATCGTTAAAATGAAACAATAAGGCAATAACTTCACAGCAGGATATAGAACCTTTACAAGGAAACCTGAACAAAATAATGGGGTGTGCAACTACATGGAAAATTAGGTTTAATATTGAAAAATGTAAAACAATGCACTTGGGGGCTAAAAATATATATAACCCGAAAAATTTGACCCCAGATGACAACTTCCTGGTCGAAACGCATGGGGTGGACCTCCTTGCAGATATTGCTTAACTTTTGTTTACATGCAGTTTTCATACTCCTGAAATATGAGTGTTTTACATATTTTTTACATTAAAACTTCCTTTTCCTGTAACGGTATCATGCTATGTTAGCTCTTTATTTACATGGTCTTATACACGACTTTACCATCCTGCCTTCCATTTGATGCTTCTGAAAATTACCCAATTTGTGATTGACGCTTTGACGTTCCGCTTTTGGGGTTGAGATGGAGGACCGTTTACCCTTACCGGGCCAGTTGTAGTGTACAAGCCTTGTGAGACTTGGGGGGCATAAGCCCAGCTAAGTCCATTTGTTCCGGTAAGCCTCCTCCATTTTTCACGGTGGTGGTGGTGTCTCTTTCACTTTTCAGGAGTTCATTTAAAATTGGTGCTTCTACATTTACCCATTGGACTCTCTTTTATTGGACTATAAAGGGACTTACAGATGGGGAAATGGTTACTGATTAATTACCACACATTAATATTGACCTTTTTGGTTTATACACTATATATGATTTAAATTTCATATGATGTATATCTTTTGATATTTCTACATTGATGTTTTTTATTATTTCAGAATATCGCTACACAATTTTTTGTTTGGTCATAACAAGCAAAGCAATCAGAATATTTGCATGCATTAAAAAGGGGATTTACTCAAGAGATAAAATAATCCTGCCACTTAAGAAAACTCTGGTTCGGCCACATCTGGAGTATCCTGTCCAGTTATACTCACCAGTTGTCAGGATCAGGACTTCAGAATTCCTCCCTGCAAACCTTGTCCCTGCCTGATCTGATCCTTTGCCTGATACCCATTCCTGATCAGCTTCCTGCCCTGTCCTGGACTCTGTTTACTGTGACTTGTCCCCCGATTCCTGCTTCAGGCTCCCCCTTGCTCCTGCTTCCTCTATCTGGCCTCCTGTTCCCCTTGTCTCTTGTCCCTTTCCTTGTGTGTATGTGGGTATGGTGGCCCGTAATTATGGGAGGAGCCTGGAGGGTATTTAATCAGACCACCCACAACGGTCTGTGTCGGTTTCAGTGCAAGGTACTGCACGTCAAGGGGCCGACTCTTCTCAGCTCCCTCACGGTCGTCTATCTGTGCGTCCAATCGCAGGTGCACTTCGGCTTCTTCATTCGTGGTCTTCGCTGGCGGTTCCCGCTCATGGTCGCAGATAAGTAGTATCCGAATCTTTTCATATCATGTGCAAACTTGCGGCTTATCATGCTTACTATCCTGCACCCCTTTCGCAAAACCTACCTCTGAGTTGATGACATCTTTCGGCACAGGCATAGTACATTCGTAAATTCTTTCTACCAAACATACGATTCATTCATAGATCCAAGCCTTCGAGTTGCTGTCGGTCGTTCTCCAATATCACTCGCCATAGGCTTCACTGGTTATAAAATTCACTGTTCTCATCCTTTTTGAGATAAACAGGTATTGTTTGTATGGGTTTCTGTGGCTGATTGAGGTGTAATTAAACCCACCTTATGTCTTTCCTGCACTTGACTAGCCTGGGGGGATGGGTGGTTGATAGGTGTTTGGTTTCACAGTAAGGAATGGCATACACTCTACAACCAATTCGTATCAGATACTCCTTACTGCCAATTTATATCAGAGTCATCTCATACATTTTTAAGCTGATTAGTGTCAAATGCATTGCAGAGGTTGACTCTGCCAACTCACTGCGTGTCCACGTAGTTGTACCTTCGAGATCGGTTGTATATCTTCATTGATTGTCCCACACTCGGACCGCTACACACTCGCTGTCGCAGGTAGGACTTTGTTGTTACCGCTCCTCTAAACTCTAATAGTTATGTTATCATGTTCGTTTATCATGTTCGTTTTGCAAAAGTCGCACTTACGCCACCGTAAGTCTTTCTATGTCATCTTTCATGTATTTCATGCTTTCTACCCAACGCGGGTTTACTCGAGCCGTTCACTTCACGGTCGATGCAGTCAAATCCGACATTCAAGCCCCTTACTCACCTCGCATCTACGGCCGATTCGAATCTAGTCGCAACTTCGCTTCTATTTTTCGGATCCTCGGCAATCACAAGCCCCTTCAACCGCCATCACCATTTAGTCGATTCAAACCCAGCCATATCATCGGCAATACGGGCAGATCTGTCATACGAGCCCTGTAGTCACCTCGCATCTACGGCCGATTCGAATCTAGTCGCAACTTCGCTTCTATGTTTCGGATCATTGACAATCACCAGCCCCTTCAACCACCATCACAATTCAATTAATCCGAACCCAGCCATATCCTCAGCGTTACAGTCGGATCCCATATACGAGCCTCTCAGTCGCATCTACGGAGGATTCGAGTCTAGTCGCAGCATCGGCGCAACGATTCCAGTCCTTGCCAAACGCAACTCTAACAACCAAGCCGAATCCTGTTGCGTCACCGACTCAAATGAGTCAAATCTTTCGCAGACTATTCCATAGCTATAGCCCAGTTCAAACTAGTCACATCGACTGTACGAATTCAGCAGTACTTACATTTGACCTTCTCAGTCTATCCATACATGATCATACACAATTCTCTCCACCAATTTGCTCAGTATTGCGCACGGTCATTCCTACATAATCACATTTCCTCTATAACCTTTTCTTTCGCCTTTCAACAAAGCTGCGTTCTTGCAATCGCTGCAAGTCTTTCTGCATTTGGCTCAAGACTGCCAATCGTCTCCAGTAGCAACACTGCTGTTCACCTCATACCTACACACTTATAATTCTGCAAAACATTGCTTTCACCTTTCAAAGAAAGCTGCTTCCTTGCAATCGCTGCAAGCATCGATGCAATGGCTCAATATGGCCACTCATCTCCAGTAGCAACACGGCTGCTCTCCTCATTCCTACACACTTATAATTAAATTTATAGATTCAAATAAAGCTGCTTTCTTGCAATCGCTGCAAGCATCTCTGCAATGGCTTAATACGGCCACTCATCTCCAGTAGCAACACAGCTGTTCACCTCATTTATTCATTCATTCTCACCTCATAATTCAATTTATAATTCAAATAAGGCCGCTTCCTTGCAATCGCTGCAAGCATTTCAGCAAGTGGCTCAAACTGCCACTCATCGTCTCCAGTAGCAACACGGCTGCTCATCATTTTCTCTGTCGCTTTCCCCTTTTTAGGCCAGTTAGAACACCAGTTAGTCCACCCTGCACCAGGTTTGGACAGTATCTCCCAAAAAAAAAAAAAAAACCCCATTGTCGAGGGCTTGCATCTTCACCAGGGGGCCAGCTTTGCCCCAAACAGCTCTTTGCAATCCCCCTTGTCAAAACGAAATTCTCATGTCACCTTACTACAGGCTCCCGGTCAACTCAGTTCTCGACCCCAACCAGTCGACTTCACAACTAGGGCATAAAGTCAGGTGTGTAGTTCAATGGGATTCCCCCTTTCTCTTAAACACTCTTTCACTACATATTTTTACTTCACATACAGAATTTGACCTGCTCCTGAGGCGTTAGCAACTGTCACATACTTCTGTGCACTTCACTCTGTTTTTGAAGCACAAGCCTTCAATACGCAGACAAGGTCGCCTAATCTCCATACTTGCTGGCAGTGCAAGCATTAGTAGACCGAACCCACGTCAATTAACTACAGATCGCAACATTCCTACTTAGTATACTAGACTTCAGCTACCCACCCCAGTCCGCCCTGTGACGCTCTGGTTCATTAGTCTGTGCCGAGCACAGACTGACACTTGAGCTATCGGTTACCTAGCCAGTCACCTCCTGGTTGTCACACATTCTTTTGAGATTTCTAAAGTCACACTCAACAGCACTCGAGCGCAAACCAACTGTCACTATGGCTGTCATTCCTTGTCCTGTTCTTGTTTTCCTTCCACCTTTCATCTTACCCAAACGCAACTATCCCCTCCTACTTTTGCAACTTACCTCAAACATACGCACCCCCCCCCCTGCTTTTAGTCTTGCTTTTAGTTGACGCCATATCACAGGCAGACAGTGAGGACTTTGCCTCAGCCCTGCCATCACCCTTTGCAGCTCAGCAAGTGGCGGTTTACAGTATCACAAGAGCTTAAAAAAAAAAAAAACTCATAGCAGAACGGAGTAAATCCTACCCTGCCGCAGCCAGGAAACCAAGCTTTTAGGCTACTGTTTCCACCGCCAGGTGCAGCCCTTCCAGGCACCACTTCAGTCTATCTTCTTTGCGACTACTCAGCTGCACTCCTGGGTAACCACACTGTCAACAGCAGTCGCCGAAATCCAAGCAGAGTGACAGCCCTGGAGGTACGCCCAGCCATGCCCCTACCAGCTCCAGTCACCACCGTCATTCCTGTACCTTCACTTACAGGTACACCCAACTTCTGCACCACTGTCTTCCCTGCACACCTTGTCCTAGCAGGGCATCTAAGAGGACATCTTGGATGCCCACGACGTTAACTTAGCATCCCTCCTCATAGCAGTACACAACTTGGCCTAGAACAAGTCATATTCACTGGGAGATATCTCCGTCATCCTGAAGGCCAGAGACCCTTTACTTAATCGCAAGCTCACTGTCACAGAGTTTATGCTGGCCTTGGGGACAGTCAGAGACATGCTAGGCAGAGCAACCCCAACAGGAGGGTAGAATTGGACCCAAGGTGATCCTTTATCTCCCACCTTTTAGTGTTTCTCTCCCAGGTACAAGACCCTGACTAAATCCTTAAATTAAGATGTGCCAGCTATAGCAGATCTGCCCATGGGAGTCGAATTTCTCACAAATTGGAATGGCATGCCAATGTTTATTCCCTCAGCATCTCTCTCTTCATCTCAGGTAGTCATGGTCACCACAGCTTCCACAGGTCCTCGCCTCAATTTTTGGCCAACTTGGGTTTATAGGGCCATGGCCGTCAGAAATCCTCTTGATTCCTGGGTTCAGTTAGTCCTCCTCTTTGTTCGACCTCTACCCCATTGTCGCAGCAGCTCAAGTCTGGTGCAACAACTGGGCAGGACAAACTGTGACGTTCGCCACAGACAACCAAGCCACAGCCAGTATTATAAATAAAGGAGGTCCTAGTAGATGGCCATCGTGGCCTTCCTGCGCAGGCTGGTGCCACTATCCCCACAGCACCAATCTAACGTCCTATGCGTCCACATCCCAGACAAACGCAATAATCTGGCCGACGCACTACCCGTTAACTTTGCTTCGTTATTTTTGCAGGAACCTGGAACCAACCCGACCAGGTCCCTTATCCCACACTGGTCGTAGCTAACCTCGGATTCAAAACAACACTTTCACGACGCTACCTGCCTTATTAATCTTTCATTATCTCACAACACCCTGAAGGCCTACCGTGCAGCCTAGAGGTTCTATGTCAGGTTACTAGCCTCAAACCCCAGAGCAACACCAAGAGTTCTCCATCACATCCTGGTCTTCATATCATGCCACCACACACAGTTGGCATTGTCACACAATACCTTAGACTCTACTCAGCTGACATCCAGTATTTCATCCCCTTATGAGATTCTAACAAACCGTCTATTTTGCCACCCATACGGTCAAGACCATGTTGTGTGGTATTCACAGGCAATGACCCCAAATCAGTATCAAACGGCTACCAGTCACCAGCGCCATATTCCGAGACGTGTCTTTCATCCTGTCACATTCCCCTTTGGTTAAATTCAGCCTGGTCATTCAAGCAGCCATCTACCTGGCTTTCTACAGATTCTTACGCCCCAGTGAATACTGTCACCATCCCAGTTGTAAAGTGTTACGTAGACGCCACCTCACACGCCATCAGACTTACTTCATCTTGCTCCTCAGGGTGTCCAAAACACAATAGTCCGGTCCAGGGGTTGACATCAAACCTTTTCAAACTCTCAAAACCTGGTGCCCCGTGTCCATCCTAGATCAATTTTTTGGCCCATCTGTTTGATCCCTCGCAGGACAGCCCATTACTACCGTTCCCGATTAGCACCCCAGGCTGCAACCAGATCATTAGTCACGTCAGGTTCCTTTTGAGCAAATTAGGCCGGGACCCTGGCCATTTTCTTGGACATTCTTTCGCATTGGAGCAGCATCAGCAGCCTCACAAAACGGGGTCCCAGTCCACGCGATCAAAGATGGGCAGGCAGGAATCCACCTGCTTTACTCGATACATCTCCAATCCACAAGTGGAAATGTCATGAGCCTTCAGCAACTTTGCCCTGTAGTGTCTTGTTGTACATAAATTAATAATTACCTCCCTAAACCCTAAGCTCACCAGGGCTTACCTTACAGCAGACCAAGGGCACAATTCAGGTCTATTTTATGTTGTTAGTCTTGTGACGTGTTTATGTGTTCTTTCATATCTCTTAGAGCGGAAGGCTCCGACCATAAATAAGAGGGCCAGTATGGTGGCCCGTAATTATGGGAGGAGCCTGGAGGGTATTTAATCAGACCACCCACAACAGTCTGTGTCGGTTCCAGTGCAAGGTACCCACCCACCCATTTCCCTTCTTAGAGTACTTCTCTTAAAACACGTTTCTCTACAGAAACATCCATTTACTTTCTTAAGGTATGCGGCCTTCTCTTGGCATATCGCCCAGCAGACCAGGGCTCACCGCCCAGCTCACCAGGGCTTACCTTACAGCAGACCAAGGGCACAATTCAGGTCTATTTTATGTTGTTAGTCTTGTGACGTGTTTATGTGTTCTTTCATATCTCTTAGCCCCTGTACACACGGTCGGAGATTTCCACAACCAAATCCGTCGGATTCTGCCCGTCGGATTTTGTCCGTCGGATCTTGTCCGAAACTGTTGCATACACACGGTCGGACAAAGTTGGCGAAAAATCCGATCTTTCAGAACGTGATGACGTAATTTCGTTACGATGGGACTACATTCAGGCTAGTAGCCAATAGCTTTGATGTAGGAATTTGATCTGAGCATGCGTGGCACTTGGTCCGATCAAAATGCTCTACACATGATCGGATTAGGTCCGTCCGGCCCAGTTGGTTGGGAAATATTTCCAACATGTTGGAAAATTGGGTCGGACGGAGATTCGGACAGAATCAGTCCGATGCATACCACACACAGTCGGATTATCTGACGACACGGTCCGATAAGACTCATTCCGACAGATTCTCCGACCGTGTGTACAAGGGCTCAGAGCGGAAGGCTCCGACCATAAATATATATATATATATGTACATACTGTATATATATACTAGTTAGATTGGGTGTTTGGTGTTGCTGTGTATTAATTGCATTTCCTGCTTGTTCATGGTTTGCTGTGTTTGGTTTTGCACGTGTCTTTATCTTTAATAAATATATATATTTTCACTTACCTTTGTGCCTGATTCCTTTAGCTCTGCCCATTGATCTGTTTACTCTGTGCTGGATGCCTATGTTAGGCATCTCTTCCATGACAAAATTCTGAAGCCTTACAAACAGATTGGCTGCACTTGGGAACTGGGTCTGGGCACTTGCTATTGCTAAAAAAAAAAAATGCATCTGGAAGAGAGCAACTGCTGGAATGCATCCATATAGCCCATGTTTTTGTCGATCAGGTCAGTTTTCTGTTTGAGGACGTGCAACCATTATTGACCCTGTCTGATGCCTCTAGTGAAGGTGATGACTATACACCCCCCTTTAATGCAGCTCAGGTAGAGTCTTTGGTGTAGCTGTTGGAAGATGACAGCCTTTTTCTTTGAGCAGTACTCAGCTTGTCCTAAACAGGTGCTTGCAGCATATATTGATTCAGTGCAGTCTCTGGTGAGACAAACAGTGTGCAAACCTGATTTTGTTTATTTTGTGCAACCATTATTACAGGCCTGGTCAAGTTTGTTGTACTCAGCCTCTGTCAGCTCCCAACCACCCATTTCTGTGTCTAGATACCAGCCTGTTGGGATATCTTCCTCTCTATTACCCCCAACAACCACAGTTGCCGACTAATACCCCCTGCTACCAATGAAGTACCAGTACCCTGTTTCCTCCTGCTGTACCTACTCTGCATTTAACCCCTCTGCTTCTTCTTGGCTGCCTCCTTCAGTTCCACTAAATCTCCCTTCAAAATCTGCTCATTCTGTCTTACTATCCTTCCGCTCTTCGCTTTTACCAGCTGCATCCACTACCTACAGCCCTGTACCCACACACAAATCTTCAGGGGCTAAAACCAAAAAGAAGCGGAAGTTTTTCCCAACCCATACCATTCTGCCATCACCCAATCCGGCCTCCACACCAGTTAATCCACTCCCGTCTGATGTTCCGATGTCTGCTGTTCAGCCTGTTGTGCCAGTGTCTCTGCCTGTTGTCCAGTCTGATGTTCCAGTGCCCGCTGTTCCATCTGATGTGCCACTGTCTGCTGCCCAGCCTGATGTGCCACAGTCTGCTGCTAGGCATGATGTGCCTCTGTCTGCTGCCCAGCCTGATGTGCCACTGTCTGCTGCCCAGCCTGATGTGCCACTGTCTGCTGCCCAGCCTGATGTGCCTCTGCCCACTGCCCAGCTTGAAGTGCCTTTGCCTGCTGTCCAGCCTGATGTGTTCCTGTCTCCTACCCAGCCCAATGACCCGGAGCTTGCTGCCCAGCCCGATGACCCAGAGCTTGCTGCCCATCCCCATGACCTGGAACTCGCTGCTCAGCCTGATGACCCTAAGGGGGGGGGGACTGTCAGGATTAGTGTTATTGCTTGGATCACCTGCTGGTGTCACTATTTCTTTCAGTACCAAAGGGTGCAGTTCTGGTGGCCACCAGCGGGTGTCTCCCAGCAGATAGACATTCTAATGATCAAGCTGCCCCTGATGTGGAAATGCTGGGAGAATATAAGCCCGCCCTTCACTGAGGCTGAGGGCTTCAGAATTCCTCACTGCATGCTTTGTCCCTGCCTGATCTGATCCGTTGCCTGAAACCTGTTCCTGATCCACTTCCCGCCCTGTCCTGGGACTGTTTCCTGTACTCGGTTCCTGTGATGTGTCCCCCGATTCCTGCTTCTGGCTCTCCCTTGCTTCTGCCTTCCTCTATCTGGCCTCCTGTTCCCCTTGTCTCTCGTCCCTGCCTTGTTGTATATGTGTTCCGTGTGTGTGTGTAGTTAGATTAGGTGTTTGGGGTTGCTGTGTATTTATTGCATTCCTTGATTGTTCATGGTCTGCTGTGTTTGGTTTTGTACGTGTGTCTTTATCTTTACTAAATATATATATTTTCACTTACCTTTGTGCCCAATTCCTTTAGTGCAGCCCATTGATCTGTTTACTCTGGGCTGGATGCCTGTGTTAGGCATCTCTTCCATGACACCAGTCCTCAGAAAGGATGTGTTGGAACTGAAGAAAGTCCACAGATGGCAACAAAATTAATAAAAGGACTGTAGAACCTCAATTACGAGGAACGACTACAAGCACTAAATGTATTCTCCCTGGAGAAGGGACGCTTGAGAGGCGATACGATAGTGATATACAAATATCTTAATGGTGATCTCAGCATAGGTAGGAAACTATTCAGTCTCAGGTGGTGTAAGCAGACACATGGGCCACTCAATGAGATTGGAGGAGAAGTGATTTAACCTTAAGACCCCTTTCACACCAATGGTGTTTTGCAGGAGCTATAGCATTAGAAATAGCGCCTGCAATCCGCCCTAAAACTGCTGCACCATTGTCTGTAGTGTGAAAGCCCCAAGGGCCCCAAGGGCTTTCACACTGCAGCGGTTCTTTGGAGTGGTGAAGGAGCGGTGTGTTTACCGCTCCTCCACCGCTGCTCCCCATTGAAATCAATGGGGAAGCGCTGTCATTCCGCCAGCAAAACGCTGCTATTGTGGCTTATTGCCGGCGGTTTTAACCCTTTCTTGCCCGCTAGCGGGGGGTAAAAGCATCCCACTAGTGTCCAAAATGCGCCGTAAATCCGGCGGTAAAACGGCACTAAAAATGGCGGCGTTTTACCGCCGATGCTATAGGCGGCATGGTGTGAAAGGGGTCTTAAGCTGCGTAGGGCGATAAGAATGTGGAACTCTCTACCACAAATTGGTTGTGTCAGTGGGAAGTATTGATAGTTTTAAAAGACTCTGGAATGTGCCTTACCAACTATAAAACTAGAATACTCACCTCAGCTCCAGCAATGCGGTGTCCTCGAGCTCCCCACCCGGCCATTGACATCTTCAGGCAGCCGGCTTCTGGGTCTCAATTGCCAGACTGTCATTGGCAGGGTGGGGATGACATCACTCCCGCGCATGCAGGGGAGCTCAGATTCCATATAAAAAATCCTGCCCATCTACCAATTTAATTTCCGTAGGCTGAAGTTCCACTTTAAACAGAATTACAGGATATCAAAATAAAGAAATCAAACTATTTGTCATGACGAAATGCAAGTAACATTTTCAGTAACTGTATTACCACGTACACATGATCAGAATTTACAGCGGATCATTCGATCGTGTGTGGGCTCCAGCTGACTTTTTCTTCCCCAAAGTCCGGCGGACCTAGATTTAAAACATGTTTTAAATCTTTCCGCCAAAAGTCCACCGGACCCAGTTCCTGTCGGGAAGTCCGCTTGTCTGTATGCTGGTTCGACGAGCCAACTATGACGCAGCGACAACTACAGCACCTGCCCGCGAGAATGTTTCCAGCACGATCCTATCGCACTGGTTCTCGGCTACAGGGTACTGTACACCAGACCCTTAGGTCTGGTATGGATCTTAACCCCTACGCCGCGTGGGGGTCCCCCCAAAATCCATACAAGACCCTTATCCGAGCAGGCAGGCCGGTCAGGAAAGGGGGTGGGGACGAGCGAGCGCCCCCCCCTCCTGAATCGTACCAGGCCGCATGCCCTCAACATGGGGGGTGGGTGCTTTGGGGATGTTGATGAGGACAAGGGCCTCTTCCCGACAACCCTGGCAATTGGTTGTCGGGGTCTGTGGGTGGGGAGCTTATCGGGATCCGGAAGCACCCTTTAATAAGGGAGCCCCCAGATCCCGCCCCCCCCACCCTATGTGAATGATAATGGGGTACATCGTACCCTTACCCATTCATCTGGGGAAAAAGTGGCAATAAAAAAAAATAAACACACTACACAGGTTTTTAAAGTAGTTTATTAGACAGCTACTGGGGTCTTCTTCTGACTTCTCCGCGCTTTCTGGTTCTTCTCGCCGGGCTCTTCCGCTATCTTCTTCTCTTTTGCTAGCGGAGGAGCCCGGCTTTCTCCTTCGTCGACGTCGCCTTCTTCTTCCTTCTTCTGTTCTTCCGATGTTGACACAATGCTCTCTCCCGCTGTAATGCCATGGACACGGTGCGTGGCGATGTATATAGGCATAAGGGATGTGGTCACCGGGTCATGTCACGCGGTGACCCTGCCCCTTATGTCACAGTCCCAGCATGCCGCAGGACTGTTGACGACGAAGGAGAAATCCGGGCTCCTCCGCTAGCAAAAGAGCAGCAAAAGAGCAGAAGATAGCGGAGGAGCCTGGCGAGAAGACCGGAAAGCGTGGAGAAGTCAGAAGAAACCCTCCAAAGTCGGAAGAAGACCCCCAGAGCTGTCAAATAAACTACTTTAAAAACCTGTGTAGTGTGTTTTTTTATTGCCACTTTTTTCCCCCAGGTGAATGGGTAGGGGTCTGATGTACCCCATACTCATTCACATAGGGTGGGGGGGTCGGGATCTGGGGGCCCCTTATTAAAGGGGGCTCCCGGATCCCAATAAGCCCCTGCCTGCAGACCCCAACAACCAGGGTAGTCGGGAAGAGGTGGCCCCCCTTCCCCAAAGCACCCACCCCCCATGTTGAGGGCATGCGGCCTGGTACGGTTCAGGAGGGGGGGGGTCACTCGCTTGCCCCCACCCCCTTTCCTGACCAGCCGGTGTGCCTGCTCGGATAAGGATCTGGTATGGATTTTGGGGGGACCCCCACGCTGTTTTTACAGCGTAGGGGGTTACCCTTAAGATCCAAACCAGGTTACGGGGCTTGCAAGGTGTCAATCTCCCCCGGAAAGTCCAATCATGTGTGTGCAATTTCGCTCGTTCGGAAAGTCTGGCGGACCTCCGATGCAAAGTCTGGCGGATTGTCCGTCGGACCAAGTGTCATGTACCTGGTTGGAGTCTGAAGTGACAATGTTGGCCTCCGTTGTATCTCCAACCCGGGTCCTGCTGATGATGGGGACAGAAGGACCCAAGGGAAAGGAAGAACACGAGTGACTGCAGATGTAGCTCAGGAAACTTGCGGCAGGTGATGCTACTTTGGAGATACAGGAAGTAGCAGCAGGTAGCAGGAATGGAACTGCGGACACCTGGATGACAGCGTGAAGCCAAACAGGAGACAAGAGCGTAGTCACAGGAATAGCCGGGTTCCGAAGCAGACGGGCAGCAAGGTACCAAATCATCAGGCAGGAGCAGGATCAATCAGGAAGCCGAAGTCAGGAGCCAGTAGTTAAAGATAGGATCCAGAGCCAGGTTAGGACAAGCCAAGGGTTCAGCAACGGGCATCAGTCAAGCAATAGCAGGAATAACAAGTGTACAGGACGCCAAGGTTGGCCAAGGACTCTGAAAACTTTGGGGCGAAGACCCGACTACAGAACTGTAGGTACTTTCTTTTCTTGTTCTTTTTGTGCTGAAGATAAGCGGACTTTAATTTACGTTTTTGTATGCTGAAGAAAAGCCTTAGTTTGATTTAATTATAAAGTCTTTTTGGTTTCACCTTTGACCGGTTTATGCACTTGGTCCCGCGGAGCTAATAAGCCACCGTGACCCAGCAGCAAGCTTCAGCAGATGCAAACCGTCGCCATGAGGAAGCGATGGCTCAGCAGCAGCAGGCCCTGGCACAGGCCATAGCTGCACAGCAGGAAAGCACACGGCTGCTAGCCACCCAGTTTACTGCTCAGCAGAAGTCCACTCCCACAGGTGGCTGCCTTGCAGGAGGCAGTACAGCGGCTGGCTCAGGGACGAGAACAAGCGGCTGTTGCCGCTGGCAACCAGGTGTCTGTTAGGGCCAGCCATTTTCTACAAAAACTGACACCCAGTGATGATGTAGAGGCCTTTCTCTCCACCTTTGAGAGGATAGGGTCGGGAGAGTGGTGGCCCCGTGACCAATGGGCCGGCATTATCTCCCCTTTCCTCACCGGTGACCCGCAAAAGGCCTATTTTGACCTCCCAGCGGAACACATCAGCGACTATGAGCGCCTGAAGGCAGAGATCCTGGCCCGCCTAAGAGTGACCACAGCCATCCGGGCTCAGAGGGTGCATCGCTGGAGGTACAAACCTGATCGACCACCCAGGTCCCAAATGCATGAACTGGTACAGCTGGTTAAAAAATGGCTGCAGCCAGAAAAACTGTCAGGCCAACAGATGATGGAACGAGTAGTGATGGAATGGTACCTGCGGTCCCTGCCAGATGACCTACAGCACTGGGTAAGCCATGGAGACCCTGCAACCGCTGACCAGCTGGTTGAGTTGGTTGAAAGGTACACCGTGGTGGAGGACCTGCTTGGGCCTGCCAAGCATCGGGAACCCACATCAAGGGCAACCAGACCAGCCATAGCACCTAGGAGAGAAGCCGTGCCAGACGTTGGGATCCGCAAAACTGCATCGTCTGCTGCAGAACCTCGAAGGGTGGTTCCTGTCCCAAAAATGGGAGACCTACAGTGTTGGCGATGTCGGTCCTGGGGACATACCCGGGCGCAATGCCCACTTCAGGAGGAGCCTATGGACTGCGGGAGTGGTCGGAGAAGCTCCTTCTATGTGCAAAGAGTCTGCACCACTCATCTGGATCCAATTTCAGGTCGGTTGGAGTGTGAAGTGTGGGTGAAGCACCTTCCTGCCAAGATGCTACTGGACTCCGGTAGCATAGTAACTCTTGTACATGCCAGGGTGATTGGGAGACTTGGCCCAGGAAGGAAAACCCTACGCGTAGTGTGCATCCATGGGGACACCAAGGAGTACCCCTTGGTTTCAGTGACGGTGTCCTATGGCCATACCTCAGTGACACAAGAGGTCGGAGTAGTGAGAAGCCTAATACATGACATTATAGTGGGGCGAGACTGTCCACTATTATTCGAACTGTGGAGCCAGGTACAGATGGGGCTACCAGGACAGCCAGGAGAACTGGGGACACTGGGCCTGGAAGAGACAGAGTCTGAGGGACCTGGGCCTGAAACCCCCACAACACACCCCACTGATACGGGGATACCAGTTACTGATAATGATATTGCAGAGAATGTTAAGTTGAAGGCTGGTTCTGTTTCTGGTTTCAAAACCGAGTTAAACTCTGAGGGGGGGGGGGGAGTCTTCCCGTTACAGGTTATGCTGGAGGAAGATGACAAGGAGCTCTCCCCATTGCAGTTCCCGATTGAGGAGGGTGAAGAGGAAACATCCTCAAGGCCAGTACACCCAGACCTGGATGTACCCAGGGGTGCATTTGGCACCGCCCAGTTGCAGGATCCTACCTTGGTCAATGCCCGAGAGCAGGTTTCTGTTGTGGATGGGGTCTCACAAATGCCAGGGGCAGATCAGAGGTTTCCTCATTTTGCGTTGAAGGGTGACTGGCTTTATCGTGGGGCTGAAAGCCGGGGGGAAACTATAGAGCAGTTGCTGGTTCCCCAACCATATAGGCGGATGCTACTTGATCTAGCACACAACGATGCACTGGAAGGACACTTGGGGGCAAAGAAAACAGAGGCCAGTATAACCGACTGGTTTTACTGGCCAGGGGTGAAGGCTGAGGTTAAAAGATATTGTGCATCTTGTCCTGTTTACCAGTTAACTGCCCCAGTGCCCCACTATAGAAGCCCTCTGGTACCCTTGCCAATTATTGAGGTTCCATTCGAGCAGATCGCTATGGATCTCGTGGGACCCCTGGTAAAGTCGGCAAGGGGGCACCAATATATATTAGTCATCCTAGACTACGCAACCAGATATCCAGAGGCAGTTCCTTTGAGATAAACTTCCTCTAAAGCCATTGCCGGGAATTATTTCAAATGTTTTCACGAACTGGATTTCCCAAAGAGATACTAATGGACCAGGGCACCCCTTTTATGTCAAAGGTGATGGCAGACTTGTGCAAACTGTTTCAGATTAAGCAGTTGCGGACGTCCGTCTATCACCTGCAGACCGATGGCCTAGTTGAGAGGTTTAATAAAACTCTAAAGTCTATGCTAAAAAGAGTGGTCCAGAAAGATGGGAAAGATTGGGATATGTTACTCCCTGCCCTCTTGTTTGCCATCTGGGAGGTTCCAGAAGCGTCCACAGGCTTCTCACCATTTGAGCTAGTGTATGGGCGAAGGCCCCGGGGGTTGCTTGATCTGGTAAAGGAAACGTGGGAAAGTGAGTCCTCACCGCACAAAACCGTGATAGAGCATATCTCTCAAATGCGAGAGAGGGTGGCTAAGGTGATGCCGCTGGTGAGGGAGCACATGCAGAAGGCTCAGGATGCCCAAAGAAGGTTGTATAACCGATCTGCGAAAGTCAGACAGTTTCAAGTAGGAGACCGGGTGGCTGTCCTAATACCCACAGTGGAGAGCAAGTTCTTGGCCAAGTGGCAAGGTCCGTTTGAGATAGTAGAAAAAGTGGGGGAGGTAAACTACAAGTTACACCAGCCAGGGAAAAGAAAACCATACCAGATCCATCACGTAAATTTGTTGAAACCCTGGAGAGACAGAGAACAGGTATCCGTGGTGGTAGCAGAACAATCAGGAGACCATGCAGGGATCGACCTGGTGCAGGTGGCTGCTACCTTAACTAGGCCCCAAACCTAGCAAGCAAAAGAGTTCCTTCAAAGAAATAGGGACATGTTTTCAGGGTTGCCGGGACTCACCAATGTCATCGAGCATGACATTGTAACTGAACCCCATGAAAAAATTAAAACCGTATTCCAGAAGCTCATAGAGTGGCAGTGTCTGAAGAGGTCAAAAGAATGCTCGAGCTTGATGTCATTGAGGAGTCGCAGAGCGAGTGGTCGAGTCCAATCGTGTTGGTACCCAAACCCAACGGCACTCTTCGCTTCTGCAATGACTTTAGAAAACTTAATGAAATCTCTAAGTTTGATGCCTATCCCATGCCACGGGTAGATGAGCTAATTGAGAGGTTGGGTCCTGCCAGGTATATTACCACGCTAGACCTCATGAAAGGGTACTGGCAGATTCCCCTGACCAAGGAAGCTAGGGAGAAAATGGCCTTCTCTACCCCGGAAGGCCACTTCCAATACAAAAGAATGCCATTTGGTTTACACTCTGCCCCCTGCTACGTTCCAAAGGGCCATGGACAAAACTTTGCGTCCACATCATCGGTACGCTTCTGTTTATTTGGATGACATAGTCATCTTCGGCCCTGATCGGGAGTCCTATCTTCCCCGAGTTCAGGCAGTCGAAGACTCCTTGAGAAGAGCAGGATTCACCATCAATCCAGAAAAGTGTGCAATTGGGGTGGAGGAAGCCAAGTACCTAGGGTACATTGTGGGTAGAGGGCTGGTGAAGCCAGAAATGAGTAAAATAAAATCCATACAGGACTGGCCCCGTCCCCTAACCAAGAAGCAGGTCAGAGCGTTTTTGGGCATAGTTGGCTACTACCGGAGGTTTATCCCCAACTTTTCCACCATTGCTGGTGATGGTAAAGTGGAATGACGATGCCGAAAAAGCTTTTCAGAAGCTTAAGACGGCATTGTGCCAGGATCCGGTGCTCGTTGCTCCAGACTTTACTAAGGATTTTGTAGTACAGACAGATGCTTCAAATGAAGGGCTAGGAGCAGTCCTGTCGCAAGTGATCAACGGGGAAGAGCACTCCGTAGTTTTTCTAAGTATGAAGCTGACGGCAGCGGAGAAAAACTACACGGTGGTGGAGCGGGACTGTCTTGCCATTAAGTGGGCTTTGGACTCTTTGCGGTATTTCCTCCTAGGCAGAAGGTTTCGCTTGGTATCCGACCATGCCCCACTGACCTGGATGAGGCAAAATAAGCACACTAATGCCAGCGTTCTCTCCAGGAGTTCAATTTTGTGGTAGAGCACAGATCCGGGAGACAACATCAGAACGCCGATGCCATCTCCCGGGTCCATTGTACGGTGTCAAGTGGTGCCTCCAACACCTCCTCGTTGAGGCAGGGGGAGGGATATGTACAGGACACCAAGGTTGAGTCCTGGGCGGGTGCTATGTAGCACCTATATTCGGGTTGTGGTCCCTTTAAGGGAATCCGGTAGGCTTCAGGGGGCCACCCAAAAATGGGTGAGAAATTCCGGAGATAGTCTTTAGGAGAGGACTGACTCACGGTCCTCTCTATATTAAAAGAGAGATAGTTGGGACCCAGAATTTGGGGGGCTCTGAAGTGACATTTGGGTGGGAAAGTGCCTCCCTCCGTGACCACAGGGATTTGGCACACAGGGGGTTAAAGGCCTCCAAGAAGACAGCTCATAAGACAGGAAGTAGTAGAGAGGTGGTGGTGAGGAGGAGTAGGAGATTAACACCTGTCTGAGGAGCTGTGTTGCTGTCTTGCTATCTTGGAGGCTACAAAAGATTGCTATAAGGACTCTGAAAACTTTGGGACAAAGACCCGATTACAGAACTGTAGGTGCTTTCTTTTCTTGTTCTTTTTGTGCTGAAGATAAGCGGAGTTTAATTTACGTTTTTGTATGCTGAAGAAAAGCCTTATTTTATTTAATTATAAATAAAGTCTTTTTGGTCTCACCTTTGACCGGTTTATGCACTTGGTCCCGCGGAGCTAATATCCCCAAACTTTACACAAGGAACAGGACTGTAACAGCTGAAGATCGGTCAGCATCTGCTACAAGTCAGTGTGCCCTTTAAATAAGTCCACTGGCGCCAAAAGGAGCGTGGATGCGCACCTACAAACCCGCGCGCACACGGGCACACATTGACACGAGCATTAGCACGCACATTGCTGTGCGCATTGGCGCACCTGCGATTGACACAGTCTCTTGTGCGCATATGCGTGCGCAAATGCGCCCGGAGCTTAACAGCAGCTCTCTTACACCAAGTCTGCCGGAAAGTCCGATCGTGTGTATGTGGCATTTCTAAAAATTCATGTTTTCACTGCTATTATATCTAATGCATAAGATTAAACTGGTTTATTTAGGTACCATTTCCCTAACATACTGTATCATAGACTACTAGATGTGTATACTCGGGACTTTTGAAAGGTACCATTTCAACATGTAAATACCATATACTCAAATATATAGCAACATTTTTTTATTGCTATAAATCTTAAAATCACATACAAAAATAGAAAAGGAGGTCCATGCGAGTTGATAGATTGATATACCAATATGTTTGCATTTTTCTTGCTGTTCTGCCTCCCCAGTCTAAACATGCCTCATGCATAAACTACACCTGCTTAGGAAATGTATCAGCATCAGAAAGAAACCCTTCTAAGAACGCAAATAGCTTTTAACCACTTCCCACCCGGCCAATGCACATATACGGCCGGGTGGGAGCCGTCTACTCCTGATAGGACGTTCAGGAACGTCCATCAGGAGGAGCGGGATCGCGCGCGCCCGCGCAGCGGCGCGATCCCGATGCGCCCGTGTCACCCGGACACGGCGCATCTCAGATCGGCAGGAGGGCTCTGTGATTGGCCCTCCTGATCACATGACGGCCGTGTCCAATCACGACGGTCATGTGATGTAAACAAACAGCCGGTTGCTAGGGAATCGGCTTCTCCTCACACAGAAGTCATCGCTGAGGAGAGGAGAGCAGATTGCTGCAGCCGGCTGATGATCAGTGAGTATGAGCTGTTTTTTACAGATTTTTACTCACTGATCACTAGTCTAGTGTACACACAAATCACCACACAGTAAACACACCACACAGTATAAACACAATGTCCCCACACATGTCCCCAAAACATACATGTCCCCAAATAATAAAAACACATGTCCCTAATAATAAAAACATGTCCCCCACATATGTCCCACTAAAATCACATGTCCCAATGATTATCTGCACACATATGTACGTGATCACCTGCACACATCTGTACATGATCATTTGCGTACATATGTCCGTGATCACACAAACCAATTATTATACACTTAACGGAATTTTTTTTACCAAAAACATGTAGCAGAATACATTTTGGCTTAAATTTATGACAAAATTTGATTTTATTGGATTTCTTTTAAAATAGAAAAAAGAAAATATTGTTTTTTTTTCCAAATTTCCGCTTTTTTGCGCTTATATCGCAAAAAATAAAAAACGGAGTCGTGAATAAATACCACCAAAATAAAGCTCTATTTGTGCGAACAAAATGATAAAAATTTCATTTGGGTACAGTGTAGCATGACCGCGCAATTGTCACTGAAAGCGCTAGAGCGCTGAAAGCTGAAAATTGGGCTGGGAAGGAAGGGGGCGAAAGTGCCCTGTATTGAAGTGGTTAAAGAAATTTGGGGTTTGCTTCAAATGCAGTGCCTACACAACACTATGCTAAAGACTTCAAGGCTATTATTAAGTGAAAAGAATGCAACAGTGATGATCATGTGCAAGTGAGCCATTTCAAGACACTACCATTCTGCCCACAAATAATTCTCCCAAGGCAAATCATGGCAGGGAGAGCACAGACAAAACAGCGCCTCATATTCCAGTTTTCTCTACATGTACAGATACAGAGATAGACCCCGAGACAAATCCCAAAATATGCTTAGTTTGTGTATACCCCAAGGGTCACCCTGAAAAACATGTAAGACTTTATACTATTCTAGATGATCAGAGTAACAGGTCTCTTGCAAGATCAAAACTTTATGACTTGTTAAACATAACAGGAGATGCCTTAGCATACACCCTGGGCACCTAGGCTGGCATTACATATGTAGGAGAGCCACTAAAAAGATAATAGTTTTATGTTGCCTGCCATTTGTGCAACTGTTAAATGCATATTTTCAGGAAAAAATATAATAAAATCAATTTTAGGGAACACAAACACAATATAATACCCATTTTTTTTTTTTTGTAAAATGGGGTTGTGTCGAGTAAATAGGAAACATGTCAAGTCTTAAAATTGTGTGTGCAAAAAACCTCCATAGGTGAGGCCAAATGCCTTTATTACCCAGCTTATAATTAACCACTTAACAACCGCCCATTGCCGATTAACGGCTTCACGGCGGTTGTTTAACTCTGAGAGGCCGTTAATTAACGGCCTCCCAGAATTCTGCTCTCGCGCGCCCCCTGGGGCGCGCACACGAGAGCATCCGTGACCGCTGGACCGCGGCCGTTTACCACGTGATCGCTCCGTCAAATGACGGAGTGATCACTTGTAAACAAACCGGCGTCATGTTCACCGAAAATTAACCCCTCAATTCCCTGCAATACCCTACAATACTCTGCAATACCCTGCAACACTCTGCAATACCTTGCAACACTCTGCAATACCCTGCAACACCCTGCAACACTCTGCAATACCCTGCAACACTCCGCAATACCCTGCAACACTCTGCAATACCCTGCAACACTCTGCAATACCCTGCAACACTCTGCAATACCCTGCAACACTCCGCAATACCCTGCAACACTCCGCAATACCCTGCAACACTCTGCAATACCCTGCAACACTCCGCAATACTCTGCAACACTCTGCAATACCCTGCAACACTCCGCAACACTTCCTCCCTCCCCCTCTCTGTACCGATCGGTACAGCGGAGGGGGAAGAGATCGGTGTCAGCAGCGATGTGGGCTGCATCTGCAGTGCCCACATCGCTGCTCACCGAAAATTAACCCCTCAATTCCCTGCCATTACTCTGCAATACCCTACAATACTCTGCAATACCCTGCAACACTCTGCAATACCCTGCAACACTCTGCAACACTCTACAATACCCTGCAACACTCCGCAACACTCTGCAACACTCTGCAATACCCTGCAACACTCTGCAATACCCTGCAACACTCCGCAATACTCTGCAACACTCCGCAATACTCCGCAACACTCCGCAACACCCTGCAACACCCTGCAACACCCTGCAACACTCTGCAATACCCTGCAACACTCCGCAACACTCTGCAATACTCTGCAACACTCCGCAATACTCTGCAACACTCCGCAACACTCTGCAACACCCTGCAACACCCTGCAACACTCTGCAATACCCTGCAACACTCCGCAATACTCCGCAACACTCCGCAACACTCCGCAACACTCCGCAATACCCTGCAACACTCCGCAACACCCTGCAACACTCTGCAACACCCTGCAACACTCTGCAATACCCTGCAACACCCAGCAACACTCTGCAATGCTCTGCAACACTCTGCAATACCCTGCAACACTCTGCAATGCTCTGCAACACCCGCCAATACCCTGCAACACTCTGCAATGCTCTGCAACACCCGCCAATACCCTGCAATGCTCTGCAACGCAATACTCTGCAACGCCATACTCTGAGATACCCAGCCATACTCGGTGATACCCCGCAATACCCAGCCATAGACATTTCCCCCCCCCCTCCCGCCGCCCTCCGGTGCTTCTACCGAATCGCTAATACGATCACAGCCAGAATCTTTTTTTTTTTTTTGTTCAGGCTTCCCAGCTTAGAGGTGAGATGTGGGGTCTTATGGACCCCACATCTCACTGTAAAGAGGACCTGTCATGCCATATTCCTATTACAAGGGATGTTTACATTCCTTGTAATAGGAATAAAAGTGATCAAAAAAATTATTTTTGGGGAAAAAAATGTCAAACTAAAATAAATAAAGTAAAATGAACAATAAAAAAAATGTTTTTTTTTAAAGCGCCCCTGTCCCCATGTGCTCGCATGCAGAAGCGAACGCATACGTAAGTCCCGCCCACATATGAAAACCGTGTTCAAACCACACATGTGAGGTATCGCTGCGAACGTTAGAGCGAGAGCAATAATTCTAGCCCTAGACCTCCTCTGTAACTCAAAATATATAACCAGTAAAAAAAAATTAAATCGTCGCCTATGGGGATTTTTAAGTAGCGACGTTTGGCGCCATTCCACGAGCTTGTGCAATTTTGAAGAGTGACATATTAGGTATCTATTTACTCACCGTAACTTCATCTTTCACATTATGCAAAAATTGGGCTAACTTTACTGTGTTTTTTTTTTTTAAGCACAAAACTGTTTTTTTTTCCAAAAAAAAGCATTCGAAAAATTACTGCGCAAATACCGTGCGAGATAAAAAGTTGCAAAGACCACCATTGTATTCTCCAGGGTGTTTGCTAAAAAAAACATATATAATGTTTTGGAGTTCTATGTAATTTTCTAGCAAATAAATGATGATTTTTACATGTAGGAGAGAAATGTCAGAATTGTCCTGGGTGCTCCAGAACGCCCGATGGCGCTCCCTGCATGTTGGGCCTCTGTATGTGGCCACACTGTGTAAAAGTCTCACACATGTGGTATCGCCGTACTCGGGAGTAATAGCAGAATGTGTTTTGGGGTGTAATTTGTGGTATGTATATGCTGTGTGTGAGAAATAAACTGATAATATGACAATTTTGTGAAAAAAAAAAAAAAGTAAAACAAATCTTGATTTTGCAAAGAATTGTGGGAAAAAATTACAACTTCAAAAAACTCATCATGCCTCTTACTAAATACCTTGGAATGTCTTCTTTCCAAAAAGGGGTCATTTGGGGGGTATTTGTACTTTTCTGGCATGTTAGGGTCTCAAGAGTTGAAATAGGCCATCAGTACTTCAGGTGTGATCAATTTTCAGATATTGGCACCATAGCTTGTGGACTCTATAACTTTCACAAAGACCAAATAATATCCACCAATTTGTACTTATTTTTACCAAAGCTATGTAGTAGTATAAATTTTGGCCAAAATTTATGAAGAAAAAATTACTAATCTGCTAAATTTTATAACAGAAACGAAGAAAAATTCATTTTTTCACAGAATTTTCGGTCTTTTTTCTTTTATAGCACAAAAAATAAAAAACTGAGAGGTGATTAAATACCACCAAAAGAAAGCTCTATTTGTGTGAAAAAAGGACAAAAATTTCATATAGGTCCAGTGTTGCATGACTGAGCAATTGTCATTCAAAATGCGAGAGCACCGAAAGCTGAAAATTGGTCTGGTTATTAAGGGTGTTTAAGTGCCCAGTGGTCAAGTGGTTAACTGTGTACTATTGCTAGAATTACTACTTTACCTCACATGGATGGTGAGATCATGGTGCACACTGGATGTGCGTTTGCATTTGTGGGTGTGTACAGGGCAACAACGGTTACGGTTCCTTTTGTTTTGGCTTTTGATCATTTCATTTTTTTTTCCAACTTTTTTTTATAGATTTTTTTCTATTTAATGTTATTGCTATCACAAGGGGTTATCAACCCCACATGAGATAGCATTAGACAGGTATTCCTTACGCAGACATTGGGGGTTTTGGGTTCCCAGTAACAGCGAGCCCAGCCACAAATGGGTAGGGTGTGTGTGGGGGGTGAACACCATGCTGCCCACACTGTGACAGTGATACATATGCTTGATTACTTTCACTTTACAGCCGAGTGTCAAGCTGAGAGAAACAAAGCCATAATAATTGTGCCAATCATTGTTAAAAGCCCAATCAGCTTGATTAAGAATATGGAAAGGCTTTCTAGAAATTGCCTTCTTTTTGTGGCTACTGGAATATGAGGAAGCTGTGCAGAACTAGATGTGACTAGCCAGAGACAGTACGTGGCAAGAATCTGAAGAATGAAATCATAAAATTCTGGCAGTGAAAAAACTTCAGCTATCTTCATGCCCAAATCCCCCTTGCCTTCTGAAAATTTAAGTGCATTAGGCAATTCAGGCTGTAACCCATGAATAGTCAGAGGGAGAAGAAAGCATATTGGTGATAGCCTTTCAAATAGATTAGACATAGTGGCAGAGAATTCAGCTTTAATCAGACAGGCTTATTGTTGCACATCTCTGAGGGAGCCCAAATCAGGGGATGGCATGGTGTTCATGTAAGACCTTGCTCCGGAAGGGAACAGCTATAAACTGGAGAGTAACATGGATTTTCTTCAGAGTCTACAGTGGAATTCCTGCTAATTGCCTTATATGCTTCCACTCGCAAGTGCTTGCAATCAGTGAATCCACCATGAGGATCTTCCCTTGCGGGATACTCATGGAATAGATTAAGCCTGATGGGGTCTACATCATCTAGTATCAATGAAATGCTATAAACCAAGCACTACGTGATCTCCTATGGTTGTGTCTCTGAGGTATAAAAGCAACAGGTGCAATTATCAACTTGTGCAGTCAGAAAATGGCAGGAGTGCACAGTTAGGAATCTTATTAGCACAACGTCACTAGCCAGAGAAAAACTTCTGATAGTGAGGTGGAAAAAAGACTACTTAATTTAAAATAGGTGAACACTAATAACTGAGATACTTGTCTTTTAGTTTGGATAGATACTGGCGGAGAAGAGCAATGTCAATTTTGATCTCCTCAATCTTTTCCATGAGGGTTTCCTGCAATGCAGCGATAGCCTCCAGCACCTTGGCAACATTGGCTGAGTGGTGTTCTGTGTCAGAGCAAGCGTCGGCGCCATGCCCAAAAATATATAAAAACATTTTTTTATCTCAGTTTAGGCCAATACGTATTCTTCTACATTTTTTTTTTCTAGCAAAAGTATTGTAATTTGCGATTGATTGGTTTGCGCAAAAGTTATAGCGTTTACAAAATAGGGGATAGTTTTATAGCATTTTTATAAAAAAATATTTTACTAGTAATGGCGGCGATCAGCGATTTTTATTGTGACTTTACATTATGGCAGACACATCGGACATTTTTGGAGCCACTGCCATTTATACAGCAATCAGTGCTATTTAAATACACTGATTCCTGTTTAAATGACACTGGCAGTGAAGGAGTTAACCACTAGGGGGCAGTGTAGGTGTTATGTATGACGTTATGTTTTTTTATTGTAGGGGGGGCGTGGCCTGGCATGTGATGTCACTGATCGTCCTTCCCTATAAAAGGAAACAGACGATCGGTGACAGCCACACAGGGAAGCATGGGGAGAGGTTTGTTTACACAGACCTCTCCTCGTTCTTCAGCTCTGTGACCCGATCACGGGACACCAGCGGCGATCGGGTCCGCTGGTCCAGCGGCCACAGAGCACAGGACCAGGTCGGGAGCGCGCCCCCGGTGGCGATTCAGTTCGCATTGTGCGCTATATAAGTATTTCATTCATTCATTCATTCATTCAACCCACGGCTGGGCACTTAAAAAGCAACGTACAGGTACGTGCTTGTGCCCAGCCGTGTCATTCTGCCGATGTACATCGGCGTGAGGCGGTCCTTAAGTGGTTAAAGTTAGGTGATTGGCTGAGCCATTCTCACAGCTTTATCTTCTTTCTTTGAAACCAATTGAGTTTCCTTGGCTTTGTGTTTGGGATCATTGTCCTGCTGAAATGTCCACCCTCATTTCATCTTCAGCATCCCGGTAGATGGCAGCAGATTTTTATCAAGAATGTCTTGGTACATTTTTCCATTCATCCTTCCTTCAATGACATGAAGTTTGTATGAAGTACCATATCCCAAAAAACAGCCCCACGCCATGATGTTGCCATTAGACCTCAAACATGGTGTGTATTATGGCATCCAAAGAGTTCATTTTTTATCTCATTTGACAGACTATATTCTCCCAGAATTTAACAGGCTTGTCTAAATGTTGTGCAGCAAACTTTAAACAAGCTTCAACATGCTTTTTCTAAAGCAATGAAGTCTTGTATGGTGAGCGTGCATATAGGCCATGGCAGTTGAGTGTATTACTTATTGTTTTATTTGAAAAAATTGTACCTGCTAATTCCAGGTCCTGCTAAAAAAATAAAAAAAAATAAAAATAAAACTCAAGTGGTCATTGGCTCTTGGTCAACTCTTATGTTAATTCTTTTCACTCCTCTGTTTTGCAAGGAGCACCGGATCGTAGACGGTTTATGGTGAAACAATGTTCTTTCTACTTACAGATTATGACCCCAACTGTGCTCACTGGAAAATTCAGATGTTTAGAAATCGTTCTGTACCAATGCTATCAGTATGTTTTGCAACAATAAGGTGGTGAAGATCTCGAGAGCTCTTATACCCATCATATGTTTCTTGTGTGACACCTTGGTAATGAGACACCTTCTTATAGGCCATCAGTTGAGACTGAACCAGCTGGATAATAATTTGCACTGACAAGGGGCAGGATTGGAACACACCAACTGAAACAAAAAGAAGAAGCTGCTCCAGGTGTCTACTTCCTAATGATCTTTCCCCTCTCCAGGCCTGGGTGCAGCTCAATCTGCAACCATATGCAAAAATTGAACAAAAAAGGTCTGGATGGCCGCACTGCAATGAAAACGATTTCTTGATTGTTATAATAAATCCATGTAGCAATGATAAAACCACTGAAGCGTTTCACACCATTACAGGAGTTGCTTCTAAGCACCTGCTGTATCGGTATGAAACTCGTCAGTGGTTTTAATTTTTGCTGCATGGATTTATTATAACAATAAAGAAATCATTTTCATTGGAGTGCAGCCATCCAGACCTTTTTGATCTACCTTTTTGCACCTCACTTTCTTCATGTGTTCAATAACTTTATTATTTGTTATTTTGTCATTACATTTTATTACACAACTTCATTTCTGAACTTTTTTTGTTTATGGTTTCTTTGAATGTACGACTTGCATGGGTTACCAACATGTGGGGAAAATGTCACGTCAATAGCACCTTTGGGGGGTGTGGCCTGGAGCGTGATGGAGAAGGTTGTGGATTGTGAGGGTTCCGCTTGCTGATCATCCTGTACTATCCTGCTCGCTAAAACCGAGGTTAAACTTACCTGCATAGCTTCTTCTGGGTCCCGGGATTCAGAGGGGACATGTCTCCACCTAAAAGGAACAACGAGACAGCAAATCAGCTAGCAAAATATTACCATCAAGACAAGGACCAGCTGGCCGAAGATGGCGCCGACACTTGCTCTGACACAGAACACCACTCGGCCAATGTTGCCAAGGTGCTGGAGGCTATCGCTGCATTGCAGGAAACTCTCGCAGAAAAGATTGAGGAGATCAAAATTGACATTGCTCTTCTCCACCAGTATCTCTCCAAACTAAAGGACAGCGTTACAGAGACTGAAATCTGTATAGGAACAGCAGAGGATATCCTGCACCTATTGCGACATACCACGGGACAAACACAGAGGCAAATACAGCAATTGCACTCACACCAAGACGACATGGAGAATCGCCTTCGCTGATGTAATCTCCGGTTCATAGGGCTCCCTGAGAGAGCAGAAGGTAATGATTTGGTGGGATAGTTGGAGAATCTCCTCATTAAAGCCCATGGCAGGGAAGTCTTCTCCATTATGTGTGCAGTAGAACGGGCGTACCGCATACCGGCAAGACCCCCACCACAAGCAGCACCTCCTCACATATTTATAGCCAAATTTCTCAATTTTATAGATAGATAGAGATCGAATTCTGTGGCTTACCAGGGAGAAAGGCGTCAACCCTGTGGGAAATTCAAGTGGCAGTATTCCCGGATTTCTCGAATGAGATACAGAGAAGGAGATCCCAGTTTCAAGGAGTCAAATGGCGCATGTACACCCTCCACCTCAAGTACGCTATGCTGTTCCCTGCCAGGCTGAGGGTGGAAGAGGACGGCCATGTACAGTTCTTTAAAGACCCAGCTGTGGCAAGGCTGGATCAGCATGGATGTCTTGCTTAGATGCTCGATTGACCTGGTACCCCAGTGAGTACGACAACTATGTCCATCTGAAGGGTGTCTTTTTACCCATTCCCCCCACCTTGTTTTTTCTCCTCGATTTGGAGCCTGTGACTTGTTGGTAGCACAACTCACCCATAAGGGTAGGGGGGGGGGGATTAGACTACACCTAGATATCCCATTGACCCAAACCCCATTCTGAAAGAACCCTTCCAGATATAAAACAATATACCCCAATATGCAAACGTACTGGCTTCAAGTTTCACATTCTACATGATAAAATAAGGTGTCCTGTGGTCCTTGACCCAAAATTATGTCTGCTGGGCTTATTGCCAGATGCCAAGGTAGACACATTTCTGGCCACATTTAAGCATGAGACTTTTTGGCACGTAAGGTCATGGCCCGGTCTTGGATGCTGGCATTAACCCCCCAATTCAGAACTGGAAAAAGGATGTCAATGATACTCTTCAAAATAAAATACTGCTCTATACCTATAGAGGGTGTCCACTTAAACCTAACTTTGAAGAGGGATATGTTTGTTAGCTAGCTGCCATAACCCTGGTATCCTCTTCTTCATGGGGCGGTCCGGTTTCTGATAATAATGGTCTCTGCGCAGATTCACAGCGAGATCACTTGTGTTGGCAGCTATAGAGGGGCCATGCCCCGATGCCCTCCACCGCTTAGCGGAGCAGGCAAGAGCGGCAGAGATCATACCCTTGTTCTTGCTAGGTATAGAGACGAGTGAGGGCAAAATGGCCCCCATCTTTCGCCATACAATTGCAGGTCTTAATATGGACATTTTTGTTTTTATTATTGCATTTTAGTGTAAATATGAGATCTGAGAACTTTTTGACCCCAGATCTCATATTTAATAGGTCCCATCGTGCTTTTTTCTATTACAAGGGATGTTTACATTCCTTGTAATAGGAATACATGTGGAACTTTTTTTTTTTTTTAAAAGAACAGTGTAAAAATAAAAAGGTAAAATAAATAAGAAAAAAAAAATGTAAACGTGCCCCATCGAGCTTGTGCGCAGAAGCGAACACATACGCAAGTAGCACCACACACATCAGGTATTGCCGCGATTGGTAGAGCGAGAGCAATAATTCTAGCCCTAGAGCTCCTCTGTAACACAAAACACGCAACCTGTTGAATTTTTTTAAACATCGCCTATAGGGATTTTTAAGGGTAAATGTTTTTCGCCATTCCACGAGCGGGCACAATTTTGAAGCATGACATGTTGGGTATCAACATTTACTCTGCGTAACATTATCTTTCACAATATAAAAAAAATTGGGCTAACATTACTGTTGACTTTTTTTTATTCAAAGAAGTGTATTTTTTCCAAAAGAGTGGGCTTGCAAGACCACTGCGCAAATACGGCGTAACAAAGTATTGAAACAACCTTCATTTTATTCTCTAGGGTGTTCGAAAAAATTTGTATAACGTTTGGCGGTTCCAAGTAATTTTCTAGCAAAAAAACTGTTTAACTTGTAAACAACAAATCTCAGAAAGAGGCTTGGTCCTTAAGTGGTTATATAGGTGGTTGGGAGAGGGCAAGACCTGTATCTAACTGAAACATACCAATATGTTGACTATATCACACCCCAGGGATGTACCGTTGGGAAATAGCTTCAATCTCCCATATTTATGATGTCCTGGTTCCCAGGAACCGAAAATAAATTGTTACCATAGATATGTTTTTTTTGTCCCTGTCTGAATTGATTGGATCAACGGGACCATGGCAAATGTATTACTAGTTACCATATCTGACATATGTATCCAAAATTGTTGTAATATGTGCATTTCCTCTCAATAAAATAGTTTTTTTCCAAAAAAACAAAAAAAAAAACTTTGGAAGTATACTTACCTAGAAAAATGGTGATGTGTTCAATACTTAATTTTACTGTGTGTGTGTGTGTGTGTATATATATATATATATATATATATATATTATATATACACACACACACACACACACACACACACACACACACACACTTGTGCTCATAAGTTTACATAACCTGGCAGAATTTATGATTCCTTGGCCATTTTTCAGAGAATATGAAAACACAAAAACTTTTCTTTCACTCAGGTTTAGTGTTTGGCTGAAGCCATTTATACTCCTTTTAAATCATAATGACAACAGAAACTACCCAAATTACCCTGATCAAAAGTTTACATACCCCAGTTCTTAATACTTTGTATTGACCCCTTTAACATCAAGCTACAGCTAGTAGTCTTTTGTGGTATTTGTGGATGAGGCTCTTTATTTTCTCAGCTGCCCATTCCTCTTGGCAAAAAGCCTTCAGTTCCTGTAAATTCTTGGGCCGTCTTTCATGAACTGCACTTTGAGATCTCCCCAGAATGGCTCAATTATATTGAGGTCAGGAGACTGAGATGGCCACTCCAGAACCTTCATTTTACTCTGCTGTAGCCAACGACAGGTCGACTTGGCCTTTTTTGGATCATTGTCATGTTGGAATGCCCAAGTACGTTCCATGCGCAGCTTCCTGACTGATGAATGCAAATGCTCCTCCAGTAATTTTTGATAACATGCTGCATTTATCTTGCCAACAATTTTGATCAAATTTCATGTGCCTTTGTAGCTCACACATCCCCAAAACATCAGCGATCTACCTCCGTACCTTTCATCATAGTCCTTGTTGACTCCTCCAAATGTAGCATTTATGGTTGTGGGCAAAATGCTCATCAGTCCAAATGACTTTGTGCCAGAAGGTTCGAGGCTTGTCTCTGTGCCGTTTGGCATATTGTAAGCGGGATACTTTGTGGCTTTTGCGTAGTAATGGCTTTCTTCTGGTGACTCGACCATGCAGCTCTTCTTTCTTCAAGTGCCTCCTTATTGTGCATCTTAAAACAGCCACCCACGTTTTCATAAAGTACTGTATTTCACCTAAAGTTATTTGTGGATTTTTCCTTGTATCCCAAATAATTTCCTGGCAGTTGTGGCTGAAATTTTAGTTGGTCTACCTGACCATGGTTTGGTTTCAACAGAACCCCTCATTTTTCACTTTTTGATTAGAGTTGGAACACTGCTGATTGGCATTCTCAATTCCTTGGATATCTTTTTATATCCATTTCCTGTTTTATACAGGTTAACAACCTATCCTGCAGATCCTTTGACAATTCTTTTGCTTTCCCCATGACTCAGAATCCAGAAATGTCAGTGCAGCACTGGATGAAAGGGTCTGTCAGGAGTCCAGAAACGCATTAACTTTTTATATACACACACCAATTACAAGCAACTAGATCACAGGTAAGGATGGTTACCTTTAATAGCCATTCAAACCTCTTTGTGTCAACTTGTGTGCATGTTATCAGGCCAAAATCACCAGGGTATGTCAGGGTCATTTGGGTAGATTCTGTTGCCATTGTTGATTGATAATAAATGGCTTCAGCCAAACAATAACCATGAGTGAAAGAAATGTTTTTGTGTTATTCATATTCTCTGAAAAACAGCCAAGAAATCATAAATTCTGCCAGGGTATGTAAACTTATTAGCACGTGTGTGTGTGTGTGTGTGTGTGTGTGTGTGTGTGTATATATATATATATATATATATATATATACACACATACACACACACACACACATATACATATACACACACACACACTTCAATGTTTTGACTGGACAAAAATGGCTACCTTTTTGCGATTTGCTATTCTGTAAATATAAAATCTTCACGATATCTCTAGTTCCTAGTCTTTTACAGTCATAATGGTATCTAACAGAACTAGGGAGGATCACAAGGGGTCATGTTGACATATTAGGCAATCGAGCCTCTGGTTTAAAATACAATTTTTCATTGGTCATTGTATTGAAAAAAGCATAGATGAAGAATCAAGACACAAATATTTCAGTAAAATTTTATATACAGTAATGCATATTTACATTTTAACACTGGTCTGAAAAACAAAAACTTTAATGACATCAATAAACATTGCAACATAAATTAAATATGCTTGATACATTTAAGAAACAAGATTAAGAATGATGAACCACAGAATTAGATTAGACAAAGATTAACCAAACATCCCTCCCATCCGCAATTTTTCAATTTGACTGAAATATATTTCACTAACTTTTCAGTGATAAATAAAACTGAACAATTTAATATTCTATTTTCTGCAATGAATTTCAATATAGGCAGCAAATATTATCAAACCGTATATGTGTTTTTAGGCATATAAATCTATCAAAATATTTCTTAATCATGCCATGCACAAAAGGTGGCCAAAATAAAGTTGAACAACTTTCATTCTGGCACAAATTTAAGAGATGATAGTTCTTACAAATACCCTCCTTCCCCAGTTACACATATTGGTAATCATATAGGGTATGTGATTAACAGAAGAGCTTCATGATAAAACATAATATATAAAATTGATCAACAGCTGGAGACATTCAGAAGTTCACTTGGCCTTATTTATAAAGCAGATGGAAAAAACACAATTTCTAGCCGTTTTCCAGTGTGGGATTCAATTACCGGGAATTATCGGAGACTGCTTTTCCATTGGACAACTTTATAAATCAAGGATGTATTTTTATGAGTTGTTTAAGTGTTGCTCATGAGAAGAAAATCCATTATTAAAAGTACAGCATTTATGTTTCTACAAAAACGGTTATCAGTAAATAAAGTGTATATGTGCTGACCGAGCAGGTGGCCATTGACTAAAAGCTTCCAGTGCATGGCCCCATAAATACCAGGGGTCTTAGCCAGACCACTTGACACCAGAGAACTTCCAACCTAATGGATCATGCCTGAAGGTGATGGTCTCCTTAATTGCAACGTATTGATTCCTCACTCATGATTGTGAAATGGCTGTACCAAAATGTCATGCGACACTCTTTTCCCACCTTTACAATGTCCATATTCATCCAATTCTGCACTGGATTTAACATAAATAGCACAAGCATTAACCTTAAGGACAGCCTGTTGGCAAAGCAAATTTGGAGCTTACATTTTGAATTACAAGTGGGCTTTACAAAGGTATCAGGATGAATGCAAAAAACAAAAACAAAAAACAGTTTTTTAAATATATACACACAGCTCTCCAAAGTAGGGAGAATTCAGAATAATATCGCATTACTTGGAAAGTCAGTTGCAGCATGGCATGGATAGCACTCTGAACCATGCAGTCCCAATTTCAAAGTGATAGAATGCAGTCCGAGTTAAACTGGTTGTCAGTAAAACTCTTCAAAAGTTATTCATGCTTATAGCAGAGGAACAAAGCAGCAAAAAAAAATAACACTTAGTGTTCTGGACTGAGACAAGTACACACTATAGAGTGATATGCTTTGTTTATATTTCATGTCTGAGGTTTACAACCACTTTAAGCACAGAACAAAGTGACTGCATAGAATAAACAACAGTGTATGAACCTTACATGGAGAATTGCAACTAGCAAATCACAGAACTGCTTTGATTTCTTCTTCGAGGAAAACTAGGTCAAGGTTATGTTGCTTCTCCAGCTTATTCACATGCAGTCTATCAACATGGTTTTACTGACAAGAGTTCTTTGGTTGCAGATCAGTTGATATATATATACACAAAAGTATTTTTCCATTTCTAGCTTATGATGAATATTTGTTAGCCTGCTAAAATGTACTAGTAAGTGTATAGGAAAAAGACAGAACACTGCAGCTCCAGATCAAGTTTATATATCACTACTCTGCTCTCATGTAAAACCAAGTACATAAAATGGTTATATTCATGGGTAAAAGTGAATGTTTAAACACATTTAGTTTTATAATAAACTCAATATAATGAAATCAGACTCATCTTATAAGCATAGTGCTTTCACTATAGGACCATGCAACGTAAACATTCAACAATCACTAAGACCAAACAAGAACGCAGTACACAAGTGTCCACTTCACAAACAGCCTCAAAATAAAACCTACACGTCCCAGCTTAAACTTTCCAAGACTTCAACCACAGAAAGAATCTAACTTTGTACCAAGTATTATGCCAACAGGAGAAATGCCTGCTGATCTGCATAATGCACAGCATCATTTACACAGGGTGCTAGATAAATCGATATTAACTACTGGGGAAAAAAAACGTACATTTACGTATAGTAAGCAAGTTGAAAAATCATTTGTGAGACCTGTACCAATTATTTCTAGTTCAATCTTTTTTTAATTTAATTTGTACAAAGCAATAGGCACAAGAGCGTGCCAATTATTTTTCTATCAAGGAAGGGGAACCAGACTGTCACTGATTTTCTACCACATTTACCCTTTGGTTGTGTTTGGGTGAATGCCATAGTGGCTTGATCAAGAACACACTTCAAAACATGTGATTCTCCAAGAGATATCTGCCTGTCTAATGCTAGCCCTGGTTTGAACAACCTAAATGAAAACAAATACCAATTACAGAGTGGCTTATTCTGTTATTGGTTTTAACTTGGCAAGTAGCTCAGCTAGTCTGATATACAGATGTTATGAAGACTTGGAACATCAAAGGTGAAAATATACACAAAGAAAAATATACAATTTTTTCCCCATAAGCTTTGAGAGAAGACGATTGCTCATGTTGTTGGAAAGGACAATTTTTGTCCTCTGCACTGTAGTTTTCTAAGGTTTTAAAAAGAAGGGATCTCAAACCATTTTCCTACTCTATCAGGCAGCCTTGTGAAATAATGCTGTGCACAATGCAGGAAAGGTAATTTCCTTTAGAAGGACTCACATGGTTATGGAATATTAATAATACTGGTATTCCTTCTATTGAGGAAACAGACTTCCAAAAGTTAATCAAATACTTGTTTTAGGAAACAAAATTATGGGAATAACTACAAAAATATGGCTTAGATTCAGCATGGCAAGCCATGTACATGGCCAGCCAGCTATTGCTGGACTATATCTCTTTTTAACCTTGACTCTTTAATGGTGACAGATAAATAAAACTTATCATGTAAAGATTGCATCCAATGTTTTTTAACCCCCAATTTACTACACCAAAATTAGGTTGAGCATCCATAAACAGCCATGGCAAATTAAGATTTTCTTTTTTATCTCCAATGTACAATGCTAACCTGAAATGCAGTTTCCTTAGCATCTCCATTTTGGGCACTTTTCCACTTCCTATATATTTTAACGAACACAAACAAACAATTCTCTGATGTGAACAGAAAAAGAATCGCACTAAAGTCTAGAAAATACAGAAATGGTCATACAACCTAGTTAAAAATCTGAAAGGATAATGATGTGCATTTGTGACCAGTGGCTAGTTTCTTTGCGTAAACTGCTTCCAGGATTACTGCCGTAGCAGTCAGTTTATTATATAAAAGTACCAGTGGTGTATACTGATCGCTCATGAATGATATGAAGTAATACACACTATACACTCTGAAATCACAATGTAAAATAATGCACTACTTAATAATAGAGCAGAGAACGGATTATCAGTACCAAAATTCTCGTCAGTGCTTCAAATACAGAATTTCACAAAGTTCAAGAAAAGGAAATCTCAAACATTCAATTATCATGAATATAAAAAAGAAAATTTCTTTAGAATACAATTAAATATTTTCAATAGATGTGAGCAAAGTTGGAGAAGTTGATTTTTATGACATTTGTAGCTATGGAAGTATCTGAAGGTAAAGCAATTAGACATTCAGGGTATGATGCAGCATTTTCCCCCACATACTTGCTTTTTAAAGTCGAGGTTTATGTGTCCTCTCACTTTAAATGGTTTGGGTCAAACTGGCCCATACAAACTATTACTATAACCAAATGACTCTGCCACTGTGTGCACGGTATCATACTGTAGTAGCAGCATTTGCTACATACTGTACAGCAGTATTTGTCTACCTTTGTTAAATCAAAGCACCCTTTAAAAAATTGTGCACAATTTCAAAGCACACCATTTTAATAAAAAGGTAAAAAAAGAAACTAATAGTTTTACATACAGTCACATATAAACACATAAAAATGCCCAACATTGGAGGCGATTTATTCTTCCAAAGCAAATACACTCTTTACACACTGGTACTGATGTATTCCCCCACTCAACTATTGTGACCCCAGTGCTGATGGATAGCGGCAAACAAGGATGCTGTTGCAGGTGATGTCATTGGCTGTTATGACACCGGTGGTTAAAGGTTGTAATGTTGCACAATGTATAACGAAAAAGGCAGGCTTGATCCACCCACTCGCTTGCACACAAATTTTTTGCCATGTTGCCAAGTCACCCTGAAGAAACCTGGTGGCACCCAAGGGTGTCTGGGCACACTGGTTGAAAAAGGTTGCTGTGTTCTAGCACCCTCGCGAGTGGCTTCCCCTTTGCTGCTGGAACAAGTTTGAGAGTGCTACTCAGCCATTCAGAGGAAGTCTTGTATTTTAATCAATAACCACAAGGGTTTCCTTTGATTGACCAGGGTGGAAATTGTAAGATCTGCTCGCCTCTCCACCTCCCTGCCAATAAGTGGGAAGCCGTTTATTTATTCATAAAAAATAAAAGCTTCTACTAAATGGCTGAGAAGCACTCAGCCTAACTCAATTTTGCCCTAGCAGCAATGGGAAGTCACCCTTTATGCCTGTCAGAACACAGAGCTGCATAATGCATGCAGTACTACAGTATGATACAGTGCTGACAGTGGCAGAATATCACTATAGAAATAGTTTGTTTGGGCCAGCTTTAGTGAAAGGAAACCCGGACTTAAAGGATAAGTACACCTTTGGGAACATGTTACATGTTCCACCCATTTTTAGGGTGTAACATGTTCCCAATGCTGCAGCTGCTGCTAATGCCGATCCCCCCCCCCCCCCCCCCCTGTGACAGCAGTATGGGGAAAGGTTTCCCGTACTAACTGCCACTTTTTGAAATCAGCGTAGCTTGTAGTTTTCAATGAACTACCATGGCGCTGTGGCGCACCATGGTAGTTCATCAAATCCCCTCTACGGGATGTATGGCACACAGATACACCGACAGATCTGCAGGAGACCTACATGGCACCAGTGACCTGTTGATTGCTGAAGGCTCCAAATTCTTTTTTGTTAAATAACTGCACAATTTTTTTACCTGCAAAATATTGTGCAGTTATCTTTTTTTTTTTTTTTTAAGTGAACGTATGCTTTAAGCTTTAAAGCATGGTTAAATCCCAAAACAAAAATTAAATATATTACAGCTAACCAGTCCTCAGATGATATGCCTGCATTAGTATTCTTTTTCAGGCTCCCTCTCCTTTCTTTTTACCTGGTTATCCTTCAAGTAACACATTTACTGTTCCAGTGTGGCTAAACTCACTCCTTCACTATATCTATGAAGGAAGCCATGATTGTCACCCAGGCTGGACTTTAACGAGCTTGCCTCTGTTTATCTCGGTTAAAAAGGGGTGATGGAATTAGTTTTGCCTGGTTTTGCCTCCAGTTCATCTCACAGGAGGTGGCATAAGGCTGGCCATAAACGGTTCAAAGTTGGAACCATTAATGGACAGGCTGAAGTACCAAAGTTAATCAATCGATCAACATAGGTACAACCAACCTTCCGGATTCGCTTACAATTATCGCAACCGGCAACTATAGCTGCTAGTGATAATCACCGTCAATGTCTCAGCAGGAGGGATCCCCTGTTAGCACTCTCTGTGTTGATAGGGGAATCGTGCAAATTTCTTTCCTGCAACCCATGGTTGCAGGAAAGAAAACTGCACAATCTATGGCCTGCCTAACATTTTTTTCACTTGTCACAATTGTGAGATAATATCCTTTCAGATTTATAACTAGGACATGACAAAACTGGGGGCGACAATGCATTTTAGCGCAATCAACATGCATCGTCTGTATTTGCTAAGAATGCTCACAGCCTGAAAAACAATAAAATAAAATAATGCAGCCACCACATCTAAAGACTAATGAGCTGCAATATAAAATGTTAGTTGTTTAGTTTAGTCATAATTTAAGCTAATGGGGTGGCTAGTCTATAAAAAGGCAGTTATACTTTCCATTATTCCCCTGTTATCAGCTTATGCCATGTGCATATCTGGCACAGTATATTTTGGGCAACTGTTTAAAACAAGCCTGTAATGACAAATTGAAGGAGCTTCCAATGAGGCCTTTTTGGGTGTTGTTCCAATGGCTTAATTACACAGTGAGTAAATGCCCTCGATGTACACATCCAGTGCAATCGTATTATGGGTCACTGGCCTATAAAATAGTAAGGATAGAAGAGTAACCATAACAGTCAGGAAAATATCAACTTTAAAGATAAAGCAACTGATGCAATTATATTTCAGTTATCGCAAATTTACTACTGGTAATGGGAAGATTCAAAACCGCAATAACCCTTAATCACAAATCACGGTTCGATGGTCAGCTTTAGTGAATGGGATTGGCTGCTATGGGTTTATGAATCTTGCACATTAACACACTTCTCTCTCTGCTCCGCCTTACTAAAAAAAATATTATAATATATATATATATATAAATAATATTGTAATGATGAATTGTGAAAACCTTGCAAGCACTGGAAACCAATTCATAGCTGTTCATTTTTCCAAAAATTTAATGAATGCATACCATATAGTATAAAATGACCAGCTATGAATTGTCAAAAAAATTTGTGAAATTTGTCGCAACAGAAGTTATGGAACATGTGTCGGTGAATTTTCATCTGTTTACTGCAGATGATGAAGAAATGCAGCTTATACTAATTTTAATATTGCCCTGTCTATGGACATTGCCCTTGATATGCAAAAAATAAAAAACTCCACTGGAGAGACATTACATTAGTTCAGTTTACATGCAGCAACCAAAGGTCAAATCAACACAATAAAATAAAGGATTGTGAACCTACTGTAAGAGCAATCACAGAAGATGAACAGTACAGAGGGGAGTTGCACATTTACACAGATGTACATTCAGCTAAACTCTCTCTTGTAAAAGAGCTTTTCGAGAGCTGGGAAGATCACTTTGGCAAAGAAAGCCAAGCCACAAAAACATTAGTACGCCATTGCTGTTCTCGAAACGTACATTGTTTCTAAAGAACCCCAGAATTGGCACTTTAGTCTGCAGTTCACCACTGCATGTTCAGGCACACTAAACATATGCATATTTCATATTAAAGGAAAGTTTTAAAATAGAAAACTAGATTATCTAAAAAGAAATCTATTAAAGCTGAGAACTGTGCAGTAAAAAGGAGAAACAAGCACCTCACAACAGAATAGTAAAAAAAAAAAAAAAAATTATGAAAAGAAATACATGGTATGTCTTATCAGAACTACACAAGAGCACCACCTAGTGGAGAAATTGCCCAAAGCAACGAAATGCTTAGTTTCAGGGTTGGAAAAGATGAATATTTTGTCAACTAAGGAAGAAAGAAAGGCTACAGAGATTTCTAGAACATGGGTACAAATTGAAAGTCTTATACCCTTCTGAAATATACTGGCACCTATACAGAGCAGCTGGTGAACAATTCAAAGGCATGTGCTCTATCCAGTTATTCCTGAGGATACCGCCAGCCAGTGTAACAAAGTCAGTTACATTCAACATACAGTTATTTTCAAGTATGTTAACATGTTGACTGTCAGCTGAGACTGAACCATATTGCTCAGAATGTATTATTCTGACAGTTTAGGAATCAAGCAGCTTGTGTACATAGCAGCCTGCTGACTATCTATGGGCGAAAAAAAAAAAAGGAGAGGGCTCATACCTTTGTAGAGTACTACAAGTTCATGAACGGCTATGTATTCCCTGCTAGGCTTGTACCTATTAACAGTACAGTAGTGTGAAAAAATATTTAAACCAGTTTATATTTTCTAAATAAATTACAGTACCAATGATTGTTTTTTCTTTTAAACCTCTATCTACATTTATACTGTATGTTCAAGCAGTGTGGAAATTCAGTGATATAATTTACATAAAACTATTTTACAGTTATTTAAGACGCACGTATTCTTCTATAAAATAAAATAAAAAAAATAAAAAAAAAAACACTTCAGCTATTGAGAATCTTCTTGAGAGTTTGTTTGTTCTTCAATAACCTGCTTTACAATTTCGGCAAGTTTCAGACGATCAACCTTGTCTGTAAATCCTTGTCCTGAAAAAGAAAAACCAAATGTTATTACTACAAGATTAAGACATATTTGGCAGACATTTGTCCCTTATAAAAGGAAAGTATTCTTGATTTACTACAAATAATCATAAAAATCCACAACTGACTTCTGGGTAAACTTCTTTTGGGACTCTTCCATAACAGTACCACTGTTAATTTATTTTACTTACCGTAACTACATTATACTAACTTGGGCAGGAAAGTTCCTGCCCCTTCACATCACTTCAGTGTTTCCCACACAAACGTCACAAAATGCATCACAGGGAGAAACTGATCTGCAGGCTTTAACAGGAGACTCGGCACAGGGGAATGCCGGTAAAGAAAAATTCTGTCTTTGCTGATGGGGAGAGCTTTAGTTCATCTTTGTTAACAGGGGAAGGTCAAACCAAAAACAGAGAAGAAGAACAAGGACTACAAAGAAATACAACTAGGTAAACTGACTTTTCTGAAGCCTAACATTTTCACAGTACTTTGGAAAGAGGGAAAAAATGTAAGCTGGGACAATCTAAAGGTGGTTTGGTCACCGAGGAGATCTGTTTGGGCTAAAGGAGTTTCTATCAACTTGCTTTTACATATAAAATGGGCCTAGGTCAGACCCCTTTACAGTAGCTTTTAATCTTGGTTTGCAGTTTAAGCTTTCAATCCTACCCAGAAACTTGTTACGCATTTGTGTGGGTTTTGCAATTTTGTGGCTTCTTCCCACAAAATAAAACATTCGGCTAGGATAAATATTATCCTCTTAAAATGGCCCGCCTAACGCGCACGTGTGTGTGTTTGTGTGCAAAAAGAGTAGATTATGAGATCCTTGGAGGTGCATAAACTAATGTGAATCATTGTATATACCCAATAAATTGTTGTATATACAGTATGCATATAGAAGATCAAATAATTTGATTGTAAGCTCGCAGGAGCAGGGCCCTCCTAACTCTCTTGTACTGTTGGTATAATACCTCCATTTATATCGTAAAGCGCTACGCAAACTGTTGTTGCTATATAAATCATGTGTAATAATAATAAAATATACAATGGATTTCTGCCTGTCTATAGCCCTTAGGCCCCTTTCACACATGTTCATCAGTTCAGTCACGTTTTTTTAACAATTTTTGCGTCAGTTTTTTACATCCACCAGCTAGCGTCCTTAAAAGTGTTTGTACTCTAAAAAAAAAAAAAAATGTATCACGTTCCCCTTAAAATATATTATATAGCACAGTGCTTGTGCTGTGTAATTTGTCTCCCTGTATCACCTGAAATACCTGGGTGATCCTGCCTGGTTCTGCACTCCGCTCTGTAAACTGACCAAGGGTTATTATGGCTGCTGAGCCCTGACAACCATGGTCAGTTTATGTGTCTCCGTCATCCACAGCGCGCCTATCCACCTCTGTGTTCCTCTACCCCCTTCCTCCCTGCCTGTCAGCTCATACCAGTGGCCCTCTCTGCTCCCCTCCCCATTGCTATAAAACTAGGTTATGTTTACACCATCCCCTCTATTAGATGACAACATGTGTCCTAGCGTCTGTGCCTTATTAAAAAAAATTATTTAGATTTCTACCTGATCTCACAGCGCCTCCCGGCGATCATGTGACTCTTCAGCTGACGTCAGCGGGAGTTCTCGGTCCTGCCCGCTGTAGGAGTCAGACAGGGAGAGGAGAGAGCCCGGGAGACGCTGTGAAATCAGGTAAAAAGCTGCATCCTTTTTTTTTATAAAGCACAAACGCTAGGACACGTTATCTAACAGAGGGGATGGTATAAACATAACATAGTGGCTTAACAACCACTTTAACCACTTCAGTCCTTTGATGTAAAAATGGACCATTTGTTTACATATGGTTTTCATCAGATCCAAAATAGGGCTTTGAACAGTTCCAAAAATGGATGTTCATGGAAGCGGATATAAATGGATGCTCATTCATTTACATCCGTTTTTTCCATAGAGATGCATTAATGTCCATTTTTTATCCATCAACAGATGGATGAAAAACAGACAGTTTGCGTGTGTGAAGGGGGCCGAAGGCTCAATGCAAACTATAAGCTTAATAAAATAACAGAAAAACGCTGGATGAAAAAATGTTCATAATTAGCCTTTTTGTGCCAGCTTTTAGCAGTGTTTAGAAGTGTTAGTGTTAATTGGAATTTCCTGTAATGTGACTCATTCCCTTTCTTTTGTGCAGTCCCTCTTAAAAAAACAAAAAAACAAAACAAAAAAAAACGCTGGAAACCAGCATTTTTTTCTGCAGGCAAATCGCTTCCACAAAGCAAAAATGTTTTTCTGCTCCTAGAAGCTGAAGCTTCAAAAATGCTTCTAGACTAAACCAGTGTGCATGGATACATAGGATAACACCATTTGCTCAAAAGCTGCTGCAAGGAGCGTTTTTTTTAAGCTAGTGTGCAAATGTGGTGCAATTTTAGATTTTACTAGCAAGTGGTGTTGAAGGCGACATGTAAAATAGCAGAGACACTTCATGTAGCATATAAATGTAAGATTTACAGTGGTGTGAAAAAGTGTTTGCCCCCTTCCTCATTTCCTGTTCCTTTGCATGTTTGTCACACTTAAGTGTTTCGGAACATCAAACCAATTTAAACAATAGTCAAGGACAACACAAGTAAACACAAAATGCAATTTGTAAATGAAGGTGTTTATTATTAAAGGTGAAAAAAAATCCAAACCATCATGGCCCTGTGTGAAAAAGTGATTGCCCCCCTTGTTAAAACATACTATAACTGTGGTTGTCCACACCTGAGTTCAATTTCTCTAGCCACACCCAGGCCTGATTATTGCCACACCTGTTCACAATCAAGGCATCACTTAAATAGGAGCTGCTTGACACAGTAAGGTCCACCAGAAGATCCTTAAAAGCTACACATCATGCCGAGACCCAAAGAAATTCAGGAACAATTGAGAAAGAAAGTAATTGAGATCTATCAGTCTGGAAAGGGTTATAAAGCCATTTCCAAAGCTTTGGGAATCCAGCGAACCACAGTGAGAGCCATTATCCACAAATGGCGAAGACACGGAACAGTGGTGAACCTTCCCAGGAGTGGCCGGCCGCCCAAAATTACCCCAAGAGTGCAGCGACGACTCATCCAAGAGGTCACAAAAGACCCCACAACAACGTCCAAGGAACTGCAGGCCTCACTTGCCTCAGTTAAGGTCAGCGTTCATGCCTCCACCATCAGGAAAAGACTGGGCAAAAATGGCCTGCATGGCAGAGTTCCAAGGAGAAAACCACTGCTGAGCAAAAAGAACATCAAAGCTCGTCTCAATTTCTCCACAACACATCTTGATGATCCCCAAGACTTTTGGGACAACATTCTGTGGACCGATGAGACAAAAGTGGAACTCTTTGGAAGGTGTGTGTCCAAGTATATCTGGCGTAGAAGGAACACTGCATTTCAGAAAAAGAACATTATACCAATAGTAAAATATGGTGGTGGTAGTGTGATGGTCTGGGGCTGTTTTGCTGCTTCAGGACCTGGAAGACTTGCCGTGATAAAAGGAACTATGAATTCTGCTGTCTACCAAGAGATCCTGAAGGAGAATGTCCGACCATCTGTTCGTGTACTCAAGCTGAAACGAACTTGGGTTCTGCAGCAGGACAATGATCCTAAACACACCAGCAAGTCCACCACCGAATGGCTGAAGAAAAACAAAATGAAGACTTTGGAGTGGCCTAGCCAAAGTCCTGACCTGAATCCTATTGAGATGTTGTAGTATGACCTTAAAAAGGCCGTTCATGCTCGAAAACCCTCTAATGTAACTGAATTAGGACAATTCTGCAAAGATGAGTGGGCCAAAATTCCTCCAGGACGCTGTAAAAGCCTCATTGCACGTTATCGCAAACGCTTGGTTGCAGTTGTTGCTGCTAAGGGTGGCCCAACCAGTTATTAGGTTTAGGGGGCAATCACTTTTTCACACAGGGCCATGATGGTTTGGATTTTTTTTCACCTTTAATAATAAACACCTTCATTTACAAATTGCATTTTGTGTTTACTTGTGTTGTCCTTGACTATTGTTTAAATTGGTTTGATGTTCTGAAACACTTAAGTGTGACAAACATGCAAAGGAACAGGAAATGAGGAAGGGGGCAAACACTTTTTCACACCACTGTAAATTCTAAATCACCACACATTTGTTTTAAAAGATTAGATGCCTTGGAAACACTGGTGAAAACGGTACAAGCATACAGGAAAAACAGACCTCACAACTAATAGTATGATGAAAGCAATTCAGATGGCTGTTGCTGCCCAGATTCAGAAGTAATGCAGTCATAAATAAACATGAAATCATGGATATCGGGAACTGGTGTCCACATTGTACACAGTTAAACCATTAGACAAAGCTTCACTGGTTTATTAACTATGGTTTAGTAAACATGCTGATGGTTTACTGAGTCACTGCAATTCATACAGGAGAATGACTCATTTACCAAGCTGTATTTATCAATAGCATGGTTCTGCAGACCTGTACACAAGTGTGTACTTTACTAACAATTGTAGATAAAGAATCATTCTACTATATGCATGGCCCTGTAAGGCCACATGCACACTGGGCATTCAGCATTGGTGCATGAGATCCTGGTATTTTGGTGTGGGCAGAAGGCACAGGTGCACTGGGGCACCCAGCCCAGCTATTGAAAACCTGTAAAACTCGAGAAGTCTGCATCCCAGGAAATTGTCTCTGAGTGCAAATTACCCTTAAATGAGTACTACTCAGTAAAGTATCACCAGCTTTCACCCTCTCAGAGTTTTACAGGCCGCAGGCAGCAGGGCAGGACTGTGCACCTGTGCCTGCACCAAAATACCAGGATCTCATGCACCAGGGCTAAATGCCCAGTGTGAATGAGGCCATAATTTGCCACACATGCAAATTAATAATTATTTGTCTACGTTCATTAACAGCATTCATTTTCAATGGACTACATATACTATAAACTGATACTGTAAACTGAATTTTTGTCATCAAGACTTTTGAGAAAGTCTTGTCAAAGAAGTGCAATTTTATTTTTTTTAAAAAGTGGTTTACTGGTTGCTACACTAGGAGACTGTTTTGTTAATAAACTTCCATGGAGGTATTTCAACACTACCTGGGCAACTATAAGAGGGGTCCAAGGAGGATAACGATTATTAATGAGTGCTTGTCTAGACCCTATGCAGTATATGGGTCATTACATTTGGTAAAAGTCCATTCCATGACATCTAGTGGTCACTAATATATGTGTCTTTTAAGACCCATTTAGACTGAAGGGTTTAATCCAGTCTTTCTTAACGTTTTTACCCCAGAGGAACCCTTGAAATCATTTTTAAGTCTCAGGGAACTCTTACTAAAACCAATTCATTGGTGGTCAGTGAAAAAAATGGCTCTTACATTGTGGTCATGTGGAATGAGGCAGCCCTTACAGTGGTGGAGAAAATGCAATCCCTACGGATGGCTTAAAAGATTGTTGGCTTCATGCAACTGGCTCTATCCAAGGAGCATTGACCCCAGAACTATGCAGACAACTTAAGATAGGAGGTCAATCGGCCAAAGCTCAAGGAACCCCTAGCAACCTTTGAAAGAACCCTAGGGTTCCACGAGACCCTGGTTGAGAATGGCTGATTTGATGAGAGTTCACTTTTACCATTGTTTTCACTGAAGTGAAGCATATAGTAAAGACCCAAAGTATGAACATTTGGGTTTATTTGTATTTGGTAAACTCTACACGTTTGGAGAAGAGTGTGATTACAACGGTCAATCAGTGGGGAGAGATGGCAATTTTAAAGTATGAAGTGAGGGAGAAGGCACAGTCCAAAACTCCAGCTTGTAGCCCATAGAAATGACACAACATCTGACAATTCTTGGAACCAGTAGGCCCACAAAGCCAAAATACATCCCAATGAAAGTGTGTTTTAGACTTTGGAGCTGGAGGCGTGAGAGGGTCTTCTTTCCTAGTCTGGGAAGAAGGTCTACCAGCAGACGCACAGGCTTTTTTTCTGGGGGAGAAAAGTGCTCTTATCCCCCAAGATCTCCTTGATGTAACTATCCAAGGAAGGACCACATAGGCATTTTCCCTCAAACAAAATTCTGTTTGAGGCATTTTTTGCATAGGAGTTTCACTGACCAGCATTTGAGCCAAGGGATCTACGTATATGGATGACAGAGGAGGTTCATCCTGGCGATCTGGTGAAGCATATATGCAAAGCTGCTCAGATAGTAGTGTAAGATAAGGCACCGGTTAAAAGCTCTAGATGGCAGTGAAAGGAGGTTTCCATTAAGTTGCAGTTAGACTCCTTTCACACTGGGGCATTACCACTTTGCTGCTGTTATAGCATCGCTTTTCAGACACTAGTGGGGTGCTTTTAACCCCCGCTAGCGGCCAAAGAAAGGGTTAATAGTGCCCGTGTTGCCGCGCTGCCGAATCGCTTTGGCAGTGTTGCCCATTCATTTCAATGGGCAGGGGTGGTGGAAACCACTCCCCCACCATCCCAAAGATGCTGCTCGCAGGACTTTTTTTCCCATCCTGCAAGCGCACAGCTTGGGCTTGAGAGGTGCTTTTCAGGTGCTATTTTTAGTGCTAAAAAGCCTGAAAAGCGCCCCAGTGTGAAAGGGGTGTTAAAGGAGAAGTATGGGCAAAGCTTTTTTGGCAATACTTCTATGGATCACAAGTACAGCTCGTTCTGCACTCCTATGACCCATTTTCAGCAGACAGTGAGCCAAAGCCCGCTGTTGGCTGATGTCACTCAGCCGGTCCAGGCTGGGGTAAGATCCCTATTTTACAGTCGAGATCCACCCAGATGCCTGGATCAACAGCTGGCTCAGCCTCTCAGCTGTGCCACTTGGAGACTGACCCAGCCACTCACTACCCTCCCCAGTGCTCCAGTGAGAGCTGGCATAGCAGAGCAGATAGCCGTTGACTGACAGTCAAGGCTCTCTGCTCAGAGCGGAGGGAAGAACTGAGCGATCAGCGGTGTTTGTTCGCTTAGGTCTCACTGCAGAGATGGCTGGGACAGATGCAGAATCGTATCAATGCTGCATCCACCTAGAGAAGTATAGTATGTAGTAGGTGTTTTTAAAAAACAAAGACAAACATACTTATTTTTTAAGGTTTTGGGCAATGCACTTAGTCCAGACAGCAAGAATCTCTGGCAGATAGCCATGGGGGCCACTGCCCCCCCCCCCCCAAGGAATAGGTGGCCTTAAGAGAGCCTCTAACCTTTAATCTGAAAGGTCTCTGAACTCTGGATTATGCTCCACAGGGAGCGTGTCTTGTTAAGAAAGGAAATTGCTTGTTCCCCCATGCAGTCCCCATCCATTTTAGGAGGAGCAAGGAGCTTCTCCGGATGAGTCCAGTCATTGTACAAGACGGGCTCTAAAATGCCTGCTGCTGCTAATCATTTGTTTGACTGAACTCGATTAAACGATCTTCTGGGGATGCACATACACTAACTGAAATTCAGTTGGTTCTTGCTGAACCACCCAAATTGAGGTCTATGGCTAACTTAACACAGGCAACACAGACACTTAAAAATATAAGTATTAGAAACATTTAAGACCAGATCAGATTCACTTTAAGATAAAGGTGGCTGACAAAATTTCAAAATTTACCATTCCAGCTAAAACTTTGCAATGTGTCTCTCAGTAATTTACAGTCTCTGTTGTATTCCCAGGCATCCTGTACAACTTCATTTAATTTTTCGTCTTCATTTTCTCCTGTAAAAAGAACAAAAATTTAATGTCTCAGTTTACATTTTTGTTGTTTGCACCTGCAGGGATTGGGGGGACTTTGGGTTAGCAGACCGCACATTCGGGTCCTAAAGTAAAGTGGAATAAAAGTCTGTAGCTTACCGTCAAAGAACCTCATAACCTTAATGTCAAATATAAACATGCTTACTAGATAATCTGTACAGCATAATATACGCACTTGCGCATTTGATGTCACACAATAGTCCTACAGCAATATCTATGGAAGGAGAAGCTTTAGGAGGATGTGAATATGCTCAACATCAATCAGGTACTATAAGCTTGCTGATGGAGCAAAGTGTAAAAGAGTCTAATTCAGTTAAAAATGATTATTGAACACCTGTCCACAGATGTATGTCACTGTAACAGATATAGGACTTATTAGTAGCCAAGTGCAATTACTGAAGTTAACATGCACTGATGATGGCAAACACTTCTCACAACATGGAAGTAGAGGCAATGGACGCAGATTTGTTTTCCTTTGGATGTCCCATGTTGACACTGATTGTGAAAGTATGGGACACAGTAAAAGGACATGCTAGGATTTACAGAGTATTTTGCAAATTAGGCATTCCCTTGGAATGCAGTTGAAAGATAAGGAACTAGAATGGAGCGAGAGCCCTCTTAGCAAGATAATCAATGCGAGCACCTCTAAGGGATTAATATCTAGTCTATACCCACATATATAAGGCGACCTTGGATGGAAATGTGAACCCCCTTAGTAGCAAGAGGTGGGAGGAGGACCTGGGGAGTATAACAGAGGAGCGAGCAGTGGAGGCGTATATAGGAATTAGGCCTATTTTTGTTGTTGTCCCAATAAATGAGAGTGTCACATCTATTCTTACTAAACAGGGTGTATTATACACCTAAAATGCTGTTTTTATTTGAACAGAGACTAGATGCCAACTGTCCAGGGTGTAGAAACACAGGAGTGGATCTAATACATATGGTGTGGAGATTGCCCAACGTTACACTGGTATTGGAAAGACATCCTTGACATTATAAATTGTGTATTTGAGACAAATATTGAATCTAGAGGCAAAAAGGTATGTGTGCTGGGATATGTGGAAGGGGCAGGGGAACCCAGTTACATAAAAACCGCAGTGCTTAGATGCTTGTTTCAAGCAAGGAAACGGATTGCTCAAAGATGGTTGTCGGTAGCACCCCTCGACCTGTAGGAAATGGACCATGAATGAAACAATATGGAAGGAGAAGTTGGTATACATTAAACGGGGTTGTATAAAGAAGTACGAAAGGATCTGGAGACCCTGGTTGGAGGGAAAAGGATACTCCCCCCAGAATACTAATATATAGCTGATAAAGTAGATAGGCCACAAACATGTAAATAAGGGAATATATGGGAAGGAAGGAGGAAAGGGTGAATTTAAAGAATTAGAGGATATTCTAAAGGAAGATTATTTGGTGAGGTGTGATGTACTTTAAAAGAATACAGAAAAAAAGGGAAAAAAGGAAACCGTGGGTGATGTAGGAGTTGGGGGTAGGAACTTAGTGGGAGTAGGAGTAGGGAATTAATGAGTGAGAAATATCAAGTTAATATAAGTTTAGAGCAATATATTTTTATATTTTGGTTTGGAATTGTGATGCAGATGTTGGTAGATAGTAGGGGTGTTAATTAGTATAACGGCACAACGATGAACAGCATAGATGAATTGTCTATTTAAGTGGTGGTGGTGGTGGTGGTGGTGGTGGGGGGGGGGGGTGGGGGGGTGGGGTAGGGGGATTGTAAGGGGACTGTATGTTTGTTATAAGTGAAAAATCTTCATTGGAAGAATATGGGGCCTGTCATTGCTTAAATGCATAGCCCACCTTTTATACTTTTCAGGTCTCTTAGGCTGCTTTCACACTGGGATGGGCGTTAATGGTAAAACGCCACTAGTTTTCGCAGCACTTTACCATCATTTTCGCACCGCTTTTCAGGCACTAACGAGAGCTTTTAACCCCCAGGCCAGATACAGGGTTAAATACACACACGCAGCGCCACTGTCGAAGCGATTCGGCAGCGGTGCCCATTAATTTCAATGGGCAGGAGCGGTGTATAGACCGCTCCTCCGCCACCCCAAAAATGCTGCTGTCAGCGCATCGCCCCAGTGGTAAAGCAATCTGGCATTCACACTGGGACTGCAAGTTAGGTGTTTTTCAGAGGCTTTACAGGCGCTATTTTTAGCCCAAAAGAGCCTGAAAAATGCCCTAGTGTGAAAGGGGACTTAGTACTTATAAGGGCACAACGAGACAAAGGAGAATCAAGTGCAACTACACTGAGGTTTTTGTGCACGGCAGAAGTGAGCATATCTACATTGGCAAGCATTTTGTACAAAGCCAGGTTTAAACATCCGAAGAGTAAATAAACTCAAATACATCCCCAGCTTCCTGCCAGATCTACCTAAATATGAATGCCATTCAGGAGGCACTTATATAAAAGTGTACTGCAAGAGTAATGGAGATATTGGTCTCTCTTCTCTGTATGGGTCCAGGCCTTAGCTGTCACTTTGGGCATACCCCAGGAGGAGTTTTCATGGGATTTGGGATCCATAGGAAAAGACCAGGGCCCTGGAACTATAAAGCACCCCCCCACTAACTACACTTATTATATAATTATTATATAATCAACAATGATCCTGCGCAAGTGGAATGTGTACAAGTGAATAATAAACATATAAAGTGCAATGTGCTTGATGCAAAAAATAGGATAAATAATTATATTAGAAAGGCACGCATCATAAATAAGTCCAAAAGAATATATAGTGACTAATAAAAATAAATAAATATATAAAGTGCTAAGTGCTAGTGCAATCCAATAGCAATAATATTCGGAAAGTAGGCACCATAAAAAATAAGTCTCTCGATAATGTTCAACAGCACCAGAAGAGTTCAAATAAATTCTTATCCAGGAAACAGCAGGTGAAATATGATGCAAAAAGATATGGGCTCTCAGAACTCTCACCTCCACTCCTTGATATAATAGCACATCAAATACAATGAATAACCTCCATTCTCTCCTTTACCACCAGGGGGTCTTCAGTTGTTAATAACATGGAAATTATGGCCATCCACACTGGGCCACTAGGGGGAAATTCCTCCCTGTATCAACCATAAGCAAAGCCAGGCAGCGACCTCCACGAAAATATGCCACTCAATAGGGATATAGGGAGAGAGAGAAAGGCTCCAATAGTGTAGTATTAGGTCAAATCAAAGGTTCAATTTATTTAAATAATGATAGGACTCTCACATGAATAGAAATAACAAACAGCACATAAGGAAAATGGTGTCCTGGCGACTTCCGCCAGTCTTACGTCACTTCCGGTATTACATCACGGCCAATCCCTACGCGTTACGTCAATCACGTGACTTCATCACCTTATGTGCTGTTTGTCATTTCTATTCATGTGATAGTCCCATCATTAATTTATTAGTCACTATATATACTTTTGGACTTATTTATGATGCGTGCCTAATATAATTATTTATCCTATTTTTTGCATCAAGCACATTGGACTTTATATATGTTTATTATTCACTGTTACACATTCCACTTGCGCAGGATCATTATTGATTATATTATATTTGCAGTATTATGTGAATACTGATAGATCCAGCTGCATGTATTAGCACTTTGTTTGCAATTTGCACGTGTATTTTTATTTATTTTTTATAATTTTTTGATATTTATCACTATTTACCATATTCGTTGTCTTTACCTTTAGGTAGTAGCGCGAGGGCTGCCTTATTTTATTTAACTACACTAATTGCACTCTGTGCCAAGTTAAGCGCCTAAGCAGGATCCAATGCTCAAAGCAACATCACAGGCCATATCCACAACCAAAAGTTTACATACCCTGGTAATTTTGGCCGCATAACTTGCACACAAGTTGACACAAAGGGGATTGAATGGCTATTAAAGGTAACCATCCTCACCTGTGATCTGTTTGCTTGTAGTGTGTGTGTGTGTGTGTGTGTGTGTGTGTGTGTGTGTGTGTGTGTGTGTGTGTGTGTGTGTGTGTGTGTGTGTGTAAAAAGTCAATGAGTTTCTGGACTCATGACAGACCCTTGCATCTTTCATCCTGTGCTGCACTGACGTTTCTGGATTCTGAGTCATGGGGAAAGCAAAAGAATTGCCAAAGGATCTGTGGGAAAAGGTAGTTGAACTGTATAAAACAGGAAAGGAATATAAAAAGATATTCAAGGAATGGAGAATGCCAATCAGCAGTGTTCAAACTATTTAAGAAGCGGAACATGAGGGGTTCTGTTGAAACCAAACCACAGTCAAGTGGACCAACTAAAATTTCAGCCACACCTGCCAGGAAACTTGTTCGGGATGCAAAGAAAAATCCCAAAAAAACTTCAGGGGAAAGACAGGACTCTCTGAAAACACGTGGTGTGGCTGTTTGCACAATAAGAAGGCACTTGAAGAAAGATGGGCTGCATGGTCGAGTCGCCAGAAGAAAGCCATTACTACGCAAATGCCACAAAGTATTCTGCTTACAATATGCCAAACAGCACAGAGACAAGCCTCAAACCTTCTGGCACAAAGTAATTTGGAGTGAGACCCAAATTGAGCATTTTGGCCACAACCATAAACGCTACATTTGGAGAGGAGTCAACAAGGCCTATGTTGAAAGGTAGACTATTCCTACTGTGAAACACGGAGGTGGATCGTTGATGTTTTGGGGATGCGTGGGCTACAAAAGGCACAGGAAATTTGGTCAAAATTGAGGGCAAGATGAATGCAGTATGTTATCAAAAAATACTGGAGGAACATTCATCAGCCACGGAGCTGCGCATGGGACGTACTTGGAAATTCCAACATGATAATGATCCAAAACACAAGGCCAAGTCGACCTGTCATTGGCTACAGCAGAATAAAGTGAAGGTTCTGAAGTGGCCATCTCAGTCTCCTGACCTCAATATTATTGAGCCACTCTGGGGAGATCTCAAACGTGCAGTTCATGCAAGACAGCCCAAGAACTTACAGGAACTGAAGGCTTTTTGCCAAGAGGAATGGGCATCTTTACCATCTGAGAAGATAAAGAGCCTCATTTACAAATAACACAAAAGACGTCAAGCTGTCATTGATGTTAAAGGGGCCAATACACGGTATTAACAACTGGGTTATGTAAACTTTTGATCAGGGCCATTTGGGTAGTTTCTGTTGTCATTGTGATTTTTTTTTTCTAAGAGTAAACACAGTTGATTGATAATAAATGGCTTCAGCCAACTACAAACCATGAGTGATATTGCTCCTTTAATGTGCTAAGGTCTCCTGGCATTTCATATGATACAAAAGGCACAATTAGAAAGTCCACTTTTGAATGATCATTATATGTGCAACCAGTAGGTGGGTACAGGGTGAGATGTGGGTCGGATCTGTGCCTCTGCATCCTTTTAAAATGTCCAAGGATGAAACGCGCCAACAGAGCTTTGCGTACTGGTGTCACACACTGTCAGATTGTTTTTTGGCAATGGTGTTTTATGTTCATTTTCCTGCTTGCTTTTATATAATTTTCTGCCCTAGAAATTATTTTAAATAAAATAACACTGCTGCACTTATGCAGTGTTTCTCTGTTTTATGATTATATCATTAGGATAATCCTGCCATGAAGATCAGTTTGCACATGGACGCAAAGAAGTCCTACATTTTAGTAAGTGTGTGTTTGGATTACCTGGTGATGTTGGTGACCTTTTACAATAGAAGCACAAGAATTATATTTGAGGTCAGCACATCTGGTTTGTGGTGGCACTACATATAAACTACATTACAAAAAGTATTGGGACACCTGCCTTTACATGCACATAAACTTTAAATGGCATCCCAGTCTTAGGCCATAGGAGTTGGCCCACCCTTTGCAGCTATAACAGCTTCAACTCTTCTGGGAAGGCTGTCCACAAGGTTTAGGAGTGTGTCTATGGGAATGTTTGACCATTCTTCCAGAAGTGCATTTGTGAGGTCAGGCACTGATGTGGACGAGAAGACCTGGCTCAGAGTCTCGCGATCGGGGGGGGGGGGGTTTGTGTGCCTGTGTGTCTTCTCCTCGTAGTCCGGTCAAAAAGACCGCCCCGAGGAGAATGGCATCACTTCCTGCTTCCTGTGTAAACAACACACAGTGGGAGGAAGCTTCTCATTGGCCAGGAGCGATCCAGGGGGGGTGGCCAGAAACCAACGGCCATTCCCTCATCACGGATCGCTCCTGGAGCGAACCGAACCGCCGTATCCAGCGGGAGGGGGTCCGATCGGACCCCCCACCCGCTGGAAGGCAGGCACGTACATGTACGTGCCAGCCTGTGCCATTGCGATGACGTGCAATGGCAATACGGCGGTCCTTAAGTGATTAAAGGAGATCTAAAAACAGAGGGTGCCTGAAATTCATAATAAGCTGCAAATTGGCACATCATTGAAGCCCACCAATTGCTTTAAATGGATGCATGGTAATTTACCTTCTTGTGGTAGAATACATTGTGCAATCACATCCCGCAGTTTTTCCACAGCAATATTGGAATCTTCACCATTCTCTGCATCTTGAATATAAACATTTTCCTTGGGTTTTGTCCTGTAATTAAAAACATGTCAAACAAAGTCTCATTCTTGTGCTAATTTCACTAGGTTTTGGCTCAAAGCTGTGTCACACTGAAAAAAGGCAAATGAACTAAAAGTCACTTTAGCTCAACTCCCAAAAAAGTGATCTGCAGGGTCCAAGACAGTTTTTCTCAACCTTTTTTCGATCAAAGCGCCCTTTAAAATGATGCACAATCTTGGGGCACTCCATTCGAAAATGTAAAAACGAAACTAATAGTTTTATATAATTAAGGAACATTCATACATGTAGGACACCCAACGGCAGAGATGATTTATTCTTCCAAAGCAAATACACCTTTGCACACTGGTACGGATTAGTGTTCCAATGTTTCTCTTGTCCCTCAGTTTCCCTCCCTCATTCAGCTAGTGTGAACTCAATGCTTACAGAGTGGGGCAGGGGAGGGAAGTGCAGTGCAGGCACCCAACATTTTTCCTTATCAACCAATTATGTCATTGGGTGTTAGGAGGCGGGGGCTAGAAGGTTGTAATGGTGCACAATGAAAATGTGGCTTTATGTACCTAAAAGGAAGGCTTTATCCACCCACTAGTTGGTATACAATTTTTGAGGAATTGTAGGCATTTTCCCAAGGCACCCCTGAAGAAACCTGAAGTCACCCTGGTTGAAAAAGGTTGGTTCAAGATGAGTGTCCACCACCGTTTTTCTTTAGTCCCACAGAAAAATAGGAGTTTTGTACTCACCGTAAAATCCTTTTCTCTGAAGTTCATTGACGGACACAGCATCTTTATCTTGACCTTAGGTTTATATCGGCCCTTTAGTAGAGGACTAGACAAAGTGTTAAAAACAGCAACACTTGCACAGTACTGCCCAGGGGGTGGTCCTACTGGCTATAACCCCTCACACTGCATCCAGCAGCTCAGTTCGTCAAAAACAGTACAAACAAACAGGAGGGGTGGATGCTGTGTCCGTCAATGAACTTCAGAGAAAAGGATTTTATGGCAAAAATCCTAAATTTTCTATTTCGTTCATTGACGGACACAGCATCTTCGTCTTGACCTTAGGGACATCCCCAGGCAGTTTCAAAGAAATGAGGGGTGGGAATAGCAAGAAAATAACTCCACCCATAACAACCAGAGCTCCTCAACAGAGGAGTTGCAACCTTAAACAGCCGCCTGCAAAACCCCCATCACCCTTGTAAAATTTTGTGACGACCAGGTCGCTGCCTTACACACCTGGGAAACAGATGCTTGATGTCGAAAAGCCCAAGAGGCACCAATCGCCCTGGTAGAATGTGCTGTGACAAGAAAAGGAGGCGTTCGCCCCCTTAAGGCATAAGCCTGAGTCACAATCTGCATGATCTACCGAGAAATGGTGGCCGATGAGACCGCCAGTAACTTCTTCGGACCAGCCACCGATACAAACAGCGAGTCTGACCTCCGAAAAGGAGCCATAGCAGACAGATACACCCTCAGAGCCCGGACCATGTCCAAGGAATGCAAAGCCACCTCTTTGGGGTGTGACGGCCGAAGACATAAGGACGGAAGCACAATGTCCTCATTTAGATGAATGGCTGAAACAACCTTTGGCAGGAATGAAGGCTGCAGACGCAGCACCGCTTTATCTTTGTGGAGGATCAAGTAGGGAGACTCGCCAGAGTGCCTCAACCCTTCGGGGGTTTCTCGCATTCACAGTGTGTGCCCCTGTGTAGCAATCTGTGGCTCCAGGACTTCTATATGATGGTACTAACTTTTATTGTTGTTTCATTTGGTCACCATATGAGAAAAAGAAGGGGATGCCCATAGTGTAAATCTGTTTAAAAATTTTGAATTTATTGAGATAAATAATGTACTCACACTTAAATGAACAATTGCAGGCAAAAAAACAAACACGCTATATCCTCAGACCGGAAGTGACGCAATGCCGTTCTACGTGTTTCGTCATCAGACGTCGACTGGAACGCTCCAGTCGACGTCTGATGACAAAACGCGTACCTTGATGAAGACCCTCAGTGCTGAAGTCAGGCCAAAAGGGAGAGCTACAAATTGGTAGTGCTCGTCCCAGACCGCAAATCGCAGAAACCTCTGATGCTTGATGCAAATATTTAGTCATGCATGTGTACGTCCTTGATGTCCAGGGATGCCAGAAAAAACCCCTGATGGAGTGCAGCGACCACAGAGAACTGATTCCACCCTGAACGTTTGCACCTTCACAAAGCTGTTGAGGGCCTTGAAAACCAGGACTGGATGGACCCCTTCCTTCTTTGGGACTATAACAGATTGGAGTAGAATCCTTGAAACCCTTCCGGTGTTGGTACAGGTACTATCAACCCACGCAACAGCAGGTCCTGTACTGCCCCGAACAGGACTTCCCGACCAACCTTCATCTTCTTGCGGCTGGAGGAAAAAAAAATCTTTTTGGCGGACAAGAAAGAAGTTATCTTGTATCCTGATGAAACCAGTTTGCAGACCCACCAGACAGAAAGTAGGGAGGTCCACCAGGCGGCAAACTCACAAAAGCAACCCCCCCACCCGGAGATCGAGTGGGAGCAAACCCTTCATGCAGTTACAGAATTGCTCGCAGGCTTGTTTGGCTTGCGAAACCAGGGACGCTTCTGTCCCACAGCAGGCACCTTGTCGAACTGGGAATGCATACCTGCCAACCCGGGCGGACAAAAAATCTGCTTCTGAGTGGAAAAGGAGGGCCCTTGCCTACGGCATGGCTTCTTACCCTTTCTGAACTGTGGGAGGAACGTACTCTTACCCCCAGTAACATTCTTAATAATGTCATCCAGCAAGGCTCCAAATAGCCTCTCTCCCTGGAAGGGCAAGTCTGCCAGTGCTTTCTTAGATGCCTAGTCCACAGACCAGCATTTCAGCCAAATCAGGCGACGTAGCACTACTGCCGATGCAGAGGCTCTAGAGAGCAAGGAGGCCGTATCTAAGGCCGCATCACAGACATACTTAAGGCCCTGCACCAACTGCTCCACCAGCACAAAGCAGACCAGGGAAGCCTGTTGCTTCTCCAACTCACAGTGCAACAATTTTGCCCATTCAGTAAGCGTCTGGGACAACAGGGCCGGAGCTAACACTGGTTGCAATGCTGACCCCACCACAGTAAACATGGACCAGGCAACTGCCTCTGCCCTTCTGTTGGCAGGGTCTTTGAAAGCAGGAGTCCCTTCCACCGAAATCATGGTTACCTTATTTAACATGGATACGGGGGGATGGGGGGGGGTCAACAATCGGAGGAGATGTCCATTTCTTCAGGAAACTCTCTTCAAAAGGGTAATGCACCGCCATGCATTTTGGGACTGAAAAGGCCCGCTGCGGTTTTCCCCACTCCTTGTAAGTAAACTTAGCAAAATAAGTTGGGTAAGAAAACACCTGGCTGGCTTGTGGGACCCGAAAGGGACCAACACCTCTGTAGACGCCCCCACAGTATCCTCCATCTTTAGGGTATCCCGCACCACTATAATAAGTCCTCCTACAAGCGCCTTTTCCTGCGCTGACCCGGACACGGAGTCATCCTCACTGTCTGAACGGTCCTGGTCCGCATCCTCCGACACATCAGAACAGGGGCTGCCTATAACAGCAGGGCCGTGTCTGAATCAGAGCTTTCCCCAGAAGACAGTGCTCAGCTGCTCCATCCTGCCGAGACAGGAAGAACCATACTTACCCCTCCTGCAGGGACTGCTGGACTCATTCCACAGACATACCCCTCACCCGAGCAGTACGGGGTGGCTTTCAGCCACGGCACACTGACACGGACAGCAGTAGCCCAGTCGTGTGTGCACCGGAGCATATAGCTCACCGACCGCCCCTGGATCAGACGGGGCATGTCGCTGCCGACCCAGCGCGTAACTCGGGCCTGATCGTGCTCGATGGCCAGGCTGGGGAGACTACCAGGATCTATATTATCCAGCCTGTCACCCATCCTGCCTGTTGACTGTAGATCACAGGAATCAAAAATGCAGAAAAAAAAAAATTCCTAGGACCAATGGTCCCACCAGGAGCTAGGTCCTTCTACACTAGGCTGGGTGCAGTGAGAAGGGTTATAGCCAGTAGGACCGCCCCCTGGGCAGTACTGTGTTGATGTCTTTAACACTTTCTGCCTAGTCCTCTCCTAAAAGGGGCGATATAACCCTAAGGTCAAGATGAAGATGCCGTGTCCGTCAATGAACGAAAGAAAAAGGAGCTTTACAATTTGATGTATAAATCTTTAAAAAAGGCACTTGGTCTACCAAGAATCACACCAAATAATGGTCATTAAAAATGCACCTTTAGGGCAGTTTAGTAAGAAATTGATAGAGCTTGGGAAAAACGAAGGGTAAACTTTTAAGACATTTAAGCACTGGTCAGAAAATGTGTTACATTTTGTAAATTCATAACTTCATAAAATTATTGGGTACACAAATACAACACTACTCTTACAACACAACTTGGTGGATAAGCATGCTACTCCAAACCTGCTGACCACACAGAGCTGTGCTGGCCCACTAGGGGTCAGTAAGTTTGTCTACATTGGTCTTTGCATGTGTAATCACCTTTCCTCAGATTTACAGTATCTCATGAAAGTGAGTACACCCCTCACATTTTTGTAAATATTTTATTATATCTTTCATGTGACAACACTGAAGAAATGACACTTTGCTACAATGTAAAGTAGTGAGTGTACAGCTTGTATAACAGTGTAAATTTGCTGCCCCCTCAAAATAACTCAACACACAGCCATTAATGTCTAAACTGCTGGCAACAAAAGTGAGTACACAGCAAAGTGAAAATGTCCAAATTGAGACCAAAGTGTGAATATTTTGTGTGGCCCCTATTATTTTCCAGCCCTGCCTTAACCCTCTTGGGCATGGAGTTCACCAGAACTTCACAGGTTGCCACTGGAGTCCTGTTCCACTCCTCCAGGACGACATGACGAAGCTGGTGGATGTTAGAGACCTTGCGCTCCTCCACCTTCCATTTGAGGATGCCCCACAGATGCTTAATAGGGTTTAGGTCTGGAGACACACGTTTGGCGAGTCCATCGCCTTTACCCTCAGCTTCTTAAACAAGGCAGTCGTCGTCTTGGACGTGCGTTTGGGGCCGTTATGTTGGAATACTGCCCAGTCTCCAAAGGGAGGGGATCATGCTCTGCTTCAGTATGTCACAGTACATGTTGGCATTCATGGTTCCCTTAATGAACTGTAGCTCCCCAGTGCACCATGACATTGTGCACATACCGTGCACCAGTAGCGCACCATGACACTCTGACCACCATGCTTGACTGTAGGCAAGACACTTGTCTTTGTACTCCTCCCCTGGTTGCCGCCACACATGCTTGACACCACCAGAACCAAATAAGTTTATCTCGGTCTCATCAGACCAAAGGACATGGTTCCAGCAATCCGTGTCCTTAGCCTGCTTGTCCTCAGCAAACTGTTTGTGGGCTTTCTTGTGCATCATCTTAGAAGAGGTTTCCTTCTAGGATGACAGCCATGCAGACCAATTTGATGCAGTGTGCGACCTATGGTCTGAGCACTGACAGGCTCACCTTCCACCCCTTCAACCTCTGCAGCAATGCTGGTAGCACTCATAGGTCTATTTTGCAAAGACAACCTCTGGATATGCAGCTGAGCATGTGAACTCAACCTCTTTGATTAAGCCTAGCGAGGCCTGTTCTGAGTGGAACTTGTCCTGTTAAACTACTGTATGTTCTTGGCCCCCGTGCTGCAGCTCCGTTTCAGGGTTTTGGAAATCTTCTTATAGTCTAGGCCAAATTTAGGTGCCATGTTGAACTTCCAGTGAGCAGTAAGAGAGTGAGAGCATTAACACCAAATTGAACACACCTGCTCCCCATTCACACCTGAGACTTTGTAACACTAATGAGTCACATGACACCAGGAAAGGGAAAATTGCTAATTGGACTCAATTTGGACAGTTTCACTTAGGGGTGTACTCACTTTTGTTGCCAACGGTTTAGACAAATAATGGGTTGAGTTGTTTTGAGGGGACAGCACATTTACATTGTTATACAAACTGTACATTCAGTACTTTACATTGTAGCAAAGTATAATTTCTTCAGTGTTGTCACATGAAAAGATATAAATACGATATAAATAAGAGATAAATAATAAAATATTTACAAAAAATGAAAGGGGTGTACTCACTTTTGTGAGATACTGTACATTTCAAAGAAAATAAGAAAATGAAGGGACATTCTGACACAAGTTTTTTCCAGACCACTCTATCATATTGATTGGGATGGATAACTATGTTTTCTCATAACATTTACCCCAACAGCTTTCGCTTGCGCAGGATGGGATTATTGACAATGTTTAATGGTTTCAAGTTGACTTTGAGGTCTTGTATTCTCATGTTGGCAAGCTGCTCTGCATGGGCTTGCTGTATCCCGGCAACCATTGCCTGCAATGGAAAATGGTACACAGTCTAATTAGTTCCTGTGCAACTTTCTTAAGATGAAGCATCCACTGAAGTGAATACAACAGAAGAATCTTTAATGTGATAATGTTCTGACAGAGATAATACACTGTAATGCCTTAATGTAAATGGCACACTCCTGAATGTGAATTTCTGCTATCGTTACCTGGAATCTAAGCAAGACACATTTTCCCTACGAGAGCAATTGCTCCTTATGAAAGTCTTTGTCTGAAGTGTAATCTGAACACCCTATTTTAACTGATTATAAAAAAATGAATTTAATTTTTCTCTATAGTAGACTGTTATATCAACACTTCCAGAAACCTGTTTCCCATTTACCATTAATGTTTCTTAAAATTTTGTTTTACTGATAAATATCAGTATTATCCATTTCAAATGTCATCTGTGTACCCTAAGGAAGATGAAAGTTTTCCTAACAATTTAAGATTAACGCAGAGCACAAAATCCATATACAACCTTATCCATCATCATCTGTGCAGATGGCAAAATATTATCCAGCGCCTCTGTGGAGTTTAGCCAAGGGTGGTCCAGAACACCTTCAATGGTGAGTCGTTCCTCAGGCTTAACCTTCAAAAGCCTACAGACAACATTATACATTTAAATAAACATTGGTTTTGGTAAACAAAAAACAAAACAAAAAAAAGGCATATCTACAATCCAAGGAGTTTACTGTTCTTGAGCACTTAAAGCCTAAGGCCGGCCAAAGACGGTTCGGTTCAAACCCAGGTGTGAACCATGTATGGGCATGCTGAATGTACCAAGTTGCTTGATCGATCAACTTGGGTACAACCAGCCTGCTGGATTTTACATACGACCATCGCTAGCGATGAGTATAGCCGCTAGCAATAATCACTGTCTTCTCCCGGCAGGAACAGTCTTTAAACCCCCCTTTTGGCTGTTCTGCTCCTATGGCTCACAGGAGTGCTGTTCATGCAGCACTCCTGTGACCGGTTTACTGGTTTCCAGCAGACAGTGATTGACATCACAGAGCCTGGGAAAGATCAGGACCATATGTTCAAGATCCCCCCAGAACCCGGGACTGGTACCTAGCTCAGCCGCTCAGAGAGAGCATGGGCCAGCCGCTTCTGCCCCCTCCACAGCCTAGCGCTCCAGCAAGTGCGATGGGGGTGCTTTTGTTTGGACGTTGGAGATGGCCAGACAGATGCAGCATCAGACTGATGCTGCATACACCTAGGCAAGTATGATTCCTTGCAGAAATTTTCTTGTAAGGTGAACAAAGTGCACCTTTTCAAAATTGTTGCCTAGTTTAAATGGCATATCTGCAATGCCAATGGCAATGGTGGCTTTCCCACAGTATGGGCAAAAAAATACATATATATATAAATTTTAGGTGCTCGTTTCTGTCTAGCTTAAGAAGTGGAATGTACTGTATGCTGGGCACGTCCTGAGCATTATAGAAACAAGTGTGCTTTCCTTTTCATGTCCCTTGCATGTACAATGCAACAGCATTGGGTTTGGCTCCTGTGGCGACGAGGGAAGATGAAGAGCACTGCGCATGTCCTGATAGAGCGCTTGCTCCTGTGATGCCTGGGGCATACTCAGCTTATGGTGTATTCCAGATCCTAGGTAGGATGGGGATGACCTCTTACAGTGGCAGTCTGTTAGCCAGGCTATGGGTAAGTCATTACAAGTAGAGCATTTAAACTAAGCACCAATTTTGTAAGCTGCGCAGTTTTTAGAACTACTGGGGTCCCTTGACCCCACACATTACATTATATACATCACAGTACATTATACTGTATAACAAAAGTGAACTTAGTCTTGAAATGAATAAGATTTTGTTTTATGAGCAATCTTGTTAAAGGCGTTTACATTACAGATGCTACAGCAGTCTAACAATGGCTTAATTGCTGTAGATGAGTTGCAAAGCACATGGGATTAAACAATGGAAAAAAAAAACGATTACTTCATAACTACAAAGATTTCAGGAAAATGCAATAACTCACTTTCTGACAATGTCTTTTGCCATTTCTGAAATCTGGCTCCATTCTTCCTCTGGGAACTCAAAACTTCCTGTCATAATCTTCTTCCTCATATCCTTAGGGATTGTTCGGCTGTGGTGCTTGGAGTAAAAGGGAGGGTAGCCGCACAGCATCACATAGATGATCACACCTAAGGACCATAAGTCACAGCTCTGGGAGAGACAGAGACAACCACAGAGTAAAAACATAAAACACATAATAGTGATAGGTCCCTGTATGCACACCTTGCATACATGTGTAGGGGTTCTGATAAAATGTTTTCCCACAATAACAAGAGGGGGGGGGGAGACAATGTTTCCTCTGCGTCACAAAGAACGGTGTTCTAACAGTTTAGGTGTTCTTTGTTGCTTGATTAAATGCGTAAAAAAAACAAAAAAATAAAAATAATAACAGCTTACATGTAAAATCCTTTTCTTTGAAGTACATCATGGGACACAGAGCCATAGTAATTACTATGTGGGTTATAGGCCACCTACAGTTGATGGACACTGGCACACCCTAAGACAGGAAGTCCACTCCCCATTATAACCCCTTGCACTACCGGGAGTACCTCAGTTTTGTAGAAAAGCAATACACGTGTATACCAGAAAGAGGGGGGGGGGGGCCTCTGTGTCCCATGATGTACTTTAAAGAAAAGGATTTTACAGGTAAGCTGTTCTAAAAATCCTATTTTCCTAATCGTACATCACGGGACACAGAGCCATAGTAATTACTACATGGGATGTCCCAGAGCAATACCAATATTCTCATGCCTTTTTACAGTCACCTGATAGAATCTGGTAAATGTATGGACTGAAGACCAAGTAACAGTCCTAGTGGAGTGCACTTTTGATTTGAGATTGTGGAATCCTCCTCATTAAATCATAAGCCTGGACAGTTACTTGAACTAGTTACTTAGAAATAGTAGATTTCGATGCTGCCTGTCCTTTTTCTAGGACCTACAGGCAACACAACAAAACATACATTTTTCGAATCTGAGCAGTCGCCTTCAAGTAGACCTTGAGTGCTCTCACCACATCAAGAGAATGTAGCCATTTTCCTTTCGTAGAACAGGGTTCTGGAAAAAATGAAGGTAGAACAATATCCTAGTTCGGCTAAAACTAGAAAGTTAGGATGAAGGCACAATACTACCTTATCCTTGTGAATAATCAAATATGGCTCTTACAAGAAAGAGCAGCCAACTCTAATAACCTTCTTGCAGAAGATATGGTTACCAGAAAATTTGATTCCTTGTTAAAAGGACCAAGGGAATATGCTGTATTGCCTCAAAAAGGCTGTTTCAGCAATGCCGACAGAACTAAATCCAAGTCCCAAGGGTTCACGGGTGACTTAACCGGAGGATTAAGCCGCTTTAAGCCCTGAATAAGCTACGAACCAAAGAATGCAAAGCAAGTGGTTGGTAAAATAATACCGACAAGGCCGAAACCTGGCCTTTGATAGTACGCAAGACCAGCTTTATTTCTAACCCCATCTACAGAAAGTCAAGGATTCTACCTTCATGGGGTGCGAACCCCTGGATTCAAACCAGGAGACATATGCTTTCTACACTCTAATCTACGATTCTGGAAGCCAGCTTCCCTGCATTAATCAAGGTAAATACCACTGGACCGGACAGTCCACACTTCAAGAATGTGGGATTTAACAGCAAAACCGTTTAATTTAGCGTTTGTAAGGTAGGATGGAATACCGGCCCTTGCAAGAGAAGGTCTGGACATGGTGGTAGGGTCCATAGGTCCACCAACGCCATCCTTATGATCTCTGCATAACAAGATCTTCTGGGCCACAAGAATCACCGATCTCCCTTTCTGCTTGATGCTGCGAAGCAGTCGTGGATACAGCAGAATAGGAGGAAATGCATAAATCAGTGAGAACTGATTCCACAGGAACACCAAGGCACCTGTTGCGCGTGCTAGCGGATCCCTTGTTCTTGATACAAAGTTGTCGATTTTCTTGTTGAACCTGGACACAAACAGATCTACGTCTGGGATCCCCCATCTTCGGCACATTGCCAGGAAGATATCGGGGTGAAGGGAACATTCTGCTGGGAACAACTGCTGGCGACTCAAGTGTCTGCCTGCCAATCTTCTATTCCCATAATTAAGACTGCTGATAGGCAAAGTATATTGTTTTATGCCCAAGTTAACCACTTCAATACAGGGCACTTTCACCCCCTTCCTTCCCAGCCCAATTTTCAGCTTTCAGCGCTCTAGCGCTTTCAGTGACCATTGCGCGGTCATGCTACACTGTACCCAAATGAAATTGTTATCATTTTGTTCGCACAAATAGAGCTTTATTTTGGTGTTATTTATTCACGACTCCGTTTTTTTTTTTTTGCGATATAAGCGCAAAAAAAGCGGAAATTTGGGAAAAAAACAATATTTTCTTTTTTCTATTTGAAAAGAAATCCAATAAAATCAAATTTTGTCATAAATTTAAGCCAAAATGTATTCTGCTACATGTTTTTGGTAAAAAAAATTCCGTTAAGTGTATAATAATTGGTTTGTGTGATCACGGACATATGTACGCAAATGATCATGTACATATGTGTGCAGATAATCATTGGGACATGTGATTTTAGTGGGACATATGTGGGGGACATGTTTTTATTATTAGGGACATGTGTTTTTATTATTTGGGGACATGTATGTTTTGGGGACATGTGTGTTTTGGGGACATATGTGGGGACTGTGTTTTCACTGTGTGGTGTGTTGTGTGTTTACACTACACTGATGATCAGTGAGTAAAAAGCTGTGAAAAGCAGCCCATACTCACTGATCATCAGCCGGCTGCAGCGTTCTGCTCTCCTCTTCTCAGCGGTGACTTCCGTGTGAGGAGAGGAGAGCCGATTGCCTAGCAACCGGCTGTTTGTTTACATCACATGACGGCCGTGATTGGACACGGCCGTCATGTGATCAGGAGGGCCAATCACAGAGCCCTCCTGCCGATCTGAGATGTGCCGTGTCCGGGTGACACGAGCACATCGGGATCGCGCCGCTGCGCGGGCGCGCGCGATCCCGCTGCTCCTGAATGACGTTCCTGAACGTCCTATCAGGAGCAGGCGGCTCCCACCCGCCGTATATATACATTGGCCGGGTGGGAAGTGGTTAAGATATAATTCACATCTCTCTGGGCCGCACAACTTGTCGTGCCCCCTTGGTGATTGATATAGGCCACTGCTGTGGTATCGTCGGATTGAATCCTAACAGGATAATTCCGTAATATGAACATCCATGCCCTCAAGTCCAATCGCTCTGCCCAGATCTCTAGAATGTTATTGAGCATTTTTAATCTGGACCATTTCCCTTGGACAGTCACTTCTTCCTGGACTGCTCCCCAACTCAAAAAGGCTGTCATCTGCTGTTACCATCTTTCAGGTAGGTGATAGGAAAGATTTTCCCTTCGGCAGATTCTTGGTTATCAAGTACCAACTGAGGCTCCGCTGCACTCTGGAGACAAGTCACATTGGGAAATCTAGAGCTTGGACCTATTTGTTCCAAGCCGACAAAATACTGTTTTGCAGCAGCCTCAATGAAACTGAGCAAAAGTAACAGCCTCGAATGAAGCCACCATCTTTCCCAACAACCTCATGAAAAGCGGAATAGACGGATTCTTCTTTGCTATGAGCATCTGAATCAGTTCCTTTATGGCACTGATCTACGCTTGAGGCAATACCTTTTCCTGGGCTGTATCAATAATCAGACCCAAGTATTCCAATCTCCTTGATAGTATTTTTAAGGAGGATTTCTATAGGTTGAGAATCCGACCTTGGTATTCCAGGTAGTTAACTATAGATCATGCATTGGTGTAAGTGGGCTACCGACTGGTCTATCAAGAGCAGATCATCTAGGTAAGCAATAATCACTTGGGGCCTTAATCTGGCTACAGGAGGGGGGCCAGTCCTTTGTAAATACTCCAAGTGCAGTATCTAGAACGAAAAGGCACAGCTAAAAACTGAAAAAGAAGAAGATTTTCTACCTTGAAATATAGATATTTCTGGTGAACGAGAAATATAGGTACATGGAGGTATGCATCCCTGACATCCCTGATCTATTGACGCCATAAGTTCTCCACCTGGTACGACGAAGACCACTGATCGGATTGACTCTAAACGGAAAGAGCAGATATTCAGAACTGGTTTAGATATTTGAGATCGAGAATGGGTCTGACATACTCTTTTGGTACTGTGAAAAGGTTTAAATAAAACCCCAATCCCTGCTCTTGCATGAGAACCACGAAGATGAATCTTTTGAGACAAAAGATGGTCCAATGCTTTAAAGAGAGACTTCTTTTCCTCTGGAGTCTGATAAAAAGAGGAGACGAGGACCTTTGGAACCCAAGTTTTTACCCTAGCGTTATTGAGCAAGTCACCCATCAGCAGCCTATGGCACCTGGCATTCCTAGGTGGTCTCCCTTCCAGGTACTGACCAGGCCCGACCCCACTTAGTCGATGAGATTAGACGAGATCGGGCATTTTCAGCCTAATGTGGCCGTAGGCTCTGACACTCTTCCTGCCAGACCCTTGAGAACAGTGGAAGTCTCCCCCCCCCCCCCACTTGAGCGAGAGGGCGCGCCCCTCAAAGAGGCTTCAGTTTCCTTCTTGAACTTGACGGCAGAGGCTGTCGTGACTGCCTGGAAGCAGATGCTCCTAGCACTGAAGAAGGAGCTTGTTTAAATTAAATACATTTACTCCTCTTCCAACTAGTAAAAGAATACTTTTTGCGCTAAAAATTTTTTGGACGTATTTATCCAAATCATTCCTAAACATCTGTTCACCGTGAAAAAGAAACTAGCCAGGAGTTTTGCATGATGCTTCGGCTGACCAATTATGACTTCGTCCTCAATCTATCTCGAGAGAAATTATACGTCTACAGGCAGTCCCCAAAATCATAAACATAGGCAAGGTTGAAAAAGACCCTTCAGAGGCTCCATCAGCTATATTATGATAAAGGTAACAAAGCTCACACCTTATTAGCGCATAAACTACGGGAACATACTCTTATCTTGGCCCACCAAGCCCTGTGGGACCCAACTGGGACCCTTTACTCCCACCCCGACTGTTTCGTCCGTTACTCTGAGACTATTACTCAGATCTTTACAATAATCCCTCTATACCACACTGGACGACCCAAACAACTTATGGACAGGGGCTGCAGTGTTGAAAACAACTGCAATACTCGATAGCCCTGATCACTTACTCTGACCATCCACCCCAAAACTCTCAGGGGAGGATGCCAGTGTAGAGCGTTTAGAGCTTACAGGAGTCCAATTTAAACCCTTTTTTGGTGTGTTTCTACCCCCCGTCCAACCATAGCCCAGTGTACAAATGCAGAGGGACTATCAGAAGAAATCGCATCCACTGCTTGAGCAAGTAGTCCAGCAACTGCTTTCGCTAATTTAACTCTCACCACTGACATGCCTCTTTTTAGCTTTTGTATCTGTCTGACATCTGCAGTCAGCAAAAAATTGAGCTTTTAAAAGTACCCCCATGCTGGACGTTACTGCACGCCAATGCCACGCTAAACCTAGCTCACTCCATGTTCCAACAATGCTCTTCCCCCTAAAAAGTGTTTTTCAGCACGAGCGCAGGCCTCCGATCCGATGGGATCGGGGTGTGTGTGTGTGTGTGTGTGTGTGTGTGTGTGTGTGTGTGTGTGTGTGTGTGTGTGTGTGTGTGTGTGTGGGGGGGGGGGGGGGGGGTGGCAGTGAAAAACCGCCATACAGAGGCGGTGAAGAACGGAGTGGCATCCGCCGATCGTTCTGCTTCCCCCTTTACTCAGAAAGAGGGGAGAGAACTTGTCTGGGTGGGTGCAGCGTTTTTTTTTTTTTTAAACCCCCCCCAACATCGGACCAGAGTCCTGTGACTGCTAGCCGGAGAGAGATCCGTCAGAGTCTGCTGACACGGCATGTGAGAAAGCATCACAAGGTACGTGCTCTATACAGCCCCCAGTGGTGACTTTTAGGCATGACAACATTTACTTTTTAAAGGAGACAATTCACAAGAAACATTAACATTCTTAACAAGTCTCCACTTTCTTTTCCCGCCGCAGGGTTTTCTGTGGTAAAACCAACAGACCCAATGTTCACCTCTCGCGGTGGGCTCCGTTTAAAAAAAATCTTCAGGAACTGGGGGGCCCCTTTTTTAATCGGGGGATCTGCACTCCTGGACCAGTAAAATACCCTGCCAGAAAAAAAAGGTAAGGCTGAAAAAACCAAAAGCACTGGATCCCGGGGTCTAGCTCTCTAGAGAGAGAAGCGTTGCCGTCTAAACCCCGTTTCTTCGGGCACGAGGCCCGGGTACCATTCAATTTAGCCTAAAAAGACACTTTGAATGGATCCGGCTGCTTAGCTAGCCCCAGCAAGGATTGCTCCAGTGGAGCTCAGCACAGCACATCTTTACTCGTGACCAACACCTTAGACACTGGCGAAAAAACGGAGGTACTCCCAGTAGAGGGAGGGGTTATATAGGGAGTGGACTTCGTGTCTTAGGGTGTGCCAGTGTACATCACCTGAAGGTGGCCTATAACCCACATAGTAATTACTAGGGCTCTGTGTCCCGTGATGTACTATTTAGAAAACACATTTCCTCCAAAGCTAATAACTTAGTGAATTTTACAAGATCTTTCTATCTCCCTCTGAATTTGAGAAACTTGATGCGATTACAAAATTCCTGGAAAATAATGCTTAACATTTCTATTTATTCATGTGCATTGGTTCTCAACTTAAACATTTCAGTCTATAAAATGAAAGCTGTTGGATCAACATTCCTTATATGTAGAATCTTTGCAGCATGGGCATCACATAGCCTAAAACAAAAGCTGACTCATCCAGATGTTCTTGCAGCAGTAACTAAGCAAGAATGCAGATATAGAGTCGCTGTGTCCTCTCCTTGGTGAAAATCCATATATATATGTAATATAATGCAAAGCTTTGGAACACTAGTTTTTGTGGGAAAATGTATTTCTGAAATATTCAATGGTTGTTCCAAAGCAAAGATTCATTTTAAAAACTGGCAAAAACATTTACCTTGTTATATGTGTATGGTGTTGGTGAGGTAGGAATAATCCCCGACTTCTCTTTCTGGTGTCTTCTTTGTGCCTCTAGAACCTGACAGTTATAATATAAAGTAAATAGAAGCGCTGCATGAAAAAAAAAATCTCTAACTGATAAACATCTTGTATACAGACAACAAAAATGTTTTTGCAAGTTTAAAAAAAAAAAAAAAAAAAAAAAAAAAACACAAACACAAACAAACATTTTTTTTTGTAAGGTATTTCACAGTAAGAAATACTACAGGAAATATTCTAGCTTTGAAGCCCTGTACTGCCCGATGATGATGTTTCCTGCATAATACAGAACGGGCATATCCACTGACCAGAATTCTAGCATGTGTGTCCATTGTGCAGCATGTGTAATCTGATCTCTCTGCTCTTAAAGTGTCACTAAACCCACATCATAAAAAACTAGGGGACAAGAAGTTCCTCATGCAGACAGGCTGGAAAAGACCTGGGTCATATAACAGCTGTATATTGATCAGATCTAGAAGTATTTTTTTTTTTTTATTAAAATAATTTGGGTCATCATCCACATGTAGAAATAGAAGTGACATTGTGAATTAAACAGTGTTGGTTTAGTTTCACTTTTAGTATTATTTTATCAGAGTACCAGTGGCAGTGGGAGTCTACTGAAGACTGCTTGCGTGGAGCTCAAAAACGGCTTGCTGCAAGCGATAAATATAGGTAATGCAAACTTTCCATTTATAAAATACTACTATGTAATATTGTATAATTACCTGACTAAATAAAATACTTAGTATCACTCTTCAATTATGTTTTTTGTTTAAAATTTTAAAGTGAAGTTCCACCAAAAAGTGGAACTTCCGCCTATTTGTCCCGTCTCCTATCCTCCTCCAGTGCCACAATCTTTGACAGGTATCCTGTTCCCCACTTCCGGGAGTCTGGGTCATGGCCCGTGACATCACCGATGGGGCTCCCCCCTCCTCTCCCTGCCACTGGGCCAGTAGGAGAGAGGAGCGGGACCTCGCGCATGCGCACTAGGGTTTCCGCCGTGAAGCCATAAAGGCTACACTGCCGGGTTCCCTTACCCACAATGGCAGCAGCAGCACCCGACAGCCGATGGAAACATCAGCTGTGGTGCCAGCATCATGGGACTCCAGGACAGGTAAGTGTCCTATTGTTAAAAGCCAGCAGCTGCAGCTGTCTGAATTCAATAATAAAATAAAATGTGCTGCTTCCAAGTTATAGCAACATTAATCATGCAGCTCTGCATTTTTACATTCCTTTTCACTACAGTACTCTGTTATGTGATCCTGTTATGCACACACAGGAGACAGCATGAGGTCAGACAGTTGGCAAAGCAACAGACTTCAGGTGATCTCTCACCTTTAAAGCGGGCCATGCATACAACAATTTGTAACAGATCAATGGATTGAATGGTTTAGATGGGTCATTTCAAGTTTGACTGTCAAAATAAATGGGTAATCGATTCTGATCAATAGATTTTGTGCATATTATTCACAATCTCTTGTGCAATCAAATGGAATTTATTTTGTCATTAAGAAATAACTGATTTATAAAAGCTGGGCTCAAAAAAGGCAGGTAAAAATGACAAAGGGCTAGTCACCAGTGTTGCCTGTGGTCTTCCTGCAGCTGAACTTTACCCCATTACTGACTTACCATTCCTTTTTTTTTTTTGCACTGTCCATCCATGTGGAGGTGACCATTTTTGGTAGAGGTAGAGCATGGCTTCCTCATGTGAGAGTCTCCAGCAAGGAGAACACCGGGCAGGAGCACCAGAGACATATGCGTATCGCATGGATAATCTCCTGAGATGAGCAGTCAGAGGCAGTGGTACCTTAGATCTCACACTGCAGCTATACGGCCTTGATGCTGTAGGCCATTCACACACCAGGAAGTGCACTGCTGATTTGTGATAGGAATTCCAAGAAAAGTGTACTGCTTAGGCACAATTTACACTTCCAGAATATATCCTAGCTATTTGAGTTCAGGTCCACTTTGTTTTTAAGCTAAATAATATTTGAAAGATTGATAAAATGTATCATCCTGCCCAACGGACTGAATTAAACAAAAATGCAAGAGATAGTCAATAACAGCAAATAACTATTTTCTGCAAATTCCATAAAAGGTGTTGAAATTGGCAATTTGTTGCCAATATATTGTGGATGCACACAATAGCTTTAGGACATCCTTAGAAAACATTAAGGTAAATAAAAAGACAAGAAGAATATTTCAAATACAAGCCATTATACTTGTGATAAAAAGACTGAAAATGTATAATCCCATTGTAACTGGTTCGCTTTATTGAGTCAATTTCTTATGTGACATGCTTCGAAATGAATTTTACCAATTACCTGAGGAGCTACATAGTAGGGGGTAAACTGTGGTGTCATTAGGTCTCCTTGGTCTATTTTTGCAAACCCAAAATCACACAGTTTGACTGGAGCATCCTGAAAAAAACAAAAACAATTGTGGACAGACATTTTTTATTATTATTCACGATTTATATAGCACCAACAGTTAACGCAGCGCTTTACAATGTATAGGGGCACAATTACAGTGCAATACAAAAAGGTACAGGAGGGCCCTGATTGTAGAGCTTACATTCTAAAGGGAGGGGGTGGTGGTACAAAAGGTAATACCTGCAGAGAATAATTTCATGGGGGTATAGATACAATGTAAAATGATTAGTTTGATGCTTAAGGTGGATGTAAACTCGATTCAGAAATTTGAGCTGGGCACATATATCTGCAGTGTTTTCTTATCTCCCTTCAAAGCACTAAGTGGCTTTCTTCTGTTGAGTTCTGTTATCAGCATGATAACTTCTGACAAGTTCTCTATCAACTAAGATAAAACCAGCCTGAAATTTCTGTCCAGGGAGGTTGCTATAAATAGATCAGATAGCTGATCTATTCACAGAACAGCTCTGAAAGTCTCTACCTATGTGGAGAAGGGGGCGTGTGCCTTTCCCCCAATCAGCTGTCATGGCTGTATGCCAAAACTTCACTTCCAGTGTTGAACAGGAAGAGAACATCCTTAGCAAAATCTGCACTTTCTAAAGACTATATAAAGCTGAAAACCGCAGCTATGCAGGTAAAACTCATGTTTTATCCCTGTGTATCATCTGAGGCTGTTCACTTCACTGGGTATATGTGAGGGTTTACATCCTCTTTAACTTTAACTTGCTAAGAGTAGAAAAGGTACCAAAAACATTGGAGCAGTAGAAAGCAGAGCAGAGCCTGTATTTGCAAACACACAGTCCTCAAATATATAATCTAGCACTGTAATTAGTGTGAGAAAAAGCCTACTGCACAAAAGGATTATAACAGTCTTACCAAGGAGTTATCTTTAAAGAGCAAATTCTCTGGTTTTAGATCTCTGTGTGCAATGTTTAATGAGTGACAATACTGTAGAGCCAAAGCAATCTGTAAGGAAAAAAAAAAATAACAAGTCAGCACAAGGAGCATTTCTCACCTACAGTTGTATCTCAGATAACAAGAGGAGCTGTGTCAATATATAGGTTATTAAATAAAGACTGCTAGTCTGCACTCTATTCAATAAAAGAAAATTATAGCGTACTTTCAGCAAGTATACGATATGGGTAATAATGATAATGTGGAAAGGTAAGCCTAAATTTACTGAGATGCTGGTACTTACACTTTAGTAATTCCTAAAAGAATCATAGAATGTACCCTATTGCTGCACATATGGCCACTGGTCCTGTGAGTTGCCCCATTAAGGAGTTCTGAATGATGAGTAACATTCAGAGTTCCCCCTGCAGGAAACCTATACTCATTTCCATGTCAAACACTCCATTTCATAAAGGCAAGACGCATAAGAGCAGTCCATTTGTAGAGGTGTCACACTACTTGATAATTTGCATACGGCCATGGTAGAATTTTACCGTACAAACTGATTCCATTATGCCGAATGCACATGAAGGCATCATCAGGGAAGATGGAAGGACTTTAGGACAGTGGAGTACATGCAAAGAAAACATTTGTTTGGTTGTTGGTCTATGTATACACACACGTAGTCAGATTGCGACTCTTAACTTTGACTTACAGTTCCACTTTAACATCTGAAAATCAAACAGTCTATTCAGCATTGTATTGAACAACTGCTAGCATAGGGATGATACGTATACCAACTTCAATCAGTCTGGGTAAGCTCGCTTTGCAGCACTATGTTGCTGCTCAGCCCACATACGTAATGAACAAATATACATGTAAATGAAAGCGGCCATAATTACAATCAATACCTACAGTAGAAGCAATATGTTTAAAACCACAGCACACAATACTAAGACTATTCAGATCCAGATGATCACAGTCATTTGTATTTAAAACACTAAAAACAAACAAAAAACAAACAAAAAAGAAAAAAAAAAAAGAAAAAAAGAAGGACTATAGATTCCCTTTAACACACGTTATGGAGATGTAAATTATCCTATATATCCTCAATGCTCCACAAGCAATTGAAAACACCATGTAATAGATGGCAGGGTATCCCTTTATCCCATAGCAACCATGGACAATGTAACCACTAACATGTTTTAAGGCTTCCTGGAGAAGCTTTTATGTGGAGACCCATTAAATATAATGCTGTACATCTGCATAAAAAAAAAAAAAGAAGAAGAATCAGATAGCTGGGCTTTCCATTGAATTATTTTTATATTTCTTTATACACCAATTAACAGACACATTTATACAATTTTGGAAATGTAAACTGGATTTAACCCAGGCAAGGCTTTCAGTCCACCACAGGCCCATAAAGCAGAGTACGCATTATTTATACGCCCAGTAGGAACGTACTCTGGCTGAAACAAAACATTCCTCCAAGTGGTGGCGTACATAGCATTTGATCATTATAACAAAGCAGGCAATAAGATAAGTGAGAGCCTAGGTCCCTCTATTATTCTTTCAACCCTTATTGTTCATTGCAAGACTGCTGGTGGAAATTCTGGAACTTGCCTGCTTTGTTACTTGGCTGGCTTGCTTCTCAGTGAAGTGCCGGTGCTGGCTGATTCTGTGAAACAGCTCGCCCCCCTCCATCATCTCCATAACAAATAGGAGCCGTGCCCTGTTCAAAAGTGTTAATTTAAAGAGTGTGTCAATTATCAGTGAGTATGCAGTCAATGCTGATGCTGGTCAACAGAAGGCGCAACCTTGCCTTAGTTTTCCCCCATTTGCTGCCTTGACAAAATGCTGTTTGGTTTTGGTGAAGGTTGTGCCCCAGATTGACAGCACTGGCACTTCTCTTCCAGCAGTGTTAAAATCAATCCTCCTGCCATTGTATCATATACTAACTTTATTTAATACAATATGTATGAAAGCAGGGTTTCACTATATTAGCCTGTTAAATCTGGAAAGATACTGGAGGTAACCATTTGTAAAGTTGTATAAAACAGCAACAGCTGCAGAGAAGGACATTAGGGAGCCAATAAATGTGTTTGGACAATGAAAAAAGGTCAGGCAAACTATTTGATTACAGCAAGTGTTTTGGTACCATACATTTAATGAGGTACATGTGCGTGTAGTACAACTGTTGCAGAATTATCAGGAACCAATGACACAAGTACATGGCCTAGTAATACCGCTAGCTGTTTGTGAAGTGATAACCTGTATATTCTAGCTAAAATGGCCACCTCCATTATGTGCCAACTCCAAATTACTGAGCAAAGCTGTCACAAAATTTTACATGAAGTAAACAACTATTATATATGGTCACCATTTAGAATAGAAACTCTACAATATTTACTACAGGTTTAAGAATGGTTTATTGACTATACTTGTTGCGTTAAATAGATAAAGCTACAGGTGTTACCTACAGAAACCAATTAGAGCCTTCCTTCTGAAATCTGAATGGTTGCTGTATATAGACCATCCTTCATTCAAAGACCCATTGTTAGAGTAACAAATCCTCTCTAGTAACCCAATTAAAACCCTGGTTGACAAACAATAGGTATTACAGCAAGTCTGATAAAGAATACTCTGCATATCTAGCCAAACATTTCAGTTGTTTTAGCAGTGGCGGCCCATCCATAAGGGGCACTGCCCACTGAATCCATGAGCCCGGCCCCTAATCAACATGCAGGGTGCCGGATGCAATAGATTCCTGAGGCTTTAATTGGCTTCAAAAAAGGGGTGGGCTGGAGGGGGCAGTGCACTGTGCCCTTAGCCCACCCAGTTGTGTGACAATAGCAAATATAAGCTATATAAGCTATTGTCTTCCTGATTCTCCTATCGGCCAATAAGGAAGCGGGTCCTAAGACCCGATTGGCCCTGTTCAGCCGGGAGAAGCAGCAATGGCCCCAGCTCCTCCTTCCGCCTACATCCTAAGATGAGGTCCGTCTCCTGCAGGGGGGAGAGGGGGCTTAGGTGGCAGTGGATGGCCAACCGCCGCCTTCTCATCCATTTAACAACAGGGTGAGGGGGCATGGGGGTTAGTGTGCTGCCCCCCTAAAAAAAATAATTAGCAGCAGCTGCAATTTAGCCCTCTTGCCCCCGCGGTTATACGGAATAGAAGGCTGCGGCCATCCACTGCCACCTAAGCCCCCCCCCTGCAGGAGAAGGAAGACAATAGCTTATATTAATTTGCTATTGTCACTGCATTTTAGCTATTATAAGAATGGGTTTGAACTTCTGTCTATGACCTCTTTGGGAAAATTTGCCCTTAAATTCCTGTCCCAGAGACTGCTGGACTGTAGTACTTCCCAATGTGTTCTATGGCCATTTCTATTTCCTATTGGGCAGATCTCCCATCAATTAGGCTGACCATACGTGATGTAAATTTCTTCCCTGCAACCACGGGTTGCAGGAAATAAATTCACACGATTCCCCCATCAAAACAAACAGTGCTGACAGGGGAATACCTCCTGCTGAGCAACTGTCTTCTCCTGGTGGGAGTGCAGTTCGGACGAGGGAAGCCACCCCCCCGGAAGATGACAGTGATTATTGCTAGCGGCTATAGCAACTGCTAGCGATAATCACAAGAGAATCCAGCAGGCTGGTTGTAACCAAGTTGATAGACCAATCAACTTGGTACATTAAGCCTACCCATTAATGGTTTGAAACTTCACCTGTTCCTGCTGAACATGTTACTGTCTCAGTAACACTAAAAAGTGAAGGAAATCCACCCAAAGGAGACAAACCCAACAATACCTGAGAGACTTTATAACCCTTCCCCACACTATTTAAAGCTCGAAAAATGTTTTTGCTGGCATTCCACTTCAGGGACTTATTTAAATAACTTAAGCTGGGTACACACAGGCCGAAAATGGTTAGTTTGTCAGGAACCAACCAACTTTTGGCCCAGGTGTACAGCTCTACAACCGGCTTCTGTAGAATGGGCACGCTGAAAAATCAGCATCTGATCAGCACTGGCAGCCAATGGCTATCAAAGCTGGTTTCTGTATTCTGGTGGGGTGGGGGCAGTCCCCGTGTCAGAACACAATAGCTCAGTGGGCATATTGCCACACTAATATCTGATGTGTTAGTGGCTCGCCCGTTGGGTTGAACGAAAAAACAATGAAAAACTTCCTGTGTGTACCGAGCATTAAATAGGGAGTAGTTTACTAGGAGAGATTATACTTCCTTAAGGCTTGTTTACAAAAAAATCACATAAAAAAAATATCAAGTAATCTTTAATAAAAGGATTTAAGTGAAATTTCTGCTGACACCTAACTAGCCTTATAACTGTCCCTTCCATCCTTCTAACACCTATGCTAACTAACCTGTTTAAAAGAGATGTATTTACTTACCTATTTTCAGGCTCCTTCCAGTCATATGAGTCGGCTCCCTCTAGTCACATGATTCGGCTCCCCTGTATATGCCAGTGTAGCTTCAGTAGAGAGGAGGGAGCACTGATAAAGGATGGGCCATTAAAGACAATGGGTGACATCAATGCTCTAGGCCAGGCATATGCAATTAGCGGACCTCCAGCTGTTGCAAAACTACAAGTCCCATCACACTTCTGCCTCTGGATGTCATGCTTGTGGCTGTCAAGTCTTGCTATGCCTCATGGGACTTGTAGTTCTGCAACAGCTGAAGGGCCACTAATCGCATATCCCTGATCTAGGCTCTACTAGCTGTTTTTGGAGTGCTCTCTCCTCTGCAGCCGCCACTGACTGACACATGGGAGATCATGTGACCAGATCAGAGCAGCCTAAAAATAGGCAAGTATATACATCTTTATTACAAAAGTTTGTTAGCATAGGTGTTAGGATGACAGTTTTAAGGCTAGTTAGGTGTAAGCATGTAATAAATGTTAACACAAGTATATTTTTAAGCACATCATTTTCCATAATTTTGACTGCCTCAAGTCACTGGACAAGAAGGTTACACCAATACCCTGCATGATACCTGACAGAAGAGTGACAGATAACAAAACAAAAAAAAAATGTATTTTGTAACAATTTATTTGTGCTAAACAGATTACTCAAACTAAACACTCAGATCAATATTGTATCTAGCACACAAGAATGATTAATAAACTAGTAGAGATCGGTCCAGCAAATTCAGAAACATATTAGAGAGGCAATTTAAACAAGACAAACTGGAAAAGAAACAACTTTACAGCAACAAAGTAATGCGCACGGAAAAATACTTTTAAACTATGTTATCCTACTAGAGGAATCTTACATACAGCTACAGGACAAAATTATTGGTGCTCAACCTTCTGCAAAAGAATAAAAGTAAATATAATGAAAAAGAAAACAGCATATAAGAACAAACATTCACTTTGCTTGAAAAGAAACTAAATTTGCCAGAAATGTCTTACCTTGGACTAGATTCGTGGGGAAACTGTACACTATTCGCATAAACATCGATGATTTGTACAATGTTTGAATGTGCTGCACACAGCATATGTAACCGTACCTTCAAGGAAAAAAATAAAAGGTATATGGTAAGGAGATATAGAGAATATAAATAAATTATATATATATATTTACACACACACAAACAAGTGGTAAATTAGGGAGAAAAAGCACCATGTGATTATAAGGCAAGAAAGTGCTACAGGAACATATTTTGAAGACATTCGTTTTGAAACCCCATCGGGAGAACTGTGGAAACTCATGACGTACTTTAACCTGGCTTAGTGCCAGCAATATACATTAAGTGAGATTAAGTGAGCAACGTGAATGTGTCAAGTATTAGCCTGGGTTCACATTTGTGCGATGCAGACACCTCATGCGAATCACACAGGTATCACATTGCGTTCCTGTGCACATCCAGTGCAATGTCTGTGCGGTGCGATTTCAGCCATACATTCTGTAATAATCAGAATCCCACCATAGATCCAACGTGCCTATTTAGATCAGAGTCCCGTCTTGAATATGAAGCCCCCCTTTAGATCATAATCTTCTCTCTGTTTAGCAGTAGTGGATCAGAATCCTCCCCTACATAAGAGTTTCACTTTAGATCAGTATCTCCCTGTACCCCGCTTCCCCTTGTTGGTGAGTGAACGCCAAAATTGGCGTCAGTGGCACAATAATAGCCCACGGCATGGTGTCGGTGGGTACAATAATAGCCTACGACATTGGCCTCAGTGGACATAGTAAAAGCCTATGACATTGGTGTCAGTGGATGCAATAATAGCCACCAAAATTGTGGTCAGAATAATAGTCGTCATTGGTGTCGTTGGATGCAATAACTCCCAACATTGATGTCAGTGGACACAAAATCTTCCCCTATATGAGTCCCACCTTAGATTAGAGACCCCCTTTTGATCAGAATCCCACCTTCGATCAGAATCTCCCGAGTCCCTCTTTGGATCATAACCTTCCCTCGGCACATGAGAAGCTGTATCCTACTGTGTGTGTTGGGAAAGCATATCACTGGTTGCTTGGGCGCTGGCAGTCCTAGCAACCAATGACAGCACAGATACCAGTGGTGGGGGAGAAGCAGAAAGCATGGGCAGTTCCTTATAACAGGAATCCTCAATAGCTAAAGTGTGTATGGGAGCACAGTGGGCCCCATGGGCATAGCATCAGTGGGCCCCTAGCTCCAGGGGGCCCGTGCGGCTCTCTGTCATATAGTAGCATACCCATTGGTGCATCATAATGGATGCAGGTGTCTGCAAGAAACAGGAGCTCAGAGGAAAGGGGGGGCCCACTGTACACTGTGTCACACAAATATAGTAACTGCAGCTGCTCTAATCCTCCTGTCACTGATAGCTGCTGGTGTTCCTGCCTGGGAACTGGGGCGGCTGCACTGTACTGTGCTGATAATGTCAGTGGTGTATTTTGGTTTTGTGCTGCCCTAGGCAAGACTAAAATCGGGTGCCCCCCCAATTTAAAATTTTTCCCACCCCAGCCGCAGTATACCATTCTTGTCTCAGGGTCTGAAGCGGAAGCTGCAGCCATTCACAGTGAACAGCTGCGGCTGTCTGACCCCTCAGACCCCGAGACAGGATTCGCCCAAGTGCCACATATGTTGTCAATGAAGCAGAGGATGGGGTCAGTGGGACAAAGGACATGGTCAGCAGGGCAGAGGATGAGGCGGCACTGATATACGGCGCGGATGGCATTGATTATCAGGACACTGATAATCAGTGCTGGGGCCACCCCCGTCAGAACACAACAGTTGTTTGGTTAGTACAGCGGCTCTGACTGGAGCCAACAGTTTTAGTGCGTACCCGGCTTTAGATTAGTATCCTCCTTTGGATTAGAGTACCTGCTTGGATCAAAACACCCCTTTCGATAAAAAAAAAAAAAAAAAAAAAAAACTTCTTTAGATCAGAGTCCCTCCTTAGATCAAAATCCTCCACCTTAAAGCCTGGTACACAAAAACTTTTATTTTTTTACGGAAAAAAAAAACCTGACGGCTGGAGCCGCTGTACTAACCATGTGAGGTTAGTTCAGTGATCTCCCCCACTGACCTGAAAGCCCCCCTGCCAGAACACTCTGCCATTGCCCAAGAGCGCTGATTGGGAGTCAGTCGGCTGCTGGTTTACCAGCATGCACATCTGACAGACGCCGGCTGAACGGCAGGCTTCTAATGGACAGGCCTGCGAATGTCGGCCGTTTATTTTTTGAACCGGCCGTTGTCTCCTGACATTCGGCCTGTATGTACAGGGCTTTATTGTGTGAGCTCATCAGATTTCATGTCACGGTTGTGAGTTCTTCGTGTGCTTATTATGGACAATGTTAATGCACAGTACAATTGCATATCATTCTCAAAGACAATTAGCAGTGCTAATTATGGTTTATCTGTTTGCCATTGTACCAAGTCCTTATGTGAAAAAAAAAAAAGTGGTGCTTTCAAGTACAATAGATGATATAATTGGCACGACAAGACAATGCTCCAAAGTAAATTTACGTTTCATTTACAGCTCTTTGTACAAAGGAATCACTTGCAAAAGAAGTAACAGGCACAATAGTAAATGATGAGAAGTGTCTCTCACACTATAAAAAAAGGTAGCAATAAACAATGTTTGTTGTCCAATATCCTCAACCTTATCAGATTTCTGTGGTAACCAGGTTTGACTTTTAATTGCTTTAAGCTAAAAGTGAAACACTGCGGATTACAACTTTACACACTTGTAAAACACAATTGTATATCCACGTGTAGCACCCAACTCAAGCCGTTCTTTGTTATGAACCAAATGCTCGTAGATGAAAGCCCTGATTCTATCTTATGGACAATCGCCACTTTTCTCTTCAATAATTATCCTGCCATCCTGAGTATCAGAAGTGACCAGTGCAGCATTATCCAATTCAAAAGAAAGAAAATTAAGAGTTTATTCAGGACAGGGCTACATAAGTGCTATTGGTCCTTGTTTTAGATAGATTAGGAAAGAATTTGAATCCAACAGGTTTTTATTGCCATTCGGGAGTCCATTAAAAATGTTTCTCTACTTCCTGTACTGCTTTGGAAGAACCTCGTACCTCTATTTTAATATGTATGCCCTTAGCAGACACACCTAGAACCATTGCAGTGTATCACGTAATATTATCAAAAAGCAAAGGGTAACATGTAGGCATCTAAGAAATCCCATAATTCCTTAATTTTGTATGCTCTTATGGATTATCAATCCAGCATAATACATTTGTTTCCACGATTCAAAGTAGAAATTCACCCAAAACCTCTAAACCTACATGCAGCCACATTCTAAAACAAATCTATCTAGCCTCCTGTAAAGAAGAAACCGCTATACTTCCATTTTCTGCATCCGCTCCAGTCCAGTCCAGTCCCATGCTAATCTGTCAGAGGCAGCTTCAGTGTGTAAGCGAGTGCAGGAGAGGCAGCAGACAATGGAAGCCCCAAATTAAGGAAGTATAGCCAAGGTTGTTTGGCTGTAATTCTGTGGATCGCAGGAGTACAATTCACTTTGCACTCCTGCAACTAGTTTTCAGCAGAGAGCGGGCTGAAGTCCACTCTCTGCTTATGTCACAGAAAGCGGTAAAGCTCTATCAGTCAGCAGCTCTCGGCTTGGGGGGCTGTCAGAACCAAGTGATCGGCAGTGTTTGATCTCTTGGTTCCCAGTGCAAAGGCTCCGGGGGACCGATGCTGCATCCACCTAGGTAAGTATAATTGGGGGAAAAAAAATCCTTTACTTCTCTTTTAAATCTATGGGTCACTTCCCAGACATTTCCCAGCCATTGTAGGTTCTCGTCAGCACAAAGCATCCGCCGCTAGAGACTGAACCGGATTGGCTTCAGAAAAGTTATGAATATTAATTTCTTCTTTACAGGTCTAGATAGATTAGTATTAGGTTATGGGTGAATTTCTACTTTAAAGGAAAATGGCTGAAGAAAATATCCCTCCTAACCCTTAAAAAAAGGCAAAAAAAACTTTGTTTATAAAAACAAAAAATAAAACCATATGTAAACTCACTTATTTACTTTTTTCAGGAAAGCATCTACAACTCAAGAAATCTAGTATTGGTACTAAAATCTGATTTTTTGGGTGTGATTATTCCACTTTTTCACAACCAAGGATTGATTGCATCTTCTCAAGTACAAATAAACCCAATTATTAATTTCTCTCCAAGTTGTTTATTCACTTAAGAGGCACCTAAAGGGCATATGGTCAGTTTTTACTTTAACATCACTAGAAACACAAAGACAAATGCTGCAATAGGAAAAAAAAAATACTGGAAAGTGTAAAAACACTCAAAATAAAGCTGTAAACAGGTAAAATTGACTGCTCAGCTATCCACCAAGCAATGTTCACTAATCCTATGTAGATTATTCAAAAAGTTACCTACAACTATGGCAAAATGAATTTTCAGACCACCACTTTAAAAAAGGTATTTTTGTCAAATGTTGAGTGTCTTTGTCAGGTAATTAAAGGCAACAATTAGTGGCTTGAGACTCCATGCCCCATCTATGTACTATACAAGAAACTTTTACTGAAGAACGGTTTTTACATCTAAAAGGGTTGCGTAACAGAAACCCGAAGTAAATGCAGAGCAAAATAAATATCAGTTACACAAGTATAAAATGGGACCCAATTATAAGAATGTGTTCTTACAAACAAACGACGTCATTTTCCAGAGCTACCATTAAACATTCAAAACTGGAATGGTGCAGATTTTTTTTTCACAAGGATACATTTACAGAGCTCACCTCATTTCTGGCTTTTGGACGATCTATAAGAATCTTCAGTGCAAACCGCTCTTGAGTTGACTTTTTCACACATACCCTAAAACAATTAAAATTAGATTAGATCTAAAATTGCATTGCTGCCATTAGAAGGACCTATATGGACAATTACATGCATAGCTATTTTATAATTTAATAAGCTTAAAAATAAAACATGTAAGAAATGTCTAAGAGAACGCAACTTTTTCTGGTCAGGTGACCAGCTGCAGGAAGGAAACCAGTTATTACATACTTTCATAGTACATAATACATACTTACATAGTGGATGAAGGTTAAAAAAAAAAAAGATGATGTGTATTGTGTGTGCACGCTTTTTTTTTTTTTTTTTTTTTTAGATTTTTTTGTGATTGAAAAACAACCCCTACTGAAATAGGCCAATTTGCTGTATGAATAGAGCTTTTTTTTTCTTCCCTTTTTCTCTCTCTCCCTCCAACCTCATAGTGGTTATTGGCTAAATTGCTGTAACAGACCCCTATCAGAATTCCTATAGCCCTGGTTCGTTCCCGGGTTTCGGCACCAAAAAAAAAAAGAATTCCTATAGCCCTGTCATATTATGCTGACTGAAGAAGATATCTAAAATTGTTAACACTCGCAACGAATGCCACTTACTAAGAAAGAGCGTTACACATTTTCACCAAACAGTAAAGAAACGCTTTTTCAGTTCAGGATTACCGTATACCTCTTTTCATCCAAGTTTAAAATTGTGGCCATGGGTCCTCCAAAAAGCAACCATACAGATGAGGTCTTCAAAAGGAATGTGTCAGTTCACAGGGGAGCCTGTGAAGAGCAGAGGTTGAGATCTCAAAGTGATAGAGGAGGCTAACTAGTCGGATTTAAATTATGTTTCTGGAAGATGGAGTAGGCAGAAACCTGTCCCCTTAATGGTCAGATGCTGGTCAAGACCAGAATGAAGAAAGGCCAAAACATGATTGATATAGTATTCACCAAGGTTCAACCATCTGTCCGTGCAGCATGCAAAGAAGGCCTACCATGTAGTAAATCTTCTGAGAGTTAGGTCCCTTTCACACATGCTTTCCAATCAGGTCCATCTGTCAGTTTTTCAGGCGGAACTGAGCGGACGCTCCCGTTCACCCCTATGGGGCAGCGGACGTCAGTGGTGACATGACCGCTGACACCCACTGCTATCCGATCCGATCCTGTTCGCCAAATCCAGACGGACGGTGGCCCTATATTTCATGCGTCTGTCGAAACAGATGGGAAGAAAACAGACAGGCGGCCCGTTTTCATCCGATCTCCCCATAAAGGAGAGCGGGACTCTGACAGCTCCATCTCAACATAGTGAGCGGAGATGGACTTATCATCCACCTGCTCAGCGGATCGATCCCCAAGGAAACGGATCTGCCCAGTGTGAACGATCCCTTAGGATTTCTTTGCTCTGGGTAAAATGGAAACAACCGAGTCAAAGATAACCCTATCATTTATGAATTTGGCTTCAACAACGATGCTGTTAAAGCCTGCGACTTAGAAGTAGGATAGAACAGGGGTCCTTGTACTGGCTGACTTTGGGTTCATGTGTGCAACTGTCTGCTCAACAGAAGTTGGTCTAACAACCGGCTTCTGTCGAACAGTCCTGCTGAAAAACCAGCATTCAATCAGCATTTGCAGCCAACAAGCGCTGACCAGTGTATTCTGATGGGGCGGGGGGAGTCCTCGCTGTCAGCATACAATAACTCAGAGGAAGAGATCCCTGCATCACACATTATTGAGTTGATGCCAAAAATCTGTCAGCTTTTTCCATTTAACCTCTGGTGTGGGCGTTAACTCAAAACAATAAGGCTAATAGCATCAGCTGTAATTGTTCTAAGAGAGCGCACTCTTCAAAGATAGGTTCCTGGTCTCTGTTCATTTGTTTTGTCCATTTGGCAAATCAGACATGGCAGCAATTGCTGGCTGCAGGGCTGGGCCAGCAAGGGCAAATAGAGGCTTTAAGAGGGCTTTGAACTCCTATCAACAGAAACATTATCAATAGTAACTGCAAGGCGTTTCTTGAGAACTAAAATAGTAGGATCTACTATAGGATTAGTCCATTTCTTTTTAAAATAATTTTCCAATGGACAAGCATAAAAAAAAAAAAGCTTAGGCTGAGTAAAAACCCACTTAGGGTTGAGCCAGTGCTCATATCTGTGCATGTATGGGAAAAGTATTTTTTGACTTAGCCAGTCTTAGTGGCCCAAAAGGGCTTGTTTCGGCTGTGGAGAATCGGGTGTTGGGTAAAGACTAGTACGCACTGCATCAATTAGCATGTACAAAGTGGAAAGCATTTGGCCCAAAGCTGTAGCTTGTACCTCATAAAATGCAAGAGAGGAAAAGTCCTCTGCTGTCTTCAATACAAAATCAGGGTCTTCAGTACTTTCCATAGGGTCAGAGGATAGGTGTTTTTTCTTGGCTCTGGAAACCAAAGGTTCTAGAATTGCTGAAGGTTTTACAAAGAAATCAGACATAATGGCAGAGAAATCTGAATTTAGCACACAGGCTGCATGACGCATGCCAAAGATGGAGCTAGAGTCTGAGTAGAGTATCAATATAGGAAATTGCTCCAGGGCAAGGAACATCTATCACCCTGAGCGTTGTTCTATGTTTCATGTAGCTATCTGCAGAGTACATGTTATTTGGGGCTTTAGTCCTAGCTCCCTGTGACCCGCCACTGCTAGCGATAGAATCCCCAGTGGGTACTCATGTGGCTATGAAGTGCACAACACAAGGGACACTGACCATGTTTTTAGGCCATTTCTCTGTAGAAGATGGCAGAATGCAGCAGTGTTCTGTGTGCATTCTCAGCAGAGCAGGTTGGCAGAAACGCATCATCTAAAAGGCATGAAAAATGCCAAATTTGAAACTCTTTAGGCTAAGCAGCATTAGACACAAACTGTCAGTAGATACCACAAATAAAGTGAATACCTTCCAAATCCTCTGGCCAATAAACCACAGCACTGCTGATTGTATGAATAGCCAGGAAATGGTGTAAACATACAGTTTTACTTTCCAGGATCCAGTGACCAAAGCAAGCACTATAGGCCAGCCCTACACCGTGGGATCCGTGTACTGCCCTTAAGATAAACACCAAGGTAATTGACCCAGAAACTGCAAGGTAGCCAAGGGCTATATGCAGTCAGAAACTGACCTAAGCTTTAGCAGAAAAATGAAATGGTTTACAACAAAAAATACTTCTCCATAACCCAAGGACACTAGCAAAAAAAAAAAAAACTGGAGCCATGCAGAATGGGTGGGGTTTTAAGAGTATGTTGTGGGGGCAGATCTTGTAAGTCCAGTCACCTGAAGGTAGTCAGCATATAACCCATGGTCTGAGAATACCAGTCCTGTACAATTAGGACTCAATTTTTACATGTCCAATAATTAAGCATATCTTACAACCAGTGGCGGCTCGTGCATTGTGGGTGCACGGGCCCCGCAGCCTCCCTATCCATGTGCCCCCGCCCCCTTTTAGGACGTAGAGCACATGAATTCCTATGGCGGGGTATGTTTTTTGAACCAACTGATTAGAGCCAGAAATATGGTGGGGTGCTGGCGGACAGTGGCACAAACCCTGCAGGATCCCCTGGTGCGAGTGGTGGATGAATGTCGGTTGTTTGTTTTTAGGCTTTTTTTTCCCCCTTGTATTTTCACCAGGTGAACACACACTGTCCTGGGGTGTTTACGCTAACCCCTCCAATTTATCTATGGAGAAAGCCATGATTGTCACTACTAGGCCATCATCATAAATTGGACTACAAACAGGTCTTCTCTTCATCTGTATTACGTGAAAGGCAGGTGGAATTAGTAAATTTACGAAAGATAGCTAGGAAGAAAGATGTTTGTGCTTAGTTTAATCCACAGGAAATTACACTGCATTTCTGGCGAGATCAATAGGTATTTTGTATACTTGGTAAAAATGTTCCTGGGTTGAAAGATAGTAACTAATGCAGCCACCATATTTAAGAACCAGTAAGCTGTAATATAGTGAATTTCCTCTTTAATTTAAAGTGTTTATTGAAAGCTTTGTTAAAGCTGTTAACCAATTAAAAAATAAAAACAAACCTACTGATCTTACCAGAAACCCAGTGAGCTCATTGGTTACTGTATACTCTGCTGCACTGAAATCTCAAACAGTGTTATCAGTCCTAGCTGACCTCTGTAAACCAAAAGGGCACCTTCCCATATTTTATGGAGAAGCGGAGATGTTCTGTAGTCCAAGCTAGGAATGGGAAACCCAGGGTGGCAACATTGCTCCTACATAGATACAGTACAATGAGTGAGCGTTGTCACTCTGGGACATAGTAGGGGTTATTTATTAAAGGAAAAGCCACTTTGCACTGAAAGTGCACTTGGAAGTAAAGTCGCTGTAGATCCAAGGGGGACATGCAAGGAAAATAAAAAACACAGCATTTTAGTTTGCACATGATTGGATGATAAAATCAGCAGGGCTTCCACTCATTTCAGATCTACCCCTTAGATTTAGAGTGACTGCACTTTCAAGTGCACTTGCAGTGCAAAGTGGATTTGCCTTTCGTAAATAATCCCCAAAGTGTGTTAATGGCCAGATAACCAGATAACATGAAGGCAAAAGCCTGAAAAAAAAGAAAAGTATGGCAGCCAAGGACTGGTAAGCTGCAATATATGCTATTTTTATTCTTGGATTTAGATACACGTTAATGTTTAAATGGTTATCCATTATATTTTACACAAGTTACAAAAAACAGATATAGCAGCTTTTCATTGATCTTATGAGCACCACATGTACAAATAAGAACAATTCTAGTAAGCTTTCTCATAGAAAGAAGGGTTTAGCATTTTATTATGGGTGTACAGCTATGAAACAACTGCAGGGAAGGCATGGCCACTATGCATCAGAAAGGTTATTGTCGGCTAAGGCAGAAATGGCTGGTATCAGACGACAGGACAGGCCCTCAAAAGGAAGCATTTCTGTGCCCTGGTATAAATAGATGAAGGCTACATTACTGTGTGTGTAACTGAAGACTAACGAAAGGACAGGAGAGCCATGCAAATTTTTAAATATAATAACATTCATATCTACTGTCGTAAATATTTACAGTGCTCCACAAGCAAAAATAAAGAAGAAAGGAAATATCAGCCATTTAGAAAATTAACTGAAGCTAAAAACATAGTACTCATAAGTGAAAGGGATACACAAAGCTAATTTACAACTGCTAAGATTTACTATTTAACAAGCCCTACACCTAACTTTTTTTTCCTTGAGCAAAAGTGTATGTAAAAAGACATTAATCTTAAATGTAATTACTGATAAAGACCAGCTGTGTAAGGGAAAGCTATTCTTCTCACGGCATCCACTGTAGCGCAACTAAAAAAACATTTAAAGCAAAAAAAAAAAAAAAACTTGCCATTTTGCATTATCTGGCTTTTCCCAGAATAATCTCTTCGACAAAATGCATAAAAAAAATTGAGCTGCTATGGGGTACAGCTCAATCAGATGTCACTTTACTGTAGTAATGTAAGCAAAATGATGAAAGCTGGGTGGTATTACAGGTTTCTGCACTTTCTAGATGCTGGCTATACCGTTTTTAATACAGCTACCGATGCCAGAAAAATGGTGAAAAATTCAGTTATCCTGGAGTTGTCCCTTTAACAATGATGTTTATATCTACGAGAGCTTGGCAGAGCTGGAGAAATCCCTGGGTGACACAGCCATAGAAACTAAAAAGTAACTGGTAGCAGCCAACTAGGGCTGCAACTAACGATTATTTTCATAAATCAATTAGTTGGCCGATTTTTTCGATTAATCGGTCAATGACCTTAAAAGTCATTATACACCTTAAATTATATTATTATAAATTATACACCTTAAAGTGCGGTGTATAATTTAGTTAATATGTAAAGTTTTAAAAAAATAAATAAAAAAAAAGGCAATTTATTCTTAAATATCTCTATGCAGTGGTAAATATAAAAAAAAACAACTATATGGTTAGGGAGCAAAATCTGTAATCCACCCGCGAAAAACAGACAGAAGAGATATACGGGATATATTCTACTAGGAGTTGATATAATGTATATACTGTTAGAGGGGATATACTGTATATACTATTAGAGGTGATATACTGTATTTACTAGGGCTGTGGAAATTAAAGATTAAATTCCTCAATTAAATCGATTCATTTTTTTGATCAACACTCACCTCCCCGCTGGCTTCCAGGTCTTCAGGGAGTTCCACCAGAGATCCGATGACGTCACGGACATCAACGTCACTGGACTCCTCCCCCTTCCCCAAGTGCCTCCGTCTGCCAACGAATGGAAGGGGGGGGGGGGTGGGAGTCCGATGACGGTGAAGTTCCAATTGAACGTACTGCGTATGGGAGAGGAGCTACGCATAATGTCACCTGCTGCTGCCCTATGGAACTAACAGGATTGTCGGCTTTACATGCTGTGTTATCATCTTTATGTGAGTAGTTTATGTTTGAACACAAAAATTAAATCTTATACTTAAGCGGAGAGCACTTAGATATTTTCCTTCTTCCATGACCTGGCGTCCTTGCTGAGATCTAAGGAGACGTGAGAGAAGTTTATGGTCCATCTTAATCCTTTTTGATACCCACTTGCATGACCACCTGTTTGCACAGGGGTCCATGCCATAAGGTAAGAGTGATTAGTTAGACCGGAGGTGGAGGTATTGTCACGCTATTGTGAAAAAATAATTACTTACGTCAGTGCTACAGTTTGAATTTAAAACGTATTTGTGTGAACTGTGAAGTTAAGTCATGGATTGTGGAAACTAACAAGTGTCGGGTGATTGTATATAGTGTATACCACATTTACCACTGACTAATGCATAGTTGCAATGCAAGGAGATCAGCTAAAAGCAGTTGGATCTGTACGTGCGCTATAATTCATCAAAATCAAAGTCATTTTAAGAATGTTTGTTCGATTTTCTAATCGTTAGTGGGGTCAAATCGACCTTTGTCATCAACCACAGTGATGGGAAAATTTAGAAATAGAAAACTTCTTGGTGAAAGGAATTTTCAAACCCTGTATGTGGTTTTCGTTCAGAAATTACATTAATTTTAAAAACAGAAATGTTAAAAGCAAGTGAAAATTTTAAAACCACATTCTTTCAATCTGCGAATGTACAAAAAATATTCGTCTGAATATTCTCGTCTGAAAATTGGTCCACGTGGCCAGGTTCGTACCTATGCAGTTTGCTTTGATCTGTTTTTGCAGTATGTTTTGATTTTTGCACACGTGATTTTGCTGCGATTCATGTTTTTGAATTTTTTTTTTGGCCAATTTGTTGTTAAAAAACACAAATTGCTGCAAAAATGCATTACATGCTTTTCTGAAGCTTCTCCATTGAAGTATATTGAAGCACCGTTTTGCCTTAAAAAAAGCCCCTGACCCTTTCCAAATACACAGCAGCTGGAAAAAGCATAGGATGCGAGCGTGTCCCATAGGAAACCATGTAAATGAACTGTAGTGCGTTTCTGCAAAAGCACCAAAAAACACATAGGTGTGACCCAGGCCTAAGATGTCTAGTAACATAATGGGGTTAGAAAAACTAAAATTAGCCCTTTAAAGTACAAAAATAAATAAATAAATAAAAAAGCAGATAATCGCTACTATAAGGGGTTAATTTTTTTACTGTGAAACTTTTACAGTAGCGTTTTTCTCTTTTTGTACTATAAAGGGCTAATTTTAGTTTCTTTTAACCCCATTATGTTAGTGGCCAATTAATCGATTATGAAAATAGTAATCAATTTCATAATCGATTAGTTGTGAATTAATCAATTTTTTTCGGCCCTACAGCCAACTATTTACCAAATAAATATTTATTTTTTATTTACTTCAGGTACTTATCTAGGGCCATCAATTTACTCAGTACTTTACTTAATTCAGGTACTTATATAGTGCCGTAAATTTACACAGCGCTTTACATATACATCGTACATTCACATCAGCCCCTTCCCTCAAGGAGCTTACAATCTAAGGTCCCTAACCAAATTCATTCATACACATACTAGGGCCAATTTAGACATGATTCAATGAACCTACCGGCATGTTTTTGGAGAGTGAGAGGAAACCAGAATACAGGGAGAACATGCAAACTCAAGGTGCTTGCATGGGTTTCCTCTGGGTACTCCAGTTGGGATTCAAACCAGCAGCCTTTTTTGCTGCTAGGCGAAAGTGTTAACCATTACGCAACTGTGACGCCCAACATACAATATATATTGTACATTCACATCAGTCCCTGCCCTCAAGGAGCTTACAATCTAAGGTCCCTAAGGCCCATTTCACACTGGGGCAGGAGTGGCGTCGGCGGTATTCGGCAGCTAGCGGGGCAGTTTTAACCCCCGTTAGCAGCCGGAAAAGGGTTAAAACTGACGGAAAAGAGCTGCTGCAGCAGTGATTTGCCAGCGGTATAGCCGTGCTGCCCCATTGATTTCAACTGCTCCTTTACCGCTCCAAAGATGCTGCTAGCAGGACTTTTTTTACCGTCCTGCTGGCACACCGCTCGGGCTTTCACACTGGAGTGAAAGGGGCCGTTTTTTTTCAGGCGATATACAGGTGCTATTTTTAGTGCTGTAGCGCCTGAAAACCGCCTGTGTGTGAAAGGGGCCTAACTCACATTCATACATACAGTATACATCGTTGGGCCAATTTAGATAGCAGCTAATTATCCTACTAGGATATCTTTGTAGTGTGGGAGAAAACCCACACAGGCACAGTGGGAATATGCAAACTCCAGGCAGGTAGTGCCATGGTTGGGATTTAAACCAACGACCCTAGGCAGAAGTGCTAACCACATAGCCTCTGTGCTGCCCCTTTTTACAAACTAAAAAAAAAAGTATGGAAGATACTCTTTAACCTTACCAGGGGGCCATTCCAGAGTGGTACCTTTAGATTTAAGTCCTACAGAGTACAAGGTTTTATAAGCGATTGTATATTGCAGCTTTAATAACTACACAACGCAAGTGTGCATATCTCAGATCTTATTAGCTCCTGAGAAAACTGAAAATTACTGTAATAGTCGGTGATACCACAGCAATAGCCAAAATCTTTCTGGTCCTGCTCAGGTTCAATGTGAGCAACTTCTATGCACATTGACCATAGGCCATTCACAGAACCCCTTAGATTTTTCAGTAAATAAAGGTATTCTCCAGTTGGACAAGGCGGAAGGTGTGACATCAGCAGCCCTCCTCTCCAACTCACCCTAATCAGAGAATGCTTTTAGAAAATAAAAGTTGTTCTAAAGTCAAGTACACACTACAGTTTTTTTTCCCCGAATGCACGGAAAAGACCAATAGCTCTGGTCTGGAACCGCTGTACTAACTAGGTTAGATACAGCAATCTCCCCCACTGAGCTGTTGTGTTGCCCCTCCCCCATGCCGAACACTCAGATCAGCACTCTCTGCCATTGGCAGAGAGCACTGATCGAGAGTCGGTCGGCTGCTAGTTCTCCAGCATGCACGGCTGACTTCTGTCATTTTGCCCGTGTGTACAGGGCTTAAGAAAGGCAGCAGTGCTTAGCAACCTCTGTGGTCAGAGTGCAGAGGGGAAGCCACTCGCACAGACCCCAAGCAGTACACGGAAGATCACCGCTATCACTACCACTGTGGTTTCCAGCTTTCCCTATGAGCCCAATTGGGTGTGAGATATGCATATTTACATTTTGGCAAGCTGGTCCAACTTAAGTATGCAATACAAATACTTCCAAAAAAAGTTGTAATAGCAAATTCAACTTGGAATTTTGTTTTTTAGCTTCTTTCTTCATTGTGAAATTTTATAAAATAAAAAAAGGTGCCCCTGGACGACGTCCTCTCTGATGAAATGCGTAGGGCGGAGCAACGCAATGGCGTCATCTATCCCCTCGGGTCCCGGAAGGACGGGTCTGTTTTGGTTGTGCACCGGCCAGCACACCCGACTTATGAAACTTTTAACATGTAAGCGCGTTACTTTTCTTCTAATAAACTTTTAAAAATGTTTTATGCCATGTGGAGCTTTTATTGTTTTCGGTACACAAACCATTCATCCATGTGAGTGAGGGGTGCCCCGTGAATTGGAGAACGATATCGTTGGGAGAAAGACCCAGGCCGAGTATAAGCCAAACACGATATTAGATTCCCTGTAATGGGGGATCCGGAACTGGTAAGCAGCAAATCTCACTATTTGGTGGTGGACTCTTCACATGAGGTGACTGATGGCGGTTTCTATCATCAGGGATTTTTTTTTTTAGGAATGCCATATTTTTATATCTGATGGACTGATTCATTTTTTAATTAAGCGCGATTCTAATATCTTTTATATTTTTTAAAGATGCATATAACTTTTACCAAACCTTTGCAAACAAGACTGATTAAAATGAGAATCCTACAGCATTAGCTAACATGCCTACATTTCAGAAGAATATAAAAAGAATTCACTACCTTACTGGACCGCTGATTCCAGCTCCAAGCTTCTGCGTCCAGTTGATGTTGTACTCTTCTAAGATAGAAGTATCCTGCATGCAAACACACAAATAAAGATGTTTAAACAATATGCTAATAATGTGAAAGTGATTTTTGCCAACAATATAAATGCATTTTTAGGGCATTTTCCTCCCAACCCCCCCAAAATTTCAGTAACATACTAAACAGTCTCGAAATACAGTTCTTTTGTGATCTTCTGCCACTATTCCAAGTGTATCTAAAATATATAATTTATTATATAATGCTGCCAATTATTGGCCTGTGCAATGCTCCTGTTCCCAGGCAATGCCATGTTTCATGGTTGCCACCTAGGGGTGCTGGTTCCCACAATAAACTACAATAATATGTGCCAATTCACACCTCTATATTGTGTCATCAGCAATTATACAGTGCGACATGCACAAGCCCAGCCTCATTTCGATCAGTTGCAAGGGGCTTTTACAGCAATGATGTCTACAAACGACTTGTAAACTGTTGCACCAAAGCACTACGAGCAGAATATTTTTATGTTCTTTTTAGTTTTTTTTCAAAGGGCTGAAGCTTTGTTTTTTTGGATCAGTAGACTTGCTGGTTAACTCCTTCCCGCCGAGCGTACGCAGATGTGCGTACTCGGCTTTCGGAGGTTATACCGGGATGATGTCCGCACCTGCAGGCATCATCCTGGTACTGATTTTTAGAGCCGGCGATCAGCTTTACAGTCATAACAACCGAAGCGGCTAAAAGCCGCTTGGCTGTTATGCTGGAGGAGCAGGAGGGGACGTCCCACCCTCCCGCCACTCTTACCGGGGCTCCCGTTCAATCGGCTAGCCGTAAGTGGCTTCATTCCAGTCTCCAAATTGTAAACATGGAAGCGACGTCATGACGTCACTTCCCGTTTACTCGGCTGCCAATGGCGCCGGATTTAAAAATATATACAGTATTCAGAATCGCAGAAAACGGCGATCTGAATACTTTGAAGAGTAAAGGAGGGATCGGGGGTCTACCTGTCACCATCTATTACTGTCACAAGGGATGTTTACATTCCTTGTGACAGCAATAAAAGTGATCAAAATTATATATATATATTTTTTTAACTATTTATTAATTTTAAAAGAAAAAAAAAAGAGCTCGCACAGCAAAGAAACCGCATACAGAAGTCACGCGCGCATATGTAAACGGTGTTCAAATCACACATGTGAGGTATCGCCGCGATCGTCAGAGCGAGAGCAATAATTCTAGCACTAGACCTCCTCTGTAACTCTAACCTGGTAACCGGAAAAAAAAATTAAAGCGAAGCCTATTGAGATTTTTAGGTACCATAGTTTGTCGTCATTTCACGAGTGTGTGCAATTATAAAGTCTGACATGTTTGGTATCCATTTACTCGGCGTAACATTATCTTTCACATTGTGTAAAAAAGTTGGGCTAATTTTACGGTTTTGTTTTTTTTAAATTCATGAAAGTGTCCCTTTTCCCAAAAAGTTGCGTTTAAAACACCGCTGCAATATATATGTTTGGGGGTTCCAAGTAATTTTCTAGCAAAAAATATGGATTTTAACTTGTAAACACCAAATGTCAAAAAAAAATAAAAAATAAAAATAAAAAAAACACACACACACACACACACACACACACACAGAGAAGAACAGCTTTCCCTATCCACACATTTGAGATGAGCGACTCCTCACGGTTTGCAAATGTTTTCTGACACTGGGGACACCCCCAATGTCAGAATACACTGATCAGTGCTGCAGTGCTGATCAAAGCAAAAATTCCAAACAAGCCCATTTGAGAGCAGTCGGTCCTTAGATCAAACAGGAAAGGCTGTGGATGGATGGAAATCTGGCCGTTCCCTGCTGATCCAGCTGAAATTCAATCCATCTATGGCCAGCTTAACACGGCATTAGAGCAAAATTGTTCTATAAATGAAGGCACACAGCAATGTTGTGAAACCATGAAAACATTTACAGAACAATCTCCTAGTGAAATGTTACTATCTAATTACATTCCTGAGCTCAGGGCAGAACATTTACACACTGAGGCCTGTTGCACGGTGGACATCAAAAATTTAGCTTTTATGGGCTTTAGACTTTTTTTTTTTTAGCCTCTAAACACCCCTCCATTTTAGCCTGTGTCCAGGCGTTTAGCAGCAGGAGTGCTTAGAGGCAAAAGAAAATGGCCAATGGGCCTAACCGCTAGACGTTCATTCATTTCAATGGCCAGAATAAAAAACCCAGGTTTTTTTAATTTATTTTTTATTATTATTGGGGCATAAAATTCATATATTACCTAGCTAGAGCAATATGGTATAAATAACTCCCACATCACTACTGTTCCAATATTGGAACAAGAGGCATTAATGGGTTAATATTCTGGCCATTGGAATGAATGAGTGGCTAAAATCTCAGGGCTGTCTGCTGGGATTGTGTGATGTTGATGTAACCTGCAGATAGCACAGGGAAGGAGGGACAGAAAGCACACTCTGTGTTTTGGATTAAGACTAAGACTACACTATAGGATATGCTCAGAATGGAACCATGATGGAAAGTTGTCAGCTAGTTAGTGGGACAGCTATGAAAAGTTTTGGAAAATATGGTCACCCTGGATTTCCTATTCTCAACCGAACCAAAGAGCCCTGAGCCTTTGGCAGGCCATACTTAATAAAATAGTATTTTCTTCCACCAGGGGGCAAACAGTGTTGATGGGGGAATTTCTCTTGCAGCGCCTTTGTGTTCTTCCGGCAGGAAGCCTTTCCCACCGACGGCATACAAGGATCACTGCTGGTGGCCACTGGTACGGTAATGACTGGGCAAAAAAAAAAAAAAAATGTCTTTAGAACAACCAGACTGCCCACAGATGGAACGAAATTTGGCCCATTCCTGCTGAACTTCCAAATTTTCGATCCATCTATGGCTGGCTCTTGACTGGTTAACACCTTTCTTCAACCTGGGGGGGGGGGGGGGTTGGGCACGAGAATCCTCTCCTTCCAATTCTCACCTTACTTTCCTCTCCCACCCACACTCCTCGTAGTCTACTTTTTGTTCAAACTTCCCTTTGCTGAGCAATTGTCTTGGGGGAAGCTGTCCCTGCCGTGAGAGGACAGTGATTATCACTAGAGGCTATAGCAGCCATTAGTGATAATCACAAGAGAATCTGGCAGGCTGGTTGTACCCAAGATGAACAACTTGGTACATTCAGTCTGCCCATTAACTTGGTACATTCAGTCTCAACCGGTTTCTGCTCAACTAAATGAGATTCGAACCGTGGATGGCCCGATTATGTAGACCCTGCTCATGTCTTCAAGAAGGGGCACTTCTCTATATACTTTGTTGTGCTTAATTTTTATGGGGCCTCGACCCGACTGTTTTTGTACCATTTGAAAACTGTCAAACATAATTGAATAAGAATGTTCATTCTTCATTTCAGAGGTTTACAACCACTTTGATTATTTATCAAATTTTTTGTGGTATTTACCAAGAAAAGAAAGAAAAGAAAGAAAAGAAAGAAAAGAAAGAAAAGAAAGAAAAGAAAGAAAAGAAAGAAAAGAAAGAAAAGAAAGAAAAGATTTTACCTGTAAAATCCTTTTCTTTGATGTATATCAGGGGACACAGAGCCATAGTACTTACTATGTGGGATGGACACTGGCAAGAAGTGTACTCCCTATATAACCCCTCCCACTAGTGGGAGTCTGCAGGTTTGTAGCCAAGCAATACAAGTGTACACCAAGAAGGGAGGGACCTCTGTGTGCCCTCATGTACATCAGAGAAAAGGACTTTACAGGTAAGCCATTTTAAAAATCCTGTTTTCTTTTCTTACATCAGGGGACACAGAGCCATAGTACTTACTATGTGGTATGTCCAATAGCAATGGCAACTGAAGGGATGGAGACAACAAAAAAAGGAGGCCAGAGAACTCATACTGCAGCCTGCAGTACACTGTGCCCAAAGGCAATATCCTCATGACCTTTAACATCGATTTGATAAAATATATGAACTGAAGACCAAGTTGCGGCCTTACAAGATCTGAGCCATAGAGGCCTGATTATGCACTGCCTAAGAGGCACTAATCGCCCTGGTTGAGTGTGCTTTAACATGAAAAGGAGAAATTTTCTTCTTTAAACCATAAGCCTGAATAACGACTTGACGAATCCATTTGGAAATAGTAGATTTTGATGCTGCATGTCCCCTTTTTGGACCTTCTGGCAGTACAAATAAAAAATCTGTTTTGAGAATCTGAGCGGTCGCCTTTAAATAAACTCTGATCGCTCTTACTACATCAAGGGAATGTAGTGCCTTCTCTTCCCTAGATTGAGGCTCTGAGAAGAAAAGGAGGAGGAACAATATCTTGGTTTAAGTGAAAACCTGTCCCCACCTTTGATAGGAAATCAGGATGAGGACGTAAAACCACCTTATCCTTATGCATGATCAAATATGGTTCTTTACAAGACAGAGACGCTAGTTCCGATACTCTTCTAGCAGAACAAATGGCAACCAGAAAGATTATCTTTCTAGTCAAAAGAACCAAGGGAATTTCTCATAAAGGCTCAAAAGGCTGATTCTGCAAAGCCGATAAGACCAAATTTAAATCCCAAGGATTTAAAGGTGCCTTGATAGGGGGATTAATCCGTGTTACCCCCTGAAGAAAGCTACGCACCAGACAGTGGGTAGCAAGAGGCCGTTGAAAAAAAATACTGACAAGGCCGAGATCTGGCCCTTGATAGTACTCAAGGCCAGTTAATTTCTAATCCCATCTGCAGGAAATCAAGGATCCCATCTATGACATATTTCCTGGGGTGCCAACCCCTGGATCCACACCAAGAAACATATGCCTTCCAGACGCTATATAGTAAATGATTCTGGAAGCCGGATTCCTGGCATTAAATCAAGGTAGACACTACCGAAGGAGACAACCCACCATCCCTTAGAATGTGGGTCTTAATAGCCAAACCATTAAATTTAGAATCTGTAAGGTAGGATGGAATACCGGACCTTGTGCGAGAAGGTCTGGCCATAATGGCAGAGTCCAAGGGACTCCTACCACCATCTTTATGATCTCGGCAAACCAAAATCTTCTGGGCTTACCTCCTTTCTTTCCTGCTTGATCCTGTGAAGAAGACGTGAAAGTAGCAGAACTGGAGGAAACGCATAGATCAGTGAAAACTGATCCCATGGGAAGACTAATGCGTCTTTTCCACATGCTAGCGGATTCCTTGTTCGACAACAAAGTTGCCGACCTTGTTGTTGAATCTGGACGCGAACAGGTCCATGTCCGGAGTACCTCATCTCGGACATATTGCTAGGAAGATGTTGGGGTGAAGAGACCATTCCCCTAGAAATAACTGTTGGTGGCTCAAGTTGTCCGCCTGCCAATTTTCTATTCCTGGAATGAATATTGCCGACAGTTAAGGAATGTTGTATTCTGCCCAAGCTAGAACATGATTCATCTCTTTTTGGGCTGCACGACTTCTCGCGCCCCCCCCCCCCTGGTGATTGATGTAAGCCACAGCCATGGCATTGTCGGATTGAATCCTGACAGGACAATCCCTTCATCTGGCCCTAGAGTCTTGGAAGGTCAGAGTAACTGCCTGAATTTCTAAAATGTTGATAGGCAAGGTCCTCTCCGACTTGGACCATCTCCCCTGGACAGAATGTTCTTCCAGGACTGCTCCCCAGCCTAGAAGGCTGGCATCTGTTGTCACCACTTTTCAGGAGACTGGTAGAAAAGATTTTCCCTTTTGGAGGTTGCTGGATACCAACCACCAATTTAGACTCTGACATACGTCGGGAGCCAAGCGTATTGGAAAATCCAAGGCCTGAACCTTTTTGTTCCAGGCCGACAGGATGGTGCTTTGCAGAAGTCTTGAATGAAACTGTGTATAAGGGACGGCCTCAAAGGAGGCCACCATTTTCCCCAACAGTCTCATGCACAAACGAATGTAAGGATTTTTTTATTTTTTTGCTTTGATGAGTTGAATTAGTCCTATAATGGAACTGATTCTTGTCTGGGGTAAGAATACCTTTTTCTGTATGGTATCTATGACCAGTCCCAAGTACTGCAATCTCCTTGATGGTTTTAAGGAGGATTTTTATAGGTGGAGTATACCTAGAGATTCCAGGAAGTTTACAGCTGTGTCCAGACTCTGGTTTAGACCTGAGACTGAATGATCTATTAAAAGTAGATTGTCTAAATAGTCTAGGACCGTTATGCCTTGAGCCCTTAATCTGGCTAAAGGAGGTGCCAGAATTGTGACTAGACCAAATGGCAGGGCCACAAACTGAAGATGATGATTTTCTATTTTGAAGAGTAGAAATTTCTGGTGAGCGGGAAATATTGGCACGTGGAGATATGCATATTTGATATCGATGGAAGCCAAAAACTCCCCTCCTTGCAGGATGGAAACAATCGATCGGATTGACTCCATGCGAAAGGATCGGATGTTTAAGTGCCGATTCAGATCTTTGATATCAAGAATAGGTCTTACCTCTCCATTTGGTTTTGGAACCGTGAAAAGGTTTGAATAAAAACCTGTGCCCTGTTCCACCAAGGGGACCTCTGATATTACCGACTGGGATAATAGATGATCCAGAGCTAGAAAGAGACTTTTTCTCTGGGTCATTGGGAACATTTGACCTTAGAAAACGAGGAGACGGAAACTCTTGAAACTCTAGTTTGTACCCTAGAGAAACTGCAGAAGCCACCCACCTATCTTGATATTGTTCCTGCCAGATCCTTGAGCATTGCAGGAGCCTTCCCCCCACCCGAGTGAGCGGGGGTGCCCCTTCATAATGAGGCTTTAGCATTCTGCTTTGTGGCTTTCTGCTCCAAGGTCTCTTCTGACCTTGGTGCTGCCTTTGGGATCTTCCCCTTGAACCCGACAGTTGAGGCCGTCGAGACTGCCTAGAGGCTGATGCCCCTGGTACAGGTGAGGCAGCACGTTTAAAAAGGAGAAATGTTTGAACCTCTTCTTTACTGGTAAAAGAGAGCTTTTCCCATTAGAGATCCTTTGGATGCATTTATCCAGATTGTCTCCAAATAGCTGTTCTCCATGAAAAGGGAAACTGGCTAAGAGATTTTTACATGGTGCTTCGGCTGACCAATTTTTCAGCCATAGAACTCTGCGAGAATGCACTAGTCCAAGCATAAGTCGTGAGGCTTGAATGATAGAAACTTTCATTGCATTTACTCTGAAACACAGTGTGTCTGATGCACCAGCCCATTGCTGGGCCTGCTGATCAGGCAGAATTTTAAGTATCTCCACAAGCTGTTCCTTAATGGACTGGGATACACCGATTTCAGCAAGAACCAGCTGCGCTACTGAACTTGCTAAAAAGACATATGGCTTTTAGAAAGAAGTTCCAACTTTTTATCTGTTGGATCCTTTAACATTAGCGCATTATCCACTGGACATGTGAGATTCTTGTTCACCGAGACGATTGCAGCATCAATTGCTGGAACCCGCCCCATTTTTTATAGAAATCCTCTTCCACAGGATAAAGTGTGGAGAATCTCTTAGGAGGATAATATTGTTTAGCACGAATTACTGCAAAAATATCAATGTACTCAAACAGTGAAAACATATAAATAACAACTGTGAAGGTGATAACAAAAACAGTGAGTGAGTAATGTATATAAATGAGTATACGTGCATACACCATGTAGGATGTCACCGAAAAAAATGATGTATCAAAAAGTCCAATCAAGTGATCAATAACTCAATTGCCAGAAGATGTGGTCAAAGTAAATCTTGAATGGATCTCAAAGCTTCATAAGTGGAAATTAGATGGAAAGATAAAAAAAAATCTTACCAGATGCGTTGGATACAAGTACCATATGGCAATGTATCAGAAGAGCATGAAACGCTAGAACCACTAGTGCAAAGGGAAAGCAGAGCCAAGCCGAATCCAGACAATCAAGACTGTGAGGCGGCCATCAGGAAGGGCAGCACCTGTCCACTCCAAAGATCTTGCAGTGGAGTATCTCAACAGGAATCCAAATACGATGCGATGGAATGGCTCAAAAAGTCCCATGTAGTATAGGAAATAAAAAATACAAAAAACGCCAATGGTGCAGGTCAAAAATGACTAACATTTTATTCACATCTTACATAAAAAGAGATGTGACAAAAAATGTGATCACATAAAATATATAAAAGCAATGTGGGAAGCATAAGATAAGCGTAGCCCCGACAAGTTTTGACACATAGGTCATTGACTGGGGCATATATGAGATGAAGATGACCATATCTTCTGGCAATTGAGTTATTGATCACTTGATTGGACTATCCATTGTGAGGGACTTTTTATTACATCATTTTTTTGGGTGACATCCTACACGGTGTATGCACGTATACTCATTTATATACATTACCCCCCCCCCCCCCTTTTTTTGTTATCACCTTCATGGTTGCTATTTATATGTTGTCACTGTTTGAGTACATTGATATCTTTTGCAGTACACTATTTTGCTTTATTTGATCTTTGAACTTTGAGTGTTAGCTGCTTTTTTTTCCCTCCCTGTTTTGGGTTTTAGCGCAGTATTTTTTCCACTCTTGGATAATATTGTTTATCTGGATGTTCCCATTCAGCATACATAAGCTTCTTTAGCCATGCATGAATAGAAATGGCATCCCCAGATGGGGGAGATTTTAATGATCCCAAATTAGAGGTGGGTTCCTCAAGAGCCTGCGCTGCAGGCAGCAAAAAGGTTGAACGAACCAATTTAGTAAGAGAGTGCACAAGCAGCCTGTCTTGTGATGTTAGGCCGCGTACACACGCGCGGACTGTTGGCCCAACTTTGTCCGTCCAACAGTTTGAGCGAACAGTCCGCTCAAACTTAGCATGGACGGACATGGCCACACACGACGGACGAACAGTTTGCTGAAACCGTGCGCGATGACGTGAACGGCACGTACGACGGGACGAAAAATACGACGTCCTATACACTGCAATGCAACCTTCCGACGTGGAAATCCTTTCTGAGCATGCGCGAGACTTAGTTGGCCGAACAAGCCTACACACGAGCGAACAGTCCGCTGAAACAAGGTTTCAGCGGACAGTTTTTCGGAATTTCCGTAAGACCTTGTTCGGCCAACTGTCCGCTGAAACTGTCCGCTGAAGCCCCACACACGAGCGGACTGTCCGCCCAAACACTGTTCAGCGGACAAGGTTGGGCGAACAGTCCGCCCGTGTGTACGCAGCCTTACTCCTTCTATATTAGGATCCTCAGAAGAGGATAAATAAGTATCTTCCAAATCTTTGGGAAGATGTACCCGATCCTCAGCCTCCTGAACCTCAATAAGAGGGTCCTGAGCACTAGATGGGGATCTGCTACGTTTGACCCCATGGAGAGATATCATAGCATCAATCTTCTTTTCCAAGTTACATATGGTAGAAGAAAAAAACAAACAAACACTCTTGTGTGATATATAAAGGGGCTGAAGTGTCTAGTGCAGTTGTGACGGCTCAATCTGACCAGCTGCATCATTCTCAGAGGTGGATGACATTCTTTTGTAAATGGATTTAGTTTGTTGTGAAACCACTGACCCCTTAGAACCCTTAGAGGAGTTCCTGGTCCCTTTACCACTCATAGCCTGGAGCACAAAGCAGAGGCACTACCAGCAAAAGAATGCACACTGCTAGGTTATAATCCAGCGCTAATAGCTGCTATTAATACCTAGCCTGCTAAAGTACCATATGTCAAAGGGAATGCCTGTGTCACCAAACCTGAATCTAGCCAACCTCCTACTCGTGTGTCCCTCCACAGCCAGGCAGCAGCTTCCAACTACCCACTTCCTCCACATGTGGCCGGCGATCGCTCCCGCATGAATTACGTCCCCCCTTTTCTTTCAAAGGAAAGTGTTTTCCCGCGCGAGCAGGAGTCCTATGAAACTGCAGACATGGCGGGGGGGGGTAAATCCTCCTTTTTTTTGGCATATCAATCTCCCCCCTTTCTTACCAGAGGATTTGCCTGTGGCCGAAGGAAAGGAGAAATTAAGGCTTCTGTGCCGTTTCCAGCATCAGACGGTGATTGCTCAGTACAGCCCCCCAGTGGTGACACACAAGCATGACAGCATTATACACAGAAGGAGAAATTCCTAAGAAAATCTCCCTTAACTTTCCTCGCAGCAGGGTTATCTGAGAAACCCAATCTTCACCCTTCACAGTGGGCTCCGAAACCTTCAGGAACAGGGGAACCTCAGGTTACCCACAATCCTGGACCTGCAACAGCACCCTGCCAGTAAAAACTTTATGGCCTTACTACCAAAAAGTACTGCATCCCAGGGTCCAGCTCTCTAAAAAGAAAAGCGTTCGCAAGCAAAACCTTGTTTCTTCGGACACCAGGTCCAGGTACCGTTCCTTTAGCCCATGAATGGACATCAGAACGGATCCAGTCAGCATGGCTAGCCCCAGCATGGAAGCTTCCAGTGGCGCTCAGCACAGCATATCTTTACTCATGACCAACACCTTAGACACTGGCGAAAAAACTGAGGACTCCCAGTAGTGGGAGGGGTTATATAGGGAGTACACGCCTTAGAGCGTGCGAGTGTCCATCACCTATCAGTGGCCCTATAACCCACATAGTAAGTACTATGGCTCTGTGTCCCCTGATGTAAAAAAACACACACACACACACACACACACACACACACAAATGCTGCATGCTATAAATTAAGTGAATAGACTCCTAAAACATATGCTCCACATATGTATTTCAGTGAGTGATATTCAAGTAACTTACTGTCAGACCACCTTTCCTTCACAAGAATAGTGTGATGCCCGCTATCCCCATTGGGTACTGAAAAAAGTTAATGTCTCTCTTGATGAATGAATACCAAAATTCACTATAGTCACTTTTTACCCAATCTTAACAGTATTATTTCCTTAAATAGTTAAAGGACTCTAGGCACATATTAAAAGAAACTTTTCCCTTACCCTCATTTGGGACAGACGCTGAACATAGAACATAGATGCTGGGAAAACCTTCAAGCCCTAGGACATATGTTCACCCTTTCTGTATCATCTCTACACCAAAATTCCATGGCTTGACTTTCTTAAATACAAGCCTGGGTGAGGGCAATTAGGATCCTCTTTAACAAAAGGAGCAATTGATACAATCTTCTCATGTTTCCCCAAAATCAAACATCATATCCTCCTTGAAAAAAAACTCCTAAAAACACTACTTGGCTGGGTTCACACTGCTGCGATGCGGGAACGCTGCAAATCTACTGCGGGTTCCCGCATCGCATGCCTCCGGCAGTGCGAATAACATCCAATCTCGTACACTGCAGCTGTGTGAACCCAGCCTTAGTCTGAACTTACCCAGTCCTAGAATAATTAAATACACCCCATGCTACTACCCCTAATCCTAAAAACCCTGGGAGGCTCCGTTTCAAGCGTCCACCAATGTCCCCAAAAAGCTCATGTTCTGATCTTCTATATATTCAGTGTGACCAAACTATTGCCAGAGGCTAGAAGTCCCCTACACTAAGCTCCCAGAAGGTAAAAAAAAAATCCTCAAAAAGATATATTCATAAACAAAAAGTTAAAGCTTTTCTTCTTGACAAAGATAAAATAAAAATCAAACTTAAATGTTTGACATCAGTAGTTGGCCCACTCCTGCTCGTCAGGAATGGACCATGCTCTCTCAAACCTCTTAATATCTAAATGCCCCAACAATACTGCATTGAAAAGAAACTGCATTGCCCCTTTTCCTTTGACTTATCAATCTACTCCCCGACCAACAACACCTTTCTTCCCTACTTCTTTTTCCTTAACCCCCCCCCCCCTTTCTTTCCATGGCAGATCTGCCTTTTTCTTTTAGTTTCTCTGTATGTTCCCTTCACCACTCCCTACCCATTTTTTTTTTTTTGTTGTCTGAATTTCGTCTCCTATTTGTTCTGGGTACCATTGCCATTAGGACAATTGGAAATCCAATTTCTTGAGCTGTTAATAGAACATGAACAGTGGGGAAGTCTTCCAGTGGGGACACATGTTGTGAAAACAACCGTTTGTTCCCCCATTTCCTCTTTGGGAAAGGATGGTACTGAAATCTCCCCAATGGGACACAGGTTACAAAACATAAGCCAAAAAGAAGTCGAGTCAGTTCAGAAGGGTTAGCATAGCAGTCCTTTATAAACGGTTTGTTCATACCTCTTGTACATTTTCTTACAATTGGCCTGGGAAAAGGATTTGAGAACAGCATTAATGAGGAAGACTGGAGGGACAGGACTTCCAGGTTTCATAAAGGAATTCTGAACACATTAATAGGAAGCCAACTACAAAAGGTTTTTTTTCTAGATGAACATCTTTCTAAAATATGTCTAGGCTCATCTCCCCCATGTTTTTGGGGGATGTGGCCAGGTGGGAATAATATTCCACACATGGTGGACATGCCCTCAGGTCAGATGCTTTTGGAAGAGGGCCTAATATATTGTGTAACTATGGAGATTACCAAGAGCGCTTGGGGATGACCCATTGAATGAACCTATAGACAGACAAACCCAAAACACACTTAAAAGGTTAATGTATTATATACTCCTAGCGACTAAAATTGTGAAAGCCAAGGCTTGGAAGAGTTCAGTGATAGACTTGTCCTCTATGAAAAGTAAGCTGAAATGGATCAAGCTTACTGAAACAATGATCAGCGTATACAACTGATCATCGACCCCCTCTCTGAAAGTAGATGTTGAACCGACCATGGAGAGAAGGCCTGTGACGGTAACCACTTCTCTTTCGTTTTTCTTTATTTTCTTTCCTCTATCCATTTTTTTCTGATTGATATCCTAAGAAACCTTTTTTATTGCATTCAATCCCTGTAGTTATTGGAGGATGCGCTGACAATGACACGTGAATGCCCTAATTATTCAATTTTTGTTGAATACTACAGAATTAAATCTCACATGTCTTACGATTCCTCAAGGGGATATTTTAAAATAAATTATACAAATGTATATAAAATGTATCCCCCATGATAAGTATATTGTATCGTATCTTGATATGCAGGATGATAATTTTGGAAAAATTGTCTTCTTTTCTTTATTATTCATTTATAAGTCTTTGTTTACTTTATATGGTTTTCTTAATTGTTTTGTAACATTTTTTTCTTTATTGTAAAACTCAATAAATATCACTGAACACTAAAATGCTTTTGCATTAATGAAAGCTGGACATCTTTCTAAAGCCAAACTTAAAAATGGCAAGTCAGTGCTCATCAAATCTACTTTTACAATGATTTGGAAGCTTCTCAAACACATAGTTAAACACATTTAAAAATAATTTGTAAACACCCATATACACACCCTAAAGCTTAACAGCTGTAGAGTATACCGCTTAAAAAGGGGGAGTATGGCTTAAAAAACAAAACAAAAAAAGCAATCAATCATACTCACCTAGATGGCTGCAGTACCAATCCCAGCTGCATCTGTTCCCCAATGCCTGAGAACTGAGCTATCAAAGACCACTGATTGCTCAGTTCTTGGTCTACACTGCAGCCTGCAGAGAGCTGGTGACTGTCAGTCACTGTGTCTGCTCTGCCCCTCCAGGGCTCACTGGAGCGCTGGGCTGTGGATAGGGCAGGAACAGCTGGCTCATGCTCTCAGTGTCTCGCCGAGATGCTGGTCCAGGCACCTGGGTGAATCCCAACTGTAAAGTCAGGCTCTTTCCAGAGCCTGGACTGGCTTTTAGCAGGCTGAAAATGGGTCATGGGTGTGCAGAACGAACTACATTCCTGTAATCCATAGGAGAAGCATAGCCAAAATAGCTTTGGCTATACTTCTTCTTTCAAGATGAATTCCAGGTATGCTATATTTTACATTTGTCCAGCCTGGACCATTGCAACTATGTATATACCATACCTGGCCGATGACCCTGGAAGATGGAAATCACTGTAGAAGGCTCCACTACTTCCGTGATGTCCTCTTGTCTCTGGGTCCCGTAGTGAGTGGCTGGCCTGGTGCAATGTGAACATAGGAAGTTGGCTGCTCTACATGTTTTGCATTACATTTTCTGAATGTGGATGAGGTGGAAAGGTGGGGCAGAGACGACAACTTTCAAGTGCTGCATAAATAATTACATTTCGCTTTCCGACACAGCTATCGCATGTGCATATGAAAAATCATGCAGGTATCCTGCGCTAGAATTCCTGCATAAATACAATGATAAATTACACCTGTTCAGCTAAATACTCTGTTTAACCTGGTTTCTTTCTGTGCTGTAACATTTGATTAGAAAAAAATAAAAATAATAATCAGCATGTCCTCTCGTTTTTAGGGAGATAACAGCAACATTGTTACTTTTTGAAGCTGATCTCCCAACTGAAAAAAAGAGTATTTTTCTATTGTCCGAATAACAGGTGGACAGTGTTCATGCAACACACATAGGAGGGGCACACATTTTTTATGACTACATCTAAGTAATCACACACAGCGTCTTGCATAACTAACCAGAAACATAGCAGGAATTTAAGCATTCCGTCAGACAAAAAAGTAGCCATCTGGGACACAAATCATAACAGATTGACAATATTTCACCACATCACATTCAAATGATTCTACTGTTTGTATTCATACTTTAATATGTTAATATTAAAATGCAAAACAAGAAAAATACATTTGTACAAAAGTTGTTTAAAGTTATAACGGGCTGATCAAAAAAAATTAAAAAAAAATAAAAAATTATTTCCTTATCGACTTTACATGTGTGAATGAAGGAATCCTCCCAGCTGTGCTATTGTATTCTGACAGTGGGGATGCTGCAGCCGATTTTTGGATGAAAAATTTCCAACTTCCCCATTCGAGAGAAGTGGATCATTAGAACCACTGAGCGAGAAGGGCGCATAGATGGATCGAAATTGGGCCAGTCCTTGCTGAACTGGGTGACTTTCAATCCATCTATGGCCAGCCTTAGACACAATACATCTGCTGTAGCAGTCAGGTTAAACAGTTCAACATTTATTCCTGCGAATTCAATCAGGGCCTTCAGTCTTCTTGGTTACTCATTTACCCAGGAAAGCTTATCACCTTACTACAGTCCTTGTGTAATAGTGCCTCCATTTAATTTGAAAAATCTGCATGTGAACAATTCCTAGCACTCATAACAATGAGGTTTTGCTTGTATAGATGGCTTCTATGGTGTTGACTTACTAAAGGAAAATATACTGTGCACTGCAAATGCACTTGCTTTAGAGCTTAGAAATTAGGTAAAATTTCACCGTGAAAAGAATACTTCAAGTGATACTAAAGTCTCGCTTTTTCTTTAACCACTTGCTTACTGGGCACTTAAACCCCCATCCTGTCCAGACCAATTTTCAGCTTTCAGCGCTGTCGCACTGTGAATGACAATGGCGTGGTCATACATTGTACCCAAATGAAAATTTTTATTATCATTATTCAGGATTTATATAGCGCCAACAATTTATGCAGCACTTTACAATATAAAAGGGAGACAATACAGTTCAAATACAATAAAATACAACAGGATTAAGAGGGCCCTGCTCAGAAGAGCTTACAATCTAATAGGGTGGGGCAGGTGGTACGAAAGGTTAAGCTGTGACGAACGAGCTGATGGAAGTGGTAGGAGATTCATTGGAGACATGATAGGCTTCCCTGAAGAGATGAGTTTTCAGGGATCGCCTGAAGGTAGCGAGAGTAGGGGATAGCCAGACCAGTGGAGGTAGCGAGTTCCAGAGGATGGGAGAGGCTGTGGAAAAATCCTGAAAACGAGCATGGGAGGAGGAGACAAGAGAGCTTGAGGAGTAGGAGGTCTTGAGAAGAGGGGAGGGGACGATTTGGGTGATATTTGGAGACAAGATTGGTGATGTAGCTCGGGGTAGAGTTGTGATTAGCTTTGTATGTTGTGGTTAGTATTTTGAATTCAATTTGCTGGGTGATTGGGAGCCAGTGTAGGGATTGGAGGAGAGGGTTGGCAAACACTGAGCAGTTGGTAAGGTGGATAAGTCTGGCAGCAGCATTCATGATAGACTAAAGAGGGGATAGCCTATGGAGAGGCAGGCCAATGAGAAGGGAGTTGCAATAGTCAAGGTAAGAGAGAACAAGGGAGTGAATGAGGAGCTTGGTGGTTTCATTTGTTAAAAAGGGGCGAACTTTTGACAACGATTGGACTTGGGGCTGAAATGACAAATCAGAGTCTAGGATTACACCTAGTACCCTGGCGTGAGGGGAGGGCCTGATAGTTGCATTGTTGATTTTGATGGAAAAGTCATAAAGGGGGTCATGTGCAGGTGGGGAATATTAATAGATCAGTTTTAGAGATGTTTAGTTTAAGGAGGTGGTGCGACATCCATGCCGATATGTCAGTTAGCAAGTTAGTAATGCGAGAGGAGACTGAAGGAGTGAGGTGAGGAGTAGACTGGTAGATTTGGGTGTCATCGGCGTATAAGTGGTATTGGAAGCTGTGGGTGGTTATCAAGTCACCAAGGGAGGAGGTGTAGATAGAGAACAGAAGGGGTCCAAGAACAGAGCCTTGGGAGACCCCCACAGAAAGAGGCAATGGAGAGGAGCAGACAAAGTTGCAGGTGACACTGAAGGAGCACTGTGATAGATAGGCAGAGAACCAGGATAGAGCAGAATCTCGGAGGCCAAGGGAATGTAGTTTATTGAGAAGGAGCGGGTGGTCATCAGTATCAAAGGCCGCACAGAGGTCAAGCAGTAGTATGGAGTATTGGCTGTTGGTTTTAGCAGTCAGTCGATCGTTAGTGAGTTTTAGTAAGGCAGTTTCCGTGGAGTGCTGCGAGAGAAAGCCAGACTGTAATAGGTCAAGAAGGTTATTTTCACTGAGGTAGGAGCTAAAACGGTTGTAGACTAAGGGCCGGTTCACACTGCAGGCGAGGCAAGGCGACTCCGACTTGCCTCGCCGCGACCTGCCGCGACCTCAGCGGCAACTTGCAGATGACTTCTGTATAGAAGTCAATGCAAGTCGCCCCGAGGTCGCCCAAAAGTAGTACAGGAACCTTTTTTCTGAGTCGGAGCGACTCGAGTCGCTCCTCTCAGAACGGTTCCATTGTACAGAACGGGGGCGACTTGCGAGAGCAAGGCGAGGCGAGTCGTGTCGCCTCGCCCGCTGTGTGAACCGGCTCTAAGCGTTCTAGAAGTTTAGAGGTGAATGGGAGCAATGAGATGGGTCTTAAGTTGTTCAGGTTGGTGGGGTCCAGTGAGGGTTTTCTGCACATGTTTTAGAGGGGAGGGGAAGGTGCCACTAGAGAGGGAGAGATTGAAGATGTGAGTGAGGGAGCATAGTATAGAATAAGAGGGTGACCTTAGTAGTTATGAGGGAACAGGATCCAAGGGACAACTGGTTAGGTGGGCATCTGAGAAAAGTTTTGTAACCTCTTCAGTAGTAGCCAATTCAAAAGAGGAGAGAGTGTTGAATGTGCTGTTAGGCAAGGTATGCTGGGTGGAGAAGATGTACCCACAGTGGAGGTGTTCTCACAAATTGCATCAATCTTGTCTTTGAAGTGATTGGGCAGTGAGTGAGTTAGTGGATAGAGGGGGTGGGGGACGAAGCAGAGAGTTAAAGGTTGAGAAGAGCCAACGGGGACTGGATGACAAAGTATTAATAAGAGAAACAAAGTAGGCTTGTTTGGAAGCATGGAGGCAGGAATTGTATTTTTAGAGGGGCAAATTTTTTTCCCCACAAATAGAGCTTTCTTTTGGTGGCATTTGATCACCTCTGCGGTGTTTATTTTTTGTTAAAAATGTTTTAAAAGACCGAATTTAAGAAAAAAAAAATGATATATTTTTATATTTTGTTATAAATTTTCTCCTTCATTGATGTACAGTGATGAGGCTGCACTGATGGGCACCGATGGGTGGCATTGGTGGGCACTGAGAAGTGGCACCAATAGGCGACAGTGATGGGCACTGATAGGTTACACTGAAAGGCAGCACTTCTAGGTGGCACTGATTGGCACCACTGGTGGGCATTGTGGGCACTGACAGGTGGCATTGGCAGGGGGTACTTATTGGCACATGTGCCTCCTTCCACTTCGGGACCGATGTCCCTTGAACATAAGCTGTCAGTGTGAGGAGAAAAAAAAAACCTGATTACCGAGCTTTTGTTTACACACGTGATCAGCTGTCATTGGCTGACAGCTGATCACGTTGTAAGGTGTTGGGATCGGCCCCTTACTCGGATCGGTGATCACCCGAGTCTCGGTGACTTGTGATCACAGCTCGCGCCCTGCAGGGGGTGGACGGGGAGCACACAAAAGGGGGAAGATGTCCTATGATGGCCTCCCAGAAATTCAGGTCCGTGCTGTAGCCCTCATTCGGCTATAGCGCGGACGTCAAGTGGTTAAAAATAACAAACATGTTATGCTTACCTGCTCTGTACAGTGATTTTGCACAGAGCAGCCCATAGCAAACTCAAACAGCTTGCTATGGGGGCACCTGAGCTGAGCTGCAGGTCTGTGTGTCCATTCAGACACAGAGCCGTGGTTTGGCCCCGCCCCCTCCCTCCTCATTGGAGAAGTGACTTTGATTGACAGCAGTGGGAGCAAGAATGTCCCTTGAGGTAGGATATTCCTGATTGAATAGACTCCATTCTGAATTATTTATTTGTATTTTATTCTCCTGTTGAGTGGCTTGAGGTTCAGTATGAGCCTTAGCTTGCCTGACGGTTTTTTCTTTGCAAAGATATGTGAATAGAACCCAGTTTTCTCTTCTAAGGGACTTGACAAATCACTTTTTGGTTTAACAGTTTTCCCAGGGACTCTAGAAAGGCCTTGGTTTGATCTTCCTCCCTTGGTTGGATGGTTGGGGGGCGGTGGAAAATTCTATTTCGTAGCCCTCCGCTATGGTGCGGTGGATGAATTTGTTTTTTGTGGCTTCCATCCACTGGTGGGCAAAGGCTGCCAGTCTGCCTCCCACCTGAAGACGGTCATTGTTTTTTGTTCTTTGGATTTGGAGGCTTGAGGATGAATTCCCCTTTGCCTTTTTTTGGTTTTGCTGTCCCCATCACTTTTTCACTCCTGGTTTGTTGAATTGACGAAAGGGCGCCTTCTCCCATTTCTATTTGGTTTGGGGGAACCCCTTGTTTTTGCTGCAGTCCTGTCTAGTACAGTTTCTAGATCAGGCCCAAATAGCAGATCTCCTGTGAATGGGATTCCACACAGCCTGTTCTTGGAAGCGATATCCCCTTCCCGTAACTTCAGCCACAGGGCTCTTTGGGCCAAATTTACTAGAGCTGTGGCCATTGAAGATACTCTTATGGTTTCGGCCAAGGCATCTGCTAGAAAAGCCGCCGCTCTGGTCAATGTGCGGATAGTTCTTCCCTTGATGTGTCACCTTCCAGTAACTCTTGTAGTTGAGTCAACCAAAATAGCTTCCACCTGCACAGCCTGTAACTTACTATCAATGGGTTTAGGTTTGCCGATCCCGCTTCCCAAGCCCTCTTCAGAAGGGCTTCTATCGTCTTATCCTTGGGATCGCTTAAGGTACCCACGTGGTCAAAAGCCAAGTCGGATTTGTTTGTGACTCTTGCTAGAGAAATATCCACTTTGGGACACTTAGCCCAGGTCTTGGTATCTGCCTCTGCAAATGGATATCTGCGTTTAACCGCTGCCGGTATGAAGAGCTTTTTCTCTGGGTCTTCCCACTCTTTTCTGACAATGTCTTTAAGAGTTTGCTGTACTGGAAACATTCAAGGTTTCATGGGTTGCAGCCCTTTGTACATTTTGTCATGTAGGGAGAGCTGTCCCAGCTTTTTTCTTCTGTGATGCCCAGCGTGTCGGCTATGGCTTTAAGAAGACTGCCCGTATCTTCTGAGGGGAACAAGTTGCCCTCTAATGCCGGATCATCTTCTTCAGAATCTGAGCATAGGCCTTCCTCAGATTCAGGTTCATCAGACAGACTCATCCTCTTGCTGCCCCACCTCTTCCCTGCTATCGGAAGGGACACATGTCCCGCTGGTAGATGGGGTACTGTTTTGACTAGAGCTTGCCAATGCCTCGAATTTCTCAACTGCTAAGCTTAGTGACCCTATAGCGCCCAGTGCTAAACCTTTCATCCAAATTCTAAATTGCTGTAATTTTCAATTTTAAAAGCCAATATAAAAGGCATATTAGGGATAAAAAAAGAAAAAAAGAGCACTTGTGGATTTAATTAACCTTTTTTTGTTATTTCCCCTTTAATGGGGCGTGTCCTATGCCTACATACGTTTGCTAGTAGGTGTCCCTCATTCCCATCTCAAAATGTTGGGAGGTATGTTTCTACTGAAAGAAAGAACCATGTGGCTAATAACTATGCAGGGAAATGTTGATTCCCCAACCCTGCCACCTATTGGAACAAACCTAGTATGCCCAATGGTAGAGGGGTCATGATCATATGACACATACTGTACTAGGAACGTCACTGCTTTCTACAACAGACTTCATTCCATCAAAGCTTTCCTGTACTTTACAAACCAACAGGAAAGAGCAGAAGAATGACGGAGGAACACATGAGAGCAGATCAGGTACAGATCACTGTGACAATGATACTTTACAGGAAATTCTAAGAATGTCATTCAATCCACACACAGCTGTGTAGCCAGGCAGGGTTCAGGAGCTGCACGATTCCCTATGGATGTGGAGATCCCCGATGGGCAGAAACATGCAGCACCTGCCTCTTTTAGGACAATTAGCACATGGTGATTCATTTGGAAAATAGATCTCAGATTCACACAATACGATGAGATACAAGACTGACTCATCACCAGCAGTCTTATATAGAGCTCCCCACACACACCTGGTGTGTACTGTCTGTGTTCCCTCCAAAACAAAGCAGCTCTATGATGTCACCCTTTACCAGCACAGAGCAAACCACCCTCTAACACACAGACACCTATCTGTATATAAAGAGAGAAATCATTGTCACTAGCTCATTGATACAGGTCTAGAAATACAGAATGCCACCACCAGCACAAAGCACACCACCCTCCAATACACTGACACGTGTCTGTATAGCGGTAAGGGCCAGCAGCCCAGAGCACACCGCCACCTGTCTGTATAGCGGTAAGGGCCAGCAGCCCAGAGCACACCGCCACCTGTCTGTATAGCGGTAAGGGGCAGCAGCGCAGAGCACACCGCCACCTGTCTGTATAGCGGTAAGGGGCAGCAGCGCAGAGCACACCGCCACCTGTCTGTATAGCGGTAAGGGGCAGCAGCGCAGAGCACACCGCCACCTGTCTGTATAGCGGTAAGGGGCAGCAGCGCAGAGCACACCGCCACCTGTCTGTATAGCGGTAAGGGGCAGCAGCGCAGAGCACACCGCCACCTGTCTGTATAGCGGTAAGGGGCAGCAGCGCAGAGCACACCGCCACCTGTCTGTATAGCGGTAAGGGGCAGCAGCGCAGAGCACACCGCCACCTGTCTGTATAGCGGTAAGGGGCAGCAGCGCAGAGCACACCGCCACCTGTCTGTATAGCGGTAAGGGGCAGCAGCGCAGAGCACACCGCCACCTGTCTGTATAGCGGTAAGGGGCAGCAGCGCAGAGCACACCGCCACCTGTCTGTATAGCGGTAAGGGGCAGCAGCGCAGAGCACACCGCCACCTGTCTGTATAGCGGTAAGGGGCAGCAGCGCAGAGCACACCGCCACCTGTCTGTATAGCGGTAAGGGGCAGCAGCGCAGAGCACACCGCCACCTGTCTGTATAGCGGTAAGGGGCAGCAGCGCAGAGCACACCGCCACCTGTCTGTATAGCGGTAAGGGGCAGCAGCGCAGAGCACACCGCCACCTGTCTGTATAGCGGTAAGGGGCAGCAGCGCAGAGCACACCGCCACCTGTCTTTATAGCGGTAAGGGGCAGCAGCGCAGAGCACACCGCCACCTGTCTTTATAGCGGTAAGGGGCAGCAGCGCAGAGCACACCGCCACCTGTCTGTATAGCGGTAAGGGGCAGCAGCGCAGAGCACACCGCCACCTGTCTGTATAGCGGTGATGGGCAGAAGCGCACAGCACACCGCCACCTGTCTGTATAGCGGTGACGGGCAGGAGCGCACAGCACACCGCCACCTGTCTGTATAGCGGTGACGGGCAGAAGCGCAGAGCACACCGCCACCTGTCTGTATAGCGGTGACGGGCAGAAGCGCAGAGCACACCGCCACCTGTCTGTATAGCGGTGACGGGCAGAAGCGCAGAGCACACCGCCACCTGTCTGTATAGCGGTGACGGGCCGAAGCGCAGAGCACACCGCCACCTGTCTGTATAGCGGTGACGGGCAGAAGCGCAGAGCACACCGCCACCTGTCTGTATAGCGGTGACGGGCCGAAGCGCAGAGCACACCGCCACCTGTCTGTATAGCGGTGACGGGCCGAAGCGCAGAGCACACCGCCACCTGTCTGTATAGCGGTGACGGGCAGAAGCGCAGAGCACACCGCCACCTGTCTGTATAGCGGTGACGGGCAGAAGCGCAGAGCACACCGCCACCTGTCTGTATAGCGGTGACGGGCAGAAGCGCAGAGCACACCGCCACCTGTCTGTATAGCGGTGACGGGCAGAAGCGCAGAGCACACCGCCACCTGTCTGTATAGCGGTGACGGGCAGAAGCGCAGAGCACACCGCCACCTGTCTGTATAGCGGTGACGGGCAGAAGCGCAGAGCACACCGCCACCTGTCTGTATAGCGGTGACGGGCAGAAGCGCAGAGCACACCGCCACCTGTCTGTATAGCGGTGACGGGCAGAAACGCAGAGCACACCGCCACCTGTCTGTATAGCGGTGACGGGCAGAAACGCAGAGCACACCGCCACCTGTCTGTATAGCGGTGACGGGCAGAAACGCAGAGCACACCGCCACCTGTCTGTATAGCGGTGACGGGCAGAAGCGCAGAGCACACCGCCACCTGTCTGTATAGCGGTGACGGGCAGAAACGCAGAGCACACCGCCACCTGTCTGTATAGCGGTAACGGGCAGAAGCGCAGAGCACACCGCCACCTGTCTGTATAGCGGTAACGGGCAGAAGCGCAGAGCACACCGCCACCTGTCTGTATAGCGGTAACGGGCAGAAGCGCAGAGCACACCGCCACCTGTCTGTATAGCAATAACGGGCAGAAGCGCAGAGCACACCGCCACCTGTCTGTATTGAGGTAACCGCCACCAGCGCAGAGCACACCGTCACCTGTCTGTATTGAGGTAACCGCCACCAGCGCAGAGCACACCGCCATCTAATGCACAGATACATGTCTGAATATACAGAAAACCAGCACTGTCACCAGCACATTGATACATGTGTATAAATACATAAGCCCACCACCAGCACAGAGCACACTGCCATCTAATACACTCACACCTGTAAGTATAGTGGTAACTGCCACCAGCACAGAGCACAACACCCTCCAATACGCAGATACATCTAGAGAAAGCCACCATTGTCACCAGCACAAAGCATCCTGTCCTCTAATACAGAGATACATATCTATCAATACAGAGAGCTGCTACTAGTACAGAGCATACTGTCCTCCAATACAATGATAGCTGTAAGTATAGGAGGTAGCTTCCACCGCCATCAGCACACCACACTCAATACATGTTTGTATATATATACACACACACACACACACACACACACACACACAAAGCCACCACTGTCACCAGCACATCGATACATGATGTTTATAAATAAAGAAAGCCAACAGCAGCACAGAGCACACCACCCTCTAATACATAGATACCTATCTGTAGATACAGAGATTCACCACTGTCACCAGCACAAAGTATCCTGTCCTCTAATACAGAGGCACATCTATCAATACAGAGAGCTGCTACCAGCACAGAGCACACTGTCAACGAATACACAGTTAGCTGTCTGTACATACAAAGAGAGTCACCATCACCAAAGAAGCACACTGTCCTTTGTATATACAGAAGTATTAGTGGACAGTGTGCTCAGCACTGAAGATGGTTCTCTCTATATACAGACAAGTATCTGCGAATTAGAAAGCCCCCACTGTCACTAGCACAGAGCATACTGTCTTTTAATACACAGATAGCAATCTGATGACAGTATATTTTGTGCTGATGATGTTTCTCTGTATATACAGACAGGTATCTGTGTATTAGAGGATAGTGTGCTCTGTGCCGGTGGTTCTCTGTGTATACAGACAGGTATATGTGTATTAGCACAGAGCACACTATCCTCGAATACACAGATACCTGTCTGTATACACAGGGAACCATCAGCACAGCGCACACTATCCTCTTATACACAGATACCTGTCTGTATGTAGAGAGTCATCCTCAGAGGATAGTGTGCTCTGTGCTGATGGTTCTCTGTGTATACAGACAGGTATCTGTGTATTAGAGGATAGTATGCTCTGTGCTGATGGTTCTCTGTGTATACAGACAAGTATCTGTGTATTAGAGGATAGTGTGCTCTGTGCTGATGGTTCTCTGTATATACCGATATCTGTGTATTAGAGGATGGTGTGCTCTGTGCTGATGGTTCTCTGTATATACCGATATCTGTGTATTAGAGGATGGTGTGCTCTGTGCTGACGATGACTCTCTGTATATACAGACAGGTATCCGGGTATTAGTGGGCCCCCACTGTCATCAGCATTGAGTCCTGTAATACACAGATACATGTCTATATACAGAAAGCCTCCATCGTCACCAGCACAGAGCACACTGTCCTGTCTGTATGTAGAGTCCCCACCAGCACAGAGCACACTGTGCACTATGACATACCTGTCTGTATACAGGGAGCCGTCCCCAGCTGTGTGTATATAGAGGTCACATTATCTTACCTTTATTGTTTTGTCCATGGTGCTGCTCTGCGACATATAGCGAGGGGAGTGAATGGCGAGCAGCGGGTCACAGCCTGGGCCAGTACATGAAGCTGCCACTCGGGTCCTCCATACAATAGGACTGAGGGGGAGGGAAAGGAGGCGGAGGACCGGACACACCGGCGCTATGGAGAGACCTCCTCTAACTACAACACATTACCTCCCTATCGGCACGACCACAAACATGCCGGTTTTGTTAAACGCCCACATCGCGAAAGCCTCTCCAGGCTAGGGAGGTCGCAGCTTCCGGACTCCTATGATAAAACGTACACAATGGTAGAAGTGGCTCCCAATGTGTATTGAAGACAAATGTGTGGAAAACGAAACAGGCATTTTGCATGGGCACTTCAGCGCGCGCCACATATAATAAAGGACCCCCTGTCAGCTCCATAGTGTGAGCCGCTGCTGGGGCCCTTCCGAGCTGAGGGCGCACTTTGAGTGGGTCATGGAGTGGTAATGCTTAGTGAGGGGTTTTGTTTGAAAGGAGGGTGAGTGTTCTGCTGGGATAAGCTTTTATGCCCCCGTCTGATGAGATTTATAAAGAAATCTGTATGCATATATAGATATACGATTTTTTTTAAAGAAAATATTTACTTTTGTCGGGCTGCGATTTTTAATTTTACAGGTATTGGGTCTCATGCACAATGGACATTTTTGCAGCAGCTGTAGAAGCTTATGTCACACATCATCCCCTCTACTAACCACTTGAAGACAAAGACCTTTCTGACACTTTTTGTTTACATGAAAATTTTTTATTTTTTTGCAAGAAAATTACTTTGAAACCCCAAACATTATATATATATATATATATATATATATATATATATATATATATATATATATATATATATATATATATAAATTGTTTTTAAAGCAAAGGCCCTACAGATTAAAATGGTGGGTGTTTCATTTTTCTTTCACACAGTATTTGAGCAGCGATTTTTCAAATGCATTTTTTAATTTTAATGCACTAAAACGCACTATGTTGCCCAAGTGTTTGAGGAAATAAAAAAGATTGATCTTAGATCGAGCACATGGATACCAAACATGACATGCTTTATAATTCTCAGGTTCCCTGTTGGGACAGTGTGTCCTAGTCTGTACAATGCTGTACCCTATGCTAAAACTCCACTAGTGTATGGTAGCGTTCAAAACATTCCCCAATGCAAAGAGCAGGATTGTCAGGACAGGAGGGACAATAATAGCGGGTGTCACGCCTATATCCGCACTTGCTACAGACACAACATCTTTGGGGGGGGCTCGTTGGGTAGGGGTACTCGGGAGGACATATGGAAAATGCCTCTCATGCAGCCGGTTTGCTGCATTTGGATTGGGAAGGTGAGGTGGAGCACCATCTGGAAACAGAAGAGCTCTGACAATCTCTTCCTGGAATTTAAGGAAGGATCCAGTCTGTCCTGAAGCTCTGTATAGCACATGAGCGTTCAGCAAAGCCAATTGAAATAAGTATACAGACAATTCTTTTTGTACCAGCGTCTGGCCTTACGAGCAACTAGGTACAGCGCCAATAACTGGTCGTTGAGGTCCACCCCTCCCATATTTTTGTTATATTTGTGGACATAGAGGGGTTTCCCCACAACACTAGTCACCGTAGGAATTTGGACCGTCGTGTCTGCATGAAGGGAGGACAGAAAGAAAACATTCTTATCATTCCACTTCATAGCAAGCAAATTATTACACTTCAAACAGGCTCTCTCCCTCAGCCTAAGATGGGAATCTACAAGCCGCTGGGGAAAACCCTGGCGATTAGGTCACACGGTGCCACATGCGCCAATCTGATGATCAAAAAAGTGGCACCCTTGTGTAATAATTGTCCGCATACAAATGGTAAACCTTTCTGAATAAGTAGACAAAAACTCACCCAAGCTCTACCACATGTTTAAAGGATGATGAGCTGAATAACGGTGCTCAGGCCATTGTGTCCCATACGCCAAAATTGCAAAAAGAATACCAGCAACTCGATTGCTTCTTCTTAAATCTTTATTGAGCACAAACAGCAGTCCAACATCAAGACGCTGACATGTTTTGGCAAAAGCCTTCCTCATAGCATAAATCTTTATTGAGCACAAACGCCAATGCGACATCAAAACGCTAACATGTTTCAGCAAAAACCTTCCTCATAGCATCATGTTATGAGGAAGGCTTTTGCCAAAACACGTTAGCGTTTTGATGTTGCACTGCTGTTTGCGTCTTCTTAAATCTATATTTAGCTTAATCGAGTTGCCCGCATTCTTTTTGCAATTTCTGAATAAAGGTGACACCAAGTCCCACACAATCTTGCCAGCGCTCCCTATGTAATCTGAGCATTTTGGCGGCTCTACGTGACTATCTTCTCCTTCGTAAACCATAAAAATATATGTATAGCCATTGGCCCTGTCACAGAGCTTATACATCTTGACTCCATATCTGGCACGTTTGCTGAGAAGATACTGTTTGACAACTAGATGGGGAGTAAACAAGGCTGCAAAACGTTGGTTGGAGTGGTTGGGGGGGGCGAATTTTGTAGAGCCGATCGTAGCCAAGATCTCGACGAGGACGACAGAGTTCATTGTCGTTTAAATGCATAAACCACAAGATCTGCTCATATTGTGCCCTGGTCATGGAGGTAGAGAACACTGGCATATGGTATATTGGGTCAGTGGACCAATATGACCGCAACATACTCATTTTAACTATATTGCTCTAACCTGTAACTTTACCGCCACAATATTGCCCTAACCATCCACTATACTGTGAAACCTTGTATTGCGAGCATAATTCATTCTGGATCATGCTTGTAATCCAAAGCACTTGTATATCAAATTGAATTTCCCCAGAAGAAATAATGGAAACTCAGATGATTCGTTCCACAACCATTTATTAATAAGTCCTTCAGTCCATATAAATAGATTATAGCAATGTGATAGGTTGTGTAACCATAAAATGTCCATCCATCCCCTTGTGGAAGCCTCCACAAGGGGATTAAAAGAAAAATCCAGCAGGAGCTACAGGGTATGAAAGAGAAGAGATTCTCCTTTAAGTGTAGCAATATGATTACATTTAATGAAGGTACAACATTTAGCAACTCACATGGTTGATGGTTAAAAGAGGCACATCTAAGTATGCAAGCACCGCTGGCTCTTACCACTGTCAGTCTACAATCGTGACTAGGAAGACTACCCTGTAGTAAATCGATTTGAAAGTGAGGCTTGAAGCACTCATGGAGTGCAGCGTGGAAGGGATGACATAGCTGGCGCTGTATAGGATGGTCTATGTAGACAGCTTTACCCCGGATGCCTGCATACTTAGATGTGCCTCAATTTAATCATCAACCATGTGAGTTGCTAAATGTTCATTAAATGTAACCATATTTCTACATTTAGAGGCGGCTCTCTTCTCTTTTACACCCAGTTGTGACATGACGTTACTTGCATATCAAGTCAAAATTTATTTTAAAAATTCACTTTTTTTTCAAAACAAGATTCTACTGTTTTGTCCTAACCTACCACTATACCACCACTATATTGCCCTAATCTGTCACTATACTCCTCTAGCCTGTCACTATACTGCCCTAACCTGTCACAATACCACCACTAAATTGCCCTAACCTGGCACCATGCTGCCCTAATCTGCCATTATGTGGCCCTAATCTGCCTCTAGACTGCTACTATATTGCCTTAACCTGTTACTATACTGCTCTAGCCTCCCACTATACAGCCCTGCCTCCCACTATACTGCCACTATACTCCTCTAGCCTGCCACTATACTGCCCTAATCTGTCACTATACTGCCTCTTTTCAGTCCTGATCTGCCACTATACTGCCCTTACCTGCCACTATACCACTACTATATTGCCCTAATCTGCCACTATACCACCACTATATTGCCCTAGCCTGCTACTGTACTTCCCTAACCTACCACTATATTGCCACTATTTTTCCCTAACCTACAACTACACTGCCCTAACCTACCACTATTATGTCATTATACTGCTCTAACCTGACACTTTATTGCCCTAATCTGCCATTATACTACTCTAGCTTGCCACTTTACTTCCCGAACCTGCCACTATACTACACTAATCTTCCACTATACTGCTCTATACTGCCCTAACCTGACACTATACACTGTCCTAACCTGCCACTATATTGCCCCAAACTGCCACTATATTGCTCTAACCTGCCACTATACTATACTGACCCCTTCCTCAGCTCTGCTGACCCCTATTCTGTGCCCAGATGGACCCCCTATACACTGCCCTGCTGACCTCCTATCCTCTGCCTCCCTGTCATTTTTTACTTTACCCTCAAATCAGACAGGTTAGATCCGACCCTGCTTAATCCTGAACCTGGATCTCTCAGCATTACTTAATCCTGACCCCTGATCTCTAAGCAGTATTTGAAGAGGAAGTAAACCCTGATGGGTTTTACTTCCTCTTTTGTTCCCTGCAAAGTAAAAGCATAATGGACTAGTATGCATCGCATACTAGCCCATTATGTGGCACTTACCTGCAAATGAAGCCCACGCTGTCCCCGCTGGAAGCCGCATCCATGTTCGCCCATCTTCCTTCCGGGGCTGCTGACCTCAGCTCTGTGGCCTAAGTCGCATTATGTCACTTCTGCGAATGCGCGCGAGAGCCGACAGTCACGGCACTCGCTAGTGAAGAAACAGCACGGAGGGCCGTTTCTTCTCGGCACAGTACAGGGTAAATATCTCCTAAACGGTACACATATAGGTGTACCTTATAGGCTTACCTATAGGTACAGATTGAAAATGGAGGTTTAAACCTGGTCCTGAACTTTGTATATTACAGAACTGCTGAGCCTCTCACACCTATTCACCCCCTATGGACCAGAGCAATTTGTACAAATCTGGTATGACTCGTTTGTTCAGCAATAACTTTGTCATTACTTAAAGTATAACTAAAGGCAAAACTTTTTTGTTTTATATAGATTGAAGAGGGGTTAGATCACTTGTCAGTTTTTATTACTGCCTGTGCCCTGTTAAGGAGAGTCGCACTCTCTATTTGTCCTGTTTACCATTATCATTGAAAGTAAAACACATATTTTGAGTTGTCCCCAGAAAAGTAATAGAGGTCAAATAATCCAATAAGCACACTAGTTCTGGTGACCTGGGGGTCCCCAAGAGATTCTTTAGCCACTTAAGGACCGAGCCTCTTTTTGAAATTTGTTGTTTACAAGTTAAAAACAATTATTTTATATTTTTTGCTAGAAAATTACTTAGAACCAAACATTTATAAACTTTTTTTTTTTTTTTTTTTTTTTCTTATAACACCCTAGAGAATAAAATGGAGGTTGTTGCAATACTTTTTGTAACACCGTATTTGCGCAGTGCTCTTACAAGCACACTTTTTTGGGAAAAAGTATATGGATACATTTTTTGAATTTAAAAATAAGATAACAGTAAAGTTAGCCCAATTTATTTTTATATTGTGAAAGATAATATTACACCGAGTAAATTGATAACCAACATGTCACGCTTCAAATTTGTGGCCGCTCGTGGAATGGCGACAAACTTTTACCCTTAAAAATCTCCATAGGCAATGTTTAAAAAATTCTACAGGTTGCATGTTTTGAGTTACAGGGGAGGTCTAGGGCTAGAATTATTGCTCTCACTGTACCAATCGTGGCGATACCTCACGTGTGGTTTGAACACTGTTTTCATATGCGAGCGCTACTCACATGTGCGTTCACTTCTGCACGCATTTATTTTTCCTTTTATTATTTTTACACTGTTCTTTTATAAAAAATAAAAAATTGTGGCACTTTTATTCCTATTACAAGGAATGTAAACATCCCTTTAATAGGAAAAAAAAGCATGTCAGGACCACTTAAATATGAGATCTGGGGTCATATAAATAATAATAATAAAAAAAAAATTATTATATATAATCTTCTTTTTTTATTATTATTTATTTTTTTTAAAAAAGGCTCTTTTAAGAGCTATGGGAGGAAATGACGTTTTGACGTCGCTTCCGTCCTGCAATGATATGGAGACTGGTGGGGGGCCATCTTCCTCTCACTTCTTTCTTACCCAGCATGAGAAAGGATCCAATCGCCTCTGCCGCTGCCCACAGCTCTGGTAAGCTGCAGAGGGCACCGGAGAGCAGCGGGAGGGGGAACCCTTCTCCCGCCGCCGATTAAAAGTGATCTTGCGGTGAATCCGCCGCAGAGACCACTAGTATCGGAATGCAGACCGTCGGCCGAAGAAGAGGATACCGGGATTATGGCAGCTTCCAGAAACAGGAAGGCTTCACTGCTGGTTTCCCTTACCCGAGATGGCAGCTGCAGCACCCAAGAGCCATCTGAAAAGTTAGCTTGGGTGAAGATGCCACTTGATTCGTGGACCGGTAAGTGTCCTAATATTTAAAGTCAGCAGCTACAGTATTTCATTTTTTTTTCTGAAGAAGCCTGGAGCCTTGCTTTAATCCTGCCTCCTAAAATCTGAGCATTATTTAACCTGGACCTCTGAACTTTGAGCAATACTTAAAGCATTTGTTAACCCCAAAAGAAATAGATCCTGCTCCTTTAAAGCATGTTATATGACGCAATGCTTGTCCTGTGTGATTTGGCCCCCCTAACGCTTATAAAACCTGGCTGATTCTGCCAGTTTCTCCCCACCCCTCTGTGAACTGACCACGGTGCATCATGGCTGCTGAGACCTGACACTGTGGTAAAGTTAACGTGTCTCTGTCATCAGCAGCCTGCTATCTGCTCTCCTCTCTGCCACTGCGCCCTCCAGTACTGAGGAAATAGCTTCTTTGTGAACACAAGAAAAGATGAGTAAAAATTGATGTTCAAAGCTATCTAATTTAGTTATGGGCGGGTATACAACGTTATCATTAGCCAATCATAATATGGAAGATGGGCTGGGTTAATACAGAGGTGTACATTTCATATCAGTACATATTTTTAATTATGCCATCTGCTTTCATGACCCATACATAGTCATGGGTCCTGCTTCCCTGTCTCATGTCTCATTACATGAGAAAGGGCCCAGACATCTCTTACCACAAGAATCTTTATATAGAAAAATGCTGCCATAAGCTATATTTTCTTATAATGTGTGCTTTATAGAGAACCTGTTATTAACTAGTTGACTTTAACTAGAGTCTGAATATACAAGTTAAGATGTATGAATCCAAAATGGAGTCACCTCTGCTCAGTCATATTTCTACACTCTGTAAATGATTTATAAATTCTGTAAATACCTCCATTCATACTGCCAACCTTTTGAGATAGGAATGAGGGATACCTACTAGAAAAAAGTATGTAGTCATAGGGCACCCCCCCCCCCCTTCCACTCCCCCTTAAAGGAGAATTCTACAAAAAAATACTAGTTAAACCTACAAGTGTTTTTTTTTTTTTTTTTTATTACCACTACCATTCCTTTTTATATTGAAAAAAGAAAAAGGGGGAAAACACTGCGCTAACCAAATCAACAGAAAAAACAGGTGAAAAAAAACAGTGAAAAAAGCAGCTGCCAACACTTCAAACAAACAAAGTTAAACAATTAAAACAGAAAATAGTGTAGTGCTTCTGTTGAGTGAATGTGTAGTCCCATGAGGAAGGTCCAAATGTGATCACAAAAAATCAAATTAATCGATAATCACAAGGGAAAATCAATAATCACATGGGGAAAGTCCATATACAATCACAGATATTAATAAAAGTCCTCTATAATGTGACTGGTGCACAAAGGGTATGCTGAAGAATCTTCAGAAAAGATAGGCGTTTCGCTAGTCAAGTATAGCCCAATATGTCAGCTTGTCTGGAGATATCAAAAGAGTGGATAAAATACTCTTACCGAATATGGTGGGCTCACACGGTCTTACGACAGTTGAGTCGGAAACGCTTAAGGTCCAGACCTAGGACCGGGTGGAAGATTGGTGGGGGTCCGGCCAGATGTTAAGAAGACTCCAAACGGCTAAAGGCCCTGGGAGGTGTCTCACGGGGGGTTCTCCAGAACGTTCCTCGGGGTGTCCAATTCGGATGTGACTCAGATAGAATTGTGACTCCAAACGAGGGGTGGGGAGTTTGTAGGGTTTAGAACAAAAAAGAAAGCTCCACATGGTGCGGGTCAAAAAAATATTAACCGTCAGGTTTTTATTAAAAAGGTCATATATTTAAATAAAAATTATTATGACTAGTGATCACAAATAAACAACGTAAAAGCAATGTGGGGTGCCAAAAGCGAGCCCGACGCGTTTCGACATAGAGTGTCTTCAACAGGGGTATTTTTATATTGGCTTTTGTAATTTACAAATGCAGCAATTTAGAATTTGGAGGAAAGGTTTAGCACTGGAAAATACTTTTTGATAAGTAGTGCATTTTTTTTTATACAACTATATAGATCAGACCAAACTCCATGTTTTACTATGCTGCTATGGGTCAAGAAAGCAGAGAGTGCAGGGGTCAGGATTTAGTAATGCACAGAGCTCAGGTCTCACCCTGTGTCACATGATCCTGACCCCCCTGAGCTGTTTGTGTTACTTAATCTTGACAGCTGCACTCTCAGGTTTCATTTAACCATACCATCTGAAGCCCCATCTACTGTTACCACAGTTTGGCCACACTCAGGTGTCCTTTTATGAAGCAGTGAAATCTATTCACTGCTTCATTCTCCAGCATTCACATAGGAGATCTTTCTCCTCTGTGTGCCACTTTATGAAGCGGAGTAGATCGCTTCACACTTGGAGGAGTGAAGCGATCTACAAACGCTTCTAACACTGGAGAACAGCCCCTAATACTGGAATCTCGTGAGACTTTACGAGATTACAGTACTAGAAATTCACAGATACACACAGATGTCAATTTATTAAGCAGTGATAAATTATCACAGCTCAATACACTGACACGCGGTGTGATTAATGTTAGTGAAATAAAGCGTCCCCCTACATAATATATACATGTATACACACACACACACAGACATTGTATATACACACACATTATATATAATATATATATATATATTGTATACATATGACAGGGGGACATGGTTACAGTGTTGCGGGGTCTGAACGAGGCATAAGGAAGTTAATTATCTTCCTCTTTCCTCCTCAGATCCCCCCACATTCCCTCTTCACTCCCCGGTTCTCCACCTCTGAGTTGGTGAATCGGGGAGTGTGAATTCTGACACAGATCACCAGTGAAGCGCTGAGATCCCAGCTTCATAAAGTGACCGTTACTGTGTCAGTCTATGAGGATTCTCAGTGTGTGGAGATAATCGGCGGGAGAACAAGTTCAAACACTTCTCCCCCGATTATCTCTGGTTTATATACTGTTTATGGGCTGTGATCAGCGGCGATCCTCTCGATCTCCACTGATCACTCCTTCATAAACGGACACCTCAGAGTCCACAGCAGCATCACATCAGTCTTCTTCTCTTGGTTCCCGTGGTATTTTGATTTTATATCTTAAATGAATGGCTCTTGTTTTCAAAAGTCTTTGATCAGTTGTTTCAGGGCATGTTGAGAATGGGGCGCTTACAGAATCTGAACCACAGATTTGAAGCCTGTATGGTTAGGCTCCAGTTTCTGAGTGACTGAGTGGACATATTGCATCTGGAAATTTAAACAATGTGTATTTTTAATTGAATATGAAAAACTTGAACCAATTTTCACAGACATCAAGCCTATATGAGCAGACACATTTTTGACTGATTGAAAATTTATTTTGCCTCTGGAACAAAAAAAGGTTACTTTTGTGTATATTTCAAATTTTAAATATTGAACAGAATTGCACCACACTTTTCATTTGAATAGAATAGGCCACAATTTCTGTGGAAGAGAGCAAGCAGATTGCATCTGCAAGAAAAAAACTGTCTTCCTTTAACACATGCTGAATTAAGAAAAATGTACAGATTTTCATGATAATTTCAGGTTGCAGCTAGAAATGAGCAATGATTTATTTTCCAAATAGTAATCAAGACAGTACATGTTAACAGATTTAGCATGGCAGCTTTTATGTAGACCATACAACAAGCAGATTGCATCGTCCCAAAAAAAAGGGAAATGCTTCTTCCCACACTGAAGAGAGAAATGATATAAAGAATTACAGCATAGTGAATTGAAGCACAGCTTTTATACCTTTTTGGGCAGGCTGATAATGTTAAGGTAGAGAGCAGATTGCATCTGGAAATAAAATATATTATTATTTAAAACTTAAAACTGAGAAATGTATTGAGAAAGAGAGCAGGCAGATTTCAGCAATGCATATACAATTTGATTATTCACGTAAATATAATTTAAATATTGTACAAATTTTTTGCAGAGAATCTCATTCTTATTAATGGGAGAATAATTTTGAGGCAGAAATTAGGCCTATTTCAGCCAGAATTATTATCTAAACCACATTGTTTGACACACAGGTTTTAAAAACTGCACCTATTTGCAGAAGAGAATCTCTCATCCTTTTTAATGGGAGGCACATTTTGTAGGCAAAAAGTTGACTTCTTTCAATGTATAACCATTTTAGAAAAACATTTTAATCAAATGATATGGATTAGCTAAAAAGAATTTCATCCATTTTAACCACTTGACCACTGGGCATTTAAAGCGGTTGTATAGTAATTTTTGGGACTTTTACCTACAGGAAAGCCTATAATAAGGCTTACCTGTAGGTAAAAAAAAATCTCCTAAACCTGTACAGTTTAGGAGATATTCCCCTCACAGTGCGCCGCTGACTGCAGCGGCGCATGCGCACAGGGGGTTCTCGGCTGAAAGCCCGGCTGACGCCGGACCCTGCCGGGAAGGAATCTCCCGCGCACATGCGTGGGAGTGACGATATCGCGGCTCCAGCCACTCACATCGCCGGAGCCACGATACCTGGAAGAAACGCAGAGGGAACATGTCAGCTCCCTTGGCGTGGATCGGGCCAGATGTCGGGGCCTCGTTCTAAGGTAAGTATTTCATAATGAGCTATTATGCGGTGCATAGTAGCTCATTATGCCTTTTCCTTTGCAGGTGAACAAAAAAAACACATTAGCGGCTTTAAACCCCCTTCCTAACCAGACCAATTTTCAGCTTTCAGTGCTCTCAAATTTTGAATGACAATTACTCAGTCATGCAACACTGTACCCATATAAAATGTTGTCCTTTTTTTTTTCCCACACAAATAGAGCTTCCTTTTAGTGGTATTTAATCACCGCTGTTTTTTTTTTTTGTTTTTTTGTGCTATAAATCAAAAAAGACAGAAAATTCAGTCAAAAAAACTAAATAATTATTTGTTTCTGTTAAAATGTATTGCAGAGTATTGGCAGAGTTTTGCAGTATTGCACAGTTTTGGCAGAGTATTGCACAGTGTTGCAGAGTATGGGCAGAGTATTGTCACTGAGCAGCACTGTGGGCACTACACATCCAGCCCACAGCGCTGCTGCCATCTCTCCCCCTCTCCCCTCTCACTGTACTGATCGGTACAGAGAGGGGAGGGAAGAACCGGCATCATAACGTGACGCTGGTTTGTTTACAATGATTGCTCCGTCATTTTAAGGAGTGATCATGTGGTAAACGCCCACTATCAGCGACCGTGATCCATGATGCCTCCTCCGGACCCGGCGGTCACGGTTGTTCACGAGGGCACGTGGGAGCAAGATTCTGTGAGGACGTCCCACAGATGTCCACCCAAAATAAGCTGAACGCGCTGTAGTCGTCTTTCGGCTATGGCCCAGTAGGCAGGTGGTTAATAGGAGGTAATCTTGGAGACGAGGATAAGTCCTATTTCAACATTAAAAGAAAAGACATTAAAGTGTTTTTCTTTTGACACCACATGTAATTTTGTTCAGATTCACTTAGCCACTTCAATACAGGGCACTTTCGTTCCCTTCCTGCTTCCATGTTGAATTACAATTAGTCATGCAACACTGTACCCAAACAAAATGTAATGATTTTTTTTTTTTACATAAATAGAGATTTCTTTTGGTGGTATTGAATCACCACTGGGTTTTTTATTTTTTGCAATATAACTGGAAAAAAAAAACTTTTTTTTTTTTAGTTATATTCTATTATAACATTTTGCAAATAAGTAATTTGTGATCATAAATTTGGGCCAAAATGTATACTGTTAAGTATCTTTGGTAAAAAAAATAACCCAAATGAATGGATATAATTTAATCTGTGTGAAAGTTATAAATTGAAAATTGATTATACCTGATGTACTGATGGCCTATCTAATCCCTGAAATGTCAGGACAGTACAAATACCCGCCAAATGACCCCTTTTTTGAAAGTAGACCGTCCAAGGTATTTAGTAGGAAGCATGGGGAGTTTTTTTGAAGTTGTAATTTTCTCCAATAAAATTGAGAAAATTAAGGTGTGTGTGTGTGTGTGTGTGTGTGTGTGTGTGTGATAAATAAATATATATATTTTTTTGTTTTACACAAAATTGTCATTGTAGCAAGTTATTTCTCATACACAGCATATGCATACTTGCAATTACACCACATAATATATTCTGCCACTCAGGACCGTCTTTAATATTAATTAGACCCTGGGCAAAAAAATTTTAGATTATTAATTTTAAATTATTTACATGCAAACAGTCTACAGGTGAGTCATCTGTACACAACAATAGGGCAGAGCTGGGATGCATTAGTACCAGCACTTCACACTGAGATATTGGGACACAGCACAGGACTAAAATGTCAAGGGAATTTAAACTGGGATAGTTGGCAAGTATGAGGCAGCTGCTTTGGGCTCCACAACAATGACAGGGCCCAGGGCAGCTGCCCCTTTTGCCCTGCCTTAAAGACGGCCCTGCTGCTACTCCTCCTGAGTATGGCAATACCACATTTGTGAGACTTTTACACAGCCTGGCCACATAGGCCCAACATGCAGGGAGCACTGTCAGGCGTTCTAGGAGCATAAATTGCACATATCATTTCCTGACTACCTATCGCACTTTTGAAAGCCCTGGAGCACCAGGACAATGGAAACACCCACAAAATTACCCCAAATGGGTTGGAGACAGGTACTTGGGTACTCTGATGGGCTGCAGATAGTTACTCGGGTAATCTTGGCTGAAGACAGGTACTGGTGGGCTGGTTACAGGTACTCAGGTACTCTTGTGGGCTGGAGACAGGTACTCGGGTACTCCCATGGGTTGGAGACAGGTACTCACGTAGTCTGATGGGCTGCAGATAGGTACTCGGGTACTTTGGTCTGCAGATAGGTACTCTGGGCTTTAGACAGGAAATCAGGTACTCCGATGGGCTGGAGACTGGTACTCTGGGACTGCAGACCGGTACTCAAGAACTCTGATGGGCCGGAGACAGGTCCTCTGATGGGCCGGAGACAGGTCCTCTGATGGGCTGCAGATAGGTACTCTGTTGGGCTGGAGACAGGTACTCAGATAATCTGTTGGGCTAGAGACAGGTGCTCTGGTACTCTAATGGGCTGCAGATAGGTACTCTGAACTGGAGACAGGTACTCGGGTACTCTGATGGGTTGTAGATAGGAACACGGGTACTCTGGGCTGAAGACAAGTACTCAGGTACTCTGATGGTCTGCAGATAGGTATTTGAGTGCTCTTGGATGGTTACAGGTACTTGGGTAGTCTGATGGGCTGGTGACAGGTTCTTGGATACTCCACTGGGCTGCAGAGAGATACTCGGGTATTCTGGGTTGGAGACAGGTACTTGGGTACTCTTATGGGCTGCAGATAGACACTCGGGTAATCTGATGGGCTGGAGACAGGTACTCAGGCACTCTGATGTTTTTGAGACAGGTACTCAGTAGAGCTGCACAATTAACCGGTTCCCGACCAGCGCACACTGATGTACGTCAGCAGAATGGTAGGGGCATTCATATTGGCGTACGGGTACGTCCAATCTTCAATGCCGCCTGTGCCGGTCGGGACCCCGTGAGTCCGGTCGCGGGTCCCGCGGACTTGATCGCCGCGGGCATACCCGCGATTGTCTCACGGGGCGGCTGAATGGAGGAAATGCCGTTGTAAACAGCATTTCCCCGTTCTGCCTAGCAACTAGTGACGCTGATCTCTGCTCCATGTGATTGGAGCAGAGATCAGTGTTCACTAAATGAAAGCCCAGCCCCCCCACAGTTAACACACCCCTAGGAACACTTAACCCCTATACTGCCACCCACTGGTTAACCCCTTCACTGCCGGTGTCATTTACACAGGAATCACTGCATTTATATAGCAGTGATCGCTGTATAAATGACAATGGTCCCAAAAATGTCCGATGTGTCCGCCATAATGTTGCAGTCACAATAAAAATCGCTGATTGCTGCCATTACTAGTAAAAAAAAAAAAAAAATGATGATAAAAAATTTATAAAAATGCCATAAAACTATCCCTATTTTGTAAACGCTATAACTTTTGCGCAAACCAATCAATCGCTTATTGCGATTTTTTTTTTTTTTTTTTTTTTTACCAAAAATATGTAGAAGAATACGTATCGGCCTAAACTGAGGGAAAAAAAAATGTTTTATATATTTTTGGGGGATATTTATTATAACAAAAAGTAAAAAAATGTGTTTTTTTCAAAATTGTCGCTCTATTTTTGTTTATAGCGCAAAAAAATAAAAACTGCAGGGGTGATCAAATACCACCAAAAGAAAGCTCTATTTGTGGGGAAAAAAAAGTACATCAATTTTGTTTGGGAGCCACGTCGAACGACCACGCAATTGTCCGTTAAAGCGACACTGCAGAATCGCAAAAAGTGGTCTGGTCTTTGACCAGCAAAATGGTCCGGTCTGTAAGTGGTTAATCGTCAAGAATCGTTATCGCAATCTTTACTATAGTGTTTCACAATTCTTTCTATGCAAAGAATTCTCTCTGGTCTTCTGAAGCCACAGCCCTCAAAAGAAAGGAAGAGAAAAACCAAGCAGTCTGCCAAGAATCAAAACATTCTTTATCAGTTGAACTTAAGTATAAACATTGTAACAATTTGTCAATGGAATAGACTGTGTGTAAGTGAAAAAAGTTTAACCACATAAACGCTAAACCTTTTTCTGACATTTGTTGGTTTCAAGTTAAATATATATTTTTTCGTAGACACCCTAGAGAATAAAATGGTGGTTGTTGCAATATTTTATGTCACACAGTGTTTGCGTAGCAGTCTTTCAAATGCAATTTAAAAAAAAAAAAATTACTTTATGAATTAAAAAATAAACTAACCATATAATGTGTGAGGTTTTTATGTCACTAGAATCGTGAGAATTGTTATCTTTTTATTTTAAGCAAAAAAATTGTGATTCTCATTTTGGCCAGAATTGTGCAACTCTAGTACTCAGGTACTCTGAAGGGCTGGAGACAGGTACTCGGGTATTCTGATAGGCTGGTGGCAGGTACTCTGATGGGCTGGTTACAGGTACTCTTTATTACTGGGGCAATCTGTGTTTTGTGCTGTACACTTTAAGCGGTAACTAGCTAGCAGGATCAGTGTGTGAGGAGGAGAAACCGGTAACAGCTAGTTACTGTGGCTTGTTGACATTTGGGACCGGCTGTGATTGGACACAGCTGGTCACATGGTAAAGAGCCATTTTGATTGGGAATGGGCTGTATCAGGGTGACATGCCTCATCCCTGATCGCCACACTGTGCACCCCTGTGGGCATGCACAAAGATAGTGTATGTGAACGGCTGTGATTGGACACAGCCGGTTACGTGGTCAAGAGCCATTTTCATTGGCTCTTTACCCTGAACAGGGATGGGCTATGTCCCAAGGGACATGCCTCTGTAGTGTCACATTTTGCTGCCTATCACAGGATGCTGCGGAAGTGACATTGTTGCGTACTGCGCATGCGCGATGCGTTCCAAACACTTGCGCCGTGCGTTCCAACATAGTTTCGGCAATACAGTTCAGCGAAACCATCACATAATGTTACGGAAGTGATGTTACACACAACACAAACACTGGGCCGTTCGTTACAACACTAATACTTCCCTTGTTACCTAGTAGGTTTTGCATTGCTGGGACTTGTAGTGCCTATCCTGAGCTACATGCTTCAATGTTCAGTGTCCTCATCCTTATCCCCATGCTTCAATGTTCAGTGTCCTCATCCCTATCCCCATGCTTCAATGTTCAGTGTCCTCATCCCTATCCGCGAGCTTCAATGTTCAGTGTCCTCATCCTTATCCCCGAGCTTCAATGTTCAGTGTCCTCATCCCTATCCGCAAGCTTCAATGTTCAGTGTCCTCATCCTTATCCCCGTGCTTCAATGTTCAGTGTCCTCATCCCTATCCTCGAGCTTCAATGTTCAGTGTCCTCATCCCTATCCCCCTGCTTCAATGTTCAGTGTCCTCATCCTTATCCCGAGCTTCAATGTTCAGTGTCCTCATCCCTACCCCCATGCTTCAATGTTCAGTGTCCTCATCCTTATCCCCGAGCTTCAATGTTCAGTGTCCATCCTTATCCCCGTGCTTCAATGTTCAGTGTCCTCATCCCTATCCGCGATCTTCAATGTTCAGTGTCCTCATCCTTATCCCCGTGCTTCAATGTTCAGTGTCCTCATCCTTATCCCCGAGCTTCAATGTTCAGTGTCCATCCTTATCCCCGTGCTTCAATGTTCAGTGTCCTCATCCCTATCCTCGAGCTTCAATGTTCAGTGTCCTCATCCCTATCCCCCTGCTTCAATGTTCAGTGTCCTCATCCTTATCCCCGAGCTTCAATATTCAGTGTCCTCATCCCTATCCGCGAGCTTCACTGTTCAGTGTCCTCATCCTTATCCCCGAGCTTCAATGTTCAGTGTCCTCATCCTTATCCCCGAGCTTCAATGTTCAGTGTCCTCATCCTTATCCCCGAGCTTCAATGTTCAGTGTCCTCATGCTTATCCCCGAGCTTCAATGTTCAGTGTCCTCATCCCTATCCGCAAGCTTCAATGTTCAGTGTCCTCATCCTTATCCCGTGCTTCAATGTTCAGTGTCCTCATCCCTATCCCCCTGCTTCAATGTTCAGTGTCCTCATCCCTATCCGCGAGCTTCAATGTTCAGTGTCCTCATCCTTATCCCCCTGCTTCGATGAGGACACTGAACATCGAAGCATGGGGATAAGGATGAGGACACTGAACATTGAAGCACGGGGATAAGGATGAGGACACTGAACATTGAAGATCGCGGATAGGGATGAGGACACTGAACATTGAAGCACGGGGATAAGGATGGACACTGAACATTGAAGCTCGGGGATAAGGATGAGGACACTGAACATTGAAGCTCGGGATAAGGATGAGGACACTGAACATTGAAGCAGGGGGATAGGGATTAGGACACTGAACATTGAAGCTCGAGGATAGGGATGAGGACACTGAACATTGAAGCACGGGGATAAGGATGAGGACACTGAACATTGAAGCTCGGGGATAAGGATGAGGACACTGAACATTGAAGCATGGGGATAGGGATGAGGACACTGAACATTGAAGCATGGGGATAAGGATGAGGACACTGAACATTGAAGCATGTAGCTCAGGATAGGCACTACAAGTCCCAGCAATGCAAAACCTACTAGGTAACAAGGGAAGTATTAGTGTTGTAACGAACGGCCCAGTGTTTGTGTTGTGTGTAACATCACTTCCGTAACATTATGTGATGGTTTCGCTGAACTGTATTGCCGAAACTATGTTGGAACGCACGGCGCAAGTGTTTGGAACGCAACAACGTGGCCCAGTGTTTGTGTTGTGTGTAACATCACTTCCGTAACATTATGTGATGGTTTCGCTGAACTGTATTGCCGAAACTATGTTGGAACGCACGGCGCGAGTGTTTGGAACGCATCGCGCATGCGCAGTACGCAACAACGTCACTTCCGCAGCATCCTGTGATAGGCAGCAAAATGTGACACTACACCTCATCCCCGAACACCCCGCTACTTGCCCCCAGGGACGTGCAAGAATGGACGGACCTCATATGACACCCCGAGGGAGGGAAAGTTCCTGTATATGCACACAGCACCAAACCAAGCCGTTAAAAACGCTTAGAAAGCGCTGCTACCTGGCTAGACAGCAGCATTTTTTTGTCCGTAAGCTCAAAATTACTCCAGGTTTCATGTTCAATGGCACTTGGTAGAGCCCGCATGACAGCAATGATCTTTTTAGCTGGCTGTAAGGGTATAGATGAACGCCTGGAAAGAAATAAAGAAAAATTGGGGAAAAGGTGTGTGTGTTTTTTTTTTTTTTTTTATTTTTTTTTTCCCTCTTTTCTTCAAAGCAGTTTTATTGTGGGGTTTTTTTTTTTTTGGAAAAATTGAGGGGAAAAAAAGGAAAGCAAAGAGTTGAATGTGTTCTTTCACAATGATAAATAATATATCTATGACATAGTATTCAAACTATATAATGTAAAGACCTTTTATGTAAGTTCTTAAAGTGGTTGTTAAGCCACTTCTATAAAATGCTCCCATCCCCTCTGTATTATAACAATAAGTTCCCCTGTGTCTGTGTTATATCATAAATATGCTTATCTGTACTCATTACACAGTATCTTTCTGTGATCATTTGCCTCCTCAGGTCCGGTGTCAGATGTCAGTAGCCCTGATATATCGGAGTTAGAGTACAGGGGGAGGGTAGAAATTGGCAGGATCAGACAGGTATTACAGGTGATACAGGGGGCCAAACGACACGGCACGAGCACTGTGCTATATAAAATGCTTTAAGGGAACAGGATCTGTGTTTGTTTGTTTTTGTTTTTTTTGGGAGTTAACAAACACTTTAAATTATTGTAAGTTCTCTCAGCTGAAGACAAGCAAATCCTGGAATACAGTTCAAGTAACACTGTACTTCTCAATGCAGTTCTCAAACAAGAGAAATATGCATTTCTGCCACTAGGGGGTGCTGCTCCAGTTTTTAGTTTAGTTTACTTGTGGACTCCATCTTGTACTTCTTACAGTTGGATGATTGTTGGGATACAATAGATGATGATTTCTGTCCTCTTAACCACTTGCCGACCGCCGCACGACGATGTACGTCAACAGAATGGCACGGGCAGGCATAAGGGCTTACATGTACGTCCTTGCCTGCCCGCGGCCCGATCGGGCCCCCGCCCGGTGCCTGCGGCGGTCGGTATTCGTTCGGGAGCGATCCCGGACGAGGGGACGGCCATTCATTCATGGCCACCCCCTCGCGATCGCTCCCGACGAATGAAAATGTCCCGTGACATCACTTCCTCTCCTGTAATGTAAACACAGGAGAGGAAGTGATGTATTCTCTCCTCCGTGTCTGTATTTTTCGTTCCGGCACCGAGGAGAGAGCATCGGTGAGTTGCACAAGCACTACACTACACAGTAGAACATGCCAGGCACACTCACACCCCCCCTTTACCCCCCGATCACCCCCCAATTACCCCTGCCCCCCCAGTCACAGTGACACCAATGCATTTTATTTTTTTTTTTTTTTTGCATTGGTGTCATTTGTGACTGTAATAACTGTTAGGGCAGTTAGGATTAGCCCCCTTTAGTTCTAAGGTACCCCCCTAACCCCCCCAATAAAGGTTTAACCCCGTGATCACCCCCCGTCGCCAGTGTCACTAAGGCTGAGTTCACATTGCAGCGGTTTATGAGAACGGATGTGATTCGCACCGCACTGCAGTGCAAATCACATCCGATCTCTGTGCGATTCGAGTTCAGCCATACAGATAGTATGGCTGAATTCATGTCGCACCCGCCGCAAACTCGCACGGGACCCTTTTTTGGTCCGCAGCAGAATCGGATCGCATGGGTGTTCACACCATGCGATCCGAGTTTGCAGATCGCACTGCGATATGCGAACTGATCTGGGGGTGTCATTAACATTTCACTGACACTCCCAGCAGTTCGCATAGGGCAGTGTGAACTGCCGCCGGGAGGCATGCGATGCGGGAACCCGCCGCGGATTCATGGCGTTCCCGCATCGCTCCAGTGTGAACCCAGCCTAATAAGCGATCGTTTTTCTGATCGCTGTATTAGTGTCACAGGTGACGCTAGTTAGGCAGGTAGGTATTTAGGTTCGCCGCAGCTTTTTATAGCGCCAGGGACCCCCATATACTACCGCATAAAGCCCCCTGATTGCCCCCTAGTTAACCCTTTCACCAGTGATCACCATATAACTGTTACAGGTGACGCTGGTTGGTTAGTTATTTTTTTTATAGTTTCAGGGCACCCGCCATTTATTACCTAGTCTCACTAGTGTACCCCTAAATTTAGGGGTGTCTACTTTCCAAAATGGGGTCATTTGGGGGGGGTTTGTGCCATCTTGGCATTTTATGGCCTTCAAAACTGTAACGCCCTTAGAAAGCCTGAAGGCGGTGCTTGGTTTTCGGGGCCCCGTACGCGGCTAGGCTCCCAAAAAGTCCCACATATGTGGTATCCCCGTACTCAGGAGAAGCAGCAGAATTTATTTTGGGGTGTCATTTCACATATGCCCATGGCATGCGTGAGCAATATATCATTTAGTGACAACTTTGTGAAAAAAAAAAAAAGTTTGTAATTTTCCCGCAACTTGTGGCAAAATATAAAATATTCCATGGACTCAACATGCCTCTCAGCAAATAGCTTGGGGTGTCTACTTTCTAAAATGGGGTCATTTGTGGGGGTTTTGTGCCATCTTGGCATTTTATGGCCTTCAAAACTGTAATAGGTAGTGAGGAGTGAAGTCAAATATTTACGCCCTTAGAAAACCTGAAGGCGGTTCTTGGTTTTCGGGGCCCCGTACGTGGCTAGGCTCCCAAAAAGTCCCACATATGTGGTATCCCCGTACTCAGGAGAAGCAGCAGAATTTATTTTGGGGTGTCATTTCACATATGCCCATAGCATGTGTGAGCAATATATCATTTAGTGACAACTTTGTGTAAAAAAAAAAAAAAAATATTTTTTGTCATTATTCAATCGCTTGAGGCAAAAAAATAAAATATTCAATGGGCTCAACATGCCTCTTATCAATTTCCTTAGGGTGTCTACTTTCCAAAATGGGGTCATTTGGGGGGGTTTTGTACTGCCCTGCCATTTTAGCACCTCAAGAAATGAGATAGGCAGTCGTAAACTAAAAGCTGCGTAAATTCCAGAAAACGTACCTTAGTTTGTAGATGTGACAACTTTTGCGCAAACCAATAAATATACAATTATTGACTTTTTTTTTTACCAAAGACATGTGGCTGAATACATTTTGGCCTAAATGTATGACTAAAATTGAGTTTATTGGATTTTTCTAATAACAAAAAGTAGAAAATATCATTTTTTTTTTCAAAATTTGCGGTCTTTTTACGTTTATATCGCAAAAAATAAAAATCGCAGAGGCAATCAAATACCATCAAAAGAAAGCTCTATTTGTGGGAAGAAAAGGACGCAAATTTTGTTTGGGTACAACATTGCATGACTGCGCAATTACCAGTTAAAGCAGCGCAGTGCCAAATTGTAAAAAGACCTCTGGTCATTTACCAGCAAAATGGTCCGGTCTGAAAGTGGTTAATTGACAGATAAGGGCTAAATTTGACAAATTTGTTTATCTTTTAATGTTTCCTTATTAATGTCCTCCACCATCACAGCATAATGTTTCCCTACAGTCCGCTCAGTAAATATTTTATTCTTTTCCTCCTCTCAGTAAAAATAGCAATATACAGTATGATTCTGGATCAGCATATTCAATAACTGAAAATACATATTGGCAGGAAGCTTTTATTATAATTTTATCAGATAAGGGAGTAGTTACCTGTTCTCATGTATAGATGAAATGTTCGTAACATATACAGTATATACCATAGTATATAGTTCCATGTATATATGAGTCCTTGTTATTTAGTTTGTAATAAAAAAATAAAATTTTAAGCAGCAAGTTTAGTCTATTTATTGAATAAGCTGTACTTTTTTATTTCAAGCAGAATACTTTTACATACACTGCATCTCACCTTCCCAATGTAACAAAACGACTTTCAATTGGTAAAGCTACTCCACACTAATTATCTGTTTTTACATTTTCCCAAAATGTCAATTTTTTCCAGAAAAAGTTTTTATTTATTTTTTGGGGTTTTTTTTTCCCCATGGCTTCAAAATTTCAGTAAATGTTAAATTTCTATCTAAGGGTCACATTCTGACCATCATGATAAAGAGGCTTTTCCCACTGACCTCTGATAAATGAATTTATACAGTACATGTATTGGTTGTCAAATATTGTGACACAGAAACAAGAAAAAAAATGAAATTTTAGCAAACATCAGTTATTTCCACTGGTACCTAAACACTATAAATCTAGAGCAATGTGTCTTTCACTAGATGAACTAGGTCATATTTTTATAATATTATAAAAAAAAGTTTCTAAACCAAAAAAATATATATATTGCCCTATTCCAGTCTTCAGATGAGGGGGTTGTACTCGTTTGTGTATTTTTTTTATTTTATTTTTTTGTTTGTTTTTATTATTTTTTTTCGTTTGGCAGTTCTGTGAATGGCATACTTCCTGTCTCCGGGTGGCTACATTTGTTTCTTCACTGATTCTATGGAGGTAGCCATTGTTGTCACACAGGCTAGAATTCAAACATGGGTGTCTTTGGTTACCTTTGTTACACAGAATTAACAGTTACACTGAAATATTGCCATTATCAACTGGCATATATATATATTTTTTGAAAACAAACGCCCAAGAGAATAAAATAGTGGTAGTTCCAGTTTTTTGTGTGTATGTCATGCGATATTACCGCAAAAGCAAATATAATTGACAAGGTTAAATACATACCCAACATGTCAAACCTTAAATTTGCATGTGCACATGAAATGGCAACAAACTTCAGTACCCTATATTTTCCGTGTGTGTGTGTGGCCTATATACAGCACTTCCTTGGACACAGCTTTCTTTACTGCACACGTGAAAACAATACATCTCACAGGAGCATTTCCCTTTCTCTATATACATCAAGGTAACCACTATGGTATTCACCATATTGCTTGTTCAGCCAGTCATTCTTTTACACATCGTCTCTTACTTAGTAACTCCTTTACACATTGTCTCCTAGTAAACTGTATAGATACTATCTAACTGATATCATATTTATTTTCATAGACCCACCGAGAGTCGCTACCTATGTCCATCGCCCCGATATACTAAGATATTCGGCAACCTGTGTCCAGTGGATGTTGTGTGTACTCTCTGCTATCTCATGGCTCACTACTACCTCAGCTCCCGAGAGAGGCTACACCTAATATACATCATACATCATGTTATTTTTTTCTCATGTAAGTACTCAGGATTGGCAATTTGCCTCTCCCTGTTGTACTCAGTATCACATTAGATTAATTATACTTTGTTTCCTTTAGACTACCTGTAGCATCTGTCCCTGAGGAAGTGCTTTTTTACAGGAAACGCATCGGGCATTCAGGATGTACAGTTGTGCTCATAAGTTTACATGCCCTGGTAGAATTTATGATTTCTTGGCTGTTTTTCAGAAAATATGAATAACACAAAAGCTTTTCTTTCACTTATGGTTAGTGTTTAGCTGAAGCCATTTATTATCAGTCAACTGTGTTTTTCTCTTTTTAAATCCATAATGGCAACAAACTACCCAAATTACCCTGATCAAAAGTTTACATACCCCCAGTTCTTAATACTGTGTATTGTCCCCTTTAACATCAATGACAGCTTGAAGTCTTTTGTGAATGAGGCTCTTTATCTTCTCAGATGGTAAAGCTGCCCATTGCTCTTGGCAAAAAGCCTCCAGTTCCTGTAAATTCTTGGGCTGTCTTGCATGAACTGCACGTTTGAGAACTTCCCAGAGTGGCTTAATGATATTGAGGTCAGGAGACTGAGATAGCCACTCCAGAACCTTCACTTTATTGTGCTGTAGCCAATGAAGGGTCAACTTGCCTTGTGTTTTGGATCATTGTCATGTTGAAATGTCCAAGTACGTCCCATGCACAGCTTCCTGGCTGATGAATGCAAATGTTCCCCCGGTATTTTTTGATAACATGCTGCATTCATCTTGCCAACAATTTTGACTAATTTTCCTTTGTAGCTCACACATCCCCAAAACATCAGTTGACTCCTTTCCAAATGTAGTGTTTATGGTTGTGGCCAAAAAGCTAAATTTTCGTCTCATCACTCCAAATGACTTGAGGAATACTTTGTGGCATTTTTGTAGTAACGGCTTTCTTCTGGCGACTCGACCATGCAGCTCATCTTTCTTCAAGTGCCTCCTTATTGTGCATCTTGAAACAGCCATACCACATATTTTCATAGAGTCCTGTATTTCTTAAGTTATTTGTGGGTTTTCTTTGCCTCCCAAAAAATTTTCCTGGCAGTTGTGGCTGAAATTTTAGTTGATCTACCTGACTGTGGTTTGGTTTCAACAGAACCCCTAATTTTCCACTTCTTGATTAGAGTTTTAACACTGCTGATTGGCATTCTCAATTCCTTGGATATCTTTTTATATCCCTTTTCCTGCAGATCCTTTTAACAATTATTTTGCTTGGGGCATGGCCTGGACTGGCATGGTGTGAGGAGTACAATACGGGAGCTCGCCCCCCCCCCCCTTCATTTTTGGAAAACCTGCTAATTTCAACCTTTGGGAGGCCCACATTCTCCTCTTTTGTGGTTGAACAGCCACACCGCCTGGCGGCTAGACATCCTTCCCAAGGTGCACCCCCCGCACATTTATCCCAAAGCTCCTAAACTTCAGAGACCCTCCTGTCTCACAAGACTGAAAGACAACATCCCCTTCAGGAATGGCGAGATCAAAGTATTCCTGGACTTCTCAGCGGAGGTCCAGAAAAAAAGAGCGCACTTCACGGAAGTCAAGCAGCAACTCCGGATCCGGCATTACACCTACGCCATGTTGTTCCCTGCCAGGCTCCGCGTGCCAGGAGAGCGCAGGGAGCACTTCTTGGACACAACAGAGGCTATTTTTGCATGGCTGGATGGCCGTGCAGCTCCCACTCAGGCCCCTGCATAAGATTTGTACCTGATGCTGACCTCCCCTGCCCTGCCAAGAGAGATCACATGCTGACTTCCTGACGAGCTTTGCAAAGATCACCTGATAAAGGTACTGTGACAATGACCCCTGTCCCACCACTGAAACAGAGAATGAGACCCCCTCTCTGTGCGCAATCATTTCACTATATGCCCCTTACTCCGGAACTTCTGGGCTAAATCGTACTGCCTTGCCCCTGGACTCAAGACACCCATAGCAGAAAAGTGCTGCAGCCATCACAACCATTAGACTATCTCAGGCTGCTACCCATTCTGATGCCCGGGTCTTGGGTGCACTTTCTCATATCCTGCCATTTCCCCCTTATCTGCTATACTGTAGGCCCAGAACTGGGGGTCACTCCCCTCGCACTGCTGTTCGTTCTTCAGCGGACATTCGTCCCTCTAGATACGGGAGTCTCTCCAGACCCCGTTGTTTCATTTCATGAATGTCATGTTTGTACTGCAACCCAAGTAATGTTTCCCTGGCCTATCTGGGTGCACTTTTCAGTCACTGGCTTGATCCTGGGAAGCTGCGTACCCAGCCAGGCCAGTGTATGTGTTCAAATATGCTTAAAGTTTAGTTATAAGTTTATCGTTCTTCAATTTTTAGTTATGATGAGCAAGTATGTATGTCTGTATACAGATAAAAGTGTTAAATGCAAGCATCCTCCAGGTACACGCATTATAAATGTGCCTCTCATGCTCCCTCGGGTCCTGCGGACACAAGCCAGGGTTGCACAGACATTGCCCCCCACGCATGCAGCGTGTCCATGACCACTTACCAGGGCCCGTGGACGCAGATTAGGTGCTGGTTGAACCCCATATGACGGGTCAGCTACTACTGTCCCTTAAGAGGCCTTGGGTGGGATGGTTGTATCAAGCCCCCTACTCCGCACACTCCAGAGGTATTGCAATACTAGTGGCTAAGGCGGCTCAATTTTCTATGCTGACGCTAAGATCCGATCCTCAGGGCAGCGTGCGGACTAAACCCCTGTTTTTTAACGCATACTGTTAGACAGGTCAATTTGGTTGTCTGCGAGCTGGTGGTAAGTAGGCTTTGGTTTTTTTCTGTGCATTCCCTAGACTTTGTTGTTACCTGTTTTAGCCTTCCAATGCTGCTTACTGCGAGAGCCAGGTATAGATGAGGGCAGTGGCGAGTTTTTGTTATCCCGTGTGTGTTTGTATTGGTCCAGCAATGCACCAACACCTTTGCAGCCATTGTGCTATCGCTGGGTGTTTGGTGTGCTCCTGTACCTTTTAAGGAGGGGTGGGCTCCCCTTCAGTCCACCTGCTCTCATCTATCCCTCAGAATGCATGTGCTTCCATTATGGGGACATATTTTAGTGTCGGGACCACAGATACCAGGGTGCCATGATGTGACTCACGCATGCATTTGCAAATGCGTGCAGACTAAACCCCTGTTTTTAATGCATTCTGTTAGACAGGTCAATTTGGTTGTCTGCGAGCTGGTGTTAAATAGGCTTTGGTTTTTTCCTGGGCATTCTCCAGATTTTGTTGTTTCCTGTTTATACATGCCATGTTGAACAAACTGGAGCTTTTACTGCTGGCATAGTATATACCTCCTCCATTCCAATTTAACATCCTCACTGAGGGGTTAACATTTATGGCACAATTTCTATCTGTCCCAGCGATATGGATGGGGGATTTCAATATGGTACTGGACACTAACGTAGACAGAATTGCCCCAATACCCTTAATTAACCCTACACCCTCCCTCATGAGATTTGGGAAGCTTCTGAACAAATTTGCATTGGTAGACACCTGGAGCCATTGCCACCCAGCAGACGGGGCTTTTTCATGCTTCACTGCGACACACAATACCATGTCACGTATAGTTTTAATGCTAATTTCTCGCTCCCTTTTACCTCTTTTAAGTGACGTGGGATTTTCCCCACATATACTTGCAGACCACACCCCAAAATGGATAGAGCTCAAACTGAGCTCCCCCTCCTCTTCCTATGCCTGGAGACTCAATCCTTTTTGGCTATGGGTTGTCCCTGATTTGGAGACAGTGGGAGAGGAGTGGGAGTTCTTCTTTCAAACCAATAGAGACTCAGCCCCTTTTGAAACAGTGTGGGACTCATTTAAAGCCCCTCTAGATATAGGAGTACCTCTACTCAGGTGCTCAACAGGCTGAACAAAAAATGACTGAGGTAAAGAAGACCTTCTCAGATAACCCCTCTCCAGAGTCGGGTAAAACTGCATGCCCGCATAGTGAACGGTCTCCACTTTGCGAAAGCAGAAATAAAAATATTTTATAGCAAGCAAAAGGTGTACAAGTATGGGAAACGCGCAGGACGCTTATTGGCCTATCTGGCACACTTGGAACATAAATCACCCACTGTGGTCTCCCTGCGTGATGCAGCTGGCACCTTGATTCGAGACCCAGAAAGGGTGGCGGATGAATTCCGCTCCTTTTACACATCCCTATACTCGTCCACCACCAATAACTCTGGACAGGATATAGCAGACTTTCTATCCACCGTGGACTTTCCTCAGCTAACCTCTACTCAAATTGAGATGGCCTCCATTACCAAAGATGATATTGCGGAAGCAATGTCCCATCTTGCCCCCTCCAAAGCCCCTGGATCAGATGGTCTCCCCCCTAGAATTTTATACAAACTATAGTGAGATATTAGTCCCCAAGTTGCATGAGCTGTTTACACACATATTCAAGTCAGGCTCCCTCACAAAATCAATGAGCGAGGCATTCATTGTACTTATACCCAAACCAGGCAAAAATCCAGAACTCTCCGGACCATATCGCCCAATCTCCATTCTGTAGCTGGACATCAAAATTTTGACCAAGGTCCTGGCATTCCGGTTAAATAAAGTAATCCTGAATATTATTCATCCTGACCAAACTGGGTTTATGCCTGCAAAAAACACAGCTTCTCTACTAACTCCGAGTGCCAGGCAAAGTCTCGGACACCTTCCCCCTATCCAGGGGCACACGTCAAGGATGTCCCCTCTCCCCCTTATTATATGCTTTGGCAGTGGAGCCCCTGGCAAAATTGCTCCGTACACACCCTGGGGTCAGAGGCCTATGTTGTGGACAACTGACCGAAACAGTTAGCCTATATGCAGACGACATGCTTTTATACCTGGAAGATGCGGAACAGTCTCTACTGACAGCTCTCGAAACCATAAAACAATTTGGGCGTTACTCAGGTTTACAGATCAATTAGAACAAATCCCAGATTCTCCCCTTAGATATAGGGGCCCCAACGGAGACACAGGCTTCATCCCCCTCTAATTCACATTAGCACAATGAAATACCTAGGCATTATAATCACTCGATCCCCGGAAGCCTGTATCAAACTGAACCTAGAACCACTATTTACAGTCCTAAATCCAAAACGCCAGCATGCCTCTGGGAGTCATGGGCCATATAAACTTAATTAAAATTATTTTTTTACCTAAATTCTTATACGTTCTATGGCATGCTCCAGTGTATATACCCCTCCTTAGAAGCCATTCTAAACTCCTTCGTGTGGGGCAAGACACGACACAAACTATCCTGGAAAGTGCTGAAGAATCCCACTGATTTAGGGGATATTTTATCTAGACAAAGGAGACAAGGAATGGTATTTGGCCATAGTATGCTCTCCCTTTGCTCGAATACACAAGCACCCCTTGCAGCTTCTTTTTAGAGATCCAGGTGACCCCTGAACTCTTGGAAATCGTAAGGGTCTGCTATACAACCACTGCAAGATATGGGATGTGGTGAGACGCAAACTGAAAGCCCCCCAAACACAAACGGACACCCCTGTGGGACAACCCTTGCTTACCCGAATTGCTACAGCTACCGGATTGTAACCTGTGGATCACTAATGGGGTGGTCTACCTAGCAGACATGTGTGGAGACATCCTAAAATCATTCCAACAACTTAAAGACGATTTTGGCTTCGCCAACGCCATGCACTTCCGATACCTCCAGCTCCGACATGCCCTACAGACCCAATCCGTGACACCCCCCGCCCCCCCCCAAACCTGGAACAACTGGTTGTCCTTTGAATAATATCAGGGCCAGGCGGCGCACCATTTAAACAGGAAATGCGCGCGATCGTTGCGCGCATCCCTGTTTCTTCAGTGGCGGCGTGTCACGGAGACACCGCTCGCCACTGAGGGGGGTGAACAGCCATTGGGTATGGCTGTTTACCATGTGATGAAGTCACGGCCGATCCCAGATTGTCACACCCCCACTGTGCACGGTGCGTGCGCACGAGCACGTCGGCGGCGTGTTCCCGGAAACACTGCTAGTCACCGATGCTGGTAAACAGCCATTGGCCGGCTGTTTACCCACGTGATCGTTTCACAGCCGGTCACTAAAATTTAAACAAACCCTGGTAACGAGATGTTACCGGGTTCTCCTCACACACCGATCGTGTGTGAGGAGGAGATTGCGGTAACATCTTGTTACCGCCTACAGTATACACCAACACACACTGATTGCCCCCCCAATACCTGTCACTCACAGTCCATCAGAGTACCTGTCACAGTCCATCAGAGTACCCGAGTACCTGTCACAGCCCATCAGAGTACCCAAGTACCCGTCCCAGTCCATCTGAGTAACCGAGTACCTGTCACAGTTCCTCTGAGTACCTGAATACCTGTCACAGTTCATTTGAGTACCTGTCACAGTTCATCTGAGTACCTAAGTACCTATCACTGCCCTTCAGAGTACCCAAATACCAGTCACCAGGCCATCAGAGTACCCGAATACCTGTCACCAGGCCATCAGAGTACCCGAGTACCTGTCACCTGGCCATCAGAGTACCTGTCACCTGGCCATCATAGTACCCGAGTACCTGTCAACAGGCCATCAGAGTACCCGAGTACTTGTCACCAGGCCATCAGAGTACCCGAGTACCTATTTGCAGCCCATGCCTCATAGAATATACGTTGGGATGTTTGCTTTCCAAAATGGGGTCATTTTGTGGGTAATTTCACTGTCCTGGTGCTCCAGGACCTTCAAAAGGGTGATAGGTAGGAATGAAATGAGATGTGTCATTTATGCTCCTAGAACACCTGAAGGTACTACTTCAATGTTCGGCCTCTCTATGTGACCAGGCTGTGTAAAAGTCCTACACATGTGGTATCGCCATACTCGGGAGAAGTAGCAGAATGTTTTTTTGGGAGTGTAATTTTTGCTATATACATGCTGTGTTAGAAATGTCTTATAAATTGACCCCTTTGTGTAAAAAAAAAAAAAAAAATTCCATTGTCCCGGTACTCCAGGGCCTTCAAAAGTATAATAGGTGGCTGTGAAATGAGATGTCATTTTTGCTCGTAGAACGTCTGACGGCACTACTTCAATGTTGGTGCTCTGTATGTGGCCATGCTGTGTAAAAGTCTCACACATGTGGTATCGCCATACTCGAGAAGAGTAGCAGAATGTATTTTGGGGTGTAATTTGTTGTATGCATATGCTGTGTGTGAGAAATAACATGATAATATGACAATTTTGTAAAAAACAAAATAATAATAAAAAAAAATAAATCTTCATTTTGCAAAGAATTGTGGGAAAAAATGACAACTTAAAAAAAAACTCACCATACTACTTAACCACCTTCAGACCGGACCATTTTGCTGGTAAATGACCAGAGGTCTTTTTACAATTTGGCACTGCGCTGCTTTAACTGGTAATTGCGCGGTCATGCAATGTTGTACCCAAACAAAATTTGCGTCCTTTTCTTCCCACAAATAGAGCTTTCTTTTGATGGTATTTGATTGCCTCTGCGATTTTTATTTTTTGCGATATAAACGTAAAAAGACCGCAAATTTTGAAAAAAAATGATATTTTCTACATTTTGTTATTAGAAAAATCCAATAAACTCAATTTTAGTCATACATTTAGGCCAAAATGTATTCAGCCATATGTCTTTGGTAAAAAAAAAGTCAATAATTGTATATTTATTGGTTTGCGCAAAAGTTGTCACATCTACAAACTAAGGTACGTTTTCTGGAATTTACGCAGCTTTTAGTTTACGACTGCCTATCTCATTTCTTGAGGTGCTAAAATGGCAGGGCAGTACAAAACCCCCCCAAATGACCCCATTTTGGAAAGTAGACACCCTAAGGAAATTGATAAGTGGCATGTTGAGCCCATTGAATATTTTATTTTTCTGCCTCAAGCGATTGAATAATGACAAAAAAAAAATTTTTTTTTTTTTTTTTTTACACAAAGTTGTCACTAAATGATATATTGCTCACACATGCTATGGGCATATGTGAAATGACACCCCAAAATAAATTCTGCTGCTTCTCCTGAGTACGGGGATACCACATATGTGGGACTTTTTGGGAGCCTAGCCGCGTACGGGGCCCCGAAAACCAAGAACCGCCTTCAGGTTTTCTAAGGGCGTAAATATTTGACTTCACTCCTCACTACCTATTACAGTTTTGAAGGCCATAAAATGCCAAGATGGCACAAAACCCCCACAAATGACCCCATTTTAGAAAGTAGACACCCCAAGCTATTTGCTGAGAGGCATGTTGAGTCCATGGAATATTTTATATTTTGCCACAAGTTGCGGGAAAATTACAAACTTTTTTTTTTTTTCACAAAGTTGTCACTAAATGATATATTGCTCACACATGCTATGGGCATATGTGAAATGACACCCCAAAATAAATTCTGCTGCTTCTCCTGAGTACGGGGATACCACATATGTGGGACTTTTTGGGAGCCTAGCCGCGTACGGGGCCCCGAAAACCAAGAACCGCCTTCAGGTTTTCTAAGGGCGTAAATATTTGACTTCACTCCTCACTACCTATTACAGTTTTGAAGGCCATAAAATGCCAAGATGGCACAAAACCCCCACAAATGACCCCATTTTAGAAAGTAGACACCCCAAGCTATTTGCTGAGAGGCATGTTGAGTCCATGGAATATTTTATATTTTGCCACAAGTTGCGGGAAAATTACAAACTTTTTTTTTTTTTCACAAAGTTGTCACTAAATGATATACTGCTCACGCATGCCATGGGCATATGTGAAATGACACCCCAAAATAAATTCTGCTGCTTCTCCTGAGTACGGGGATACCACATATGTGGGACTTTTTGGGAGCCTAGCCGCGTACGGGGCCCCGAAAACCAAGCACCGCCTTCAGGCTTTCTAAGGGCGTTACAGTTTTGAAGGCCATAAAATGCCAAGATGGCACAAACCCCCCCCAAATGACCCCATTTTGGAAAGTAGACACCCCTAAATTTAGGGGTACACTAGTGAGACTAGGTAATAAATGGCGGGTGCCCTGAAACTATAAAAAAAATAACTAACCAACCAGCGTCACCTGTAACAGTTATATGGTGATCACTGGTGAAAGGGTTAACTAGGGGGAAATCAGGGGGCTTTATGCGGTAGTATATGGGGGTCCCTGGCGCTATAAAAAGCTGCGGCGAACCTAAATACCTACCTGCCTAACTAGCGTCACCTGTGACACTAATACAGCGATCAGAAAAATGATCGCTTATTAGGCTGGGTTCACACTGGAGCGATGCGGGAACGCCATGAATCCGCGGCGGGTTCCCGCATCACATGCCTCCCGGCGGCAGTTCACACTGCCCTATGCGAACTGCTGGGAGTGTCAGTGAAATGTTAATGACACCCCCAGATCAGTTCGCATATCGCAGTGCGATCTGCAAACTCGGATCGCATGGTGTGAGCACCCATGCGATCCGATTCTGCTGCGGACCAAAAAAAGGGTCCCGTGCGAATTTGCGGCGGGTGCGACACGAATTCAGCCATACTATCTGTATGGCTGAACTCGAATCGCACAGAGATCGGATGTGATTTGCACTGCAGTGTGGTGCGAATCACATTCGTTCTCATAAACCGCTGCAATGTGAACCCAGCCTTAGTGACACTGGCGACGGGGGGTGATCACGGGGTTAAACCTTTATTGGGGGGGTTAGGGGGGCACATTAGAACTAAAGGGGGCTAACCCTAACTGCCCTAACAGTTATTACAGTCACAAATGACACCAATGCAAAAAAAAAAAAAAAAAGCAATTGGTGTCACTGTGACTGGGGGGGCAGGGGTAATTGGGGGGTGATCGGGGGGTAAAGGGGGGGTGTGAGTGTGCCTGGCATGTTCTACTGTGTAGTGTAGTGCTTGTGCAACTCACCGATGCTCTCTCCTCGGTGCCGGAACGAAAAATACAGACACGGAGGAGAGAATACATCACTTCCTCTCCTGTGTTTACATTACAGGAGAGATAGTGATGTCACGGGACATTTTCATTCGTCGGGAGCGATCGCGAGGGGGTGGCCATGAATGAATGGCCGTCCCCTCGTCTGGGATCGCTCCCGAACGAATACCGACCGCCGCAGGCACCGGGCGGGGGCCCGATCGGGCCCCCGACCCGCGGGCAGGCAAGGACGTACATGTAAGCCCTTATGCCTGCCCGTGCCATTCTGTCGACGTACATCGTCGTGCGGCGGTCGGCAAGTGGTTAATTAATACCTTGGAATGTCTACTTTCTAAAAAGGGGGGTATTTGTACTTTCCTGACTTGTTATGCCCCGTACACAGGATACGAAAATCGTACGGAAAATACCGCTTTCGATGCGATCGTACGATAATCGGATAGTTAGTACAGAGCTTTCAAGAGCCGATTCGAACAGTACATCCGATATTATTCTATCGGACGTGCATGGAAATTTTTTTCGTACGATGCCAGATCGTACGATTTTCGTGTAATCAGTACAGCTATCGTTCGAAAATGCAATACAAATGCATTACAACACATGACATCACGTACAAATTTTTTTTATGTCGTGCGGGAATTTTCGTGACTTTAGTAAACTCATCAGATTCGATCTGAGATTAGCATGCAATAAAAAACGGACGTTCATTCGTCCGATAATCTCATCGTGTGTATGGGGCATTAGTGTCTCAAGAAATGAGATACACCTGATGTACTGAAGGCCTGATCAGATGTGGTCAATTTTCAGCGATAGGCACTATAGTTTGTAGACTCTAACACTTTCACAAAGACCAAATAATATACACTAATGTGGGTTATTTTAACCAAAGATATGTAGCAGTATAAATTTTGGCCAAAATTTATGAAGAAAAATTACTAATTAGAAAAAATGTATGACAGAAACAAAGAAAAAGGCATTTTTTTTCACAAAATTTACGTTTTATTTTATTTATTGCACAAAAAATTGAAAACCCACTAGTGTTAAATACCACTAAAAGAAAGCTCTATTTGTGTGGAAAAAAGGATGCATGTTTCATATGGGTACAGTGTTGCATGACTCAGTAATTGTCATTCAATCTGTGAGAGCGCTGAAAGCTGAAAATTGGTCTGGTCAGGAAGGGGATGTAAGTGCACTGTATTGAGGTGCTTAAAGACAACTACAGCCCATTTTGCCCCAGATGTGAAGGGTCTACTGGACCTTTTTTCATATCATCTGGTCTTGCCCAGTGATACAGGATTATTGGTCCCAAATAGTGAAATTCATACATGACAAGATATGCTCCCACCTTACACTATGCCCCAAACAATGTTAAGGCCCCTTTCACGTGGGACGGATCCATGATGATCTGCCCGGTGATGATCCGCTTGCTCAGTGGGGATCGCTCCGTTTATCCCCGCTGAGCCGGCGGATGACAGGGCGGTCCCTGCACACTGTGCAGGGACCGCCATGTCAGTTCTCTGCTCTCCTCTATGGGGGATCGGATGAACATGGACCGTCTGTCCATGTTTATCCGGTCCGCTCTGTAGACGCATAGAAAAATAGGATTTTCCTCTGTCTGCAGAATCGGACCATTGCAGAGACGGACGATATCGGGTGTCAGTGGATTTTCATCTGCAGACACCCGCTATCCCATAGGGATGCATGTATGTCCGTATTTCATCCTCAGGCGGATGGATGAAATACGGGACATACTGTTCGCATGTCTGAAAGGGGCCTTACTGTGAGTGTTCCCAGATCCTGACTTTTTTACAGGAAACACTGTTTATAGCCAGTTTACTCATAGCATTGGAAATGGCTCAGGGTGTTGCCACCTACCACTCAGGAGTGGATTGCCGCAATTAATGTCGTGTTACCCTACAAAAAGGAACTTTATGTTCATAGAGGATGTCCTTCCAAATATGGAAAGATTGGGGTGCCTGGTTGGGAGAAGCCTCCACCTGTGATGAGCTGGATGAGAATCCCACCTGATAGGAGTAAGGGTAGGGTGGGCTCACTGTCCTCTCATTACTCCAGTAGAATCAAGAGGTGATATGTCAATGTCAACACGTATGCATACCTGCACTAATCTCCAAGAATGCTTTACTAGTTTCTTCCCGTTTTTTTTTTTTTTTTTTTTTTTAATTGTTTTTCCATATTCCATCTGGATTTTCTTGTAAATTTGTGATATTTGCATCATGATTACTGTTATCTTGTAACCATGCATATTTTTCAAATAAAGAACGTGGTTTGTCAAAAAAAATAAAAAATCAGAATCCAGAACAGTCAGTGCAGCACTGAATGAAAGATGCAAGGGTCTGTCAGGAGTCCAGAAATGTATTGACCTTTTATACACACAGGCTAATTACATGCAGACAGATCACAGGTGAGGATGGTTACCTTTAATGGCCATTCAACCCCTTTGTGTTAACTTGTGTGCATGTTATCAGGCCAAAATCACCGGGGTATGTAAACTTTTGATCAGGGTCATTTGGGTACTTTCTTTTATCATTATGATTTAAAAAGAGTAAACACAGTTGATTGATGATAAATGGATTAAGCCAAACACTAACCATGAGTGAAAGAAAAGTTTTTGTGTTATTATTCATATTCTCTGAAAAATGGCCAAGAAATCATTAATTCTGCCAGGGTATGTAAACTTATGAGCACACCTGTACCTACATGTTTACCAATAGGAAGATACCATGTACTACATTTACAATTAGTCATGTTCTAAGATGTTTTACATGCATGTGTATATGTATATACATGAAATCACTTTTCCACTTGTTTCATACTAATGTTATTAATAAATGACAACCAATTTCACCTCCACAATTGATTTGCTTAATTTTAGGTCCCACAACTCCCTCTTTTTATCTACTTGAACCCGGAATGGAGGCACTTAACTGTGCTTCATTTTAAAGTCCCAAAATCCCCCTCTCCTTCTTTTTTTTTTTTTTTTTTTTTTTTTTTTATATTTTCCATAGGTGGCACTTTAAAAGCCCCCTATAAGACATCAGTTTTAACATTACAGAGGAGATCTGGTGCTAGCAATATTGGTCTCACTACGCCATGCACAGTGATATATAACATATTTATTGCAATCAATGTTTTCATGCGTAGGCGTTTAATTTTGTTACGTTTTATTGTCTAAGGCAGGGGTCATCAACCCTCAGGCCACAGCCCACTACCGGGCCGTAGCGTCTTTGCAGCCGGGCCGCGGCAGGCTGTAAGGCACAGGTGGATCAGAGAGGAAAGCGGGCGGGCAAATAAGAGAAGCGGGCTGGCAAGCAGAGATGACATCTCTCTCCGTCCGCCTAGCATCACCGCTCTTCCGCCCTCACAACGTGCGGCATGTCGGCAGTGCGGCGGGGAGCAGGGAGATTACATCATCTCTCCCTGCCCGCCTAGCATCACTGCTCTTCCGCTCTCACAGCATACAGAATGTCGGAGGTGCAGCGGGGAGCAGAGAGATGACATCATCTCTCACTGCCGGCCCTGCATATCTGCTCTCCTGCCCTCATTTAAGAAAGACCACTGAACCAGTGTCACCAATGCAGTGACAATCCTCATCTGGTGGCACTGGTAGGTGATGTGACATTTCTCATCTGGTGGCACAGGCAGGTGATGTGGCATTCCTCAACTGGTGGCAGGCAGCATGGCAAGTGGCATTCCTCAACTGGTGACAGGCAAGCGTGGCAAGTGGTATTCCTCATCTGGTGGCAGGCAAGCGTGGCAAGTGGCATTCCTCATCTGGTGGCACAGGCAGGTGATGTGGCAAGTGGCATTCCTCATCTGGTGGCACAGGCAGGTGATATGGCATTCCTCAACTGGTGGCAGGCAGCGTGGCAAGTGGCATTCCTCAATTGGTGGCAGGCAGTGGGGCAAGTGGCATTTCTCATCTGGTGGCAGGCAACATGGAAAGTGACACCCTCAGGGCTCCCACTGATTCTGCATTATGGTGAGTTGAACTATTTCATTATTTCATTTATACTACAATGTAATATAAGAAATAATGCGCTTCAATCATTCTGATATCATACCAACCATGGTGCCGTGATGATTGAAGTACCAACAGCCGAACACCAGCTATTGCCCCCGATTAAATTGCCTGCGAAATTCGCTTCCCCCCGTGTGCGTACACCCCCCCCACCCCCCCGCCCCGGGATTTTCTTCCACGCAGCCGGTTCCGGTGCCAAAAAAGTTGGGGGTCGCTGGTCTAAGGATTACGAAAAAAAAAAAATCATTGCTGCAAGACTATGTCATGGAAAAAAAGCATTTGTGCTTAAAAAACAACATACAGTATGTTTCACCTTGTTATCTTTAGTAATGACAAAGTTATCTCCAAACAAATGGGTCCATAGCAGAATTGTACAAATTGCTCTGGTCCATGGGGGGTGAATAGATGTGAGAGATGCAGAGGTTAAGTAATACGCAAACTTCAGAGTCAGGATTGAGTAGTGCGTAGAGATCATGGGTCAGAATTAAAGTGGTTATAAATGTTAGTTTTTTTTCTCTTTAAAATAATCAACACATTATACTTAGCTGCTCTGTGCAATGATTTTGCAAATAGCAACCCAGATCCTCCTTTTCTCTGATCCTTCATTGGCTTTTCTGGTCCCTTGCCCTTGCTGAGTGCTCCCAGAGCAAGCTACTTTCTCTGGAGGCACTCGTGTGTGTTTGCTCCCGAGCCACCTCTATGTTTGTGTCTATGGGACACACAGAGCATGGCTTAGTCCTTCTCCCCACTCCCTCCTCACTGGCCAATGGCTCCCGCTGCTGTGTCACAGTCCATGAGGAGAGAGAGAGACCCCGGAGAGCCGGTGCTCTCATGCACATCGCTGGGTTGAGATTGGGCTTCGGTATGTATAAGAAGGGGACTGCGGGGGAACTATACACCGAAGCTAGGTTCACACTGGTGCAATGCAGGAACCACAGCGATTTACTGTGGGGGTTCCCGCACCGCAACAGAATTGTAGGCAGTTCACACTGCACTCTGCGAACCGCTCTGGGTGTCAATATAAAGGTAATGACACCCCCAAATCGGTTTGCAGAATGCATTGTGAACTATGGAATCGGATTGCACGGGTCTGAACATGCGATCCGATTTCAGTGCAGACAAAAATGGGTCTGAATGTGATGCGATTTTTAGCCATACAAACTGTATGGCTGAATTCGCACTGCACAGTCATCGCATGTGATGTGCACAGGAATGTGGTGCGACTCACATGCAATGTGTGCATAAGTGTGAACCCAGCCTTATGTTTTTTTTTACCTTCATGCAAAGAACCTTTACAGCCACTTTAAGTAATGTTCCTAATTAGTATCTGAACAGAGGAGCTGGGGTGCTTGTCACCTGGTCCAAAAACAGAGCAGCATCCAGAAGGTCCCTAAATTATCCCTATACAGCAGGAACCTTTTCTCACAGTTCCTTTTGACACTCTGACTTTAATGACGGCCTCTGACAGATACAGCCCAAAGGAATTTAAATGGGGGTCTATGACTGTCATTTTGACTTCCCCCTAGTTTGTTCAGTAATCTAACATATTGGTAAGGTACGCAGAACCTTGTAAATTAGAGTCACTCACTAGGCATGAAATCAATACATTTTTGCAGTTTGTCTTTTGTTATTGACTAATCACCGAGCTTTGTAATAGTCATCAGCACATCTGCCTAGTTCAGATACCACCACTTTTTTTTTTTTTTTTTTTTTAAGCTGTATGCTGGGGAGATTCATTCGCCTTCTGTATTATCTGTTGTCACCAGGCCTGAAAGTGAGTAAAAATAAAGCATTTTGAGTTAATATTTGAACAGGAAAAAGAATGTAATTGTTCAGATGAGTAAACTTGTTTTATAACAGCTAAGGCTGGGTTCATATATGAGACGCATGCGGCTCACAGCAGGGGTCCGGTGCATCCTGGTTCACCATTTCAGGTCTGATTTTAGCCCGAATTTTGGGCTGAATTCAGACCCGAAACGGAGCAAAAGACCTGCTGCGGAGATATGTGAACCGGCTCCATAGAGAGCAGGTCAAAATCTGCTATTGCGAATTGGAATGCAGGGAACCTGCATCCATTTTGCAATGGTGTGAACCCAGCCTAAATGTTCTTGTACATGACCTTATCTATTGCTATAGAATAAATCCTGCATGGCAATCTGCATCCAGAGAAACTTGTATACACACATATACAGCACCTGCAGTCTGCCTGGTGGGAAAATTGGCTGAAGGTTATGCTTATGTGCCTCCTAAGGATCTTATGAATTTATGAGGTACAGTATTTCAAAAACTTCTGAGGCGGTAAGTAAAGGAAAGTATCTCAATTGGCTACAGCAAGCAAACAGAACACTTGACAAGTCCATTTTAAACTAAACTTTAATAAATGGAACGTAAGATAAACTGTTACAATACCATCACCTATTATACTCAGAGATCACTGTGTTCTCTCTCCATGAACCTGCATAATATTAGTATTACTGACACAGTGGTGACATTAAACTCTGGTTAAGAAAAATTCTAATAAGTGTACATTGTTAAAAAAATAATTAAATTCTATTGCTCTCAGACTCTTCCAAATCTGAAGATTAATGGCTACATTAAAGAGGCTGATGGGTTTACTTCTTCTTTGCTTCCCTGCTAAGGTAAAGCATAATGGGTTACTATGCATTGCATAGTAGCCCATTATCTGTCACTTACCTGACACAGGAGCCAGCGATGTCACCGCTGTCCCCTGTAGTCCGGAGCATTCATCTTTTTCTGGGCATCGCTGCTCCGGCCACTCACAGCGCCGGAGCAGCGATAACGTCACTCATGCGCACGTATCGCCGTTAGCAGCAGCGGTGCCTCTATTTTTGTAAATATCTCCTAAACGATGTAGGTTTAGGAGATATTTCTTGTACCTACAGGTAAGCCTTAATCTAGGCTTACCTGTAGGTCAAAGTGGTTTGTAAGGGTTTACAACCACTTTAATTCTCAATGATCCCACTGTATGTGGGAACAGAGCCACCCTCTCTTGCTCACGCCTGAGATGTACCATAGGGTTTGAAGTGTGCATAGAGCAGCACACAGATAAGGCTGGGAAGGACAGGTTCAGAATAGGGTGCCCATGTGTCCCGGATTGCCCGGGACTGTCCCGCAATTGCCATCTCTGTCCCTGGTCCCGGGCACCTTCAATCAGGGACAATACAGTGTCCCGGATTGAAATTTAGGTCACACGCACCACCTACTATCTAGTAATTCAATTTCCCTACACTTCCAGAACTGGTTGCTAGGGCCGGCCCACCGGGCGTCTAGCGACCAGTGACATCAGACTCTCAATCTCTCAGTGAGGCCGGGAGCGAGGCCCACGCTTAGTGCTGCACTGCTGTCTCCACCCACATCAGCACCTGTATCTGATAGGCTGCCACACTGTATCTGTTGGCAGCCTATGGGTGGCAAGTGACACACTGTATCTAGTGTCAGGCTATGGGTGGCAAGTGGCACACTGCATCTGGTGGCAGGCAAGTGGCACACTTCATCTGGTGGCAGGCTATGGGTGGTAAGTGGCACACTGTATCTGGTGGCAGGCTATGGTTGGCAAGTGGGCATATTGCATCTGGCAGCAGGCTATGGGTGGGAAGTGGCACACTGCATCTGGTAGCAAGCTATGGGTGGCAAGTGGCACACTGCATATGTTGGCAGGCTATAGGTGGAATGTGGCACACTGCATCTGGTGGCAGGCAACAGTGGCAAATGACGCGCTGCATCTGGTGGCAGGTGATGGTGGCAAGTAACAAGCTGCATCTGGGGGCAGGCGACGGTGGCATGCTGCATCTGGGGTCAAGTGACAAGCTCAGGGTTCCCACTGAATCTGCATTATGGTGAGTTGAACTATTTAATGATATATTACAATGTGGAAATAGAAATAATGTGATTTTACCATCATGACCATATCTAGCATGGTGTCAGGGTGCCAGCCATTTGCCCGACAAATCATTTCACCGCCGAATTCCCCATCAACCCTGAGACTATTTTTGAGAAGGGGGGTGTCCCTGAAGGGTAGTTTTGAAATGTGGTCACCCTAGTTCAGAAGCATAGAGGAAATGACAGGGAGGCAGAAAAATGCAATAAGAAACTATTTCATGAAAAATAGATTACAGGGCTATTAAGTACTTGATGTGTATGGATTAATTTTGGAGAATAAGGATGTAATTTAGTGTGTCACTTTAATCTTCTGAAATATCTATTTGCCAGCAGCTGTAAAGGACATTGTTTAGCTCTTCCTAAACAAAAATTTTACTTAGATAGTGCCACCTAGTGGTCAAGAGAAAAACCACCAGCCTAAAAGTTTAGCCATAGCTAGTCTAGCACCAGGATGGAGAGAACATGTCTCCAGACCAGTACTGAGAACAAGAAATTCATTTGTTCTCAATGCACATAGAAATAAACGTCAATGTTTCATTGTTTTCCTTGATATGCAAAACAGTGTGTTTTAACCACTTCAGCCCCGGAGTATTTGGCTGGCCAAAGACCAGAGCACTTTTTTGCGAATTCGGCACTGTGTTGCTTTAACTGACAATTGCGCAGTCGTGCGACACGGTTCCCAAACAAAATTGTCGTCCTTTTTTTTCCCACAAATAGAGCTTTCTTTTGGTGGTATTTGATCACCTCTGTTTTTATTTTTTGTGCTATAAACAAAAAAAAAGCGTCAATTTAAAAAAACATTATTTTTTTACTTTTTGCTATAATAAATATCCCCAAAAAATATATAAAAAAAACCATTTTTTTTCCATCAGTTTACACCAATATGTATTCTTCTACATATTTTTGGTTAAAAAAAAATCACAATAAGCGTTTATTGATTGGTTTGCGCAAAAGTTATACCATCTACAAAAGAGCGGATATTTTATGGCATTTTTATAAAAAAAAATTTACTAGTAATTGTGGCGATCAGTGATTTTTTTTTTTTATCGTGACTGCGACATTATGGTGGACACATTGGACACTTTTGTGACATTCACATTTATACAACGATCAGTGCGATTGATTACTGTGTAAATGTGACTGGCAGTGAAGGGGTTAACACTAGGTGGCGCTGTAGGGGTTAAGTGGGCCCTAGGGAGTGATTCTAACTGTGGGGGGGCTGGGCTGTGTGTGACACATCACATCACTGGGAGCTCTGATCAGTGACAGTGTCACTAGGCAGAATGGCGAGATGCTTGTTTACATTAGCATCTCCCTGTTCTTCCTCTCCGTGAGGCGATCGTGGGACATTTCCTAGATTAATAATAAACACAAAAATGTACATTGAAATAGTATATGTTCTGTTCAAGGCTGTACCATATAATTTAGAGGTTCACAGTGTGCAGTGAATACAGAGTAAACCATTTCAGTACAGAAGGGAACCTGTAAACTGTGAAAGTCTGAATATAAGATATATATTTATGTTCATACCTACAGTGCCTTGAAAAAGTATTCACCCCCTTGACTTTTTACCTATTTTGTTACATTACAGGCTTTAGTTCAATGCGTTTTTACCCTGAATTATATGTGATGGATCAGAACACAATAGTTTACGCCAGGTGAAGTAAAATTAGAAAAATATATACATAAAAATTATTTTTCAGAAATAAAAAACGTATAATTGGCATGTGTGTATGTATTCACCCCCTTTGTTATGAAGCCCATAAAAAGCTCTGGTGATCATCTTCAGAAGTCACATAATTAGTGAAATGATGTCCACCTGCATGCAATCTAAGTGTCACATGATCTGTCATTACATATACACACCTTTTTGAAAGGCCCCAGAGGCTGCAACACCTAAGCAAGAGGCATCACTAATCAAACACTGCCATGAAGACCAAGGAACTCTCCAAACGAGTAAGGGACAATGTTTTTGAGAAGTACAAGTCAGGCTTAGGTAATAAAAAATATCCATATCTTTTATGATCTTCAGGAGCACCATCAAATCTATCATAACCAAATGGAAAGAACATGGCACAATAGCAAACCTGCTAAGAGACGGCCGCACACCAAAACTCACGGACCGGGCAAGGAGGGCATTAATCAGAGAGGGAGCACAGAGACCTAAGGTAACCCTGGAGGAGATGCAGAGTTTCACAGCAGTGACTGGAGTATCTGTACATAGGACGACAATAAACCGTATGCTCCATAGAGTTGGGCTTTATGGCAGAGTGGCCAGAAGAAAGCCATTACTTTCAGCAAAAAACTAAATGGCATGTTTTGCGTTTGCGAAAAGGCATGTGGGAGACCCCCAAAATGTATGGAGGAAAGCATACATCCAAATTAACAAAGGAATGGCTTCACCAGAAGATGATTAAAGTTTTGGAATGACCGAGCCAGAGCCCAGACAGGAATTTGATTAAAAATCTGTGGGGTGATCTGGAGAGGGCTCTGCACAGGAGATGCCCTCACAAAATGACAGATTTTCAAAAAAAAATGGGCAGATATTGCCAAGCCAAGATATGCCATACTGATAGACTCATACCCAAAAAGACTCAGTGCTGTAATAAAATCAAAAGGTGATCCAACAAAGTATTAGTTTAACCACTTCCCGACCAGCGCACGACGATGTACGTCGACAGAATGGCACGGGCAGGCATATTGTCGTACATGTACGTCCAATATTCAATGCCGCCCTGCCATCGGGAGCGCGCCGCCGTCGGCGCGCTCCCGCGCTGGTCGGGACCCCCGTGAGTCTGGTCGCGGGACCCGCGAACTCGATCGCCGCGGGCATCCCCACGATCGTCTCACGGAGCGGCCGAATGGAGGAAATGCTGTATAAACAAAATTTTTCCATTCTGCCTAGCAACTAGTGATGCTGATCTCTGCTCCATGTGATTGGAGCAGAGATCAGTGTACACTAAATGAAAGCCCAACCCCCCCACAGTTAGTAACACACCCCTAGGAACACTTAACCCTTACACTGCCACCCACTGGTTAACCCTTTCACTGCCAGTGTCATTTACACAGGAATCACTGCATTTATATAGCAGTGATTACTGTATAAATGACAATGGTCCCAAAAATGTGTCAAAAATGTCCGATGGGTCCCCGACAATGTCGCAGTCACAATAAAAATCGCAGATCGCCGCCATTACTAGTAAAAAAAAAAATAATAAAAAATTATTAATAAAAATGCTATAAAACTATCCCTATTTTGTAAACGCTATAACTTTTGCGCAAACCAATCAATAATCGCTTATTGCGATTTTTTTTTTTACCAAAAATATGTAGAAGAATACGTATCGGCCTAAATTGAGGGAAAAAAATGTTGTTTTATATATTTTTGGGGGATATTTATTATAACAAAAAGTAAAAAATAATGCGTTTTTTTCAAAATTGTCGCTCTATTTTTGTTTATAGCGCAAAAAATAAAAACCGCAGGGGTGATCAAATACCACCAAAAGAAAGCTCTATTTGTGGGAAAAAAAGGACGTCAATTTTGTTTGGGAGCCACGTCGCACGACCGCGCAATTGTCAGTTAAATCGACGCAGTGCCGAATCGCAAAAAGTGGTCTGGTCTTTGACCAGCAAATTGGTCCGGTCTGAAAGTGGTTAAAGAGTCCGGCAAAAAAATTTTTTTTTTTAAAGTCAGCAGCTACAAATACTGCAGCTGCTGGCTTTTAATAAATGGACACTTACCTTTCCTGGAGTCCAGCGATGTCGGCAGCCAAGGCCGAGCAATCACTCGGCTCTCAGCTGCTGTGGCGCCATTCTTGGTGAGGGAATCAGGAAGTGAAGCGTTGCGGCTTCACTTCCCGGTTCCCTACTGCACATGCGCAAGCCACGCAGTGCAATGGGAATGGTCTGCGCTGTCTCTGGGACTCGTGTGTGTCACAGCAGACAGCACACCGGGACAGGAAGAGGCATAGACTCCCATGGCAGGCTTAGACAGGTATCTGCACCCCCCTCCCCCCTGAAAGGGGCCAAATGTGACACCAGGGGGGGAGGGTTCCGAAAAGCGAAGGTTACATTTTGTGTGACCCTCCGCTTTAAGAGTGTGCACACTTATGCAACTATATTATTTTATTTTTATTCCCCCTTCACCTAAAATATTTCAGTTTGTTGTTCAATTGAGTTGTACAGTTTATAGGTCACATTAGGTCAGGGTGGAAAAAGTTCTGAAATGATTCATCTTTGTCTAATTTTTTTACATCACAGAAACCTGACATTTTAACAGGGGTGTGTGTATATATATATATATATATATATATATATATATATATATATATATATATATATATATATATACACACGCTATATTGTCAAAAGCATGTTAATAGCATCCCGGTCTTAATCCGTAGGGTCCAATATTGAGTTGGCCCACCCTTTGCAGCTATAACAGCTTCAACTCTTCTGGGAAGGCTGTCCACAAGGTTTAGGAGTGTGTCTATGGGAATGCTTGACCATTCTTCCAGAAGCTCATTTGTGAGGTCAGGCACTGATGTGGATGAGAAGGCCTGGCTCGCAGACTCTGCTCTAATTCATCCCAAAGGTTTTCTATTGGGTTGAGGTCAGGACTCTGTGCAGACCAGTCAAGTTCCTCAACCCCAAACCCGCTCATCCATGTCTTAATGGGCCTTGTTTGTGCACTGGTTTGCAGTCATGTTGGAACTGGAAGGGACCATCCGCAAACTGTTCCCCCAAAGTTGGGAGCATGAAATTGTCCAGAATGTCTTGGTATGCTGGCGCCTTAAGAGTTCCCTTCACTGAAACTAAGAAGCCCAACCCTTGAAAAACAACCCCACACCATCTTCCCAGAAGAGTTGAAGCTGTTATAGCTGCAAAGGGTGGGCCAATTTAATATTGACTCCTACAGACTAAGACTGGGATGCCATTAAAATTCATGTGCATGTAAATCCATCCCTAACTTAGAAGTTGGATTACCAGCTCCTGGGCCTCTGATCTTGCTATAGATCACTCTATACTACAATGTAATTAAAATGCTTTTGTATTGTCTATATATGGGAAATCTTGATGACATAATGTCTAGGATTGTTAGGATTTTCGTGAGCACTAGTGATCATCTTTTAGCAAGACAGAGTTGGTCCTGCCAACAGATTATACTGGTTCTGGTTCTGCCAACAGATTGTACAATAGTTACTTACTACTTGCTGATAAAAGCAATCAATAGATCACTATTATAAGCAATCTGTTACTTGATTAACCACTTCCCGACCAGCGCACGACGATGTACGTCGACAGAATGGCACGGGCAGGCATATTGGCGTACAGGTACGTCCAATATTCAATGCCGCTCTGCCATCGGGAGCGCGCCGCCGGCGGCGCGCTCCCACGCTGGTCGGGAACCCCGTGAGTCCAGTCGCGGGACCCGCGAACTCGATCGCCGTGGGCATCCCCGCGATCGTCTCACGGAGCGGCCGAATGGAGGAAATGCTGTGTGAACAACATTTCTTCATTCTGCCTAGCAACTAGTGACGCTGATCTCTGCTCCATGTGATTGGAGCAGAGATCAGTGTTCACTAAATGAAAGCCCAACCCCCCCACAGTTAGTAACACACCCCTAGGAACACTTAACCCCTACACTGTCACCCACTGGTTAACCCTTTCACTGCCAGTGTCATTTACACAGGAATCACTGCATTTATATAGCAGTGATTACTGTATAAATGACAATGGTCCCAAAAATGTGTCAAAAATGTCCGATGGGTCCCCCACAATGTCGCAGTCACAATAAAAATCGCTGATCGCCGCCATTACTAGTAAAAAAAAAATAATAAAAAATTATTAATAAAAATGCTATAAAACTATCCCTATTTTGTAAACGCTATAACTTTTGCGCAAACCAATCAATAATCGCTTATTGCGATTTTTTTTTTTTTTACCAAAAATATGTAGAAGAATACGTATCGGCCTAAACTGAGGGAAAAAAATGTTTTCTTATATATTTTTGGGGGATATTTATTATAACAAAAAGTAAAAAATAATGCGTTTTTTTTCAAAATTGTCGCTCTATTTTTGTTTATAGCGCAAAAAATAAAAACCGCAGGGGTGATCAAATACCACCAAAAGAAAGCTCTATTTGTGGGAAAAAAAGGACGTCAATTTTGTTTGGGAGACACATCGCACGACTGCGCAATTGTCAGTTAAAGCGACGCAGTGCCGAATCGCAAAAAGTGGTCTGGTCTTTGACCAGCAAAATGGTCCGGTCTGCAAGTGGTTAAAGAAGAACGTTCACCAGCAGTTAAAAAGGTTTGTTAAAACCCCAGGGACACAGTGTACATACCATGAATACCCAATAAAATCTGTTTAAATTACATTTTTATTTCTGCCAGTGCTGGCTGTAGCTCCAGTGTTGGCAAAAGCCCTAAAAATGCCTGACTCTCCTAAACACATGTAAACATGCCTACACGCGTAAAGCGGAATTCCACCCAAAAGTGAAACTTCTGCTTTAAGGCCTCTGCCCCAGCTCCTGTTTGTGAAACTGAGCTTTTGGGAGGGCGTGGGGGGGGGGAGCAGACACCCGACTGTGACAGGTACCTGCTCCCACTTCCGTTACGGTCTCCTTAGGCTATCGGAAATGGAAGCTCTCCCTCCCCAAGTCTTCTGGGACACATGACAGATCCTAGAAGAGTGCAGCGCCACTCACGCATTCGCAGTGAAGCTACAAGCTCTCACAGCCGGGTGCCCATAGTAGAGATGCTGGTGCCACCAAGCGAGGACACGGGGAAAACACAGCATGAGTGAGTGCACCACTGGATCGTGGGACAGGTGAGTAGCTAATTATTTAAAGTCAGCAGCTACACTTTTTGTAGCTGGTGACTTTTAATAAACAAAAATATGACCGGAACTCTGGTTTAAGCACATTTAGCATTCATTCAGTGAATGACAAAAAGCTTGAAGCATCTGAACTCATCTAACTGTATTTAAAAATGCAGCTTTGGGTGCCTGCTAGGAGAATGGCATTCAGAAGAACACCCAGTGTACATGAGGCCTAAATCTCCCCCAAAGCAGCTGCTGGAATTTGTGGGCTCTGTCTTTAATTAACACAAAGGGAGGGGGCCCACACAACTCAACGACCCCTGCACAGATTTTAATAGGGATAAGTGCTATGTTCACTGAGTTTTCTGGATGGTTGTAAAACCCCTTTTAATTAATGGTAAGACTTCTATAAAATGAATAAAGTCAATTTAAAAAAATATAAAATATGTAATAATAATAAAAAAGAAATCCTGCCCTAATAATCTTAAACCTTAGGCCCCAAGAAACATGTTTTAAGCTCTGGATTACATTTTTGGCATCTACAATTTATCGATGCAGTTTAGCACTTTTTTATCTTAAACCTGTGTAGGCAGCACCAATTCCAGCCTGCTCAAATCCACCTTTTTCTTATTTTAGTACAACATTTTTTTTACTCTTCTATGTCAACGCAATGTAAAATGGATCTAAAAAAGGCTTTCGGTTTAACACACTTAACAAACTTTTCCTAATAAAAATTCTGTTCAGTTGACAAGTTATACACCGATGAAGCTCAAGCACTGTAAAACTCAATTCAACATTACTGTATCATAGAAAAAAAAAAAAAAGGCGATAAAACCATAAAGTGAGTGGAAACAAAACAAAGAGAGGATGGGGCTTTGCTTTACCCATTTGTTTATGGCTCTTTTCTCAATTCCTCTTCCTCCTTTACTTTCTCCTGTCCTTCTTCCCCTCCTTAAAGTGTATTTTCACTTTTGCAACCAAATCAGGATAACACTTCCATTATATTAGTTACATGTTCTCATTAGTATAGTATAATGTAAAACATTTTTGTTAAAGCTGCAGTTTAACTTTTTTAGATGCTCAGAAACTTCCAGCAAGGAAAATCCTACATAGTTCTCTGTTTTTGAGGGGGCTGGACAGCTGTGTTTGCCATAATTAACCCTGTGTTTACTGTGCAGACTACATTATCTCTATTATCGACTGTAAATAGATTTGAACAATGTCTGTCCTAACAAAGGGTTAAAGGTTTAAAACGGGGTTCTCCAAACTTTCAAAACAAAGGGCAATCCTTCAGATATTGGAGGGGCCAGACTGTGGCCATCGGAAGTAGAACGTGTCCTGGCATCAGTGGGAGTAAAGAAATTATTATTATTATTATACAGGATTTATATAGCGCCAACAGTTTGCGCAGTGCTTTACATCACGAGGGCAGGCAGTATAGTTACACTACAATTCAATAAAGGTGGAATCAGAGGGCTCTGCTCATTAGAGCTTACAAACGTCCCATCTTTGCTGACACTAGGAGGAACTCTGTCCCATTGTTGGTGTTATTGGGTGGAAAGAATCACGCCCCAATGTTAGTGTCACTGGAAGGAATTGTGCCCCTTCGTTGGTGTCAGTAGGGGTAATTATGTCCCATTGTTGGTGTCAGAGGCTGAAATATTGCCGGGTAAAGGGCCGGATAAAAGCCGGATAAAAGCAAGCAAAGTGCCACATTTGGCCCCAGAGCCTCAGTTTGGAGAACACTGGTTTAGAAGGTAGGTTTCTTGCATTGTATGATAGTGAGGATAGACTTATGCTGGCCATTCACGATACGAAAAATCGTTCAAACCCATTTTCAAATTCAATTTCAGAGTAAGAAGTATAGACCTAATAAGATATGAATTTTTTATACTTCAGGAATGTTAAATGTAATGTGTTATGTAAACATGTAATGTATATGGATGTATTTTTTATATGTTGAGTTCTTTTGAATGTTATTTTTTTTAAATAATTTAAATAAAAAAAGAGTTGGCTCAAACCCATTTTCGAAAAAAACAAACATTCGGCCATGAGAGCAAATGATAGTGCCATCATGTAATGTCTGATAAATCGTTCAGTGGACATAAATGAATCCATTTTTTGTTCATTTTTTCACATATACCAGTGCACGGTGCAAACAGTTTTAACAGGAAACACATTAACATTTCAATTTATTGTTCGTTGGGCAGAACATTTCCAAACTTGTCCTTTAGTTTTTTAGGCTCAATAAACATCCCAACTGATTGCCGATTTGTGCCCATTAACTGGCAGAAAAACTAACATGCTGGCTAAATGACCATATGTTGGACAATTTTACGTATTGTGTATGGCCAGCATTAGGATAGAAATTTCACTCTGAAATTGTACACAAAATTTGTCAGCCATGACACCTTCATGATTGCCATGGCTGCTTTTTGTATGTATGTCTAATAAATACAATTTTTGTATTTAAATCAATAGCCTTTGTAGGTGATTTTTTCCTTTTAGCGGTTTCTTAGCTATGACACCTTCTCCTGAGAAACATAGAAAAGGTAAGAAATATTTTTGTTTTAAATAAATCACTTATAATGTTGGGTGTCCTACATGTGTGGATGTTGCTGCAATATCTAAAAGTATTAGTTTAGTTTTTACATTTTAGAATGGGGTGCCTTCAAACTGTGCATAAATTTAAAGGGTGCCTTGATTGAAAAATGTTGAGAAACACTGCTCTAGAGTAGTGTTTCTCAACTCTAGTCCTCAAGGCGCCCCAACAGATCATGTTTTCAGGATTTCCATTATTTTGCACATGTGATTTGATCAATTTCACTGCCTTAGTAATTACCACAGCCGTTTCATCTGAGGGAAATACTGAAAACGTGACCTGTTGCGGCGCCTTGAGGACTGGAGTTGAGAAACACTGCTCTAGAGAACCAATGTATTTTATACATTTAGAGATGTCAGTTCTGCCCATTACATTTATTCCCTTGCTTAGCACAGGGAAGTGGTAAAGCTTCAATTTAAAGGTTACCTTTCTAGTTAACCACTTCCTTACCAGGCCATAGTAATATGACGCCGGGTGGAATACTCTCTCCCTCCAGGTGTACGTCATATGTCCGCGTGTTCTCGCCAATCTCTCGTATGCCCCCAGGGGCGTGCAGAGCGGCGATCGGGGATGAGGCGTGTCCCTCAGGACACAGCTCATGCCCGATCAGTGTAAGCCCTTGTACACATGGTCGGACATTCCGACGGAAAATGTCCGATTGGACCGTGTTATCAGATAATCCGACCAAGTGCGGGCTCCATCGGACTGCTTCCGTCGGAATATCCGACCGACAAAGTTTTAGAGCTGGGCTATAAAATTTTCTGACAACATGATTCGATCGGACTTTGTCCGATCGTTTGTAGAGAATTCCGATCGGACAAAGTGCCACGCATGCTCAGATCAAATTCCTAGACCAAAGCTATTTGCTACTAGTTTGAACGTAGTCCCGTCGTAACGAAATAATGTCATCACGCTCCGAATGATCGGATTTTCCGACAACTTTGTGTATGCAACGCAAGTTTCGGACAAAATCCGTCGGATTTGGTTGTCGGAATGTCCGACCGTGTGTACAAGGGCTTAGGAGCCAACAAAAATGTCTCTTTACCATGTGACCAGCTGTGTCTAATCACAGTCAGTCACATGCACTGTCCTCATGCATGCCGCTAGTGCAGAGCGGCGATTGGGGTTGAGGATTGTCACTCTGACACAGCCCACCCCCCATCAGGGGAAAAGAGCCAATGAAATTGGCTCTTTACCATGTGGCTAACTGTGTCCAATCACAGCTGGTCACAGAATGTAGACAAACCGCTGTAACTAACTGAGGAGATTGCGATAACAGCTAGTTACCGATCAATCACAGTACACACCAATACACACTGATTGCCCCCAGTAATAAAGAGTACCTGTCACCAGCACAGCTGAGTACCCGAGTACCTGTAACAACCCCTCAGAGTAACCGAGTACCTATCCGCAGCCCATCCGTTTACCAAAGTACCTGTCTCCAACCCATCAGAGTACCGGAGTACCTGTCTCCAACCCATCAGTATACCCAAGTACCTATCTGCAACCCATCAGAGTACCTGGGTACCTACCTGCAGCCCATGCCTCAGAGAATATGCGATGGGGTGTCTGCTTTCCAAATTGAAGTAATTTTGTGGGTAATTCTACTATCCTGGTGCTCCGGGACCTTCAAAAGTGTGATAGGTAGGAATGAAATTAAATATGTAATTTATGCTCTTAGAACGCCTAAAGGTGCTCCCTGCATTTTGGGCCTCTCTATGTGGCCAGGCTGTGGAAAAGTCTCATACATGTGGTATCGCCATACTCAAGATGAGTAGCAGAATGTATTTTGGAGTGTAATTTTTGCTACGTGTTAGAAATATCTCATGAATTGACAACTTTGTGTGAAAAAAAAAAAGGTTTAATATTCTTTCCACATTTTCCAAAAACTTGTGAAAAAAAATGACATGTTCAAAAGACTCATAATGCCTCATAGAGTATATGTTGGGGTGTTTCCTTTCCAAAATGGTGTAATTCCTCTGTGCTGGTGCTTCACGGCTTTCAAAAATGTGATAGGTTGTTAGGAAATAATATGTGTAATGTATGCTCCTAGAACGTCTGATGGTGCTCCCTGCCTTATGGGTTATAATTGGAAGTATGCATATGCTGTATGTGAGAAATAACTTGTTATTATGACCATTTTGTGTGTGTGTGTGTGTGTGTGTGTGTGTGTGTAAAAAAAATAAATAATAATAATTATATAAATATATTCTTCTTTGAGGGAAAAAATTACAACTTCAAAAAACTCACCATGCCTCTTGCTAAATACTGTCTACTTTTTAAAAACTATATTTATACTGTCATGACATTTCAGGGCCTCAAGGAAGGAGATAGGTTGCCAGTGCATCAGGTGTGATAAATTTTTAGTGATTGGGACCATAGCTTGTAGACTCTATAACTTTCACACAGACTAAATAATATCCACTAATTTGGGTTATATTATGTAGCAGTAGAAATTTTTCCCCAGATTATGAAATAAATTACTTATTGCAAAAGTTTATAATAGAAGCTAAAAAAAAAAAGTGTTATTTTTTTCAAAACGTTCACAAAAAAAAAAAACCCAGTGGTGATTAAATACCACCAAACGAAAGCGCTATTTGTGTAAAAAAAAAATTCTAAATGAGTAATTGGCATTCAAAGTGCAAGAGCACTGAAAGCTGAAAATTCCTCTGGGCAGGAAGTGCTCTGTATTGAAGTGGTTAAAAGAGCTTTTTTGTGGTTTGAATACAGTGGGAAAGTATTAAAACCCCACTTTTCAGGGCTTCACGTGTCAGTGATTCCACCACACAGGAAGTAAGGGAATATCTGCAACAGGGACACAAACAGAAAAACACAGACAAAATAAAAATAATAATTGAGAAACAAAAGAAAAGCTTAGGTTATCAACCAAAGATGAATTTGTTATAAAAAAAAGGGGGGTTTTATATATTTTTTTCAAAAATAAAGTACCAATAGTAGCTGTTAGAGTATAGAGGCCACACAGAGATCCCCATATGCAAGGAATTATACCAATGTATGCAATTGCTGAGTCATCTAAAAGAGACACACATCTTTATATGTAGAGGTGTCCCTAAATATGTGATAAGGTAGATATTACCAAAAGTATTAGGACGCCTGCCTTTCCACACACATGAACTTTGATGACATCCCAGTTTCTGTCTGTAGGGTTCAAAATTGAGTTGGCCCACCCTTTGCAGCTATACCAGTTTAAACTCTTCTGGGAAGGCTGTCCACAAGGTTTAGGAGTGTGTCTATGGCAGGGGTCTCAAACTGGTGGCCCTCCAGCTGTTGCAGAACTACAAGTCCCATCAGGCCTCTGCCTGAGGGAATCATGCTTGTAACTGTCATCCTTGCAATGCCTTATGGGACTTGTAGTTTTGCAACAGCTGGAGGGCCACCAGTTTGAGACCCCTGGTCTATGGGAACGTTTGACCATTCTTTCAGAAGCGCATTTGTGAGGTCAGGCACTGATGTAGATGAGAAGGCCTAATATTGTGTATATTGCAGCTTACTAGTCTTTGTGGCTGCATTCGTTTCTCTTTTTTTTTTTTTTACAAGACTTGTTTGCTCTGTTTTCACCAGGTTATCCTGCAACAACGTACTTTGTTTTTGAGAGGGCTAGACAGCTGTGTTTGCCATAATTAACCCTGTGTGTACTGTGCAGACTCCATTATCCTGTCCCTGGGTGCCATTCCATAAAACAGTATATAGAGTATACAGAGTATACATATTGCATAAATATACAACTTTTGTTTTCAATTTCCACTTTAGATAAAGATAAAATCAGGATTCATATAATATCCATGAACAGTATAGTCACCATTTGAATGACAATTACAATGGTATATTTTGCAGCTACAGTAATGTTACATTTGCTACATGTTTCGCCATTAAAGCGACTTCTTCAGGAGAACTTTTGCTGTATGTAGCATTTAAATCATCCAATCATAAGTCGGCTTTTCTCTAGAACGGGTTTTAATTTCTATTTAATATGTGTTGTTAGCAATAACAGTTCTGGGATGGACAATCGGTGACCATAGGAGGGTCAAAAGGACCAAGAAAGGACTAAATAATTGACGGACATCAGAGAACGCCAGTAGCCACACATCCACTTTTCAGCAGGAAAAGACAAGTCTTATATAAGGCTCCTGCATTGGCACACATGTGGTTCCAGTCATAACATGGGGCAAGGCAATTGGTAGCTTACAGAAGTAAGGTAGATATTTTTCAGGTCAACTCACAGAAAGTGACAAGAAAATTGCATTTCTAACCAAGATCAACAGGTATTTTCTGTATTTGCTGAAAATATGCAGCCACTACATCGACGGACTCTAATTTGCATTATATTACATTTTCTTTCTTGGGTTTAGTTATGCTTTACCTTGAAAAAGATATACTGTATGTGTTCTAAATGAATGAGCAGTTGCATATGTTTGTATAAATCCTTGCAAATGGGGATCTTTGATAAGTGTGCCTCCTTCTGATTTAAAGCCTAACTCCAGGCTCAAAAAATGGCCAGTATAACAGCAATTACACATTCCTTTGGGAGAAAAGACAAACTTTAGCTACTTTTGTAACACAATCTTTACTAAAAAAAAAAAAAAACAAAGGAAAAAAACAACTTAAAAAAAAAAAATTCTGTCTGTATTGCTATTGGAGAGTCTGGTGAAACGTCAGCAGGACATGGAAGAATCATTCGAACAGAGCTGTGGATTGCATTTAAGACAGTGGGGCAGCTGTGGCTGACAGGCTACCACTCAGTTCAGTGTTCTGCAACAGGCCACAGCTTGCCACAGACTTTAACAGGCTTCCTGCACTAGAGCAGGATGCTGCACCTGTCCCTCCTGGGTACTCTAAAATGCCAGGAGAGAGGCACTGTTCCTAGACTCCTATGTGCAAAGGTCCAGCTTAGGATCTGGCTTGCATCCTGTAACATGCTCGCTGACAATTTTCATAAAATATTTATTGAAGATGCAAGTCTTTTTTTTAATCACAATACAGTGTAGTGAAGGGCCAAATGCCTCTGAAAATGGCATTCTCCATTGAACATGTCTATTAAATAAGCTTGATTTATTTTTAAGAAAACATAGAAGCCATATCTGATTTCCCTTTCTAGCAGATATAGAAATATAATTTATTATCCTATATTACATAAGTGTTCACATTAATGGTTTTACAATGCAAGAAGACAAGCCATCCCTTAAGAAGCATACCATAGGGTTACCAAGCAAATATGCTTACTGTACACTTCCAAAGTAAGCCTATGCCATATGTCTCAAGGTTTAACATAACTAATAAAAAAAATCTGAGTCAAAAATAACTTTAATGAGATAAAAATGCCAGGCGAATCCTGAGGAAGAGTCAAGAACCATGCTGGTTTACTCTTCTTTCTCTTCACCATGAGTGATGATGTGAACAAGATTCTTGTAGTTTAAATTTCCTGTGACATCAGGGGGGAAAGCTGTGAACATCTGGTCGACCTACAAGTAAGGAACACAAGGGCTACTGTAAAATCATAAGTATATCTTGAGACTGAAGCAATACAACAGCAATTTGTCCCCGTTTTATCCTGTGATATCATTTAACCCTTTTTTGACTAGATAATTTCCACCCTTTTATCAGTATCTAATGTACACACCATTGGAGTAATAATATACTGCGTTAAAATTAAGCTTATTTCACAGCTGAATTTGTTTCCAAAAAATCTTTGAAACACAGAACACAAAAAAAATTGCCAACTAAAGCTAGTGGTTAGGGTTAGTAAGAACACAGGTTTCCTTTCATTTATGAAGAAAGCAGATGGGTGGAGAATTGTACCTCTTCACTTGTGAACCTTTCAGCTTGGGTCATAAGCATTTCTCGAATACTAAAAATAAAACAGAAAAGACAATTCAAAGGCAGACAGGAACAGCAATCCATTACTGCATGTCTATAGAGTACTAAACTTACTAATCTGATTTTAAAAGTCCACTGCCTTCAGGATCAAAGACTTTGAATGCATTTAGAATGGTTTCCTCAGGGTCAGCACCTGCATAACAAAAGACTCATTAAACATGATATTTTGTCTAATATTTGCTAAACTAAATATCCTAAAAACCAGCTGCATATCGGGAAGCTGAGACAATTGCAGAATATTTTAAGGCACTGTCAAGATATTATAAGGAGCAGCTCAAATCAATGACGTATCAAAGAGGAGATCTTCTAGCTTTGAAAATATTATCTACATAGAAGCTCACAGACGAGAGATATTTTCAAGAACTAGAGACTAGGGGCTGTAGGATAGGATAAGTCTTGTAAAGCATTGTTTAGGATTTTATGGGTTCATTTTTTTGAAGCTGGCCATAGATGGTTCGATTCTTTGTCAGTTCAGCAGGGACCGACCAAGAGTCAAACTGTTTACGGGCAGGCTGATTGTACCCAAGTCCATCAAACAGCATGTCAGATTTTTAGGATGCGATTATTGCCAGCGGCTATAGCCACTAGTAATAGTCACTGTGTTAACCCGGCCGTTACAGCTCCCTGCGACCCCTCGCCTGGAGAACACTATAGCTCTGCGGAGAAGGAATTCATCCAGCAAAATCTGGTGCAGCTGTGCATGGTAGCCAATCAGTTTCTAACTTCAGCTTGTTCAGTTAGACTTCGACAAACAAACCTGGAAGCTGATTGGTTTCTATGCAGAGCAGCACTGGATTTTGCACTCTCCAGTTTTAGTAAATCCACCCCAGTGTGTTGATTTTCTTTCCTGCAACTCTTGGTTACAGGAAAGAAAATCGTATTATCTATGGCCTGCTGTTGCTTAGTGGATGGTGAAAATTCCCAAATTGTAAAATACATGCAAGGGAAAAGAAACAGTATTTTTGTTTGCATATAATTGCATGATGGAAGTCAGCAGAGCTTCACCTCCTTCACAAAGTTAAGGGAAAATTTGTTTGCAAAGTGAACAGCCTATTTTGTTTTATTCCCTATATTCTGATTGATGGGCCATAAGTTGCCCTAACAATGGCAAAGAGATGAGTAAAATGTAAACACCCCTCACTGTCCCCACAAAAATCTGATGAGTGGACTTCTGCTTTAACTCAGAGTTCAACATAAGCTTCACAGGAGCCTTAGCGCACAACTTGCTGATGCTAAGCTGCATTCACACTATAGCATTTCATGAACGTGTGCAAAATTGTGTTGCGTGTTTCTGCACATTGTCATGCTCACATGCATAGGGCAGCCCGTCCTTTTTAATATGCTGCCCTATGTGAGACAAACTCAACTCAAATTAGCTCATGGACCTTTTTGACCTTTGGGAGTTGTACTTTTTAATTGCGCATTTTGCTGCTTTTGTCATGCATTGTTTTCACATGACAAACGCCTCTTTGCTTTACATTATTTGGGGTGATATTAACAATGAATGGCACTAGAAGCATGTGCACAAGATTGCATGATATTGCATGCATTCACAAAACAGCCTGAACTCTATTTTTTGTTAAAAAACATCTATTCAAGTATATATTTTATATACAGTGTATAGTCTAAATGGGGGGGGGGGGGGTGTACAAAAACCCAAGAAAATAGCAATAATAGTATCTACCATAAAGAAATGTTCTGGAATCTATATAGATGCACTTAAATGGAAATTATTCAATGGGTATATTACTGTGTATATATACAATTTAATTGCATACCCAAACTGACTTGGTTGAATGTGTTTTTTTTTTTAGCTGCCATGACTAAATATATACAAGTTTCAAGACATTATCAGATTATATTGTAGATATTTCAAAGGAAAATATCATGATGCTAAGCAAATTCCAAATATATATGATGTCCATCCCAGTAATCATGCAGTTCTCACTTTGCTTCATTCTATTGTATAACATGGCAGCTAATAGAACACAAGTGTTGCACAACAGTTCTAGAGATGTCAGCTATCTCAACTATATATGGGTACATATACAGTACATAGCATACACACTATATGGACTAACAATCGCAGGCACCTGGCCATCAAACCTACCTATGTAGCTAAAAATATGTAGCCACCCCTCCAAATTATTAGATTCAAGTCTTTTCAGTAAACAGTATAGCATTCAATGATATTTTAGACCAGTGGTTCTCAACTCCTGTCCTCAGGACTCACTAACAGGATAGGTTTTCAAGATAACTGAAATACATCACAGGTGATATAATTTGCTGTTCAGTGATTGCAGTATTCTAGTCTACATCTCCCCAAGGTAATACAGGACAGGTGTTGAGAACCACTGTTTTAGGGTCTTTTCACATGGGCAATCCACCCGGCAGACTCTGCTGATTCCCACTGAGCAGGCGAATGACAGAACTGTCAGACTGCGCAGAGATGGACCTCTCAAAGCCCCGCTCTCCTTCACGGCTGTCCTTTTTCATCCGATCCCATCTGATCCGCCAGATGGATGGAAAATAGGGTCTACATCCTTCTGAATTTCATGGACAGTATCGGATCCATAGCAGCGGGTGTCAGCAGAATTATCACCACTGACATCCGCCGCTCCAAAGGGCTGAATGGAGAACATCTTGAGGGAGGTCATTCTCTCTTCCAGTATGATTGTGCTCCTGTGCACAAATTAAAGTCCATAAAAACATGGCTTGGCGAGTTTGTTGTGGAGGAACAGTAGTGGCCTGCACAGAACCCAATCAAAACTCTAATGAAGACCTTTGTAATGAACTAGAATGCCGATTATGAGCATGGTCTTCTCATCCAACTTCAGTCCCTAAAATACTTGTTTGACCAAACAGGCCCTAATACCAGCAGACACTTTATAAACTCTTGTGGAAAGCTTTTCCAGAACAGTGAAGGTTTTAATAGCCACAGAGAAAGACTTTTGACAGCGTACATGAGCTTACTGACCATAAGGCTTCTCTACTCATGTAAGCATAGCTAGGTGGCCTGCTAGAGGTTTGGATCTCTTCATGATCTGGCACCCACCTTTTAGCTTCTCTCCAAACATTGTTAAGAACACAGTAAAGTTAATTGGTCCAGGGGCTTCGTGTAACATCTCTTCCAGTTCTTCATTCTTCACATTCAGACGACCTTGTTGAATATCACAAAATATGTGTTAACATTTCTTCACAAACAGCTACATTCATTTGCAATCTATTGATTAGTGCCTCAATGAGAAAGCCATCTAGGTGTCCTCTAAATAGATACATTTCCAATACTTAATAATATTGAGTAACTGTCTGTAATTAGATGCTTCTGGTATCAAAGGGCAATACACAACTATTGGAATAGGCTATATTTAGCTCTTCCTAATTCAGATGACAGCTGTATACACTATAGTGGTAAAAATGAATGCTGAACCCTGTATGATTATGTGGATAATGTTACAGCTTCTTGTAATGACATGTGCAAAAGTTATGGATAACATTTCACTAATGTATGTTTTGGAACATAGCATGTGATAACAAGGGATTATATGATACTTTAAAGTGTAAGTACTGGCAGATGTACTACTGAAACCAGTTATGAAGATATTAAAAATGCCTAAATGTATTTTTAAATATTACCTCAGTATGTCTTTGTACTTGTCTGCTGTGATCCCATTAGTGATATTTCATTAAGTTCTATTGGCTGCAGCGTGGTGCAATGTGGTGGATTGTGTTGCACCATGCTGGGCTGAAAAAAGTACTGCATGCCACCACTTAAATTCAGACTGTTCTTTACTCTCTATTTGACCATTTCAATGGACATTTTTTGTATTTTGTAACCCTCTGGCCTGCACAGGATCCTCCTCCCCTCCACCCCCACCCCTTTTTCCTCCCAGACAAGTTTTCCCTCCTATATTTCATCCTCTTCTTTGCCACCTGACATGGGTCTTGAGCGGCTTTTTTGCATGTTTCACTCTTCTCTCCCACCATGAATGCTTTATTTCCTTTACTGTCCCCATCGGGGCATACCAATAGAACTTAATAAAATGTCACTTATGGGATTATGTGTTATAGATGGAGCTTCTCAGCCTCCATTTTAATTGAATGTGTACAGTTTGTGCCTTACGGTTTGTGATGTCATGTGTAGTATTACCTCTTCTCCAGTCAGTAATCCTATTAATGCTGTTCTTGTTTACCACTCTACGCTATGGCTTCATGTATACTAGCCTACACTGGCAGCTCCTAAACTTGAGTTCAAGAGCTTTTGTCATTCTTTTGCCAAAGCTCACAAACTTAACTCCAAAAAGCCTGTGTCCATGTACACATAGGCTTTTACTAGAGTTTAGGAGCTGCTGCATTTAGGTGAGCTTCGACCTCCCTCTCCTGAACGCACAAGAATCGCATTTCAGGATAGGAACATTTTGACCGCAGACCACGGGAAAATGCAAAATGCAGCAAATTTGCAGCATTTTACGTGGCCACAGTAAATGTAGGCCAGTGTACATGAAGCCTTACTGTTGTTGCATTCTTTTCTTTATGTGATTTTTTTTTTTTTTTTTTACCTTGTGATAATACTTAAAAACCCAATAAAAGTTTTGTGAAACAAAAGTACTGGATGCCATACTTTTTGTCACACTACACTTACACACCACCTCTGTCCTACTGCGCCTGGTTTGAACAGGCCCTCAGACTGGCAGAAGGAAGGGCAACTCTGTAAACCAATCAGGCTTTATAGCATTGTGAAGTGCTATGAATCAAACAAATGCAGCTTTCTAATTGGAAGAGAGAAATGTTAATGTTCTTTGACTGTAGTGGGGAAAAGTAAATGGTAAAGACCTGACCTTGCATAGTGTTTGTAGGACTGTTGGATTTAAAAACAATGCATGAATGGAACGTTTTAGCAGGTAAAAAAATGTACAAATTTTACTTTAACTGTATTTTGCCAAATGTCTAACGTTTCTGTTTCCATTTCTTTTTTTCTTAGACATCAGATTGTTTCAGCAGTTCTTGTCTGCCGTACTATTAAGTTATGTGAAGACGTGTCAGATTTCCTCAGAGATGCCTGCAGTCCAGCAGAGTGCCTGGAATATTCAGCACTGGTTTCAAAGAAGCCTTTTTTTTTTTCATCTTAGGACATTAAAATTATGGTAGAAGAAACAAAATGATGGCATTATTGCTACATTAAATAGATGATGAACCTTAGCTAACTTGATGCTAACTGTGACCCTAACAGTATGCATCTAACCAGATCACAGAAAAATAATTTATTAAACAAAGCAGCTGCATTGTGCACAATATTTTTGCACCACTGTGTTCACTGTTGGACTGGTAGCCAGCATGCTAAATCCAGTATTTAAAGGATTTAAATTACATCAAGGTTTAGAGTTAAGACAGAGTTAAGGTATATACATAGTTTGAGGGTGAAAGTAAATGATTAAAGAGTAACTCCACTTTTGTTGAGAAAAAAAAAACATTCCCGTCTTGGTGATCTATATCTCTATATATATATATATATATATATATATATATATATATATATATAACAATGATTTTAACAAACGTTTTTGCAGATTCCTATGTTTTATTATTCTGAAGAAATCCCTGTGTGTTTTTCTGTATCCATGAGGAAAAGTGAATCTAATTGGAGTGGTTTCATAATTATCAATCAGCTGCAGCACCAGGAGGGCTCTAATGAGGAAAGCAAATGGACGGGCATCCCTTTAGATGGGATTTCCTATTGAGAGTATCTCACAAAAAAATTGCATTTTTGTTGCAGGGGATGACTGAAATCTGACTTGTATCTTAGTGCAGACTTCTGGGAAAATTGGTGAGCCAATCACATAAGCAGGAAATTATATTTTGGGGCGTTCTGTAAACATTCTGTGTACAGAACACCTCCAGGTAGCCATATTGCATTGCATTTTCAAAAAAGTGGCTGCAGATTGAAAAGCAAAGGTTGATTTCTAATAACATTCAATTACAATATGACTTGTGTCACAATTGTATACAATATATTTTTTTTTCTTTATTTGCTATTTTCTTCCCCACAAAAGTGGAGTTATCCTTTAAGTGTTTAGTTTCATGGTTGGGTTAAGGCTATGCGTGACTATTTCTCTCATTCAGCTCTGCTGGAAGAATGAGACAAATTACTGTTGCCTCATTTTACGATAAACAGGGGGGATGGACAAATCTGTAGTTCTGGAAATTGTATTCTGACAGCACGTACTAGCGGCTGTCAGAGTACCTGAACAGTGCCTGCATCTGATGGGATGCAGGTGATGTTTGACTGAGAATTTTCAATCTGGCTCCTTCAACAAATTTTTATTGAAAAACTGGCTTTTGTCGAACCACCTGGTGCCAGAATGACCACCCATGGAACATATTATGGCAGATCCATCAGGAATCAATCAGTTGCCTGGCTATCATGCTGATCTAATATCCTGGATCACTGACCCAAACGAAGTATGCAGATCTGGAGATCATACTTCATCTGCCACATAATTAAGTGCTAGAAAAAGGTAGGTAAATATATGTTTTTAGAGTAGTGGTAGAGAATTGTGTTACTAAAGAAAGTATGATACGTCCAGTAGAGTTTCTCTTGTGTTATTCCACAAGACTTTCCCAAGAAGAGTAGATAATGTACACCAGTCAGCATTCAGTTATGCAGGAGCTATTACTGTTACTCAAACATTAAGATATTTTAATATTTAAAAATATAATTTTTAGTATTTTAATAAGGTAATATGTGATTTAGCTTTGGCAGTTCTGAAATGTCTGTTTTGTTAGATAAGTTCATGCTAAGGGGTATATATTTTAAAGTAGCATATGTGACATTAACTAACATTTCAATGCAGTCGGCTCTTCCTGGTGCATGTGTTTTAAATTACAGTGGCTTTTTCACCTGTAGTAAATGTTTGGTGAAAGTCAAATTCACTGCTTTATAAATATGTCCCTTAATGTCGTTCTATATAATTTTTTTTAAGTGATCATACCTAAAGCAGCAAAGGTGTCTCTAAGATCTTCTTTGTCAATGAAGCCATCTCTGTTCTGATCCATGATGGTAAATGCCTTCGTATACAAAAATAAAGTAGTAAAGTTAGCTGGTTGCGATAATTATCAAAAGTTTTCTGTCTGTATGTTTATCTTATAAGAGTAGATTTAGACTACTTCCTTTCCCCTGAAGCCTGATCCACATGTAGATCACGCTTCAGAGGCTACTGATGCCTCCTCACTGCCTGTTTAAACCCAATTTTTGCCGAAAAATGCGCCACAACCACATGCATTGCACACACTTCCCTATTTTCCTGTAATCTGTAGCACCTTCCCCCCCCCCCCCCCCATTCACTGCTTATTGCAGCTTAGAAAGTGGTGGTTTGTGGATGGCAAAAATGTTGCTCAAATACACATTTTTGCCTCCCCCACCACACATCCAAATGAAGCCTAAAGTCTAGTACACACTATCAGTTTTTTTTTGTTCAACCCAGTGGGGGGATGCCCCCCCAGAACACTCTGGTCAGCACTCTCAGCCATTTGCTGAGAGTGCTGACCGGGAGTTGGTCAGCTGCTGGTTTTCCAACATGGTCGCCCAACAGAAGCTTGTCAAATGGCCAGGCTTCTGTCAGACTGGCTGCCATACACAGGGAATGTCGGACAGTTGTTATTGAAATGGCCAATGTTGTCTTCGCATTTAGCCCATGTGTACTAGGCTTAAGGTTTTCTAACACAGTTGCCCTGTCTATACAATAGGATGTGAAATACAATAGCCAATGACATTAAAAGATCATTGTCTGAAGCTCATTATTTTAAAAGGAGCAGACAGCCATTACTGTAGCAGACCAGCACATGGAAATGGCTGAGTTAGATTTTTTGAGATGATAGTCTATTATAGAGATTTCATCAGCCCGAAAATCACATACAGTGTTTCATGCATGTTATGAACATGCGCCTTTATAAGTAGCATCCAATGGCCAACTTTTTTTTTTTTACATTTTTTATTTATTCAAATAACACGATGAACATTACAGCATTTAAAGACATCAGAATGACCTTGAATTTGAACAAATGTTCCAACAGAAGGTTCAGTTCTTGAAAGACACCAGCAATAGATGAACATTGGAATTCAAATAATAAAATGTTCAATCAGGGTCTCCACACTGAGTGAAAAATTTCTGTATTTTATCTGTATTTTATAACTTTGTAGAGGTCATAAGCGAATAAGAAAGGTGGGGTATAGAAGGAAAAAGGGAAGAAGGACATAAGAGGAGAAAGAAAACCAATGGCCAACTTTTTTTGCATAACTGCATAGACTGAGATGCTTCTGCAATGTCAAAATGAACCAAGTTTTCTGTAAATTGTCATAAACCCAGCTGGCATAATTGGAAGATGTCAGCCAGTTAATATTGCTTTGCTCAACCTACAACCTTATAAAAAGTAAAACAACAGCAAAAACATTCCCAGTGAGGGGTTAGTCACTGAGATCACATCAGATGCAAATACCTTTTTCATACCTATACCAAAACATGGTGTAATATATATAAAAAGGAGCAAAGGCTAATACCTGATATTTTTTTGGTATGGGACAGTATGTGACTCACCCACTTCCACTAATGAGGCATCACTGGGTGCCTGGGTGGCCAATCACCAAGCAACAGTGCTGTCAATTATAAGCTTAAAGCAGAGTAACTATGAGCTTACACTGGGCTCCTTCACTATGCGTCAACATACATACAGACTGGTTTGCGTGTCGGTAAGTATGGGCAAACCACCATTTACAGTTCATATGCCCATAATATCTGTAAATTAAGTATATTACAGAAAACAGCACCCTACTTGTATTCACTATTATGAGCCCATATAAATTTGATTCCTTTTTGTTAATATGTGGACTTTGAAGAGACAGATTGGATATAAAGTGGTCCATTGCCACACGCATTGAGACTATGCTAAGAGGGCAGGCTCTGTACCTCTGACACATTTGCAGTGAAATAATGTTGACTTTTCACAATTTTATGTCTGGTTTTGTTTTCTCTATGTATTCAAGGTGTTTTATGGATCTTGCCTTTCATTTATAATTTAAGTTGTTGCATTACTCCAACTGAGATCTTGGGACCATAACAAGTAAAATAATCATCACAGTATATCTGACTGTTTTACTCACCTCCTTAAACTCCTGAATCTGGGTTTGTTCAAACATGGAGAATACATTTGAGTTAGCCCCTTCAGCTCTCTTCTTTGCTTTCTTGGGAGACTTTAAAACAGTTAAGTGAAATTGTAAAAAAAAAAAAAAAATCAAGAAAAAGCATAGACATTTCTGCACATCAACAGTTTTACACCTTATGACAATATACTTATATCTCAGTGGAATATGTATGCTGGAAGCAGACTGGGAGAAAATGTTCTGTTATTCATGTACCAATTTTAAAACTTGCCAACTCTGCATACCACCTGTTATCCAGACACTGGTTGTAATTCAGAGCTCAGCCTTTAGTCTATTCATTCCAGTCATACTGTTCTCCTGTCCTCTGGGTCTTGGTTGCAGATCCCTTTTAGGTTCATGCTCTTCCATAAATGTTTGTCGCCGTGCTTTCCAGGAAACCTAGTATCCAGTCAAGGTACCGCTCACACCAAAATGGCCTTCAAATTCCAGGCTCCATATTTAACGTTAGTGTTGTATACTTTACCCGCACAATGTATATTAAACAGGAGCTCTGTTCTGTACCATGGAAGTCATTCAAAATGTTTCCATTGTGAGCCAAATTAAAGCAATCCTGAGCTTAAAATAACTTTTAAAATATGAAGCCCAGCCCAGCAAAAAAATACACTTTCACTGCAAGAATTATCTTCAATCTGGCACTGTCTCTTGAAAGAGGTCCGCTCCTCCACCAGATGGTGCTCTTCTTCCAGGTTGAAAGATGGGCATCCGATTTCCTGTGAGTCTAGGCTGTCATAAACAAACTCATCACCACACCTGGGCTTGTTAGCCTGGACCCACAGTGCTACTGCATTAAATGATGTTCACATGTTATTAAGTAAGTAAGGGCTGCCCTCTGTTGCCGACAGAGAAAAAGAGAAAGGATCCCTAAAGTGGACCACTCTTTACACAAACAAGCCTAGTAATCATTACATAGTTACATACAGTACCTTGAAAAAGTATTCATACCTCTTGAAATTGTCCACATTTTATCATGTTACAACCAAAAATATAAATGTATTTTATTGGGATTTTATGTGAGAGACCAACAAAAAGTGGCACATAATTGTGAAGTGGAAGGAAAAAGATAAATGGTTTTCCAATTTTTTTGTAAATAAATATCTGAAAAAGTGTGGCATGCATTTGTCTGTCTCAAGGCTTTTGCAGACTCTAACAGATTTTATTCCAAGATTGCCCTGTATTTGGCTCCATCCATCTTCCCATCAACTCTGACCAGGTTCCCTGTCCCTGCTCAAGAAAAGAATCTCCACAACATGATGCTGCCTCCACCATGTTTCATGGTGGGGATGGTGTGTTCAGGGTGATGTGCAGTGTTAGTTTTCCCCCACACATAGCGTTTTGCTTTTAGGCCAAAAAGTTCAATTTTGGTCTCATCTGACCAGAGCACCTTCTTCCACATGTTTGCTGTGTCCCCCACATGGCTTCTCACAAATTGCAAACTGGACTTCTTATGGCTTTCTTTCAACAATGGCTTTCTTCTTGCCACTCTTCAATAAAAGCCAGATTTGTGGAGTGCATGGCTAATAGTTGTCCTGTGGACAGATTCTCCCACCTGAGCTGTGGATCTCTGCAGCTCCTCCAGAGTTACCATGGGCCGCTTGGCTGCTTCTCTGATTAATGCTCTCCTTGCCCGGCCTGTCAGCTTAGGTGGACAGCCATGTCTTGGTAGGTTTGTAGCTGTACCATACTTCTTCCATTTTTTGAATGATGGATTGAACAGTGCTCCGTGAGATGTTCAAAGCTTGGCAATTGGTTCCACTAGATTTTAGTTAGGGGTATCAGAGTAAGGGCCGGTTCACACAGGGGGCGATGCGAGGCGACACCGACTTGCCTCGCCGCGACCTGCCGCGACCTCAGCGGCGACTTGCAAATGACTTCTGTATAGAAGTCAATGCAAGTCGCCCCGAGGTCGCCCAAAAGTAGTACAGGAACGGCAAGTCGTGTCGCCTCGTGTCGCCCCCTGTGTGAACCGGCCCTAAAGGAGGCTGAATACAAATGCACACCACACTTTTCAGATATTTTATTTGTAAAAAATGTTGAAAAACATTTATCATTTTCCTTCCACTTCACAATTATGTGCCACTTTGTGTTGGTCTATCACATAAAAGCCCAATAAAATACATTCACGTTTTTGGTTGTAACATGACAAAATGTGGAAAATTTCAAGGGGTTTAAATACTTTCTCAAGGCACTGTAATTTGTCTGACTGAAAAGAGACAAGTGCATCTAGTTAAACCAATAGAAGAATATGAATATATATATATAGATATAGCTATAGATACACACGATCCTATACCCACAGTTGATCTAGAGGAAGGCAAAAAAAAAAAACTCAAAACAAGCATGATCCAATTTGTGCCAGCAGGGGTAAAAAAATCCTTCCTGATCCCCCAAGAGGCAATCGGATATTCCCTGGATCAACTTTACCTATAAATATTAGTATCCAGTTATATTGTGTGTATCTAGGAAAGAACCAAAAAGCTCTGGGGGGAAATCCTTTGCAAAGTGTAACTTAACTTGCAAAAGAAACAGTCTATTTGCCTTCAGTAAATAAAAATGCAGTTGCACTCTGCAAGAGTTTTTCCAGAGATTAGTAAATAAGGTGAAGCTCTGCTGACTTCCATCTTCCAATCATGTGCAAGCTAAGATGTGGTTTTATTTACCCTCCTTGCATGTGATTGGGTATTCTTTGCGAAGTGAAACTTTACCTCACTTACTAAGCTCTGGAGCAACCTCAAAGTGCACAATCTATTTGCCTTTAGTAAATCAACCCCAAAATGTACTATATTATTACCAAGAGTGCATTGCAACACTAAACTTTTTATCCAGCCTCTATATTACTGCATTTGTTATTTTGAAAATCCAATATAAAGGAAAAATGGAGGTCAAAAAAGCACCTACATAGTTACATAGTAACATAGTAGGTGAGGTTGAAAAAAGACACAAGTCAATCAAGTCCAACCTATGTGTGTGATTATATGTCAGTATTACATTGTATATCCCTGTATGTTGTGGTCGTTCAGGAGCTTATCTAATTGTTTTTTTTGAAACTATCAATGCCCCTCGATGAAACCACCGCCTGTGGAAGGAAATTCAACATGTCTTATTAAACTCCCTCCCGCAAAAAAGTTTTATCCCTATTGTGGGGTCACCAGTATGGTATTTGTATTTGCACTTGTATGGTTTAGTCATTAATTTTCTTCATATTAAATCCTTGTGGTCTGTGTAACATGACAGGGGCATGTCCTTTGCCTGTATACTGTGTGATAAAAAGTATCCCTCTTTATCATTTCAGAAAACAATGCATGCTATAGCATACAAAACTAAGCACTTGCTGCCAAATCACGTACCTGATATGTCATTTTAATTCAAGTGGTTGTACCGGAGTGATGCCTGCAGCTGCAAGCATCACCCCGGTACCATTTTTTTAGCGCCGACGGTCGGCTCTCCTGTGACAGCAACCTGAGTGGCAAATTAGACACTCGGTTGCTATTACAAGCAGTGGGAGAGGGCATCCCCCCCCCACCCCTCCCGTGGCTCTCTCGTCCAACCAGGAGACCCAAGCTAAAAGCTGGCACGTACACTGGTTGGCATCTGACCTGCACGCACATAAACGGCGATTGTCCCACACATGTGAAGTATCACTGTGAATGTCAGATCATGGGTAGATTTTCTAGCACTAGACCTCCTCTGTAGATATAAAGTGGTAACCTATAAAAGCTTATAAAACGTCACCTATGGATAGTAATATTTATGTCGTTTGTCACTGCTGTGCGGGCGTGCACAATTTTAAAGCTTGGTATCTATTTACTCAGCGTGACATCATCTTTTATACCTTACAAACAATTGGGTTATGTATTGTGTTTTTTGCATTCAAATTAAAAAAAAAAAAAATTTTTCCGCACACATTGCATTTTAAAAACTGCTGCACAAATACTGTATGACATAAAAAAATTGCAACTACTGCAATTTTATTCTCTAGGGTCTCTGCTAAAAAAATATATATACTGTTTAAGTAATTTTATAGCAAAAAATACAGTTTTTTTTTTTTTTATAAACAACAAATGTCAGAAAAAGGCTGGGTCCTTCAGTGGTTAGGTTCCAAAAATCTTGTTATGTCAAATTGACAATAACCTTGTACAGCTTTTTTTCTTTCAACTCTGAAAGTAAAGATACCAATGGTAAAATATACTATATACTTTAGTACTTCAACTGTTGTGGAACTACAAGCCCATGAGGCATTGCAAGACTGTGACAACCACAGTCATGACTCCCAGAGCCATGATGGGATTTGTAGTTTCACCACAGCTGGAGTACTAAAGTTGTCTACCCCTGCATATAGTATCTTTTACCATTAGTATCTTTACTTTCGGAGTTGGAAAGAAAAATAGCTGCATAAGGTTATTGTCATGAGGAGTGCTGAGGTTGCCTACCCCTAACAGCACGTATAGTGCGTCTCTGTGCCTCTTCCTGCAGGACTAAAATATTGGTCCGGCCTCTTTTTTTTATCATAAACTTGAATTTGATCTTATGTACGTTATATTTATATACACTATTATTTATTAGTTGCATGTACAATCAGACCACACGTGATTATAGTATTACGTTAAGTAGTCAGCATATTTTTTCAGCAAAGTTTAATAACTTGTACCCTCGCTTTCTAATAAAGCAGTTCTTTATGTAGATGCTAGGAAGGCTATAACTCTAAGCAGTACAAAACACAAGAGCAGCTTGGGTGTTTAAATAACAATAGGATAAAAGTGTCAAACACTAATACATTCTTGTCCCCCAGTGTCCTATACGCCTTTCACAAATTCTCCAGATTGTATGTCTGGGAGTACGCAAATTATTATACAGCTAATATTTGCTTACCATTGCTGTGCTGCTTTGCCAGGTGTTGCTGCCAGTGGATTTCTAAGACCAGATCTAAGGACTCTGTCCAGCGAGACAATAAATATCCCCCCAAACTAGTTATAAATAAACTCATGCCCACTTTTGGCAGTGCTAGGTAGGTTATTCCCATCCTCAAACAAGCCTTTCGCTTGTCTCCAGTCTTGACACATTGTTGCGCAGTCCGATGATATGTGAGACAAAAGAAGATCTGAAGGTTACAGAAACCCAATGCTTCTGCAGCTCCATCCCATATGTGTTCTTATTTAAAGTAACAATGCTTCAGCAGATGGCTAAGAATACTCTTCATGACAATTGCTGCTGATGTTACAGTGGTGGCACATACCAACTCTTATTTTTGTACTCTACATTTCACTAACGGGTAGTTATCTCTTTTTTACATTTCTTAAATTAGGGCAAGTAACACATACATTGTACTGATAATTGAGCCAACATAACAACTTAACAATAGTATCCCAGCAGTCCTACTGTTCAAACTCAATATAATTCCTATCTACAGTATCGATCTATCTATCTATCTAGTCCATCAGTCATCAGTCTCTAAACAGATGCACGTAGTATGTTGGAGTTGATTTATTACATAGTACTGAATACCATTCTGGGCAATACATTATTTTTTTATAATGAATATCTGCCTATTTCCCATCATGCTTCCATATCAAATATCTTGAACCACAGCTATTACTGTTCTCCAGGAATGTACCGGTAATTAAATACCTGGTCATCTAGGAACAAGGATAATCATAATACTGCAGCTTTCAGGCAGTGCCTGGGAAAGTATTCCCTTAGCTCCCATTTACACTTATTGTGAATGTCTCCAGATGATTTAGAGGCTTTTTTGTGTGTTGGTATATACAACTTGTAATACAAAAGATGTGCATTGTTTTTGGCCTCGTAGAACTTTAAATGGGAAAATGCCTGACACATGAACATACAGTGCCTTGCAAAAGTATTCACCCCCTTGGGCTTTTTATCTATTTTGTTACATTACAGCATTTAGTTCAATGTTTTTTTAATCTGAACTATATGTGATGGATCAGAACACAATAGTCTAAGTTGGTGAAGTAAAATTAGAAATAAATATATATATATATATATATATATATATATATATATATATATATATAAAATTAAAAATAATTATATATATAAAAAACTATTTTTTAGAAATAAAAAAAACTGATAATTGGCATGTGTTTATGTATTCACCCTCTTTGTTATGAAGCCCATAAAAAGCACTGGTGCAGCCAATTACCTTTAGAAGTCACATAATTAGTGAAATGATGTCCACCAGTGTGAAATCTAAGTGTCGCATGATCTGTCATTACATATACACACCTTTTTGAAAGGCCCCAAAGGCTGCAACACCTAAGCAAGAGGCACCACTAACACTGCCATGAAGACTAAGGAACTCTCCATACAAGTAAGGGACAATGTTGTTGAGAAGTATAAGTCAGGGTTAGGTTATAAAAAAATATCAAAATCTTTGATGATCCCCAGGAGCACCATCAAATCTACACATCTAACAGCAAACCTGCCAAGAGATGGCCGCACACCAAAACTCACGGACCAGGCAAGGAGGGCATTAATCAGAGAGGCAGCACAGAAACCTAAGGTAACTCTGGAGGAGCTGCAGAGTTCCACAGCAGAGACTGGAGTATCTGTACATAGGATGACAATAAGCCATACGCTCCATAGAGTTGTACTTTATGGCAGAGTGGCTAGAAGAAAGACATTACTCTCAGCAAAAAACAAAATGGCACATTTTGAGTGTGCGAAAAGGCATGTGGGAGACTTCCAAAAAGTATGGAGGCAGGTGCTCTAGTCTGATGAGACTGAAATTGAACTTTTTGGCCCTCAAAGAAAACGCTATGTCTGGCGCAAACCCAACACATCACATCACCCAAAGAACACTATCCCCACAGTCAAACATGGTGGTGGCAGCATCATGCTGTGGGGATGTTTTTCAGCAGTCGAGACTGGGAAACTGGTCAGAGTTGAGGGAAAGATGTATGGTGCTAAATACAGGAATATTCTTGAGCAAAACTTGTACCACTCTGTGTGTGATTTGAGGCTAGGATAGAGGTTCGCCTTCCAGCAGGACAAAGACCCCAAACACACTGCTAAAGCAACACTTGAGTGGTTTAAGGGGAAACATGTAAATGTGTTGGATAGGCCTAGGCAAAGCCAAGACCTCAATACCAATAGAAAACCTGTGGTCAGACTTAAAGATTGCTGTTTACAAGCGCAAACCACCCAACTTGAAGGAGCTTGAGCAGTTTTGCAAGGAGGAATGGGCAAAAATCCCAGTGGTAAGATATGGCAAGCTCATAGAGACTTATCCAAAGTGACTTGGAGCTGTGATAGCCGCAAAAGGTAACTCTACAAAGTATTGACTTTAGGGGGTGTGACAGACCTAGCCAGGACAGAGGCTGTTGGAGCGGACTGAATGCAAGCCTCTTGCCTTGCGATTATGGGCCCTGGTATTTGGGGGAACTGTGCTCTCTTGGAGCTGTATGCCTGGGGACCCCTGAGGTGGTTTTACTTGGATTCAGGTCCATGCCGCCCCCCAAGACACACAGACTCTGGATATGTAAATGTCATGTTAGCAATGGACTGAATCATACTGTTGGGACACAAACTCTTGAATGCTGATGTCATCAACTCCAGCCACCTGTCTGTTGTCTTGTATAATGTAAATAAGTCTAGTCAGGCTTGACACAGATTCTAAAGAGTATTTCACCTATTGTTGTTTTGTTGTTTGTGCTAATTAACCTGCAATTGAATGAAGGAGTCCAGTGTTGATTAGATAATTAGCTCATGCTAATTAGGTTAGGTTTTAGTCACCCGCTGTATATATTTTGTGTGAGATCTCAAATAAAAGGAGTTTCCTGGTGTACTCCAAGACTGGTGTTGTCTAGTTCTTGGGGGTTCCTATAGCCAGTGCACATTGACTTTTTCTGTTATTTTGTCCTATTTGTTGTTTGTTTCACAAAAAAAACATCTTCAAAGTTGTGGGTATGTTCTGGAAATTAAATGATGCAAATCCTCAAACAATCCATGTTAATTTCAGATTGTGAGGCACACAAAAAAATGCCAGGGGGGGGGGTGAATACTTTTGCAAGGCATTGCAAATGTGTTTTTCAAGCATTTCTCATGTGTTACACTTTTGAGGAGCTCTTTCTTATTTTTCTTTTTTGGGGGGACTGTTATGCCCTTTTAGGGAATGTTTGTATGCAATATTTATTAGGACTTTTTTATTTTTATTTATTAGGACCTTATTTTTTATTTTTAGGATCCTTCTGCTTATTATGCATTAAATCATATATCTGAGTAGTGGTACAGTCATGCCTACTTTTATTTTTATTTCCAGCTTTAGCCTTGTACCCCATACTCACAAATATGTTCAGTTGTATACACAAGGGAAGTTGATGGGTCTGCGTATGGCTCCTGAAAGCTCCTGATGCTCGCCTTGCCCACTGGGGTCTTTTCCTGTTCACGGCTTACACCTGTGTATTTCTTCCCCCTTCCTTCAGTTTCCCCTTGTGGGATCCCGTAACGCCATTCATACATGTATGTTCATTGTATAATGTATTAATTTTTTAACAAGTAAATTTTGTTAGCAATGTTATTTATTGGAGTACAATTCTGTATCATATAATTGAATGTATGTTTTTTTTTTTTTTTTGCTTGGTAGTACCCTGTCTCCTGAAGAAGCTCCTTTTTGCGAAACGTGTTGACAGACGTAGCCTCCCACCATTCATTATTTTCAACCTGTATCTGTGAGGACATCATTCTCAAACTGGACATATTTGTATCATGTTATTCATGTCATAAAGTGTGCTATATACAGGGTGTGGTGGGCTACATACACAGTATTTTTCTCTTAATACATGTAAATAGCTGGATGTTTTTATGCACTGTACTTAGGAGTGTGCTTGGCTTTTAAACGTTGCATAATAAATTGAGTGTTTTTTATATTGATTGTGTTTGTATTTGTTGTATTTCATGTAAAGTGCGTAGCACCTTCAAACTCCCCTACTCTGCTCTAGTTTGTGTTTATTGATTTTTTTTCTGGGATGTGGTGCACGTTTCACCCACAAACACCATTTTGTATACAGTGGGGATGGAAAGTATTCAGACCCCCTTACATTTTTCACTATTTGTTGTATTGCAGCCATTTGCTAAAATCATTTAAGTTCATTTGTTTTCCTCATTAATGTGCACACAGCACCTTATATTGACAGAAAAACACAGAATTGTTGACATTTTTGCAGATTTATTAATAAAGAAAAACTGAAATATCCCATGGTCCTAAGTATTCAGACCCTTTGCTCAGTATTTAGTAGAAGCACCCTTTTGATCTAATACAGCAATGAGTCTTTTTGGGAAAGATGCAACAAGTTTTTCACACCTGGATTTGGGGATCCTCTGCCATTCCTCCTTGCAGATCCTCTCCAGTTCTGTCAAGTTGGATGGTAAACGTTGGTGGACAGCCATTTTTAGGTCTCTCCAGAGATGCTCAATTGGGTTTAAGTCAGGGCTCTAGCTCGGCCATTCAAGAACAGTCACAGAGTTGTTGTGAAGCCACTCCTTCGTTATTTTAGTTGTGTGCTTAGGGTCATTGTCTTGTTGGAAGGTAAACCTTCAGCCCAGTCTGAGGTCCTGAGCACTCTGGAGAAGGTTTTCATCCAGGATATCCCTGCACTTGGCCGCATTCATCTTTCCCTCAATTGCAACCAGTCGTCTTGTCCCTGCAGCTGAAAAACACCCCCACAGCTTGATGCTGCCACCACCATGCTTCACTGTTGGGACTGTATTGCATAGGTGATGAGCAGTGCCTGGTTTTCTCCACACATACCGCTTAGAATTAAGGCCAAAAAGTTCTATGTTGGTCTCATCAGACCAGAGAATCTTATTTATCACCATCTTGGAGTCCTTCAGGTGTTTTGTTTAGCAAACTCCATGCAGGCTTTCATGTGTATTGCACTGAGGAGAGGCTCCGCCATAAAGCTCTGACTAGTGGAGGGCTGCAGTGATGGTTGACGTTTTACAACTTTCTCCCATCTCCCGACTGCATCTCTGGAGTTCAACCACAGTGATCTTTGGGTTTTTCTTTACCTCTCTCACCAAGGCTCTTCTCCCCCGATAGCTCAGTTTGGCCAGACGGCCAGCTCTAGGAAAGGTTCTGTAACGTCTTCCATTTAAGGATTATGGAGGCCACTGTGCTCTTAGGAACCTTAAGTGCAGCAGAATTTTTTTGTATCCTTGGCCAGATCTGTGCCTTGCCACAATTCTGTCTCTGAGCTCTTCAGGCAGTTCCTTTGACCTGATGATTCTCATTTGCTCTGACATGCACTTTGAGCTTTAAGGCCTTATATAGACAAGTGTGTGGCTTTCCTAATCAAGTCAAATCAGTATAATCAAACACAGCTGGACTCAAATGAAGGTGTAGAACCATCTCAAGGATGATCAGAAGAAATGGACAGCACCTGAGTTATATATATGAGTGTCACAGCAAAGGGTCTGAATACTTAGGACCATGTGATATTTCCGGTTTTCTTTTTTAGACCCCTTTCACACCAGGGCGTTTTGCAGGCGCTATAGCGTTAGAAATAGCGCCTGCAAAACGCCCTAAAAAAGCTGCACCATTGTTTGTAGTGTGAAAGCTCGATGGCTTTCACACTACAGCGGTGCGCTGGCAGGACGTCAGAGAAAAGTCCTGCCAGCAGCTTCTTTGGAGCGGTGAAGGAGCGTTTTTTTTTTACCGCTTCTCCACTGCTGCTCCCCATTGAAATCAATGGGGCAGCGCTGTAATACCGCCGGCAAAACGGCGCTATTGCGGCGTATTGCCAGCGGTTTTAACCCTTTCTCGCCCGCTAACAGGGGTAAAAGCGCCCGCTAGCGGCCAAAATGTGCCGCAAATCCGGCAGTAAAACGCTGCTAAAAATAGCAGCGTTTTACCACCCACGCTATGGGTGGTGTGGTGTGAAAGGGGTCTTAATAAATCTGCAAAAATGCAAGAAATTCCACTTGTTGGGTAGGTTCAGCATGGTGAAGTAGGCAGCAAACACACAGGGAGGTTAATTTACTAAAGGCAAGAATACTGTGCACTAGAAATGCACTGCAAGTGTAGTTGCTCTAGATCTGAGAGGAAGCTCTGACGTAAGGGAAAGCTCTGCTGATTTCTATCATCCAATCATCAAGAAAACATGCATTATTTTATTTACCTTGCATGTTCACATCAGATCTATAGCAGCACTTGCAATGCACAGACTATTTACCTTTAGTAAATCAACCCCAATGTTTTGAAACAACGGTGCCACTTACAACTGTACAGCTATTAACAGCTGTCAGAAGATTCAGGGATGCTGACAGTGTCTGCCACAATGAGCAAAGTGTGGCCTGGCTGGTCCAACCAAAAAAGAGAAGCTTCCTGAGAAGGTAGCTGTAGGCCCTTCTCTCTCCCTACTCCACCGGAAACCTTCCCTATCACTGGCACTCTCCCTGTCAGATGGGGAACCAGTCCCTATTCTGTCCACTCACATAAAGTGCACCAAATCCAGGGGTCAGAGTGTTAAATAGACTCTTCGTAACCTAAGATGGCTGCCGGGGTCACATGGGGCATGGGCATCCATGCAGATCACTGCCCGGGTGACCGAGGAAATCCTAGAGAAAATGAGTTTCTCTTAACTTCATCTCCCACATGCATTGTGGCGGTGGCCAAGTGCCACCTACTGTGGAGAATATAGACTGCACCTGCCTACACACTAATTTCTCTTGATCTAAATTCTGTTATCTACTAGATTTCAGACTAATATCAGGCTAGATTCCAAACTCAAGCTGGTCATACATGAATCATATTTTTTTTCCAGTTCAGCAGGGACCAGATGAATTTTGATGCATGTGTGGCCACTGTCGTTGAACAGAAGTCGATCTAACTATGGAATTCTGTTTAACCGCCACGTTGGTATTTCTTTGCTCCATGAACTTCAGCACTGATCTGTGTATTCTGATGGCAGGGGAAATTTCCCTGCTATCAGAATACATATACACAGCTTTGGAGGATTCCTCCATCCACCTTGAATAGTTGAACAAAAAAAAGCGGACTCATGTATGGCCAGCCTTAGCGTGTTAGTATAGGCTAACTATAATTATTCTTAAATATGACCCCCCTCCCCCACTTAGAATACACTGATCAGCTGTGAATTGACAAATACCTTACATGTCCGTTTGACAGATGTCGATCAAATGATTGACTTCTGTTGAGAGTGAACTGCCAAATACTGCTAGAAATTCTGCTGGTTCCTGCTGAACTGGCTAAATTTTGATCAGTGTATGGCTAGTTTAATTCTAAATTCTGTTATCTACCAGGTTCCAGACTGGCTAGGTCCCAGAGACTTACCTATAAGAAGATCTACCAAATAATGATTGCAATATACAATGGCTCCACACACACATGTACAGCCATTAGCTATGAATCACATTAGAGTTCTTACTGACACATTTAGGTAATTTTTTTTTATACTTTCATACAGTGCTAACTGTGCAATAGTGATACCAAATTAAATCCATAATTGATTAACATTCAGTGCTCAAAAATCTATAATAAAGTCCTGTAAAATTCATCATTAACATACTCAAGTAAAAAACACAGTGCTTGGCAAGACACTTGCTTGGCAAAGTTGTTTGGCACTTTTATGGACAGCAGTGATGATGCATAGCACAGATTGAATTTTTAATGTGAAGATTGAAGCACTGTTACATTTTAATCATTTTTACTAGAGCCTTTTAAAAGCATGGCCAAAGCTTTTTTTTTAAATTTGCTGTACTTCTCTTGTGGGTCACAGGAGTACACTTAATTTGTCCTTTTTTTGTCCATTGTTGAACTAGAGTCAGCTGATAGCAAGGGCCGGTAAGGATCCTGGCAACCAGGGCCATCTTTAAGGCAGGGCAAAAGGGGCAGCTGCCCTGGGCCCTGTCATTGTTGTGGGGTCCAAAGCAGCTGCCCCTTATTTGCCAACTATCCTGGTTTAAATTCCCTTGTCCCTTGAATTTTTAGTCTCGTGCTGTGTCCCGATATCTCAGTGTGAAGTACTACTACTAATGCTGCCCAGTTTTGCTCTATTGTGTACAAATAACTCACCTGCAGACTCTGTTTACATGTAAATAACCTGCATTGATGTGTAAATAGCCACAGCATTAATATGTAAATAGTGGTGGCATTAATATGCATAATGTGCATGAATACATATGTAAATAGAGGCGGCCGGCGGCATTGATATGAATGCTGCCTTTATTAACATATGTATATCATGCCCCCCTGAGGTCATATCCACCATCATCTATACTGAATGCTGCCCGCTGGGGAGGTAAAGGGGCATGCTTGAAAGTCTTGCCCCCAACTGTGGTTATTAAGCCTAACATCAGCCTGTTCTGCAAAGGTAAGCAAATTAGCGTGGGGGGTAGTGTGGTGTGTGCAGAGGTAGGCAGAGAAGCAATTACAGTTTGGGGTGCACAGGCGAGCAAGGAGGGGATGTATAGAGGTAAGGAAGGTGGGTGCAAAGATGAACAGAGGAGGCAGGAAGAGTTAAAGAAGAAGGGGATTGGAGTGGAGAGGATGGGGGAGTTTTGGGGTGCAGAGGTTAGCAGGGGTTTTAGGATGCAAAGGTGTACCGACAGGGTGGATAAAGATGGTGTCTCAGTTACATTGGTGATCACTGTAAATCTTCTCATTACATTGGGGCTTGGTGTCGAATGCTTTCATTCACACTAGTGGCCTGCGTGAATGTTCCCCTTACATTGGTAATCAGTGAAAATCCCTCCTTAGATTGGTAGTTACTGTGAATGCTTCTATTACATAATCATTAGTGATCAGTGTAAACCCTTATTACATATTGGCCAGTGTTGAAACTCCTCTTTATATTGGTAGTCAGTAAAAAAAAATCATTGCCATTGATTACACCCTCCCCTCCCCCACAACTGCCACTGATCCCAGGAGTTCTAGGATCCCTAGGAGTTTTCTGTCTATTGATGGGACTGCTCACCTCCCCAGTCCATGGTGTGCAGGCAATGAGAAGATGATGTGCTGTAACCTCTAGCAACCAATCAGTAAGCAATAATGATGTGCAGTAACCTCTAGCAGCCAATCAGTGAGCAGTATTGATGTACAGTAATCTCTAGCAACCAATCAATAAGCAAAAATCATGTGCTGTAGCCTCAAGCAACTAATCAGTGAGCCGTAATGTGTGCTGTAACTATATGTTGTAACCTCTGGCAACCAATCGCAATCACTGCCTGATCTGATTCAATAAACTGATTTTGAGTCTAGCTGCTATTTACTGTATGTCTCAGAGCAGGTGAAGAGCGAAATTGCATGGGGGCCCAAGAAAATATTTGCCCGGGGTGCAATCAATATTAAAGACAGCCCTGCTGGCAACATTGTTGAGATCCATCCCATGACCTGATTGAAAGCTGGCTCTGCCTTTGAGTGCGTGGCTGAGAATCAGAGTTAACTGCATTTCCCCCTCTCCCAGCCTGGCGCCCCAGTAAGCACTGGAGGAGCAGAGCACAGAGTGGTGATTGAAAGTGAAGTCACATCTCTCCGCTCGGATCAGACCAAGAACTGAGCTATCAGCAGTTATGTGATCGCTCAGCTCTTAAACTTGGGGCTGACATGGGACAGTTGCAGCATTGAGGTTAGTATGTATTTTTGTTTTTTCCCCCCATATTTCTTCTTTAACCCCTTCACAGCAAAGGTAAAACAAGTCTTTAATGTCTGAGCACAATTTTGAAACTTTAGCATATGTTGGTAAAACTGTACATATTATTGCAACTACTTATTGTATCCAGGTTTAACCACTTGCCGACAGGGCACTTGCACCCCCTACCTGTCTAGGCTATTTTTCAGCTTTCAGCGCTGTTGCACTTTGAATGACAATTGCGCTGTCATGCTACACTGTAACCATGTGAATTTTTTACAAAAAATAGAGCTTTTTTTTGGTGGTATTTAATCCCTGCTGAGTTTTTTATTTTTTACCAAAAAAAAAGACAGAAAATTTTGAATAAAAAAGTTTCTGTCTGTACATTTTGTAAAAAAGTAATTTTTCTACTTCAATGATGTGTGTTGATGAGGCGGCACTGATGGGCACTGATAGACTGCACTGATGGGCACTGATGAGGCGGCACTTATGGGCACTGATGAGGAGGCACTAATATTCTGCACTTCTGGGCACTGATATGTGGTACTGATGAGCACTGATTGGTGGCACTGATGGGTGGCACTGGTGGGCACTGATAGGTGGCACTGGTGGACACTGAAAGGTGGCACTAATGGGCGCTGATAGCCAGCACTGGTGGGCACTGATAAGCGACATGACAGGCGACACTGATGGGCGGCACGAATGGGCACTGATGTGCATTGATGGGTGGCACTGATGGGCTTCACTGATGGGCATTGATGGGCTGCACCGATGGGCACTGATAGGCGGCACTGATGGGCACTGAAAGCCACTTTACTCTATGGGTAGTTTACTTACTACTGATCTCAGAACCACCACCCCCAAGACAGAACTATACAATATCCAGAATAAATGACCATAAGGGTCTGCTGTAGGGAATAATAATAAATGACATAGTGAAAAAGGGACATCAAAGAACATTAGGCAATATATGCACTATTATTAGTACTGTTACAATATTGTGTGGATTTCATTCTCCTCGTTGAGTCCCCCAGGCGTGAGTGTAATAAAGGAATAAATCCAGAACTTCTCTTGTTGACATAACCATTTATACTGGTTATGTCTACAAGTTATTGTTACTGGCCAATCCTCTAAAGCCATGCATTCAGAGGGGATGAGATTGGGTATTGTTTTGTGGGACTGAGATTGACACATAATAATAAAATACGAGTATGCTCGATTTGGCCAGTAACAATAACATAACAATAACATAATTATAAAATCGGCAGACAATTGTGATCCAGGACAAACAAACATACATCCTAGAGGCCACACGATTATTATCAGATCCTTACACTTATAAGAAACTCCCTAGAGATCACCTTCCCTCTTTTTCTCTGGAAGCAGCAACATTAACCAATGCAGCACTCTCAGATGGTATCATTACTAAAACAGAGTCATCTTTTCTCAAAGAGTTTTTATAAAACACCATACTTTTATAATTTGCCCAAGGTCCACAAAAATCTAGAAAATCCACCTGGACGACCCTATAGTTGTCTCTACGGAGAGTGTAACGAGTGGCTTTTCTATGTATATAGACAAATTCCTTCAACCCCTAGCCCAAAACCTACCCTCTCATATCAGAGATGGTACACATCTCCACACAGGGGCATACCGACTCATAACTGTGATAGCCGATCACAGGTGATCACAGCGTTCAGATGATTGGGAAACGGTCTTCCTAGTTCACAATTGGTAATACGTGCCCCCAAAGCTGTGTGCGACAGTTCTGTCTCTGTGTTGGGAGTGTGCTCTCAGCATATAGTAGTGCATATATGCAGCCTCACGAATAAAAACCCACTACCCGGGGGCGTGGCCTGGACGGCGATGGTATAGGACGTGAGTGAGAGGAGCTCCGCTCTTGGCAGATCCTTGGCTTCTATCCTGCGTGAAAATAACAGGCTTTCAACGGCTTCCTTGGCTACCTGTGAACCCCTGAGTGCCTAGGAGATGGCTCCCACAAAGCGGAACGCCGCAGCTACCCCATCGCTGGATAAGTACAGGCGAGTAGAAAAAGGCCACGAGGAGCAAGATGGTGGCTCCCCGTCCGCTCCTCTGGCACACTCGGGGACAGATACCACTAAAGTGCTCGAGGCGATCTCTGCATGTCAGTCTTCCCCGACTACTAAGATTGAAGAGATCAGGGTAGACATCTCCCTTATCAGGCAAGACATGACTAAGATCCGGGACAGAGTCACAGAAGCCGAAACTAGAATTGGTCAGGCGGAGGATGTATTACACCCCCTACAGCATGCACAAGCGGACATGCAACGCCAGCTTCAGCAACTAGCTCAGAAACATGATGATTTGGAAAACAGAGCCCGCAGATCGAACCTGAGATTTATTGGATTACCTGAGGGGGCTGAGGGGTCGGACCCGGCCACCTTCCTGGAACACCTTTTGATCAAGACCTATGGCAAAGAGGCCCTGTCCGCTACTTTTGTGGTGGAGAGGGCTCACCGCATGCCCGCCCGCCGCCCACCTGAGGGAGCGCCGATGCGCATGTTTATAGCCAAGCTTCTCAACTTTCGTGACCGCGACACTATCCTGCGACTGAACCGGGAGAAGGGCAACATTCCATACTAGGCGGGGCATGTGATGGTGTTCCCGTACTTCTCAGCGGAGGTCCAGAAACAGAGGGCTTGTTTTACCGATGTCAAGCGGCGCCTTAGAGCTCACCACCTGAAATATGCAATGCTATTCCCAGCACGTTTGCGTATTGTTGGAGATGACAAAACCTATTTCTTTGAGGACCCAGCACAGGCGTCAGGTTGGCTGGATCAGAGGGAGGCGGACAGGAATCGCAATGCTTGAAACTGGGTAAGGGTTGACATGGGCAAGAGCCTAGCCAACTTGTGTATACACCCTGCTGCCTACCGTTTGATTTTGACTTCCTTTCTTTGGGACTGAAGGCATGGGAGCAGGAGGGTTTGCAAGCTTGAATTACATCTAGCCAATACCGGCACTGAGTGTCCTATTACTTGTATTTGGGTCAGGCATAGGTTCCCTTCCAGCGCCACACATGTGGATTAAACAACTTCCTACAGTCTTCGCTATGACAGCTGTTTGGACTGCAAGAGATGGGATGTCTGTGCATGCTAATATCTACTATATGTCTATACAGCTGTATGAACAGATGGATTGTACCTTGCCTACTTAATGCCGGAGGAGGAAAATTTTTATTTTATTTTATTTTTTTCGGTTATCACCATGTTTGTTTCTTCTATTTTTTTCTTCTTTTTCTCTGACTCGTGGTTGAATGTTATGAATACAATTGCACGGATATCGCGGGAAGGAGGCCTGTACCCCTGACTATTGGAGGGTGTTATCTTTCTTACCTCCATCCACTACGTTGACTCTAAGGTCTGAGGGCGGGACTCTGAACACTCCAGTTAGGCATAGTTCTTACACTGCGCAGGTCTACCCCCCTGCCTAGCTAGACACAGCACTGCCCACCAAGGTACCTTGAACCCTGGTACCAGAACTGACGGTTCTGTTACACGGTGATGGCAGCGGCGTATTACCGCAATGTCTAGGTTAGGTGGTAACAGGTTTGGGTTTCATGCTCCAGCACAGTTGGGAACGCTGAGGGCTGGGAGGGAGGGGTGTTTGGGATGTTTGATTATGTATAAGGAATTAAGTTCTATGCTGCAATGGTATACATGGCAAGAGTTAATGGTGCAAAGTTGTTTAGAGTGTGTTTCCTGGGGGGGTAGGGGTGGCCTTGTCTTGAGGTCTACCCCTGCTCCCCGTCATGAGTACATTGTACATGCTGTTTCATGGCCACCATGAAAATATTGACGTGGAATGTCCGTGGGCTCCGCGATAGGATAAAACGCACCGCGGTTTTTGGATGCCTTAGATCCTATCGGGCGGACATTGTCATCCTGGTTGAGACGCACGTTACAGGCCAGCTTCAATTGGCACTGCGGCGTCCATGGATAGGCTGGGCCTATCATGCCACACACACCCCGTATTCTCGGGGTGTGTCTGTTTTAATAGCCAAAATGATGCAATTTACTTTATTATCCCTACAAACGGATCCCCAGGGCCGGTTCATTTTTATATATTGTACGTTATATGGTAAAAAATACCTTATTCTTGCGAGCTATGTACCACCGCCGTACAATGTTAGCCTAATTAATGCGGGTTTATCGTTTATAGCTCAACATCCAAATATCCCGGTCATGTGGCTCGGGGATTTTAATATGGTTTTAAACCCTGACATGGACAGACTACACCCACAGACTACCTCCACGCCTCATAGCGGTTCCCACCTGAGCCGCACCTTTCGGGATTTTTCCCTGACAGACGTATGGCGTTATAGACACCCTGACGACCAGCTATTCCCCTGTTTCTCGGCTACTCACTCCACAATGTCCCAAATAGACTATATTATGGTATCTGATGTGCTGCTCCCCCTGGTTGAGGATGCGGGTTATCATGCTAGGTCCCTGTCAGATCATGCCCCGTGCTTGACCTCTATTCGTCTTGCCCCCCAGATGGGTCAGCGCCCGTGGCGCCTTCACTCTTTCTGGCTGTCGGCCCTGAAGGGGCAGGAGGACATAGACGAAGAGTGGCGGTTCTACTTTACCTCTAATAGAGGCACGGCACCGGTAGGGGCGGTTTGGGAGATGTTTAAACTACATGCCCGATCCACTCTCTCCAGGCGCATAAATAGGTTGAAGGCCTCTGCGGATACACAACTTAAACTGGCTTCTGAGCAACTATTGTCCGCCACCAATGCGTTTACATCTAACCCTACGTCACATAACGCCTCTCTGCTAAAACTACATACACGCACTGTAGACCATCTCCATTACGAACAGGCCAAACGCAAACACTTCTTCTCTAGACAACGGGTGTTTGAGCAGGCGTACCTGGCCCATCAGGACTCTAGACCCCCAGTTGTAGTGTCCATTTTAGATACACAACACACACTAATTGTAGATCCGACAGAGGTGGCGGGTATATTCCGCTCTTACTATGCGGAAGTATATACTTCTCGGGTTGTGGTTCCGGTGCAGGACACGCGCACATTTTTACAGCATGTGCCGTTCCCTCAGCTGTCCGGCACTTAGGTGGCGGCTTTGGAGGCGCCTACTACCAGTGACGAGGTCGCCAAGGCGATATCGTCCCTGGCGATGGCTAAGGCCCCTGGGCAAGACGGCATACCACTAGACTTTTATGCAACATATGCTGAGGCATTAGTCCCTGAGCTCCTTAGACTTTATAATTACATTTTCGAGTCAGAGACCCTCCCCGACTCTCTTCGTCAGGCAATCATAATTGTACTACCGAAGCCCGGGACTCTTACCGCCCAATCTCCCTGCTACAGGCAGATATTAAATACTGGCCAAAATACTAGTATCACGTCTTAACCCCCCTATTCTAAATTTAATACACCCTGATCAAACCGGATTCATGCCTGGGAAGAATACAGCCATGAACATCCGTAGACTACACATGAACATCCAGGCACAGCATGATGCCGTGGGCACAAGGGCAGTGGTTGCGTTGAATGCCACTAAGGCGTTCGTTTCGGTGGAGTGGGGGTACCTCTGGGAATGCCTTAGAGGTTTCGGATTCGGTCCTAATTTTGTTAAATGGGTCAAGTTGCTATACTACTCTCCTGAGGCTCGGGTGGCGGTGAATGGGAGGTTGTCGGATCCATTCCCTGTCGGGCGTGGAACCCGCCAGGGCTGCCCCCTGTCCCCGTTGCTCTATGCACTGGCTGTAGAGCCCTTGGCCATATCTATTAGAAATAATCCAAATATTTAAGGGCTTAGAGTGGGTTCCGTTGTAGAGACAATCAGCATGTATGCTGACGACATGCTTCTGTATCTTGAAGACATGGGCCCATCTCTCCAGGCTGCTCTCCAAACCATTGAAGAATTTGGACGACACTCTGGCTTGAGCATAAATTGGACTAAATCACAGATCCTTCCTCTGGATTCATTCCCTCCCACAAGAGAAGCTGCGTCTCTTCCTCTCTGCAGGGTAAATGCTATCCAATACTTAGGAATTCAAGTCACCAAGGACTCCGTAGAATACGTAACGCATAATATAGAGCCCCTGTTTGCTTATACTAAATGAAAAATGCAATCTTGGGCCCGTCTCCCACTGGGGGTGATGGGGAGAATTAATTTAGTAAAAATGGGGCCCAGGTAGACATAAATTGGCGTGGAACACCCTTAAAAACCCAACCTCCTCTGGAGGAACTGCCCTCCCTGACATACGTGCATACTACCTAGCGGCTCAATTGTCCCACTTTTTCCATTTCCACAAGACAGATGGCCCTAGATATCTGGCTCTAACTTGTACTGAACGGGACAAGTGGGCTCATTCCCCTCTGCCTGTACTTTTTAGAGGGGGGGTGGGTGGGAAAGGCCGTAATCACCTCCTAACACACCATGGCCGCCTTTGGGAGTCCACGCTTAAGATGATTGGTGCAGATTTTGTGCACTCCCACACGCTCCTTTGGTATAATCCATTGTTGACGGAGTTGAGGACGTTACCTGGTATCCGTTTATGGGCATCGAGGGGGATAGTATACCTCCATCAGGTGATTTCCCCGATGGGAGTGCGTAGCTTCAGATCATTGCAGGATGAATTTGGGCTGCCGCCATCTATGGCATATAGGTACACACAGTTACGTCATGCTCTCCTTGCTCAATTTAAGCATGGCCTCCCTAGCCCCCAAACCCTACCTGTGACTGACGTGATTATTGGGGCAGATCCCTCTAAATTGATATCTGCCCTATACACTACACTGAGGACTCGAGTGGTAGCCCAGATAATAGACGCGGCCAAACACAAATGGGAGGAGGATGTTGGTCCCATTGGGGACGAGGACTGGGAAGAGATCCTTGAAAACATTAAAAAAGCTTCCCCCAGACTATCCGACAGATTGACCCAGCTATATGTTATACATAAATCATACCTTACACCTGGACGACTGGCTAAATACCAGAGTGACAGGGACCCGCGGTGTCCGAGGTGTACCGACCAGTCCTGCTCATTTTATCATTTAATATGGACGTGCCCAGAAATTCAACCATATTTGACGCAGGTAATTAAATTCCTGCATGACTGCATGGGCTCACCCCTGCATCTAGACCCCAAAGCCTGTCTGCTGGGCTTGCTCCCGGATGTATTGACAGACAAGTTCCAGTCCGTCTTCCTGAGTGAATCCCTGTTCTGCGCCAGGAAAATGATAGCAAAACTCTGGATGCGCAGTGCTCCCCCTTGATTCAAGCTTGGATTGGGGAGGTTAATGCTACATTGCCACACAAAAATGTTATATATCAACATAGGGGCTGCCCAGATAAATATCATAAGGTCTGGGATAGATGGCTTGCTTCACCAGCTACCTGTGCGGATTGAGGCTTGTCTGTTGCCCGGCATATGATATGCTCACGTTTGCTGTGGATGGGGCCCTCCGTCGAGCCCAACTATAGGAGTCCTGTACTTATCTTTCAAAGACACCGTGTATGGGCGTATTAGGGGGACTTATGTAATGTAGTTGTACCTGTGGCTGATGTGGCATTAGGACTGGGTGAGCAGGAGGGGCGGAGGTGACATATTGAACAATGTTCAACGTGGGTAGGTGGGGAAGGGGTAAATCCTACAAGAGAATAGTACACACGAATGTATAATGCAAATATTTCTCTGTTGTACTATCTTATAATTTGACCTATGCTCTAACTCTGTATGTCTTGTATATGTTATTCCTTATGCAAATAAAGTTTGTTGTTTAAAAAAAAAAAAAACACTACCCACTTCGGTGAGGCCGCATATATGCGTATGCTTAGTTAATAATTAATTTTTACCAACTCCCAGCATGGGTTAGCAAATCTCATATAGGATTTCTTACTGGTACCACTGCTTTCACTATTATATTGTACAAGATTTGTCTTAATTGAAATTACTGAGCTGTACTTTCATGTATATAAGAAATATTATTTTTGTTACGTTTTATTGTACACACATTTTTTTCTTTAAAAATCTAAAATAAAGAATGTTAAAAAAATGAATGCACTTTATTATGGATTTTTCAGTACTGAATATTGATCGATTATGGATTTAATTTAGTAGAAGTGAGCACAATTGTATACAGTGCCTTGAAAAGGTATTCATACCCCTTGAAATTTTCCACATTTTGTCATGTTGCAACCAAAAACGTAAATGTATTTTATTGGGATTTTATGTGATAGACCAGTGATGGTGAACCTTGGCACCCCAGATGTTTTGGAACCACATTTCTCATGATGCTCAAATATACTGCAGAGTGCATGTGTATAATGGGAAATGTCATTTCAAAACATCTGGTGTGCCAAGGTTCGCCATCACTGTGATAGACCAACAAAAAGTGGCACATAATTGTGAAGTTGAAGGAAAGCGATAAATGGTCTTCAAATTTTTTACAAATAAATATATGAAAAGTGTGGCGTGCATTTTTATATTCAGCCTCCCAGAGTCAATACTTTGGAGAACCACCTTTCACTGCAATTACAGCTGCAAGTCTTTCTAGGTATATCTCTACCAGCTTTGCTAGAGAGTGACATTTTTGCACATTCTTTTTTGTAAAATAGCTCAAACTCTTTCAGATTGGCTGGAAAGCGTCTGTGAACAGCAATTTTCAAGTCTTGCCACATATTCTCAATTGTATTTACGTCTGGACTTTGACTGGGCCATTCTAACACATGAATATGATTTGATCTAAACCAGGGGTCTCCAAACTATGGACCTCCAGTTGTTCAGGAACTACAATTCCCATCATGCCTAGTCTGTGAATGTCAGAGTTTTACAATGCCTCATGGGATGTGTAGTTCAGCAACAACTCGAGGACCTAGTTTGGAGATACCTGATCTAAACCATTCCATTGTAGTTCTGGCTGTATGTTTAGGGTCATTGTCCTGCTAGAAGGTGAACCTCTGCCCTAGTCTCAAGTCTTTTGCAGACTCTAACAGGTTTTCTTCTAAGATTGCCCTGTATTTGGCTCCATCCATCATCCCATCAACTCTGACCAGGTTGCCTGTCCCTGCTGAAGAAAAGAATCCCCACAACATGATGCTGCCTCCACCATGTTTCACGGGGGTATGGTATGGTCAGGATGATGTGCAGTGTTAGTTTACCGCCACATATAGCCTGTTGCTTTTAGGCCAAAAAGTTTGATTTTGTTTTTTTGTCTGACCACCTTTCTTCCACAGGTTTCTTGTGTCCCCTACATGACTTCTCAAAAACTGCAAAGGGGACTTCTTATGGCTTTCTTTCAACAGAGGCTTTCTTCTTGCCACTCTTCCATAAAGGCCAGATTTGCGGAGTGCACGACTAATAGTTGTCCTGTTGACACATTCTCTCCCCTGAGCTGTGGATCTCTGCAGCTCCTCCAGAGTTACCATGGGCCTCTTGGCTGCTTCACTGATTAATGCTCTCCTTGCCTGGCCTGTCAGTTTAGGTGGACAGACATGTCTTGGAAGGTTTGCAGTTGTGCCATACTCTTTCCATTTTCAGATGATGGATTGAACAGTGCCCTGTGAGATGTTCAAAGTTTGGGATATTTTTAATTACCGAACCCTGTTTTAAACTTCTCCACAACTTTATCCCTGACCTGTCTGGTGTGTTCCTTGCCCTTCATGATGCTGTTTGTTCACTAAGGTTCTCTAACAAACCTCTGAGGCGCTTCACAGAACAGCTGTATTTATACTGAGATTAAATGACACACACAGGTTCCACTAGATTTTAGTTAGGAGTAAAGGGGGCTGCATACAAACACACGTCACACTTTTCAGATATTTCTTTGTAAAAAATTTTGAAAATGATTTATCATTTTCCTTCCACTTCACAATTATGCGCCCATTTGTGTTGATCTATCACATACAATTCCAATAAAATACATTTAAGTCTTTGGTTGTAACATGACAAAATGTGGAAAAATTTCAACGGGTATGAATACTTTTTCAAGGCACTGTATATCTTTTGATATAGATGTGGCAGCAGATGGTGATATTAGGGAAGTTCAGATTTAGCATATATTATCACTTAGGTAAAGTTGGTGGAAAAAGAGATGCAATATTTGATTTCATGCATTTAAATTTGCTATTTAAAAATATGTAATACTTGCTATCCTTTTGCTAATCATTCTTAGAATTCTGTTTAACAATAAAATGGTCTGCTAGAAGGTCCAGGCTTGCCCAAGAAACAGGAAACAAGGATTTTGCATGGGAGAGCCACCCACTCTCTGTATCAGATATGGCATTAGGAACATTTTATACTTAGCATGCTGGGGCAAACACCAAGCCTTCTGTTATTTGATCCATAAAGCTATTTACACAGAATTCACTAGTTAATGTAGAATGTCTGGCATGAATGTGCTTTATAGCTTATTCCGTAGGCATGTGGGTGGTACTATAGCAAGGATAAGCTATGAAATATGTAGCTGTTGATGTCTTTTTTATTTTTTTTTAAAGATACACTATATTGTCAAAAGTATTGGGACACCTGCCTTTACACGCACATAAACTTCAGTGGCATTCCAGTCTTAGTCCAAAGGGTTCAATATTGAGTTTGCCCACCTTTTGCAGCTATAACAGCATCAATGTTTCTGGGAAGGCTGTTGGCAAGTTTTTTTTTATGGGAATGTTTGACTATTCTTCCAGAAGCAGTCAGGCACTGATGTGGATATGAAGGCTTGGCTCGCAGTCTCCGCTCTAATTCATCCGAAAGGTGTTCTATCGGGTTGAGGTCAGTCAAGTTCTTCCACCCCACACTCGCTCAAGTATTGCGCCTCCCCTCCAAATCATTTGGTGGAGAGGGGATTATGGTGTGGGGTTGTTTTTCAGGGGTTGGGTTTGGCACGTTAGTTCCAGAGAAAGAAACTCTTAACGTGTCAGCATACCAAGACATTTTGGATAATTTTCATGCTCCCAACTTTGTGGGAACAATTTGGGGATGGGCCCCTTCCTGTCCCAACATGACTGCGCACCAGTGCACAAAGCAAGGTCCATAAAGACATGGATGAGTGAGTTTTGGGTGGAGAAACTTGATTGGCCTGCACCTCAACCCGATAGAACACATTTGGGATGAATTTGAGTGGAGACTCTAACATCTGTGCCCGACCGCACAATTTAAATTTTGAAAGAATGATCAAACATTCCCATAGACACACTCCTAAACCTTGTGGACAGCCTTCCCTGAAGAGTTGAAGCTTTTATAGCTGCAAAGGGTGGGCCAACTCTATATTAAACCCTACAGACTGAGACTGGGATGCCATTAAAGTTCATGTTTGTGTAAAGGCAGTTGTCACAATACTTTTGACAATATAGTTTATACTGTATTTATTGAGTTCTTAGTTACGTACAGGAAAAAAAGAGGGGAACACAGTCCCACAAAAAAAGGTTCCAGCAATCCAGCAAACAACTTTGCAGGGTCTCACAGATCTCATAAAAGGAAAATGAAATATACATGTACTGTGTATTAGGCTTAGTATAATTACATGGGTCACAAAATACATGACACTCCAATATAATGTCTCACCTGAAATATAGATAGAAAATCAAAGTTTAGTACTCTGAATCCAAGGAGGCTAAGGTATCTGCCCCACAGTTTGTTAAATAATTTAGTTTTTTTTCATAGTTCAAAAGTGAGCCTATACAGTGGGGGGGAGTTTGAGCCAGTGGGATACAGTAGGTAGAACTGACCCTCCCCAAGACACAAAATCACTCTTTTAGCATACATAAATAAGATACACAGTAATCTTTTTTGCATTTTTAGAAAGGGACAATGCCCAAATTGCAATTTTTAGGATTCGACACATTGGGAAGACCTATTGTGGTGGAGAGAAAGGTACGCACTTCTTCCCAAAATTGTTGAATCACCGGGCAGTACCAGAAACAATGTAGGAAATCAGCTATTTGAACGCACCCCTAGAATATGCAGCTGTCGTTCGCAGAGAGATCTTAAACAGTCTAGCAGGAGTAAGATGGTAATGGTGTAACGTTTCTAGCTAAATAATTCTATCTTTTGAAGAGATAACAGAGATCTTGTAAGAATCACAAAACTCAGTCCAGTCCAGTCAACAAATGATACATTCAATGCTGCCCATCTAGTCTGAGTGGTGTGGAATCTAGGGTTGGAGTCAGTCAAAAGTGGGCAGCACAGTGGTGTAGTGGGTAGCACTTTCGCCTAGTAGTAAGAAGGGTCGCTCGTTCAACTCCCAACCATGACACTGCCTGCCTGGAGTTTGCATGCTCCCCCTGTGCCTGTGTGGGTTTCCTCTGGATACTCTGGTTTCCTCCCACACTCCAAAGACATGCTGGTAGGTTAATTGTATCCTGTCTAAATTGTCCCTAGTATGTATGAATGTGAGTTAGGGACCTTAGATTGTAAGCTCCTTGAGGGTAGGGACTGATGGGAATGTACAATGTATATGTAAAAGCGCTGCGTAAATTGATGGCGCTATATAAGTAACTGAAATTAAATTAATTAATTAAAAATAAGTGCCAAATAGTATTCAGAAATAAGTTTAGAATTTTTTTAGGGCGTTGTAGTATTTTTTTCAAATGAGCAATATGTAAAGCCAAATTGTGTACATATAGCATGACATACAGTAATACAGTAATGTGATAATAGTAAAAATAATAATGAGGTCAATTTAATTCTTCTTTAAGCTGAAAAATGGGATTGAAACCTTGTACATTATAAAGATGGCATACATAGAACGCCGATCTAAATTGGATCTGGTATAGTGCAAATGGAAAAAATATACCGCGCTAAGAAAAAAACATAAATACAAATAAACTATATGTGAAACAGGCTGCAGCAATAGATGTGATATAACACCCAACAGATATGCAAAAATAGAAAAACTGCGCCTACCCTATACTAATAAAAATAATAATAGTGAAAAAGTATATAATAATAAATAAATAAATAAAAAAAAAAAAAAAAAAAATATATATGAAATATATTATCGAAATATGTAAGTGATTATCACAAATGATTATAACAATAAGAACACCTTAAGTGCAAAATAAAACACAGCAATACATCAGGAATAGTGTCATAAACAAAAGTCCAATCATGAAAAGTTCATATGTGAATCTGGATAAACGTTTGTGACACCACAGTGATTCAACACGATCCAAAAGCGCATGAAAGTGCCCGTCACCGTATATTAGATGCGCTTACCAGAAAATAGGCAAGTTAGGGCGTTTATATATATTCAATGGGTCTCATCAGAAGATATCCTCCTCTTTAGTGGGTCAACTCTTCATCTCATAATAGTGCCCTCCAGATAATAATGATACTTCGTGATCCCAAATGGGGAGCTCAGTAATGCCCAAAAAAGAAAGGAGCTAACATGGCATAATATCGTTTGGATAGTTTATTAAAAGAAAAAAAGGTAGCACACTTACATGTGTATGGATAGTTTACAGCTTGTATAAACGGTATATAAAAAAAGCCGGCCGGCAGAAACAGGAGCCCGTCCTCCTCTCAAACAGCGTGGTAGCGTCACTGCGTGCCCTCCCAGACGCGTTTCGTCACATCTGACGTTGTCAATGGGGAACTGGTATAGTACTACTAAGTTCACCCAATGTGGAGATAAAGCAGAATGGGTGGTAATGGGACTGAGACCACAGGTCTTTAGTGACACAGTAGAAAACAGTGAGAGAATAGTGCTTATTATCATGGTTCCCAGGTGATTAGGGACTCGTCTATGAATAAAATTATACAGCGTTTCCATAGATGAGGCAATAGCTGCTTCTGTAGCCATGCAGGCATTACGTGAGGTGGGGCCAGTCATGAACACAGAGCCCTGGCCAAAATTTTTGATAATGACACAAATACATTTTCACAAAGTCTGCTGCTTCAGTGTTTTTAGATCTTTTTGTCAAATGTTACTATGGTATACTGAAGTATAATTACAAAAGTTTATGCAAAGAATCAATATTTACAGTGTTGACCCTTATTTTTTAAGACCTCTGCAATTCACCCTGGCATGCTATCTATCGACTTCTGGGCAACATCCTGACTGATGGCATCCCATTCCTGCATAATCAGTGCTTGGAGATTGTCAGAATTTGTGGTGGAATTTTTGTTCACCCGCCTCTTGACCATTGACCACAAGTTCTCATTGAGATTAAGGTCTGCAGAGGTTCCTGGCCATGGAAAATGTAGATGTTTTGTTCCCAAAGCCACTTTATTATAATTTTTGCCTTATGGCAGGGTGTTCCATCATGCTGGGAAAGGCATTGTTCATCACTAAACTGTTCTTTGATGGTTGGGAGAAGTTGCTCCCCGAGGATGTTTTTGTACCATTATTTATTAATGGCTGAGTTCTTAGGCAAAATTGTGAGTGAGCCCACTCCCTTGGCTGGGAAGCAACCCCACACATGAATGGTCTCAGGATGCTTTACTGTTGGCATGACACAGGACTGATGGTAGTGCTCACCTTTTCTTCTCCAGACAAGGTTTTTTCCGGATGCATCAAACAATCACAAAGGGGAGTGTTTTTAAATAGCCTTGCAGGACTTAAATGTAATTTTTGTATGTGTGCGCTATAATACATTTTGTCCTGTTTGCGGTCTTATAGCAGCACCATGTTGAATGTAAATGCATTTTTAGGGTGTGCCCTCCAAGTCTGTTGTTTGTATATTATATAGATCCTGACCAGATCCCTTGGGCCGGAGCTCCCCATCTCCCTTCATTACCTCTCATTAGTGTCCACCTGTGTTATAGGAGGAGTCTTTTCATTTCTCCCATAAAGAGGAGTTTGTCTCCCATGGTTGAGACACAAGATCTTTCATTTTATGAATAGTGTAGGTCCTACTGATAATGGGGCACTTTGACGCAGTAAGTGGACTTACACCATATGACCATATTGTATAACCAAATCCCCATATTTTTGAATATGTTCAGATGTTTTTAAATAGTCTTGCAGGATTTAAATGTAATTTTTGTATGTGTGTGCTGTAATCTATTTTGTTCTGTTTGCGGTCTTATAGCAGCACCATCTTGAATATAAATGCAGTTATAGGGTGAGTCCCAAGTCTGTTGTTCATCAGAGAAAATGACTTTACCCCAGTCATCAGCAGTCCAATCCCTGTACCTTTTGCAGAATATCAGTCTGTCCCTGATGTTTTTTTTTTGTTTTTTAAATCAGAAAAACGTTTATTGCCAAATCCGAAAACATTACATACATAGGCATATTCATGTTGTTACAAATATGGTATGAACAGTGATCACTATAAGTAGCATATAACATGTAACCTACTATCGTTTCAACCAGATTATATGCAAAGCGTGTACCTGAGCACAGTGGTAATGCTGCCATATGTATCGAAAACCAATGGGTTAGCAGATTTTTATACCTTTCCCTATCAGGGCAGATGTGACCACTATGCGGTCCCGCTTTCTAGGTCTGCATTTAGTTTAACCGAGCCAAAAAAATACAAAAAACAGAAAAATAAAAGAAATTAACTTCCTCATCGTACTCATTATGACTTGTTAGTTGTATGCCATAATCCTCTAGATATAGATACAGCTATGTCTCAGATAACTGGATTACCCTCACATAATCTATTCACCGGCCCATCATATCTGCAGAAGTCTATCCATAATCAACTGAGTGGGAGCCAATCCAGGTGTGTCCAACCAGGGTTGCCACAGCGCATAAAATTTTTTAAGAACGTTTCTATGTTGATAAGTAAGTTTTTCACGTATAAGCATAGCATTCACCAATGCGACCCAGCCTTTCCCTTTTGGTATTTTCGGAGTTATCCAGAACCTCACAATAGCTTTGCGTGATAGATAAAGTAACCGCAGAACCGCGGTGTGGCCGCTGGGTGAGGGAGAGGGGACCTCCAGTGCGCCCAACAGACACACCACCGGGTCCCGTAGGATCGGAATTTGATATACCTGGGATATAGTCGTTAATACGTACTGCCAATATCTGAATAATTTTGGGCATTTCCACATCATGTGTAATAGGTCGCCTTCATCTCTGCTACATTTTGGGCATAATGGGGAGTCACGCAGCCCCCATTTATACAACTTGGAAGGAGTCCTGTATGCTCGATGCAACAAAAATAAGTGCGACAACCTGTGCGAAGTGGAAACAGACACTACTGGGGCCAATGTCAGACATAATTCCCACTGTTCTCCGTCGATGGGCCCAGATCCCGCTCCCACCCCCCGCAACGGGCAGTTTAGAAGCATCATGTGTTGAATTAAGTAATCTAGCATATATTCTCGAGATCATGCCCTTCCTGTCTCCCGATAACAACACATCATTTATCAGGGGATGTGGCACTATCACCAGAGAGGATAGCCGGAGCTCGCTGTGCACTGCATGCCGGAGCTGCAGATATTGATAAAACTGTGTCCTGTTGATTGGGAACTCCTCCTGTAGTTCTGCAAAGGATTTGAACACCGCACCTCTAAATAACTGCGCAATAAAGTGCACACCCGCTGCCTCCCACTGGCAAAAACTTGTAAGTTTACGTAATTCCTTATAATATTTATTTCACCATATGAGGGTGAAGGGACAAGCTCCCCTCACCTTCAGAATAGTTCTAACATAAGTCCATAGGGTGTGCAGTAACCTTACTGTGGGGATAGATTGCTCTACATGAGTCAGGCCTGCGTCCAGGTGAGACAGCGCTGTAAGCGTTGAGTCTTGTGGGACCAGTAGGGATCTAATGAGGTCCTCAACATCCAGTTCCCCCCACCCACCCAAGTGTTGAAGTTGGGAAGCCACAAAGTAGTATCGGGCATGCGGGACTGCCAGACCGCCTTGGTCTTTCGCTAATTGCAGTGAATGCAAACGAATTCTTGCCGTTTTTTTTCCCCCAAATCAGTTCTCAAAATTGAGCAACTATTTGCGTGAACCATTTATGAGGTATCCATATGGGGGAGTTATGTAAGACGTACAGGAGTTGTAGAGCCCACACCATTTCAACAATCAGGTTCGCTCTCCCGGCAACCGACAGAGGGAGCTTCACCCAAGCAGCGCATTTCTCTCTAAATTTACGAAGTAAAGGAACCAAATTCAAAGCTAGGTATTGGTTTGGGTCCACCTTCACCTGTATGCCTAGATAACGGAATTCATCCAACGTGAGTATATCCTTGGCACATTCAGGAAGAGGTTGCGGTAGGGGGTCCAAGGGAAGGAGCACAGATTTGTTCCAGTTAATACTAAATCCCGACAGCTCTCCGAAATCTGCAATAAAACGCATCACATTTTTCAGTGAGTGGTCGGTGTCCCCAAGGTAAATCAGCGTGTCGTCTGCATACAGCGAGACTGAGTCCTGCCTAAAACCCCGGCGGAACCCCACTATGTCCTGAGAGGCTCTGATGTGTATAGCTAGAGGTTCAAGTGCGAGAGCAAACAACAGGGGCGACAAAGGGCATCCCTGTCGTGTGCCTCTAAAAAGGTTAAAAGGATCCGAAACATCACCATTAATTCTCATTCTCGCTGTCGGGGCATGGTAGAGTAATTGGACCCATTTTAAAAATGAGGGACCTACCCCAAATCTCAGCAGCGTTTCCCAGAGGTATGGCCATTCAACGCTGTCAAACGCTTTGGCCGCGTCTAAGGAGAGAATGGCTCTATTACCCGGATTATCGACAGGGATTTGTAAATTGAGGAATAGTCTGCGTAGATTTTGAGCAGTCGACCTGGTTGGGATGAACCCAGACTGGTCTCTGTGTATTACTGTTTGGATACATTTGGCCAATCTATTAGCCAGCACTCTGGCCAACAGCTTAACATCAAACGTAAGCAGCGAAATAGGGCGGTAGGCATCCGGGGACAGAGCATCCTTCCCAGGTTTCAACAGGACCACCACTAAAGCCTCACTCATAGAGGCGGGTAGCGACCCAGTTTCAAAAGCACTATTATAAACCTGAAGAAGGACAGGGATCAACTGCGAGGCATAACGTTTGTAGACCTCTGAAGGCAAGCCATCGGCTCCTGGAGCCTTCCCATTTTGTGCATGAGCTAGGGCCTCTAATAATTCCTCCTCCGTCAGCGGAGCATTCAGCAAGGTAGTATCCTTTCCAGATAAACAGGGTATGGGATATCTGTCTAAAAAATGACAAATATCCTCCTTAGAGGGGTGCACTTTGGATGTATAAACCTCCTGAAAAAACTGTTTGAATGTGTCCATAATGGCCTGTGTAGAGCAGCAAAGATTCCCTTGCTTGTCCCTGACTGCTACTATGTAAGATGCTGGCTGTTGCGATTTGGCCAGCAGAGCTAACATATGACCCGTATTCTCGCCTTCCTCGTAATGAGCTTGTTTTAGAAAGAACCTTTTGTTTTCTGCTAGTTGTAGGGTTAGGTCTTTAAGTAGAGACTGGGAAGATAACCACCCTCTCTTGGTGGTGTCATTGGGGTCAGCTACATAAAGTGCTTCTGCTCTCTGTGCCTCTGCCAGTACTGAATTTTGCCATTCCTTAGTTTTGGACTTAATGTACGAAATTTCCTTTATAAATTGTCAGCGGAGGTATGCCTTGGCTGCCTCCCAGACAATAGGTAAATCTGTGGAGCCTATATTCTGTTGAAAAAAGGAGGCCAGGAGAGACTGTATCGTCTCTGGCTGTGGTAAGAGGGACAGCCAGAATGGATTCAGCTTCCAGGAGCCCCCCCTCCTAACCGCACCCAGGCCAATGTCCACAGATAGCGGAGAATGGTCAGAGATGCGTCTGGCATGATATTCCGAGGAGACAATCAAATGTAACATACTTTCATTCACCAGTCCCATATCAATGCGAGATAGACCCCCCACAAAGGCTGATTGACAGGAAAACATCCTAGCCTCGGGGTTATGCATCCTCCACACGTCCGTGAGGCCCATCTACTGGAGAAGGCGTGCAAACGGCGTAGCCCGTTGCTTGATCTGGGGCCCGACCCCTCCCCCGACACCCAATTTGTCTTGCTCTACGTCAAGGTAATTGTTAAAATCCCCTACAACCAATAAGGGTACACCCGGGAAGTGGGACATATAGTCCGCCAGTAAGTTAAGGAGGGAATGTACAACCCCACAATAATACATTTAGTCCCAAAAAGGGAGCATAATAAAAAAATATAGCGGCCCTCTGGGTCGATTTTGGTATCCAGCGGGGAGAATTGTGTGCCACTTTTAACCAGGATACTCACCCACCTCGAGTACACCAAGCAGGTTGCATGGTATTGATGGCTAAACTGTCTCCTCGCCAACACTGGAGTGATGGTTGGGGGGAGGTGAGTCTCCTGTAGGCACACCACATCAGCATTCAAGCGCCTGACCGTCCGCAGCACCGCCAAGCGATTGATAGGGTTATTCAGGCCCCGGACATTCCAGGACAACACTCTTGTCCCTGATGTTTTTCCTGGAGAGAAGTGGCTTCTTTTGCTGGCCTTCTTGACACCAGGCCATCCTCCAAAAGTCTTCTCCTCGCTGTGTGTGCAGATGCACTCATACCTGCCTGCTGCCATTCCTGATCCAACTCTGCACTGATGGTGCTCCGATTCCGCAGCTGAATCAACTGTAGGAGACAGTCCTGGCGCTTGCTGGACTTTTTCTTGGTTGCCCTGAAGCCTTCTTCATGTAGCGCCGACTTCTGAAGAGCACGTGTTATATGTTTTTTTTTCAATTTTAATTTCACCTTTAAACCACAGTTTGGTTTGGGTTTAATTGTTCTAAATTTTGACCTCAGCATCAGTCTGGCTGGACTGCAGGGTGTTCTGCCTGGCAATGGGTGGCGATGTCACTTTTGGCAGGTATTGAACCACAGTCTAGTTGGGTGCATTAAGGTTACTCTCCCTCGGGAACCAGCCCAGTGGGAGTGTCGCTCTTGCTGTGCCTTCTGGGAGAGGGTACTTAAGGTGCGGATGTCATGTGTTTCGGTGTTCCAGTCCAGAAGTATGTTCTGACTGCATGGTCCTGGTCCTCCTGACCAGCCCCCAGGACTTCCATGGCCCGGGGTGTGGATCCACCTGACTTTATGTCTCGGGGCTGGCCAGCCCGAAGCAAGGAAACTGAAGGAAGGATTCGGAGGTGGTCCGGTGCCGTCTCGGTTAGTGGAGAGGCCCTGCAGCTGTGAGGGTATCCAGGGGAGGACTCTTTGGTAGAAGGCCATGCAAAGGTTGGCTTCTCATCAAGAGCATGGACAAGCTGAAGGACCTAAGCAAATCCAATCTTGTGCAGTATCGCCGGACTGGCTGCAAGATACTGGTACCACACGAGTGTTCTACAACCTTTGAAGTTTCCCTCAAGTGTTCACGCGTAGCAGAGACTTGTTCCTGACTCAAACACCCTGTTGGCTGCTAGGCCTGGTGAGAGAAGGACTATCCAATTAGGGTGAGGATCCGGTTGTGAATGGCTATTAAATAGAATATGAACAAACTCTGGACAGCCGCACTCAGGATCGAATGAAAAGTTCCGGAGTGCGGCTGTCCAGAGTTTGTTTGTTTTCTATTTATCTGGTTTGTGCGATCAGTCTGCACCTGGAACCCCTACTTGCTTGGAGAGTAAGCAGTCTGTTGGTGGACTGACCTGGAGCAGTGGATCCCTGTTTTCCTTGTTGACTCAGTGAATGGCTATTCTCTGGATTTACTGAAGTGATAGATTTTGTTTCATACTGAGTTTGACAATAAGAGTACCTGGACTTTCCACCTAAACCTTCTAATCCTATGCTGAAAGACTGTGTTGTTAACTACCTTTGGCAAATAAACCCCTAGATGCATACGAGGTGAAGAAGGTAACGGTAAGCCCAATAAATTCAGCTGCTCCTTCGGGGGTCAGTGCTACATTCACAAATGCAGTGGAATTTTTTTTTATGGGATTAAGTTCAGTTTCATGGCAAAGAGGGACTTTGCAATTAATTGAAATTCATCTGATCACGCTTCATAAAATTCTGGAGTATATGCAAATTGCCATCATAAAAATTGAGGCAGCAGACACAAATATTAATTTTCACATTCTCAAAACTTTTGGCCACGGCTGTACACCATTTGGGATGCCAGGTAATAGAGGTAAATGATAGGTAAGACTAGGCCTGCTAGTTCAGTTGGCAGCCTCAACTTCTATTCTGAGAGGTTTATGATAACTACAAGGGGAGTTGGCTAAATATATATATAGTAAATAAATTATTTTAAGAATATTAACTCTACCTATAAGATCTAATTGTAGATCCAGCTGTTAATGTCTAGAAGGGTCTGCAATTACCAGTATTTATCATGGTAACAAAGATCTATAATGATAAAACTGAGAATTGACTCCCACTCTGCCAAATACCAATTAAACTGACAGAGCTGCCCCAGACAACCCAGAGTGTTCCCACAACTTACATAAATGGATAAATAATAAAAAATGTTGCTCTACTCACTTTGTAAAATAATCCAAAAGTGATAATAAACACCCTACAGAGGTGGTAACCCTCAACAAAAACAACATTCAGTGATCCCTACAGATCATAGTGTATGAAGCTAACAATAAAATAAGCAAAAATCACTAATCAGTGCCCTACAATCTGCAATGCTACGGAGGTGAAAACACAGCAGAAAGGTAAATGTCTAGTGAAACAAATAGTATAGCATAAAATAAATCCTCTAGCTGTGCATAAATAAACAGTTCGGTGCACAAAACTCAAAAATTACATAGTTACATAGTAGGTGAGGTTGAAAAAACATAGTTCCCAATTGTCCCTGATTTCGAGGGACTGTCCCTGATTTGGAGCAATGTCCCACTGTCCATCTTTCCTCCTCATTTGTCCCTCATTTTAGTCTGATCTATATAGATGTTTTTAAAATGCACTTTTTATCTATCAAAAAGTGTTTTCCAGCACTAAACCTTTCATCTGATTTCTAAATTGCTGCATTTGTAACTTCCAAAAGCCAATATAAAGGAATAGTAATGGTAAAAAAAAAGCACTTGTGGGTTCAACCAATCTTGTTTTTTCTGTACAATTCTCCTTTAAGGGGGAATCGAAAGGGGTGTGTCCTATGCCTGCATGCTTTTGCTGATAGGTGTCCCTCATTCCCAAAAGTTGGGAAGTATGAAAAGAGATACAAGTCCATCAAGTCCAACCTATGTGTGTGATTATATGTCAGTATTACATTGTAAATCCCCATATGTTGTGGTCATTCAGGTGCTTATCTAATAGCTGAAACCAACGCCTGTGGAAAATAATTCCACATCCTTACTGCGCTTATAGTAAAGAACCCTCTATGCAGTTTAAGGTTAAACCTCTTTTCTTCTAATTTTAGTGAATGGCCGCGTGTCTTTTTAAATTCCCTTTCACGGAAAAGTTTTATCCCTATTGTGGGGTCACCAGACAAGTATTTGTATATTGAAATCATATCCCCTCTCAAACGTCTCTTCTCCAGAGAAAATAAGTTCAGTGCTCGTAACCTTTCCTCGTAACTAATATCTTCCAGACCCTTTATTAGTTTTGTTGCCCTTCTCTTGACTCTCTCCAGTTCCAGCACATCCTTCCTGAGTACTGGTGCCCAGAACTGGACAACATATTCCAGGTGCGGCCGGACCAGAGTCTTATAGAGTGGGAGAATTATCGTTTTATCTCTGAAGTTAATCCCCTTTGCCATTGCTGAGCCTATCATCTACTAAGACCCCCAGGTCCTTTTCCATCCTAACTTCTCCCAGAGGTTCTCCCCCCAGTGTATAGTTTGTATTCATATTTTTGCCACCCAAATGCACTATGGGAGTGGTGTATACACCGCTCCCACAGTGCTGCAAAGATGCGGCGTGCAGGACTTTTTTTTACTGTCCTGCAAGCGCACCACTCCAGTGTGAAAGAACTCGGGCTTTCACACTGGAGACACAGGAGAGGTTCTTTACAGGCACCATTTTTAGCACTGTAGCGCCTGTAAAGCGCTTCAGTGTGAAAGTAGCTTAAGGTGTTGCTTACGGAACTATATTTAACGTATCCTACAGTCCTAACCTTGTTTAAAACAGTGACACTGTTTTAAATTGTTACATGCATCCCAATGCTGGTGTTCTGTCGAGAAGTGCCCCCCCCCCCCCATCGAATAGTGCCCACACATGCGCAGGACGGAGCCACACTTCAGCTGATTTTCCGATCGGCTGGAGTGATGTGACCAGGGCGCAAGTGCACATCGTAGGAGGCATCTCTTGATGGGAGATACCATTTCACGGCCACAACTGAAACCTATACAAACAGCCGGGGGAGACCGTAGTTCTCACTTTGTGCCTCTCTGTTGCTGGGCAGCTTTACAGTGTGCTGATGCTCTGGTTTAGTCTGTGTTACAGGGTGGGTTCGCTGTGTTGAACAGCCAGTTTTGCCTGTGTCAAAGGACGGCTTGCAACACAGACAAAAATAGCTCTTCAACAAAGCCACTAGCTGCCCTCCAGAAGCAGCGAAGCACAATGTGAGAACTACGGTCTCCCCCACTGTTTGCATGGGAGATTGTCTCTTGGTGGGAGATACCTCCTACGATGTGCGCATGCGCCGTGGTTATGTCAGCCCAGCTGATCGGCAAATCATCTGTTGTGCTGTGGTTTAACGCAACTGTACTGTGTGATTATCATGATGATAATGATGATGATTGGTAATTGTAATATGTTACATGGAGGGGGTTAATATACTCACTGATGTATTACTGACCAGTGGCAATTAATTAACCCCTTTGTGCTGCATTAGTGGCACTGATGCAGTGTTTATAAACCCCTTTTATGCTGTAGCATAAAAGGGGTTAATTAACACTGATGGTGCCCCTGTCATTAATGCAGCACAAAGGGGTTAATTGCCACTGGTCACTAATACATCAGTGAGTACATTAACCCCCTCCATGTAACATATTACAATTACCATTGTAAATGATTTAACCCCCCTTCCCCTCCCCCAAAGCGTTAACCACGTCACACATCTAAGACAGGATGTAGCTCATTAACCATGTCGTAGCTCATTAACATACCAATGCTGTAGCTAAGTGATCACTCACTTGCAGTGCACTGAGCTCTGGCTACAGGTCCTATCGCAGCATCTTGTCTTCAATCCCAGCCTCTGAATCATGATGTCACACCAGCCGGGACTAAGAAGCTCCTGTTGGGTGAAGTTCACTACGCCTAACAGGGAAGGGAAGTGACACTCACTGCAACTTTGCCAGCATATAGCAGCGGCCCCGGCGTCACATTGATCCAGACCCCCATAGTGACGCCACTGGCCCCCTCTAAATGAACTGATGGGGCCCAGGGATTATATTTTAGGCCACCTGGGAGCCAGGGGAAGCAGAAATAAAGTCCCTGCAGCTACATTTAGATAATGCCTCGTAACACAAATCTGGTGAGGTGGTGGTGGGAGAAAGCCTTGGAGTCAGTACTATCATCCCTTCCAAGAGCTTGCATACTATTGATGTTAGGCTAACTGGTCTGTGATACCCAGGGATGTATCTTGGGCATTTTTTAAATATTGGAGATACATCGGCTTTTCTCCAGAGTTTAACATGGCCGGCTATATATTACACCCAGTGACTAGAGATGAGCTTGGGCATCCTCTGAACTCATCTTTACCGTAACTCTTGCTTCCAAGAACCAGTGCACACCAAGGAAAGCCCCCCCCCCCCCCCCACACACACACACACACTTTCCTAACCTAAAGCACACATATTTCAGTGGTTTTACTTCTTCGCTCTGAAAACAAGCAAGAAACAATAAACTATTTGATGCTCCTGCCTGGTTTTGTTCAGTAAAGCACAAGATAACTCATGTGCTTTACTTGCATTAAAGAGTAGCAAGCAGCAGATGCATTTGTTTATTTTTGTGTTAGGGTGCCGCTGAAATATATTAGGAATGCACTGCAACGTGCATGAAAAAAAATGTGGACCTGAATCATAACACATCTTGTAATTTCATTACTACACATTTTCTTAAAGTGATTGTAAAGTAATTTTTTTTTTCAATAAAAATAACAAACATGTTATACTTACCTGCTCTGTCGCAGTGGATTTGCACAGGACAGCCCAGATCCTCCTCTTCTTAGGTACCACTTCTGTGCTCCTGGCCCCTCCTTCCTGTCAAGTGCCCTCACAGAAAGCTTGCTATCGAGGCACCCGAGTCAAATCACAGCTTCCTGTGACTATTCAGACACAGAGCTGCGGCCCGACCCCGCTCCTCTCTCTCCTGATTGGCCAACTGGCTTTGATTGACAGCAGTGGGAGCCAATAGTGCTGCTGCTGTGTCTCAGCCAATCAGGAAGGAGAGTTTCGATTGGCCCAGGCACTCATGGACATCGCTGGACATAGATGGGGCTCAGGTAAATAATAGGGGTGCTAGGGCGGTTGCTGCACACAGAAGGCTTTTTATCTTAATGTATAATGTATAGAATGCATTAAGATAAAAAAAACTTCTGACTTTACAACCACTTTCATTTTACAGCTGAAAGTCATGTTTTCAATCCACTGAAAGTTTTTTTGAAAAGATCAAATGAGTTTATAACAGAACACTTTAAATTACCATTTCAAAGTACTGTATTTTGTATGTATGAGATGATGTAAATGAAAGAGGAACTAAACTGTATCTGACCACTACAAACAGAAAATGCTAGTTAATTCATTTTTAATATTCATAACAAATTCGCTCATTCATCTACTGTATGCCTCCATGCTTTATTTTGTTTATTTTGAGAAATCACTTTGAAAAACACCCTTCTAGCATTTAAAGCCGCAGCCATCCTGAGTAAGGGCAGATTATCCACGTAGCTTCTTGGAACCCATCTGCCCTTATCTCAAGCATGAAGGCAGGAGGGTGTGCTTAGCTGAGAAAACCCCTCCTCCAGATGAAAGAAAAAAATGCTCATGAAGGCTCTTGGGATGTATGACATCATTTTGGCCTAGGTCAGAAATCAGAAAGCAACTGAAGAAATGTAAAAAAAAAATGTAAAACAAGTAAATATTGTAATATTTAAAATAAATCTAAATATAATATTCCTTGCTATCTATTTACCAATGCTAGTAGCACAAGGATTAAAATAGTTAATTGTGATTGAGGGAGTTTTAAGAAACATTATTTCTACTGCTGCTATAGTGATATGTTAATAGTACCATAGGCTATTGTCAGTTCATGGACCCTCTATCAATTTAACCGAATCCTACATAAAGGTTAATGTACATAATCGTGTTTGCTTCTAAGCAGGATCTGGAAAGCAGTGTTTAAATTTTGAATCGGCCAGCAATGGCAGTCCCAGCATCAGCCTCATGACAGATGCATGTTACATTTGAACATCCTGCTTTTTATTTTACAAAGCGGGGCAGGGGTTATTTTTGGTCCCAAGGTAAATATTATGGGTATTCGCCTGCAGCAATCTCTATTTAGGTAGGTTTTAGAGTTGAGATTTTTGTCAGTACAGGTAAATTTAGGCAGGCCTAGCTAAAAAGCTATGTCTGTTTGTTTGTTGATCTGTGTCTGGGAGTGGTTTAGAGTAGCCTGGTGGCTCACAGCTAGTTTCATCTTTCGATTACCTCCATTATGCTTCTAGAGGGAAGGTAGGGAAGAGCTGTCTGGGGTGTTCTAAGGAGCCCTGACCAATCCCCAACATGGATTGGTAGGGGGCAGGCCTCCTTTAATACCTAGAGTCAGCCGAGCTGTGGAGGAGTTGTTCGGGTTAAAGAACTGGAGATGGAGTATTAGGCTGTCGGGGTCTTGGAGGGAGCTCCCCAGTTTGGGGAGGGGGGGTGTCCTTGGGCCAGGGGCGTGGAGCTGTGAAGGAACCCCACACAACCCAAAGGTTGTCCTATACAGGAGCAGGAGAGGACAGCGGGGAACACTGCCGGACAAGTCATCAGGAGGGATACATCAGGTGCCGGTGAGTGACAGGCACTGCCGGGAGAGCTGGGAGAGGCATGCCGGAGCGGACTGGGAGGCAGTCTGAGATGATGTAGAGCCAGTGGGAGAGATTATGGTGTTACTGGCAGAGAAGTAGGGCAGCTGCAGCCAGGAGGGTTGTCAGAGCCTGCACAGGACTGGGTGGGATCAGTAGCTCACCTTAATACAGCTAGCACTAAAGACTTTCCTTTCACCATTGGTTGCTACACCAGAGTGGCCCATGGTCCCTGTCAACAAATCGTAGTTTTTAGGGTCTAACTGTGTTAGAGTCAGGCCTGCCATGTGCTAGCTGTGCCAGGAAGTATGGTACAGGAGGAAGAGAAACAGTCTGCAAATAAACATTGTGCTGGAGGAGGCTGGAGCTCTAGAAGATGTAAACAGAGGTTCCAATTGATCATCATATTGATTTTTGCTATTGATTCTGGTCATCCCATAATCCCCTTTTACCCCATCCAAGTTTAATCCATAAAAAAATAAAAACAAGGGTGATGGACTGTTCATTGTCTTGAGAGTGACTGGAAGTTAATGCCAGGCTGGGCAGGGTGACAGGTGGAACTAATACATTCTTCAGCCCCTACAGGGGTACCACTACATGCCCATAGAAAAGGAAAATGAGAGCCTGGTGCAGCCACCTAAGAGGATGAAAGGGTAACCTGTAGGCCGGGTTCACACATATGCGAATTGGATACACATCCAATTTGCATGACAGCCAAGTGTGACCAGCTCTCAAAGGAGCCTTAGTTTGTATTCAAAAAGGGTCCTGTGTGTCTAGGGGTCTGATTCAAGTGCAAATTCAGGCAAAAATTTGTACCTAACGGTGCTCCTGGCTCCTACCCCTTCTGAGTACCCCCACTGCAACCTGCTTGTAATGGGGGCACTTATGCAGGCTTAATCCTGAGTTGAGCTCTGTGTGTCCACTGACACATGCATTGTGGCTCACCCCCACCCCCTGCTCTCTCTCTCCACAGGCTGTGATTGACTCCATGTCAAGCGAGGAGAGAAAAAGAGGAGAGAGCCACTACTCTTGGGCACAGCACTGGATCGAGACCTGGTTCATGTAAGTATTAAGGGGGGCTGGGGGGAGCTGAACATAGAAGGTTTTTTTACCATCTTACCACAGCAGTATGGAGCTGTTGCTTAGGGTGAAATTAGACCACAAATGCCTCACCAAGGGAAATAAAAAGTTAGAAATATGTTCCTCCTTGTCAGAGTTGTGTGTGCCTGGGGCCAGACAAAATCTTTTGTGTTTGATTAGAGGGACTGTAACTTACTCTATATTTACTATACGACTCTTTATCTACTATATCCTTATCCATGCCTGCGAGACAGCCTTCATTGCAAAAGGGCAGTGGCAGTTTATTGAAGCAACCACGTCTATAGTCCAATCACCACAATTTTACCTCCAATGTCTCCTTTCTAAGTATTAACCAGGCCTGATCCTGGTTAGCTTCCGAGATGAGATGAGTTTGGGCACACTCAGGATGGTGTGACGATAGGCCTTACTCCTATTTGCTGTTAACAATAGATATAGGAGGGAGGCGTGCGGCCACACCATCCTAAATGCACCCGAACCTTTCTGATCTTGGAAGCCAAGCAAGGTAGGGCCTGGTTAGTACTTGGACGGGAGACACCTGGTCTTAGTAATTCATGGATTTGTTTCTCATTTCTATTTATTTTTATATATTTTATTTTGGGTTTGTGTACACTGCTCTTGTTTTATACCTAAACAAAAAAAAAGTTTTGCCAATCCTGTATAACCAATCCCCCCGCAATAATGTCTCAATAACTTTTATTAAGATCAGTACATTTATAGGATCACACTGATGGAGCGTACACACGACCGGACTTTCCAGCAGACTAGGTCCAAAGGGATTAGTCCGTCGGACAATCCGATCATGTGTGGGCTAGTCTGATTGTTTTTCAAAAAAAAAATCAGACGGACCTAGAAATAGAACATATTTCAAATCTATCTGACGGACTCAATTCCGATGGACTATAATCGGGAAAACCGCTCGTCTGTGTGCTGGTCCGATGGACCATATACGACGCAAGGGAAGCTATTGGCTACTGGCTATTGAACTTTCTTGTTTAGTCCCGTTTACGTCATCACGTTCAAAACGAATGGACTTACGAACGGACGTAGTCCATTCATATGTGGTCAAGTCTGTCGGAACTCTGCCGAAAGTCCATCGGGAAGACCGTTGGACCTAGTCTGCTGGAAAATTTTGGTCGTGTGTACGCGGCATTAGAAGGACTCTGCCTCTTGTAAATGGAAAAAATAGAGAGGACTCATAGGTTACCTAGATTAGGAATGAGACTTACTGCTTAATATACAGTATCTCACATAAATGAGTAGACCCCTCACATTTTTGTAACTATTTTCTTATGACTTTTCATGTGACAACAGTGAAGAAATTACACTTTGCTACAATGTAAAGTAGTGAGTGTACAGCTTGTATAACGGTGTAAATTTGCTGTCCCCTCAAAATAACTCAACACACAGCCATTATTGTCTAAACCGCTGGCAACAAAAGTGAGTACACCCTTAAGTGTAAATGTCCAAATTGGGCCCAATTAGCCATTTTCCCTCCCCGGTGTCATGTGACTCGTTAGTGTTACAAGGGGAGTAGGTGTGTTAAATTTGGTTTTATCGCTCTCACTCTCTGACTGATCACTGGAAGTTCAACGTGGCACCTCATGGCAAAGAAATTTCTGAGGATCTGAAAATTGCTTTACATAAAGATGGCCTAGACTAGAAGAAGATTGGCAAGACCCTGAAACTGAGCTGCAGCACAGTGGCCAAGAACATACAGGTTGTCTTTGGGAAATAGACATATGAGTTCTGCCAGCATTGCTGCAGAGGGTGAAGGGGTGGGGGGTCAGCCTGTCAGTGCTCAGATCATACGCCGCACACTGTATCAAATTGGTCTGCATGAATGTCATCCCAGAAGGACACCTCTTTTAAAAATGATGCACAAGAAAGCCCGCAAAAAGTTTGCTGAAGACGAGCAGACTAAAGACATGGATTACCGGAACTGTGTCCTGTGGTCTGATGAAACCAAGATAAACGTATTTAGTTCAGATGGTGTCAAGCGTATGTGGCAGCAACCAGGTGAGGAATACAAAGACAAGTGTGTCTTGCCTACAGTCAAGCATGGTGGTGGGAGTGCCATGGTCTGGAGCTGCATGAGTGCAGCCGGCACTGGGGAGCTACAGTTCATTGAGGGAACCATGAATGCCAACATGTACTGTGACATACTGAAGCAAAGCATGATCCCCTCCCTATGGAGACTGGGCCGCAGGTCAGTATTCCAACATGATAATGACCCCAAACACACCTCCACAATGACCACTGCCTCGCTAAAGAAGCTGAGGGTAAAGGTAATGGACTGGCCAAACATGTCTCCAGACCTAAACCCTATTGAGCATCTGTGGGGCATCCTCAAATGGAAGATGGAGGAGAGCAAAGTCTCTAACATCCACCAGTTCCCTGATGTTATCATGGAGGAGTGGAAAAGGACTCCAGTGGCAACCTGTGAAGCTCTGGTGAACTTCATGCCCAAGAGGGTTAAGGCAGTGCTGGAAAATAATGGTGGCTATACAAAATATTGACACTTTAGACCCAATTTGGACATTTTCACTTAGGGGTGCACTCACTTTTGTTGCCAGAGGTTTAGACATTAATGGCTGTGTGTTGAGTTATTTTTAGGGGACAGCAAATTTACACTGTTATACAAACTGTACACTCACTACTTTACATTGTAGCAAAGTGTCATTTCCTCAGTGTTGTCACATGAAAAGATAGAATAAAATATTTACAAAAATGTGAGGGGTGCACTCACTTTTGTGAGCTACTGTATATAAAGCTAGCAAGCTGCAGAGAAATAATGTGTAATAAAAAGTAAGACACAATAAACAGGGCAGATGATTGCTACAGATGAAAAAATAACTGCCCTGACTTCCATTTTTAAATACATTTCTTTATATTTTTCTAATATTATTAATGCACGGTAAATACAGTTCACGCTGTGACAATGCTCAATAATCTCAGCTGTTGCAGCAGTCGGTTCTTTCTGAATGGAAGTGTTAACTGCAGCTGTTCTTGTGGTTGTCTGAGTTTCCTCCTTTAACAGGGTATTGTTATAGCCGAACCTGTTCTTTGATTTCACTGTTGCAAGCTATATAAAGCTTTGACCTTCTTAAAAGCACTACAATACATCAAGAGGACAAAAGAATCTTTTGTCCTGATCCCAGTTGCCAACAAATAGGCAAATCTGTCATCTATAACAAGGGAAAATTAGAGTTTTGTCCATAGTGGGAGCTGGTGGTTCTGCTGTAACTTTTCCCTTCAGATTGGATGACACAATGCCCCAAAGCCAGGCCAGTGAGAGGATTGTTCCGCTTTATACACAGAAAAAACAGATCTAGAGTCACTTTTTCGATTTTTCAGCATTTTGCCAAATTTTTGTCAGTGATAAATAACCGCCAATGTGTAACATAAACTATTACCTACCACAGTACCTTATTATTACACATCACGCTCAGACTGGATGCATTTGTAGCCACTATCAGACCATACATGCGCAACATTGTGATGTTGCTGCCAGTTTTCTCAATTTTTTTTTTTTTCAATTTTAGAAAATACCTATACAGTACTGAGATATACATTCAGGTGGCTGTGGTTATACATACAGTATGAACTGTGTACAGTACTTTAATATTCATAAGGAAAAGTTAACTACGGTAGTATACAGTTCTCTCTTTACAAATTTCCTATATTCATGTATATTAGGTTTTTATTAAGCCCATTAGCTGTTACCAGTGGCCACTGGATTCCCTTCATTGCACAGCAATAGTAAAAGGAGACTCATCACATGATGTGCTGGGATTTGCAGAACTCGCCGGTCTCAGTGCACTGGCAGGTGATGCGTTACCTTCACATGCGCTAGATCTGTCAAAATACTGCTTCAGATATTGACAAAAGTGAAGTGTCAATAGTGAAATCTTACTAACCACGCAGGAATTAACTGCGTAATGTGATTTTTTCTTCCCAGAAACTATTTTTGCAAATAATAAGAAAAATTTATTGGATGCATGTATTAATTTTGCAGTACAAGCGCTTATTTACAAAATTTCGAATTTTACATGAAGTTCTTATAGGACTTTGGTGGATGTCAGGAGCCAGTTAATCCAGCCCAGGGTCCTGCAGTCATTTCTAAGGAATTAGGATAAAATCTTTGTATTAGGGTGTACCTGAACCCCCTAAAATGTAATATATCACAGCTTACCAATTCTTAGATGTGCACCGGTTTTCTTTTTTTTTCAGGCTTTTTTCCCTTATTGTGACTTGGTAATCCTAGAAATGTCATACTTCCTGTTCACTCACACAGCTGTATCTATAAAGGGAGCCATTGTTGTCAAACTAGGCTGGACTTGAAATATGTCTTTCACACTTCATCCCTATATGGGGGTGGGGAGATAAGTAGTTTGCAGAAGTTCAGGCAAGATCAACAGGTATTGTCTGTACTTGCTGAAAATTATTATAGCCTGAAAAAATAAAACTAGTGTAGCCACAAAATCTAAGGACTGCTAAGGTTCAAAATATTACATTTTTGCTCTTGTATTTAGTTGTCCTTTAATCACAGAATTAAACATTCACTATTAAAGCGGTAGTAAAGTCTGCTTATGTATTTGTACCTACAGGTAAACCTATAATAAGTAAATATCTTTTAAACATGCACCATTTAGGAGATATTTACTTTAGTAGCTAGCTGCCAGTGACGTCACTGGCACATGCACACTGTGCTCTTAAAGCGGTTCTGCACCTTAAAAAAAATAAAAATAAAAGCCAGCAGCTATTAATATTGCAGCTGCTGACTTTTAATAAATGGACACTTACCTGTCCCAGGGTCCAGCGATGTCGGCGGCAGATGACGAGCAATCGCTCGTCTCTCTGCTGCCCCCACCGCCATCCTCTATCAGGGAATCGGAAGTGACGCGTTGCGACTTCACTGCCCGGTTCCCTACTGCGCATGGGCGAGTCACGCTGCGCGTCTCTTCTGGTCCCCGCTGTGTCCTGGGAACTGTGTGTCTCCCAGAACACAATGGGGGGGGGGGGGGCATCTGCGGGGGTCTCTCCCGGAAGTGGGTGCAGATACCTGGATTATCCAGGTAACTGCACCCCCCTCCCCCCTGAAAGGTGCCGATTGTGGCACCGGAGGGGGGAGAGATCAGATTAGCGGAACTTCCCCTTTAGGGTGGAGAACCGCTTTAATGAACAACATGTCATCCACAGAGAGAGCTGTGCTGTGGCTATGACTCCCCTGCAGCTCAGCCATTCAAATAGCAGGAGCCTGTGAACCCTGAAGGAAGACCGGGTAAAGATGGAAGTGTTGTCAGGGGTGACCGCATCGCTGGAGGGCTTCATTTAAACGTAAGCTGTTTATAATGTGCTAGTATGTGGTGCATACTAGCACATTATGCTCTTAAAGCGGTGTTTCAGCGGTAAAATATTTATTTTTAAAGTCAGCAGCTAAAAAAAAAGTAGCTGCTGACTTTTATTAAGGAGATTTACCTTTTCAGGGAGCCTGCGATGTCGGCCGACATGTCCCTCAGCTTTCGGGTCCCAGCGCCACCATCCTCACTAAGGGAAACAGGCAGTGGAGCCTTGTGGCTTCACTGCCCGTTTCCTACTGCGCATGCACGAGTCGCGCGGCGCTTTGTGAATGGGACGCGCTGTGTTAGGGAACACACAGTTCCCAGAACACAGCGCGCCCCATTACCCAGAAGACAACGCGGAGGAGGAGAGAAGAAAGAAGATCACCGAGGAGCAGGAATAAGGCAGATTAGGAAGACTGCCTTGCAACAGGGATTTCTGGCAAGGTAAACAATTTTTTTTTTTCAAATGCTATTTTTTGTTTTGTTTTTAAGAATATTAATGCTCTTTTTTTTTTTTAGGGTGACCCTCCACTTTAACTTGCAGGTGGAAGAATTTTTTTTTAAAATACAATTAGTATTATTGGTACGAGGCAAGCAATGGCAGCTCCCGGGCTTCTTTGATGACAGGGTTTCTTTAACAACAAATATCTGTATATCGCATAATGGTACTATGGATACTTTTGTATTGTTTAGGAATTATATACTTTACTTTGACTTGATGATCAAGTTACTTGCATTCTCATTTTAATATAAAAGTTAAGGTTTTTGTTTTTTAATTTATAAATAAATTTGTAATAAATTGTATTTATTTTCTTGGGGGGTTCAGAGACAACTGAGGTATACTGCCACCTACAGGTGGTTTTAGATACTGGCAAACGAAAAAACAGTGATCAGCCTGGTATAACTCCTCCCACTCCCACCTTGCCTCATTGTTATAGCAAAGACGTATAGAGAACAAGATAAAAAAAAACGAAGATGGATGGGGCCCTCCATGAACTCTAATAAAAAGATTTTACATTGAGTTCAAAAATTCAATTTTTTTTCTCGTTCATTAAAAGATAAAGGAATAAGAGACAACTGGGCCATCAAAAAGCAGTCCAACTGGTTGGTAACAAAACAATATTAGGTCCACTATAAACAGACCATCTTCCTGAAGCTGGCATCAGATGGGGCTTGAAAATCCACCTGGTAAAACTTAGAGAACATGGGAACAAAAAAACAGATGGCATCCCTGCAACTCTGGGAACCAGCTGCCTAATGCTAAAGAGCCCAAAAAGCACTCACAGATCTAGAGTGTGACTTAACAGGAAATGGTGAAATCCATATCCATCATCTCTCAAACGTGACACAAGTTCTGGAAAACTTTTCTCTGAACCCAGGGGTGGCCGACCTGTTGACTTGCAGCATTGCTTACACCTGGCATGTAAACAGCGGACAAGGCTACAATGTGAACTTTTGTCAAGGACAGAATCTTTTCTATCTCACTTGCCATGGCAAGACTGCTGGCTCCTCCCTGATGGTTAATATATGCCATTGCTGTCATGTTGTCTGACTAGATCCTAAACAGATGAGCCTCCCGTCACGACGTCCAGCGTTGTAGTGACAACCAAATTGCTTGGAGCTCCAGAATGTTGATCAGAAGGATTCCTCTGACATCCATGCCCTCCACACTGGCAAGGTGTCTAGGACTTCTCCCCATCCTGTCAGGCTAGAGTCAGTTGTGAGGATCCTTTAAGATATTGGAACAAAGAATTTCTATAACTCCAGAGGTGGATTCCTGAGCCACCAGGCCAGACCTCAATGTTGAGTTGTAGTTCTCTGGAGTAGAACTGGGCAAACATGATAGCCTTGTGGGCAAACATGACTGCCTTGAAGAAGGCTACTATCAACCCAATGACTCTCATGCAGAAGCAAGGGGTTGGGTGACCTTTGGACAGAGTCTGGGAGCAAAGATTTTAAAGTTTATCCTGCAGAAGGAAAACTCTGACCTGTGCTGTTGCTATAAGACCCAGATATCTCAAAGTTCAGGATCCAATTGAACATTTTGAAAGTTCAATCTTTCCACACCTCATATAAAGCCAGGACCTCTAACAACTGTTCCTCCAACAGAAGGTCAGCCAGATATCCCACAAAGGGGATACCCTGGGAAAGTAAGAAGGTGAGCACAAGGGCCAGAACCTTGATGAACACAGGGGTGTAGAGGACAGGCTGAATGGCAGGGACACAAGCTGCAAATGCTGGGAAACCACAGCAAAGTGAAAGAATTGCTGATGCACTAGAAAAATGGGGTTATGCAAATATGCATCCTTAATGTCCATACCAGTTAGAAAGTCTCCCTGATGAAGGGAGACTATGACAGACCTGGTGGATGCCATGTTGAATTTTTGCAGCAGAGTTAAAACTTTGGACCTTGAGATCCACAATTGGGTGAATACTCCCTTTTGGTTTGGGAGCCGAGAAAAAGTTGGAATAGAATGCCTGTCATTTATTATGTATCAGGTGCCTGTGATAGCAAGCCCTTGTAGATCGCAAACTCGGGCAGTTCACCAGGGCGAGGAGTCTAAAACTCAGGTTGCTTCTTTACCAGGGCCCCCGATGGTTGGGATGGGTATACAGCAAACTGGAACCAGGTCACGCCCCCAGGTACGCCCAGCTAAGGATGCAGAGACCACTGACATGTTCAGAGTACAATGGAAGGAGACAGAAGGAGATTCTAGAAACAAGCCGAGACCTGGGAGGGAGGCAGGCAAGCACAGACGGTAGACAAAGAAGGGGTCGGTACACGGAAAGTCAGACACGGAATATATGTAATGGAAACAGTAGCTATAGAGCACTGTGAATTTTTTTAGGCAATGCGGGCTGCACTGTGCACGTGTAGGGAAGCAAACTGGGAGGGGGGCTAGGAAGGGATGGAAGGGAAAGGAAATATAAACCCACAGAATAGCAGGCGACACCCATAGATGAGCACAGGAGTCAAACAACACACGTGAGAGGAATCAGGCAGGAAAACTGCAGACTAAATCATGACATTCTGCATAGGAATTGGAGCAATAACTCCTTGATCCAGAAGGTTTGGAACGGCTGCATGGAGGTCTGCTAATCTGTGTGGTTAAACAGGAGGGTGTGAAGCCATGAAGCAGGGAAACCACCTCCCATACCCAAGAATCTGATATGCTGTCTATCCAGGTGTCCACAAAGGATAACTGAAGTCCCCCACTATAGAAAGTGGGGGGCTACCTTAATGCAGAAGAGGACTTGTCTGCAGATTTGGAATATATAGAGGCCCAGGGTCTGAAGTTGAACTAGGCTCCAAAAGTGTTTACCTCATGTTTACTAAAAAGAGACTCATTTGAGAAATAAGAAGAGAGATATCCACTACCCTGTCTATGCAGTAGTTCATGGCTCTAAACCAGCAGTGGTCAACTTACTTATAATAGGGAGCCTCAAGTGTGGCCACTTATAATTTTTATTACATGTAATGTTACAGAAAGCTTTCAGAGACCTGAAAGATACAAGATACAAAATGCCACTTTAAATGTGGACTTCATGTTTTCATTGACAACTATCATCACCAGGCTTCATCCGTGTTGTCAATGCATTTCTAAGGTCTCAACAGAGCATTTTGAATTGGAAAAGTTCAGAGTCAGGGTATGGCAACTTACAGTTGGCCTTTCAAAAATATATAACAAACACAATTTGACTGATGCCTAGAAATAAGGCAAATGTAGCTGGCAGTCTCAGTTGGTCTTAGAGACACAACGGGGATTAGGAAGCTTTTTACATCTGTCACTGGAGCAAGTGAAAATATTTTGGCTATTTTGGCAATGCTTTCCATGATTTAAATAGATAGAGGTTGTAAGGGAGGAGATGAAGATTAGTGGGCATGTGTGATGAATGAAAACTAAGGGACAAGTCATAATACAGGAGTGTTTTTTCTTGTCAGATATCATGTGACACAGCTCTACATGAAAGTAAAAACTATTATTCACATCTTTAAGGCTTGGCCATAGTGTGCATTAACACCTAAATGTGAAATTATACAATAGCGAACTTTATGTATTACTCAAAATTATATATTTTACTATTCCCAAAAACTGCAGCACATAGATGTGATCCAACCCCAAAGGAAAGAATAGGATTTCTACCTGAAATTACTTTTTAGCAACAAAAAAGTAGTGCTTTGCGGCATCAAATGGGCAACTGAGAATAAACTCTTACTTTTAATTATTTCTTTTGACAACACTCCCCCAGTCAGAGGTCTGTAGTAGGGCTTATAAATAGGGAAAGGAGTAGCGTTGTCAAAATGTTTTTAAAAGTAAGGTTATTATTATTTACATTTTTATTGGTTTAAGTGAAAAAGAATGTGCTATATGATGGCAACTATATATAACAAGTCCTGTCTAGTTTACAAAAATGCAACATAACATATGCTACTAAACGTCATCTAAAAATGTTTAAAGGCTGTAGGTTTTTTTTACCTTCATACATTCTATGCATGAAGGTAAAAAAAAAACCTTCTGTGTGCTGCTCCCCCCCACAACCCCACCTAATACTCACCTGAGCCCCCTCTCTATCCAGCGATGTGCATGAGAGACTCGGCAGTCCCGGGACTCCCTCTCCTCACTGCTGTTAATCACAATCAGTGAGCCAATGAGGAGAGAGGACGGGGCCGAGTCACAGCTCTATGTGTCTTATGGATGCATAGAGCAGCAGCTCGGGAGCGAGCACACATCAGTGCCCCCGGGGTAAGAGGCTTTCTCTGGGGGCACTGCTTGAGGGGGAGCAGCCAGGAGCGCCAGTGAGGGACCCGAAAAGAAGAGTAGAGAAATGTGAAGTCACCAACCTGGCTATGTTGCTGTCACCTGTAGCAATAGAATGTTGGACCGCTGGCCATTTGCAGCGGTTTTGGGAACTCATAGGGCACTGGTACTTTATGATAGGAGTCAAGTGAAAAACCAGGGCAAAGCAAACACAGAATTGTGAGCATAATCAGGGTTTCTGTTAAAAATCACAGGGCCCCGTACAGCCTAACTGACAAAGCCCCCTGAAAATTACAAACTGATATTTTCACACAAAATACACTAAAATCATTAATAGCGGACACACACATAACATAAATGACAACATTTCTAAAAAATCTAAAAGATAATATTGTATTTATTGTGGCAGCAGGCAGGTAAAGTCACCTGGTTGTATCCAGGATGGTAAATATGTGTGTCCTAGATTCAGGCTTTATGCAGACTTTTACAATTAGAGGGGAAGAGTTAATGAGCCCAGCTGAAGTAAGTGGGCTCATTAAGACCTCTACAAAAAACCCCAGCATGCTTAGGGAGATGCTCCATCCTGGAACCAGTTTTTGTGTGTATGGACTGGGGAGTCTGAGATCTGTTCTGTGCGGTGAGTTAACGCCTGTGTGGCAAACCCCTACAATAGAGACAGGGACTGGGGCAGCACAAGGCTGCACCCAGTTGTTAGACAGGGAGTCTACGTGTGTAGTTAGAGGTCAAGCTGACCAGGATTTATTTTCTTGTTTTATTTTGTTTTGCTGTTATATGTATCACTGCATGTAGCCTGAATAAACCGGATCTTTTGTTTTTTTGAACCTACACCGCTGTCTGCTGTGCCTGACTTTGTGTTGTGAACCCATCCAGGGGGTCACACACACCCACTGCCGAGCGAACCCCCTCACCGTTGGTGGAGAATTTTGGCACTTTTTTTTTTGTTAAGGCCAGCATGGAGGAGATACTGAGACAGCTGGCTCTAGCAAATGCAAACCAGCAACAAGCAAATGCAAATCAGCAGCAAACAAATGCAGGTTTACAAAAGAGCCTTGCAGCCCAGCAGCAGATAAATGCAACTTTGCAGCAGAGTTTGGAAAATCAGCAGAAGGCTCACCAGCAGAGTTTGGAAGCTCAGCAACAAGCCCAGCAGCGATCTGAAGCCCGCTTCATAGACCTGTTGCAGAAGCAAGAGCAGAATTTTCAACAGAAAATAGAGACATTAATACAGCAACGTCCGCAGACCAATGAAGCAAGTGGTTACAATAATACTGCATCCTTTGGTGTGAGCCGTTTACTGACAAAAATGATTGGAGAGGATGATCCGGAGGTGTTTTTGACCACATTTGAAAGGACTGCTGAAAGGGAAAAGTGGCCTAAGGAGCAGTGGGCTGGACTGGTGGCCCCTCTGTTAACTGGGGAATCGCAGAAAGCTTATTATGACCTAGAGCCTGACCAAGCAAAAGACTATGTGGTGCTAAAAGCAGAAATATTGGCACGGCTGGGTGTCACCCTGGCCGTCCGGGCTCAGCGTGTGCATAACTGGACTTTTCAGGTTGGAAAACCTCCCAGGTCTCAAATGTATGATCTCATTCACCTGAGCAGGAAGTGGCTGCAGCCAGAGACTTTGACTGCACCAAACATTGTGGAACGTGTGGTTATGGATCGTTTCCTGAGAGCTCTTCCTACTGCCATCCAAAAATGGGTAAGCCATGGAGACCCAGAAAATGCAGATAAACTTGTGGATCTGGTTGAGAGGTACTTGGCTACAGAGAACCTGACCACCTCTTCCAGGGACTCACGGACTTTCCCCCCTAAGACCAGATCATCCCCAGTGACGGGTAAGATGACTCCAAGGGGTGAGGGTGGAGAGAGTGAGAGGGTGGGAGTTCTACCTAAGGTCTGGCGGGAGCAGCCCAGGAAGCCCATGCTGCAAGAGGCAGCGAAAAAGATTATTTGCTACCGCTGCCGGCAAGAGGGACATATTGCAGCCAATTGCCCAGTTGTGGATGAGCCTATGCAATGGGACTTTATAAGGGAGAGACGTCAGTCGCTGTTTGCGACAGTTGCATGCACTGCCATTCGGGGACCTGAGAGACATTTATGTAAAATGTGTATTAATGGTAGGCATGTTGATGTGTTGCTAGATTCAGGTAGCCTGGTAACATTGATAAAAGCTGAATTAGTTACTACAGAGGTCTCTGGGAAGAACAGGGTGGCTGTTATTTGTGTGCATGGGGACACCCGAGAGTATCCTGTAACTTCAGTGTTTTTTGAGACCCCCAAAGGTAACCTCTCTCATCAGGTGGGGTTAGTGTCTCAGTTACCACATGATGCTATTGTGGGAAGGGATTTTCCAAAATTCTGGGAACTCTGGGATTGTCCTGAGCCCCCCACTGGTGCCCCTATAGACCAGGAAGATGACCAGAATTCCTCTGGGAGTGGTGAGGACTCTCCTGAATTTCCCTTGTCGGTATTGGCGGGGGAAACTCGAGAAACTGGGGAGGAGCCAACATCCTCAGTTGAAAACATGCCGTCTGTGGAGTTTTCGGACCTTGAGGTTCACAGGGAAAATTTTGCCACAGAACAGTTAAAAGACCCCACCCTAATAAAGGCACGGGAAAATGTGGTGAAAATAGATGGCGAGTTAGTGAACCCAGATAAGACTTGCACTTACCCGTACTTCACTGTGGAAAGGGACCTGCTGTATCGAGTGGCTCAAAGGGCAGAAGAAACCATTGAGCAACTTGTGGTGCCCAAACCTTACAGGAAGTTGGTGTTAGAATTGGCCCATGGGCACATTCTGGGAGGTCATCTGGGGACCGAAAAAACCAGAGAGAGGGTACTGCAGAGATTCTATTGGCCTGGGGTCATGAAGGAAACAGAAAATTATTGTTCCTCCTGCCCTGTGTGTCAGAAGTCGGCACCTATGCCCCATTTCCGTAACCCGCTGGTACCTCTTCCTATCATTGAGGTCCCCTTTGAAAGGATCGCAATGGATTTGGTAGGTCCGATAATGAAGTCCACTAGGGGGCATCAGTACATTTTGGTTATATTGGACTATGCCACCCGTTATCCGGAAGCAATTCCTCTTCGAAATACCTCGGCCAAAACCATAGCCAAAGAGCTATCTCTTGTTTTTAGCCGCGTGGGTATTTGTAAGGAACTGCTTACGGACCAAGGTACACCCTTTATGTCCCGGGTTATGAAAGAATTATGCAAGTTGTACAAAGTGAAGCAATTGCGTACATCTGTGTATCACCCCCAAACAGATGGGTTGGTTGAAAGATTCAACAAAACCCTAAAACAAATGTTAAAGAAGGTGGTGGATAGAGATGGAAAGAATTGGGATTGTCTAATACCCTATCTGATGTTTGCCATTAGGGAGGTACCCCAATCCTCTACGGGTTTCTCACCCTTCGAGTTGCTCTATGGGAGACACCCAAGAGGGCTGCTGGATATCGCCAAGGAAACTTGGGAAAATGAGAGTTCTCCTCACAGGAGTGTGATTGAGCATGTTGCCCTGATGCAAGATAGAATTGCACAGGTAATGCCAATTGTAAAGGAACATTTAACCCAAGCGCAGTTAGCATAGCAGAGAGTGTACAACCGTGGGGCCAAGACACGTACTTTTTCCCCGGGGGATAGGGTCTTGGTGCTAGTCCCTACGGTTGAAAGCTAATTTCTGGCCAAATGGCAAGGTCCATATGAAGTAATTGAAAAAATTAGTGAGGTGAACTACAGGGTTAGACAGCCAGGAAGGCGAAAGCCGGAGCAGATCTATCACGTCAATCTGCTGAAAGCCTGGAGGGATAGGGAATCCCTAGTCGCAGAGACTTTGTCACAAGTACAGCCTGATTGCTTAGTTCCTGAGGTTGGAATAGCAGACACCTTATCGAAAGCCCAACAACAGGAGGTTAAAGAGTTTGTACTTCGTAACAAAGAGATTTTCTCTGAGCTTCCGGGACAAACATCTGGCGTAGAGCATGACATTATCACCCCGCCAGGAGAAAGGGTAAAACTAAAACCTTATAGAATACCAGAGGCCCGACGGGAGGCAATACGTGGGGAGGTTCAAAGGATGTTGGATTTGGGTGTGATAGAGGAGTCCCAGAGTGACTGGTCCAGTCCTATCGTACTAGTGCCCAAACCTGATGGGAGCTGGCACTTTTGTAACGATTTTCGACAATTAAATAAAGTTACAAAATTTGACACCTACCCCATGCCGCGTATAGATGAGTTGATTGACCGGCTGGGAACAGCCCGATATATGACAACTCTTGATCTCACCAAAGGGTATTGGCAAATTCGCCTGGCCGAGTCGGCCAAGGAGAAAACTGCATTTGTAGCCCCAGATGGGGCATTCCAATATAAGAGAATGCCGTTTGGGTTACAGAATGCACCGGCAACATTCCAGCGGAAAATGGATAAGATTCTGAGGCCCCATCAGAAATATGCTGCAGCTTACCTGGATGATGTGATTATCCATAGCACAGACTGGGTCTCACATTTGCCAAAAGTACAAGCAGTCCTAGACTCTATCCGGGAAGCTGGGTTTACGGCCAATCCAAAGAAGTGTACCATTGGACAGGAGGAGGCCAAATATCTTGGGTACACTATTGGGAGGGGGGTGATAAAACCCCAAGTTAATAAAGTCGAGGCCATACAGAGTTGGCCACGTTCCAACAGCAAGAAACAGGTACGAGCCTTTCTGGGAATCGCTGGCTATTATCGACGATTCATTCCCCATTTTGCTTCTCAGGCTGTGCCCCTCACCAACCTGACAAAAGGGAAAGAGTCGGTTATGGTTAAATGGTCCCCAGAGGCTGAGGAAGCATTTCAGTCCTTAAAAACAGCCTTATGTAGCCAGCCAGTGTTGTACTCACCAGACTTCTCTAAGGACTTTGTTGTACAAACTGATGCATCAGACGTTGGGTTAGGAGCAGTGTTATCCCAGGTCTGGAACGGGGAAGTGCACCCAGTCATTTACCTCAGCAGGAAGTTAAAGTCCCATGAGGTAAATTACTCCACGATTGAGAAGGAATGTTTAGCAGTGAAGTGGGCTCTAGATTCCCTTCGGTACTATCTGCTAGGTAGGCACTTTGACCTGGTGACTGATCACGCTCCTTTAAAGTGGATGGCTCAGAATAAGGAGACCAATAGAAGGGTAAATAGGTGGTTCCTGGCCCTACAGGAATTTAACTTTACAGTTAAGCATCGCCCTGGTGTTAAAATGGGGAATGTGGATGCTTTGTCTCGGATACATGCGTGTCTGACTGCTGGTGTTACAACCCCAAGGTTGAAACAAGAGGGGGGGGTATGTGGCAGCAGGCAGGTAAAGTCACCTGGTTGTATCCAGGATGGTAAATATGTGTGTCCTAGATTCAGGCTTTATGCAGACTTTTACAATTAGAGGGGAAGAGTTAATGAGCCCAGCTGAAGTAAGTGGGCTCATTAAGACCTCTACAAAAAACCCCAGCATGCTTAGGGAGATGCTCCATCCTGGAACCAGTTTTTGTGTGTATAGACTGGGGAGTCTGAGATCTGTTCTGTGCGGTGAGTTAACGCCTGTGTGGCAAACCCCTACAATAGAGACAGGGACTTGGGCAGCACAAGGCTGCACCCAGTTGTTAGACAGGGAGTCTACGTGTGTAGTTAGAGGTCAAGCTGACCAGGATTTATTTTCTTGTTTTATTTTGTTTTGCTGTTATATGTATCACTGCATGTAGCCTAAATAAACCGGATCTTTTGTTTTTTGAACCTACACCGCTGTCTGCTGTGCCTGACTTTGTGTTGTGAACCCATCCAGGGGGTCACACACACCCACTGCCGAGCGAACCCCCTCACATTATTTAAAGTGGTGCTAAAGGCTGAAGGTTTTCTACCTTCATGCAATATGCATGAAGATAAAAAAAACCTTCTGTGTGCAGCGCCCCCCCCCCCCCCCAATCTTTACCTGTGCTCCCTCCAATCCAGTGATGTTTGCAACAGCCTCGGCTGTCTCTGGACTCTCCAGTGGGGGACCTGAAAAGAAAAGGATCGGTGCTGCTCTGTGCAAAGCCACTGCACAGAGCAGGTAAGTGTAACATGTTTGTTAGTTTTTTTGTTTTTGTTTTTTAAGAAGCTTTAGTACCACTTTAATAAATACAGTTGTGTGTGTGAACACAGTTTACGATGCTTCGGTTATGAATGAACACAGTACTAATCACTCCCTGTGTTCATTCAGAAAAGGAAGGGGCCAGTAAATTACATATTTACTGACCTCTTCCCCAGCTCTCCATCCTGGACACCCCCCAGTGCCCGCAGCCGGCGGGAGAGGTAGGCTGGTAGCGCTGGTGGGAAAACAGCAGCAGGGGGGTAAAAATATAAATGCAAGTTACTCATTAGGGGGAGAACCCCTAGGGAATTGCAGGATGGAGAAGGATCTAGGGGTCCTAGTAGACAGACTGAGCAATAGTATGCAGTGTCAAGCTGTAGCAAGCAAAGCCAGCAGAATAACTTGCATTAAAAAGGAAATTTGCTCCAGGGATAATCCAATAATCCTTTCACGTTATAAAACTCTGGTTCAGCCGCATCTGGAGTATTCCATCCAGCTCTGGTCACCAATCCTCAGAAAGGATGTGCTGGAGCTGGAGAGAGTCTAGAGAATGGTAACTATATTAATATGGGGACTGGAGGACCTAAATTATGAGGAACGACTACAAGCGCTAAATTTATTCTCCCTGGAGAAGAGATGCTTGAGAGGATTATATGATAGCAATCAGTGGCGTAACTAGAACCTTCAGGGCCCCGATGCAAGAAACCATGAAGGGCCCCCCTGAACCCAAGCCAGGGCCCTTCCCTCCGAGTCCAGTGGTGGAACTCCAGGGGGTGGTCACAGGTATGACCTTTGTGAGCCCTGTAGTTCCACCACTGGCATCAGTAGTTTTTTTTAATTATTTTATTTTTTATTTTTAGGTGCCCCATTGGGGGACTGTCCCTAGGCAGGATGGGGTCCCCGTCCCCAGAAGAGATGAGGTCCTTTGCTCCAGGGCAGATGAAGTTACTGCCCCCAGGTGAGATGGGGGCCCCTGGCCCCACGTGAGAAGGGGCCCCTGTCCCCAGGGGGAGATGGAGGGGGTATGTAATGTTGTGTGGGGGATGGGGTCCTCTCACTCACCATGACCAAGCTGCAGGCCACGCACTCATCCATGTTGGCCTGGGCTCCATCCAGTATGCTGGACGGGTGATCAGCATATCTCCCAGAAAGACCTTTCATCATCTGTGTATGATGGGGGAGGAGGGGGGCTGGCAGACAAGCCTGCAGTGTCCTCTGGGGGGCTCTCATAGGGCTGCACTGCATCTGGGTGCTTAAAGTTTGTTTACCCGGGAGAAGTATGCAGTGCAGTGTGGGCCGGACTTGGGGGGGGGGGCGGGACTCTGGCTGGGGAGAACAGACATCGGACTGAGCGGCAATGCATGGAGCAGGAGAGGGGTACTCTGAGGAGCCGGCCGACGACACAGGCCATGCGGGGAATGCACAACTAAAGAGCAGCCAGTGCGATAGTCGAGCATGGAGCTCTGCTAGTCACTCTCCACCTCCAGCCACCCGTGTGCATGGTGCACTGGTACCCCTAGTTGCCTATGCTGCTGCCAGCCATATGTAGAGGGGGCTGCATGGGCCCCCTGCAGCACAGGGGCCAGTTGCGGTCGCGACTGCTGCACTCCCTATAGTTACGCCCCTGATAGCAATATACAAATATCTCAACGGTGATCCCAGTGTAAGTATGAAACTTTTCAGTCCAAGGGAGCGTAAGAAGACACAGGGCCACACAATGAGACTGGAAAAGAAGCGGTTTAACCTTAAGCTGAGTAGGGGTGTCTCACTGTCTGGGCGGTAAGGCTGTGGAACTCTCTTCCACAATCAGCGGTGTCGGCAGAAATTATGGGTAGTTTTAAAAGACTCTTGGACGTGCAACTTAGCAAAAACAATATACGGAGATATGGGAAATTATTTTACACACACACGCACCAACACAGGTTGAACTGGATGGACTGTGGTCTTTATTCAACCTTACCAACTATGTAACAATGTAATGTGAGAATTATGGCTACTAGCAGAACATTGGGAACAAAGCAAGTTTGAGCAGCAATTGCAATCACATTTGATAGTGATTTTTTTATGAAGAAATGCAGAAGTATTCTGTACAAAGTGTACCAAAGAGCCACAAAAACATGCTCAGCATAAAGTTTGACAAGAATAAAATCTTGGTCAAAGATATGGAATACATGGGACATAATATAACTCCAGAGGGTGATAATAACAAATGACCACAGGGCTAAAAGGGACTAATGTGCTCATTAGGCATGACAAGGCACTTAGTAAAATATATTCCCCATGAACCATCCTTCACTGCATCATAGTATGCACATAGTACAAAGTCATGGATAGCTTTAATTTTAGAGCAAATCCATTTTTCTGCAAGTGCAAAGTCTTTTAAAACATCTGAAAGTCCTCTAATTACCCGATGAAACCTCTCACATAACCATTGTCTTTATATGCAAAGCATGGTATTTCAATAGATAAAAGTACAATTTTCTGTAAATGAAATACATGCTTATAACCTTATTCCAGTCAAAATATGTTACCCTTTAGTTTTAGATGGAATAGTGAAGAGTTTAAATCTATGTCCCTGTGATATCCATACAAGTAATGGGTTGCAGGGGGGCACAGACAACAATAAGGACATAAGGGATTAATTGGTTACATAGCAGACAACAGAGCCATAACTGTCTCTTGCTGCAGTTTAGATAAGTACTATTGGCTGTAGATTGTGTGTGTGTGTGTGTGTAGAAACCACAATGTAAAATATACAGAAGGCTTATTTGATAAGGCAAAAAGAAAAAAGAATTTAAAGACCAACAAATTATGTGTGACAATTCACACTAATATCCCATAATCACTGTTTACCTTGTATAGGTAGCGGCAATCTAGTCAACATACTGCATATAAACCAAAAAGTTGTTCCCACTATAGAAGTGGAAAACTGGTAAACAAATGAGTAACACAGCATACAGTGTAGGGATTAAGAAATGATTTATTGAATAATTGAAATTCTTGTAACATCCTCCATTGGAGGTAAATTGATGAGCAAAAGAACAAGATGTAAATCCAATGGCTACTGTGCTAAATAGTCAATGGATAGGCCAACGCACACCACAATGGACATGGACAAAAAACAAAAAAACTCTCTTTTCCCTTTTTCTCTCTATATATGTTTATGTAGTCATCTTTTCAATTTTCTAAGATTCCCCCTTATCTACGATGGAAAAACTGTAATTAAATGGAGACTAGCCAAGATAGGTAAGAAACAAAAATCAAAATGTTCCGTTAATGAATAGATTGGGGGCTGTAATCTACCATGGCGATGACACCGTGATAAGGAACAGCTGGCGGCCCACCCCAGTGTCCAGACGAAGCTAGGTGATCCATTTGCAAAACGTGTTGACGTTACTAGCGTCGCGTGATGCCTCTTTCCATCATGTCCTGGAAGGGAGCTTATTGCGAGCCAGGAAGGCTGGAGTGGTGTTGAGCAGTATTGAGTGGGACAAGAGACAAAGGACCGGAGGACCAGAGGATACATGCACTATCCAGTACTTATACCTTATGACATCTGGAGGACTTGCACGAAGCAAACGCAGGGTCTGTAGAGGAGTTTACCATCCAAGGCCAACAATCGAGGAGGGCATTGTCCCAGGAGGATATTGTATAGCCGGTGTTTGCACCCTATGTTAACCCAAATAGGGACAACACTCATGCATATATTGTACGGTGGAGTGACAAGGCTAACTACCCTAACCATTTAACACCCCATATTGAATATTGACTGCAAGTTTTTTCTCACCACAAGATCGGTGTGCTGATACAATATGACATCTTGAATTGCATTGATGAGCTCCTTTGTTCAGCGGTCTGTGGTCTCCTATATTCTCCCCTTAGTTCCAATGTTCCATCTGCCCATATGCGGGATACTGCACATTCTCTCATTTATCCCAAATCAGGAATATTGTTGTATGCCACAGGAGTATTAGAGCCTATCATCGGTGGCAGTGAACTATTAATCCATTGATGAACAATATTCTTCAGTACAGGCTGTACATCTACATTGTTACTCTACGGACATTATAATTTTTCATCGATAGCTACCATACATCTAGTCCTCATCTCCCCATCCCTCCCATACCTTTACCCATCCATCCCTCAGTGGCTTGAGCCCCCAGGGACCTCTGCACAGGCAGTCAAGTCATATATTTCACCTTCATGGTAACTAAACGACGATATGCCATGGCATGACCACATGTGCATAGATTATCTGGAGTCTGGACGATTGTATACATGTTCCATGTGTTATTGTTTTTTATCCATGTCAATTGTGGTGTGTGTTGCCCTATTCATTGACTATTTAGCACAGTAGCCACTGGATTTACATCAATGTTAATTATTCAATAAATAATTTCTTAATCCCTACACTGTATGCTGTGTTGATCATTTGGTCATCCAGTCTTCCACTACTATAGTGGGAACAACTTTTTGATTTATTTGATAAGGCAATCTGCACAAACTAATCAAACTTTAGTTTAAAGCAAAAGATTAATTCTGATTTTCTATGGTATATTGCACATACTGCCATATTATATACACTTAATTTGATAGGTCCTTTTCAGTATACAGAAAATGCCATCATCTACTGAAAAATATTCATGTAAATGAGGTCAGTTCACTTCACTGTAAACAATAAATAATTCATTCATTAATGTTTAAAAAATTGTTTCCGTGGTTAGAGCATTGAGAAGTGCTGCAAGTATTGTTATGAAACAATACAGAGTTATGAAGCTAGGTGGATAATACATTAGTATGAGGCACTGAGCGTAATAAAGAAAACACTGCATGCAATGCAAAGGTATGGGCAGTGTTTGTAATACAGAGGTAGAAGGCATTACATAAGTATGAAGTGCTCTGTGTACTGAAGAGACGTAAAATGGCAAGTAATAGACAGGGGGAACTGTATTTAATGCAGAAGTATAAAGCACTGCATGTAAGACCTTGTTTATGGGCATAGCTAAGGCAGCCCATAGATGGTGCGAATTTCTTTCCTGCAACCATCAACACAGACAGTGGAATACCTCCTGCCGACCAATTGTCTTCTATCGGCGGGGGCCTGGGGAAGTCGTCCACACTGGGAGAAAACAATGATTATCGCTAGCAGTTACAGCAGCCACTTGCAATCATCGGAAGCAAATCTTGCAGGCTGGTTGTACCCAAGCTGACTGGTCGATCAACTTGGTACATTCATTCTGCCCATTATTGGTTCGAATTTCGGCCAGTTCATGTTGTGGCATTGAAGATTTGAACTGTGTATGGCCAGCCTTAGGCCGCGTACACACGCGGGGACTGTTCGCTCAACTTTGTCCGTCAAACAGTTTCAGCGGACAGTCCACTCAAAATTAGCATGGACGGACTTGCCCACACACGACGAACGAACAGTCCGCTGAAACCGTGCGCGATGACGTGAACGGCACGTACGATGGGACGAAAAATACGACGTCCTATACACTGCAATGCAAACTTCGGCGTGTAAATCCTTTCTGAGCATGCGCAGAACTTAGTTTGACGAACAAGCCTACACACGAGGGGACTGTTCGCTGAAACAGAGTTTCAGCGGACAGTTTTTCGGAATTTCCGAAAAACTTTGTTCAGCAGACTGTCCGCTGAAACTGTCCGCTGAAAGCCCACACACGAGCGGACTGTCCGCCGAAACACTGTTCAGCGGACAAAGTTGAGCGAACAGTCCCCGCGTGTGTACGCGGCCTGAGTCTACATCTATGCAAAGGGCTGCGTTTGCCCGCACTGGATGTACAGGTGTTACGTCCGTGCGCATGCAAGCAGCCCCATTCATGTCTAGTGGGAAACAGCGACTGTAGAGACACAGTTGTTGCTCCTAATTTGACATTCATGTGGTTGCTGGTGCATGTTCTCAAGTGCAGACAGTACTAGTTTGAGGAAACGCACCCCTACAGATGTCAAATTTGGAGCAGCGGCTGTGTCCATGCAGCCTCTGTATCCCATTAAATATGAATCAGACTGCAGCTGCATGAAAAATGTGTGCAGCCCATGCAGGCACACAAGGCCCTGTGCACAGATATATGCTTAAATATGCCCATGTAATGAGACCTAATAGAGAAGCATGAGGCTATGCATGCAAAAAAAGAGACAAAAAGAAGTATGAGTGAAGATGGTTATATACAATACCAAATGGTTGTTGAATTACTGTACAATCTCGTTTAGCTTTAAGAAATGTATGTAATATGAGGATGAACTGAAACAATGCATGCAATAAGCATCTAATCAGGCAGGCCTTTGCATTTCATAAAAAAAAAAAAAAAAACACTTTTTATGATTTTGGAACCATCTGGAAAAGCAAATGCCAAATGTACCAAATGTGTAAAAACAGAGAAAAGTTCAGAAAATCAGTCAGCAATAATAGAAGTAATTTTTGTATATATGTGGATGTTAGATGTGGATAGATTGGAAGCAAGTTTTAAGCTGGCCATAGATGGAATTTCAGCCCTGGGGAGTAATTCTATGGGACAATCGTAGGGCCGATGAGGAGGAAGAATGTCAGTCTTTTTCTTGTTCAAAGAATTCTTGATAGGCTGCTGGGACATTTTTATGTAAGCTGGATGTGGTTTGGATGGCAACACAGTTAGTCGGACTGCTAGAACCAGGGACAAAGCAAAGCTGTAGACAATAGACTGAGGAGAAGAAGATTTATTTTTTGCCCCAATGGATTTGGGAGTTATGGGCTTGCAGCCAAGGAAGTCCTAGGGAACAAAGGGGAATGTAGTACATCCAAACAAATGAATTCCTGGTGGCCGGAATCTGTAATTTTCATAATGGGTCTAGTTTCTTGAGTGACAAGTCCAGAACTAGGCGAAAACCCATCAGCCAAATGGACTTCAAGTTTCTGTTTTTTTTATCATGAAGGGGTATGCATAATCTTTTAGCCAGAGAGGAATCCAGGAAGCAGATGCAGGCCCCTGAGTCAATGATCGACAAGAGCCTGATTTTCCGCCACCTGTAAGGAGAGAGGAAGAAAAAGATGAGAGGGGGAAGATCCGGATACCTGAAAGTTCATAGGCCTTGGTTGAGAAGACTTACTGGGTCTTATGGGGCAGTTGCACAGGAAATGTCCAATTCCTTTACCGTAAAGGCAGAGGTTGGCCTGCCAGTGGCGTTGATTCTCTTCAGGGGTAAGGGAGGAATGGACTAAACCCAGTTGCATAGGCTCCACTTCTGCAGTTGGGGTGGCAGAAGGTGCTGGTAGGGGAGCAGAGACCTGCAGAATCCTGGGCATCATCCAAGTCGGTCGTGGGTTTCGGAATCGTTCTGATTGCCGTTCCCGCGGGTGTCTATCCAGCTTAATAGCCAGTATCAGATCCTCCAAGGTAGCTGGGGTCTCAACCTGGGCCAGTTCATCTTTCGGGGTTTCAGACGGTACTGGTACTTGAGGGCTGCTCCATTCCAGCCAGTGTCAGCAGACCATCAAAGAAAATTAACAGTGTAGTCTTCTGCTGTGTGTTTTCCTTGGGTCAGGGTGTGCAGGGCAGACTCAGCAGTGGCTGTACGCTACGAGTCCTCATAAAGTTGGGCCACTACTTTAAAGAAGGAGTCCACAGAATTAAGTACAGTACTCTTTTGCTCAAACAGATTATGAGCCCAGGCCTGGGGTTCTTCAGATAGCAGGGAAATGAAGAACCCAACTTTCACAGTCTCTATAGAAAAGGTTATTGCCTGAAGGGCTAGGTAAAGCATGCAGGCGCTTTTAAAGGCCCGGAATTTATTCCGATCACAAAGGAATCTTTTGGCCGTAGGTACTAGAGGCTCAGGAGGAGAGATTACCACTGAAGGGGCCGCAATGGCGCGTTCTTGCGCAGAGGAAGCTGAAGAAGCACTGGTGGATGATGGACTGGGATCAGCCATAGCAGGAGAAACTGTCAGATCATGCAGATGCCCTTCCAATTGGAAACAACCCTCCTGGAGTCTTTGTAATGCCTGGGTAAGGGCGGTAACTTGCTGACACAGAGCCTCCAGTCGAGAGCCACCTCTGTTGGCTTCTGACATGGCTGGATTGTACTGTCATGTACCTGATCCGAAGCCAAAATGCAGAGAGGGGCTCCCCTTGCGGCTAGGTGCGGTATACCTCTAAAAGTGCCACAGAAGGTATACGGCCCGAAGAAGCATGGGTTTTCCGGCAGGATCTGGATGGGTCCAGAAGAGTGTCCCTTTGTGAGGATTGCCAGGGCATGACAGTGCAAAGGCAGTCAGGAACTCCCTGCTGTGCTTGGAATAATCGTGCTTCAGAGGACAGCAGTGGACACCCGGCTGAGGGTCAAACACAGGATGGCCAGTGGACACCCGGCTGAGGGTCAAACACAGGGTGGACAGTGGACACCCGGCTCAGGGTCAAACACAGGATGACAAGAAGCAAGAGCAAATCCGTGAAGTAAGCTGAGGTCATAAACTGGTAATCAAGTAGGAGCAAATGTATCCCAGGGTCATGCACGGGTAATCAGGCAGAGGCAAAGTCCATATAGCAAGCCGGGGTCATGCACGGATAATCAGCAGAAGGAAGGTCAAGGATCAAGCCAGGGAATGAGTCAAGAGAGAAGGTCAACAGGTCTGGAACGAGCCGGGTCAAGAACTGGAGATCCAGGGAATGACACAGAGGTTCAAGAATATAGGAAGCTGACAACAATCCAGAAACTTGGGTCAGACAGAGGCAGTCTTTTATAGGCCAGCAGGAGGATCCATCTGTCACATGATACACCTATGCACCCATTTCTTCTACTGGCAAGACTGACAATACTTCCACGGCCATTTCCCTGAGAGTCGCTATTCAGAAGGCGCTGAATAGGTCTGGTAGTTGGTGAGAGGGCAATTGCCCACCTTTGCAAACCTTTCTCTGTTGCTTCACTGGGACACTGTGTACAGACAGCTTTACCTTTGGAATACTTTACTGTACTTCTATTTGAACACTGTACATAGACACCTTTAGCTTCAAACATTCCAAATGTAGCACGCTCTACCAGTAGATAGGTGCTAGTAAGGGTTATATTACTAGGGTTTGTTCAGCGCAGGCAAATTTAGGCAGGCTTATGCTGCAAGCTAGGCCTGTCTGTTTTTATCTGGGGGCTGGAAGTGGTCAGAGTAGCAGTGGGTGTGATCACCTGTGCTCCAGTTCTGAGGCACCTCCTCTGCTTCCAGGAAGAATGTTCTAGAGGAGAGGCTGGGCTGAGAACTGGAGTAGCAGGCACATGTGGGAGCCCTGATCGATCCCTATCTGGTGTTGGCAGGGGGCGGGCCTCCTATATAAGCTGAGGTCACATGTCACTGGGGAGAAGTCGGCTGGGTGAAGTGAGGAATGGAGTGCTAGACTGCTGCAGGAGGACAGCCCCATCTGGAGGGGTGTACCGATCGCAGGAGGAGGCCCAGGTAGAGCTGTGAAAGAACATTGCCTCTACACGGTCATTGGCAATGTCTCTGTCACCACATGGTTGGTGGCAGGGAACACCTGGAGCAGAGGGGCAGGAGAATCTGTTGGAATGCATGGTCCGGACAAGTTCCTCATCAAGGACTCAGGGCTGGAAATTTGGTGAGTGTTACCACACTGGATGGCTGGAGGTGCCAGGGAATCTGTATGGAAACTCTGCTTCTACACAGTCATTAGCAGAGTCTTTATCATGCACACGGTGGATGGTGAGGAGTTCTGCAACAGAGAAGAGACTATGGGGATCTGTGTCAAATCACTGTGGCCAGAGGGCATTTGGTTTGCAAGTTGGACTGGCTGGGAGCAGTAGTCCATTTCCTAGAAGACAGGCTTTTAACTTACTAGGCCTCCGGGGAGAGGTTCTGATTCTAGTAGCAGCGAGCCACCAGAGCCAGTAGAGGGGCTTATTCAGAGTGAGTTCATACTACCCAATAGAAGAGGATGTGTCATACTTCAATTAGCAATTACAAGTTTGTGCAGGAGGAGTCAAGTCTGTACAGGAGGAAGCAAGTTTTGGGCAGGAGGTGAAAAGATCTAAGACCATTACTTTTACACGGACAAAAGTGATGTTTCTGTCCCTCACACAGTGACGGATTGAGAAATCTTAGGAACAGTAGTCTGCATGGAGATGCAGGAGGAGTAATAGTCTGCATGGAGATGCAGGAGAAGATTTATACTTAGTCTAACATGCACATTCAATCTTCAGGCTCTAACTTTGTTCAAAGTGCACTGAATTCTTTAAATATGATGGCAATGATTAATTCCATGGGCATCCCATATCCCTATTCCTATCCAAGTTGTACCCCCAATAAAACAACAAAAACAAAGCTTGCAAAAGACTGTTTATTGTCTCTGGAAAGGATGTATGAAGTCTGGCAGTGGGGTGATTTGGTGGATTGTTTTTCAGTAGTGCTAACACCATGGCTACACAAGAAATATCATTACCTTGTTACTTCACCTTATTGGATATAGTTAATAAACTCCGACTGCCGGTAAAGACCATCAGACCTGCAACTGGGACATTGCTGTCATTACTGCTTAAAGGGCCCTCATACCATTCTTGATCTATCATTAGGATTAAAGGTTAAATAGGCCGACCTGGGTTTCCTTTTAGAAGTATTGCCAGTATTAATGCCTAACTCTTGCTTATCCTTTCAGGTCTTGTTCAAGTGGTATTTCATTGTACATAAGTGTATATAATATTCTGATATTGCCAAACTATCTTAATTTGTATTATTATGGAGGAATTCTTCTGCTGAGCTAGGACTGTTATTCAAGGCTCAGTTGATCTATTACCTCCTCTGTGCACCAAGATCTTCTTTGAAGTATTACAGTAAACATTAATAGAATACAAACACACTGAGTTGTCTGACTTATTACTTCAAGGTGGTGCAAAGATGTCTGAACTCAAGGTGTTAGGTGGGTTGGAATATTTACAGGGTCATGGTGATGCGGATGAGCAGGTAAATCCACGCAGTCCCCACAGGTCTCGTGCTACATACAGGATTTATATAGTCTCACTAGTTTAAGCAGCACTTTACAATATAAGGGCAGACAGTACAATTACAATACAGTTTAATACAGTAGGTATCAGGGAGCTCTGTTCATTTAAACCTACAATCTAAGAGGGAGGTGATGCAAGATATGGTCAAAGAATACAGCCATGATAGAAGAGATGGTCAAAGAATACAGCCATGATAGAAGAGATGGTCAAAGAATACGGCCATGATACAAGAGATGGTCAGAGACTGCAGACTTGGAGGAGGAAATGATCAGAGACTGCAGACATGGTACAGGAGATGGTCAAAGATGGCAGACATGACACAAGAGATGGTCAGAGACTGCAGAGATAGTATAAGAGATTACCTTCAGGCGATCCCTGAAAACTCATCTATTCAGGGAAGCCTATCACGTCTCAAACTAATCTCCTACCACTTCTATCAGCTCATTCCCGAAAAGTTATAACCTTTTGTACCACCTGCCCCACCCTTTTAGATTGTAAGCTCTTCTGAGCAGGGCCCTCTTAATCCTCTTGTATTGTAACTGTATTGTCTCCCTTTTATATTGTAAATCGCTGCATAAATTGCTGGCGCTATATAAATCCTGAATAATAATAATAATAATAAGAGATGATCATAGACTGCAGGCTTGATACAAGAGATGGTCAGAGACTGCAGACATAGTATAGGAGTTGAGCAGAGACTGCAGACATGATACAACAGATGGTCAGAGACTGCAGACATGATACAAGAGATGGTCAGAAACTGCAGACATGATACAAGAGATGGTCAAAGACTGCAGACTTGATATAAGAGATGGTCAGATAGTGCAGATATGATAAAAGAGATGGTCAGAGACTGCAGACTTGATATGAGAGATGGTCAGAGACTGCAGATATGATACAAGAAATGGTCAGAGACTGCAGACATGCTGCAGGAGGTTGTCAAACTGTGAACATTCTTTAGGAGTTGTTAAAAACTTCAAGAGACAGTCATAGACCAAAGACATATTACAAGACACTGCTAAAAATCATTGCTATACCAGGGCAAAATGGATACACAGATTAGTGTCTGCAGGGGCTCCAAGGGCAACAGGTTAGGCTCCAGAGCAGTAAAGCCTGATTGGTTCACACTAAACTCTACTGGGATTATTTTAATACAGCACATACGGTGGATAACGATAACCTGTAGTGAGGCAAATAAATAGGATGCCATCACTGACCTCTCTGAAATACTAGTTGCCTGTTTGCCTTTGATTTCAATATTTTAAAGTGTATATCTGGGCAACCCCCCCCCCCCCCCCAAAAAAAAACAACAACATATTGTTGACATGCTGGCAGATCAATTTGCTCTTGATCTGCTAGAAATCTACCAAACTCCTAGCTTTCTGTGTGAGCTGCCAGTGACTCTGCTGCACTGAAATACATGCAGTATTGTTATCCCTACCTAGTTTTCCTCTGCGGGACTACAGAATACCTCCCTTTATTTATCTCCATAATATGGGATAGTTTGTAGTCCAGCAGTGGAAAAGTGGACAGGGCTAACAACACTGCTTTGGATTTCTGTACAGGCTTTCAGCCTGTCCTCCCAGTTGTGTCCCCTACCAGCCAAGTACACAACACACATAATGAGCTCTATGCTTCTGTGACCACTCTATAGCAATTCACAAATGTCCACCTGCCTGCTAAAAGAAAATAATGTATGTAGTCCATTTTTCCTTTGAAACAGAGGAAACAGAGATTTGAGGAAGAAGATAAGACAGGACTTAGATTTGATTTGATTATTATTGATTAGCAGAGAGACAAGTGTTGCTTAGCAATAGAAAGTGCCAATTAAAGTCAGTATCAGGGAGAAATTTATATTGTGGAATTGGTCTTTGTGATTTCTTTATGGCATATAGCTCTTAAACAAGCTCATATGTATTCCTTTGTATTCTATTTGTAGTTAATAAATCAACTCCACTGAGTGCATTGGGATAATTTCTCTGCCAAGTGATTGTGTACTGCGGGGGTCTGTTTATCAATGTTTCGGTTAAGATTCAAACAACTTTCACACGTTTTCAAATTGAATCCTACATGAAATTTTTTTGAAAATCATGGATGGAAACCTTTGATAAAAAGACCCCTAAGGCCTTGTTAACACCTGTGCATTTTATGTGCATTTTAGGTGTGGTGCATTCAATGGTCATGCAGATAAAATGCACAGTAGAGATGTGAACACACCCTAATGCCCTGTACACACGTTTGGACATTCTGACTACAAAATCCGATGGATTTTGGCCCAAACTTGTCTTGCATATACACGGTCGCACAGTTTTGGAAAATCCGATCGTTCAGAACGCGGTGACGTAGAACACGTACAAAGGGACTATATAGAGGGCAGTAGCCAATAGCTTTCATATCTTTTAATTTATTCTGAGCATGCGTGGCACTTTGTCCGTCTGAATTTTCTACACACAATTGGAATTTAAACGATCGGATTTTGTTGTCGGAAAATTTTAGATCCTGCTCTCAAACTTTGTGTGTCGGAAATTCTGACGGAAAAAGTCCGATGGAGCCCACACACAATCGGAATTTCCGACAACACAATCCGAACGCACATTTTCCATCGGAAAGTCCGACCGTGTGTACAGGGCATTAGGGTTATTGTATAAATTGTACAAGCTGACCATTGTGCAGTTTTGAACTACAACAGAAAATCTTCAGTTTCTTGCTTACATAAGTTGTTTTTCTTTATTAATGCCCACCATCATACAATACACAAGTCCTTCTGTGCAATACATACACAAATGAATTACAGCAATGTCCACTAGGTGGTGCTAAAACTTAACAATAAACCAAACATTGGAAATACATTTACAAGTAATGCCTGACATACAGGAGATGCCTTCTGGATAGTAATAATAATACAAACCTCTGGTGGCTACAGATAGGTCGTGGTCTATTGCTTTGCCCTTGAACATAACACAATAACTGAATAACCACTAATTATTATATAATGACTTTTTTATTTTAAATTCAAAGAAGTTAAAGCAGAAGCACATAAAATCATAGATTCTGATAAGGCTCCCTGCACACGGGTGCATCCCTCCCAGGGTTTTAGTGTGCCCGGGAGAGACAGGTGCAGCTTCCACCCCTGCTGCCTGCAGCCTGGTATAGTCTATGGCAGGTTGGGACTGGGTGGGGCTGAACACTTTACCAAGTGCTGCCTGTGTTTATGCATTCAGGGACAAATGCATGGAATGCAGAAGATCTGCATTCTGTGCATTCATCCTAGATCACATAGGGACCTATCTGCCGGCCATCTCTTCCAACAACTTCCTGGATCCCCTGTAAGGTTGCCACCTCTTCTTAGAGCCAAGCCCGAACACTTTAGTGGCCTGGGACACATTTGGATGCCCCAAGGAAAGTAGTAAGTGCGCATAGCGTGCCGCTAACGGTGGATGTGGCCAAATTGCTCTTGATGACATAATTTCCCTGTCAGCCTGTGATGCCGAACTTGCCCCCAGACATCTGCTCGCAGCTCCCGGACAACAACAGCTTTGTGTGTGACTATCATGGTTACTTGGGGAGCCACAGCCTTGTCTGAATAATGTGTCCGGGTTTCAGTCTGCCTAAAACCCCGGCTGTCCAGGTGAATCCTGGACAGGTGGCAACCCTAATTACCTGCATCCTTTGTGGCCTTTCCTCTCTGCGCATTCCTTTTGGTTTACTTTCAATCTCCCAGGACTACATATGCAATGGTACCTTGCTGCCTGCAAGCAGTAACCTGTACTGAACCTCTTGAAAATCTTCCTCTCAGCAAGCATATCTGTAATTCATAAGTCAGGCTGTGTGAAATGTGTAAAGGCCCATACACACGGTCTGACTTTTTGACAACAAACATGCAAATTAGCTGTTTTAAGGCAACACCCGACCGTGAGAACACTCCATCGGACAAACTTTTTCGGTTTTCATCTGACTTTTGTTGGCTGTGCGAACGGACAAACTTTCCGGCAACAAAAGTCTGATGGAGCAAAGTCTGATCGTGTGTACAGAAAACCATAGGTTTTTCGTACAAAGTATAAACGTGTATGCTCAGAATCAATGCAAAAGATCAGACAGCAATACAGAAGTTGACCAAAGGTGGCAGTAAAGAGCAGAAAAAACACGTGATTTAGTGAAAGTTGGCTGAAAAGGTCCTGCTGTGTGTATGCAATACAAGTTCACAGCCGACGCCCTTTATACAAAAATCCACGGGAAAGTTTGTACAAAGTCCGATCGTGGGTATGGACCTTTACACAACAGTGCCTACTTACATGACATGATGAATACATATAGAATTCAAGGAAGTAAATGTGTGGGGATCTACACAAAGTATATTTACAAATTTTAAGATCATTCAGAATAATAGGAGCAGGCTAGAAATATTTAGGTTGGAATTAAAAAGAAAATAGTAAACATGTGATACTTACCAGCTCTGTGATCTTCTTCTTTTTGGGTCCCAGGCTCTCTACTGAGTCCCACTCCTGTGAATGGACATGTCCATTCACATACAGAGATTGGCTCAGCCCAGCCCCCCTGCTCTCCCCTCATTGGTTCACTGGCTGTGATGGAGGAGAGAGAGACTTGGGAGAGCTGCGGCTCTCATGCACATTGCTGAATCAAAATGGGGCTCAGGTAAGTATAAGGGGGGCTGGGGGGGGGGGGAGCTGCACCCAGAAGGTTTTTAACCTTAATGCATTAAGGTGAAAAAAAACTTCTGCCTTTAGAGCTACTTTAATCCTGAATGGCGCCTGAACAGGCTTAAATAATATTGCACTAGCAGCCTATTTAAGTGAATAGGCTGTTATAACATAATGCATGTTAAAGAGGAACTGCAGTCTGCTCACATAATTTGTAATAAAAACATCTTTGCCATTCTGAAGCTTCCCTCCAACCACTTTGCATATTATTTTCTATATACTGTGATTCTGTACTTGCCAAATAAGCTGCAGAAATCTCACCCCACTGAGTGTGGCTGCATCCATTTTAACTGTGGGCAGCTGAAGCTGTTGCCTGTTCACTTCCAGGATTTACACAGACACCCAGAGGCACACCTCCAGCTCTGCAGCTCTTATTGGCCCTCTTATGACTCCCCCCCTTCATGGCAAACTCTCACAAGAGTGATAAAGAGAGCTGTGCATGATGTCATAAGCCTAGGCTAATGACCAGACAAGAAACATGAAGTGGGTGGTATAAGGTATTTACTAGTAGAAAAAAAAAATATTATCCAAAGTTAAAACAACAAGGGCAGAAGATTTAATAGATGGAAAGATAAAAAAATGACTGAAGTTCCGCTTTAATGTGTTAACACATACAGGTATAAAGCCAACCTTTGTGATTAATCACTGGCAATTTGAGCAGCATGAGTAAACTACCAAGAATTGCAAGTGTGTTCCTGAATTTTATGTACGTATTTGATTCCTCTTTTCTATCAGTCAGCTGCAAACATGTTTAAGGTTTTTTGTGATTCAACTGAATTGTCTTTGTGCTGCTGGACATTCTATGCAGCTGATAATGTATGTAAAAATGTAGGATTTGAGTATTAATTAAAAAAAAAAAAAAAAAAGACCGAACAGTTAAAATTTTCAGTGACAGCAATCACTTATCAACAAACCCAATATACGCAAAGTGATTTTTCTTTTGTTTGAGTGAACACATTCCTCAAACAACTGGAGCATTCGCATACAAATCTATGTTTTTGTGGGTGCCTGAAACTTGAGCATTTTTAAAATACTTTTTATCCAATGGAAAGCTAATTACTAGAGTAAAAAAATGTGATGTTTGCATTTTGTGTGTTTTTTTTTCAGGTGCTCTCTTGAAGTCTATGGGGGACAAAAAATACAGCTTAAGGCCCCTTTCACACTGGGGTGGTTTTCAGGCACTACAGCTCTAAAAATAGCGCCTGTGTAGCACCTGAAAAAACCGTCTCCTTTCACTCCAGTGTGAAAGCCGGGGGGCTTTCACACTGGAGCGGTGCGCTGGCAGGACGGTGAAAAAAGTCCTGCTAGCCGCATCTTTGGAGCAGTGAAGGAGTGGTGTATTCACCGCTCCTACCTATTGAAATCAATGGGGCAGCCCGGCTATACCGCCGGCAAAGCGCCGCTGCAGCGGCACTTTGCGGGCGGTTTTAACGCTTTTTCGGCTGCTAGTGGGGGTTAAAACTGCACCACTAGCGGCCGCATACCGCCGCTAAAAATAGCGGCGCTTTACCGCCAACGCCGCACTGCCCCAGTGTGAAAGGGGCCTTAGGCTGGATTCACACCTATGCATTTTTAGTGCTTTTTGCATTTTTCAGATTTGCACTACAGAACGTGTTCCATAGGAAACCATGTTAAATGGAATGTAGTGCAATCAGCAAAATGCAAAAAGCACTAAAAATGCATAGGTGTGAATCCAGCCTTACACTTGTACGTAGCTCAAAAGAAGCTCTTGTACTTTTTTGAACTGTAAGCTTCAAACAACACTACGCACAGGTGTGAACAGGCACAAATGAAAACCATGGGATTTTGGATGCTGGGCATTTGGAGCTTTGAGCCACAAACCACTCAGGTGTGAATAGAACCTAAGGCTTGATTCACACCTATGCATTTTTAGTGCTTTTTACATTTTGTAGGTTTGCATTATAGAACGTGTTCCATTGCGATCCATGTTAAATGGACTGTAGTACAAATCTGAAAAATGCAAAAAGCACTAAAACTGCATAGGTGTGAATCCAGCCTAAGAGCTTGTGTAGCTGGGCAAATGCAGCATGCTTTCAGGTTTATTCAGCTTGCATTTGAAATCAGGTTGAGATCATTTTAAGTTCATTGACAGGTGCATCTGACCTCTTTCTCACCTGCAGGTGACCTTTTTATAAACTGCATCCAGGTTAACCTTTTTGGCATTATTACTTGATGTTTCGAGTAAAAGGAAGATTGTTCCTGGGTCTTATGATTCATTCATACAATCAGTTCCCTCCCTGGCCAAGTCTGGAAACTTTAATTCAGAGCTATAATTGTTTTCCTTCTTCTCTACATGTCTAGTTGACTTTAGCTGGCCATGGATGGTTCGAATGTTGGCTGGTCCAGCAGGGGCCAAGTCGATCCATGTCATATTTTTACATGCGATTATTGGTAGTGGCTATAGACGCTGGCAATAATCACTGTGTTCTCCCGGCAGGGGTGGCTTCCCTCAATCCCCTCCCCCCCAGCAGAGGGGCCTTTTCCCAGAGGAGGAGATCCCAGCCTGGAGGGCTGCTACCCTCTTGGGCAGGCCTGCCATGTCTCAGCTGTTCATCAAGGTCCCAGGTGGACTATCTGTACGGCCTAAATTGCTAAAAATTGCTGGAGCTGACTGAGGGACTTTCCTCTGGGGATCTGGTCTGGTATAATTGGAAAAAGTGTCTGTAAGATATTGGAAGGAGGCATTCAACTATCCAAGTACAGACTGGAGGGAGAGAGAGATCCCTGAGACCGTGTGCTGTGGTTATTCCTTGTAGTGCTGAGAGTCAGCGTTGCTCAAAAGGGGACATTTTGCCTGCTGTCCTGGTACATCTCAGTCTACTAAATGTTTGTGCAAGGACTCTGCTCACAATAATAGGGGGAAGATTAGTACCCTCAAGTTGCTACTAGAGTTACTGGAGTATCTCACAGTTTCCCTACTCCTATCCAAGTTTGAGTTCTACAATAAAGTATCAGAAAAGCAAGTCCTAAGGCTAGGTTCACACTGCTGCGAATTTTATTGCGAATTTGAGCCGTTGTGATTTTTCAAATTCGCAAGTCATATAAAATTACATAGATTAACATTTAGTGTCCTTCATATCAATGCGTTGCGAATATAACCTGCAGGAAAAAAAGGTCCTGTGCTAGTTATATCCATGTGCAATGCGAATTCAGCTCCACAGGCTGCAAAATTTGCAGTAGAATCGCAAGAACACATGAAGAATTTGCAATGCAAATTCGCAACACAATTGGATCAAAATCGTGCTAAATTCACACCGCAGCAGTGTGAACCTAGCCTTAGACTGTTCATTTGAGCCAAATGAGTGATTGTGACTGTGAGTCTGCGAGTACAACTACAGGAAAAGACCCTAGGAACCTTAAACTGCGGGCTCCTATGAGAGTGGGCGCTACATCTGTAAACCTCACAGGGCACAGTCAATAGGTGTCACAGAATTCAAGGAAGTAAATGTGTAGCAATCTTTACAAAGAAAATGTAAAAACGTTAGAATCGTTCAGATTTATAGGAATTTAGCACCCTCCTAGATAGGTGCTAGGATTAGGCAAATTTTGTTCTGGCTCACTATCCATGTTTCTTGGCTAAGCAAGTATAGTTCTGGCTCACTATAATCAGTGTAGTTGTGTTTTATTGTTCTGGTCTGTTCTGTGTTTCAGTGGCTGCAGGATTGAATGCTTCCCCTTGGTTGTCCAGGAATGTTCTAGAAGTCAGTGAGCAGGAAGAGTCAGCCGTTAAATATTTATGCAGCCCTGGCTAATCCCTGGGCAGAGGTTCCTAGATGATAGCTGGGAGTGTGTATAAATACTCTGAGCCAAATGAGTGATTGTGACTGTGAGTCTGCGAGTACAACTACAGGAAAAGACCCTAGGAACCTTAAACTGCGGGCTCCTATGAGAGTGGGCGCTACATGTGTAAACCTTAACTATATTTCTTGAACATCAATAGGTATTTTTCTGTATATGTAGCATGTTTATGTTTCTGTACACGCAGCCTGATAAAATGTGCATGTGTACCAGAAGTATATTAAATGAGTTCTATAGTGAAAATATACAGTTTTTTTTAATAATATTAACACCGTAATAGCAATACAAACAATAGCTATTTTTGACAATCCAATATAAGTTTATTTGAAAAATCTCCTTTCATTCTTCCTCCTCTTTTCACCTCTGTAGTTTGGAAGGTAGGCCCTGTCAAATGTGTGACACAGCAGTGCCTACTCACAGGGCACAGTCAATAGGTGTCACAGAATTCAAGGAAGTAAATGTGTAGCAATCTTTACAAAGAAAATGTAAAAACTTTAGAATCGTTCAGATTTATAGGAATTTAGCACCCTCCTAGATAGGTGCTAGGATTAGGCAAATTTAGTTCTGGCTCACTATCCACGTTTCTTGGCTAGGCAAGTATAGTTCTGGCTTACTATAATCAGTGTAGTTGTGTTTTATTGTTCTGGTCTGTTCTGTGTTTCAGTGGCTGCAGGATTGAATGCTTCCCCTTGGTTGTCCAGGAATGTTCTAGAAGTCAGTGAGCAGGAAGAGTCAACCGTTAAATATTTATGCAGCCCTGGCTAATCCCTGCGCAGAGGTTCCTAGATGGTAGCTGGGAGTGTGTATAAATACTCTGAGAGCAGAGGTGTCTTTTTCCCTAAGGAGAAGATCACAGCCTAGGGAGCCCCCAGGCCATTCTGTCATGTGCCTGTGGGTTATCGAGGCCTCAGTGGAGCTAGCTAGAGGATAGCTCCCCCAGTAACTCAAAAAACCATAGAGGAATCCTGTTCCTCCTGACTTCCTTTCCACCAACAGTGTTGCTGCAGTGAGCACCGCCTGCTGTGGTAGAAAATTGATTGGACCTACCTACAAGTGTGTTTCAGAAATGTTAGTAAAAAGGATATAACTGAACTCATCTGCAAAAATTTAGTACATTTGCATCTGTATTTACATCTGCATAGAGTTCAAATTTCATTTATAAAGACTCAGGAGTATTCATAACTGACCTGATTATCCGTGACCATGACAAGATGAAAGAACTAAAAAAAAAAGTCATAATCCTATCCATCAATGCAGAGACCCCCTGTGGAAGAAAGTCAAATGTACATTAATAAAAGATGTATTTTCCTAATGATGCTCTTAGCATTTTTTTTCAATCACAAGTCAAGGCTAGAAATTAACATTGTCTATCCCCCAGTGTTTACATTAGCTCATATTTATATTTGGAATTAATTATTTATTGCCCAATATGTCATTAAACTTTGATTGGATGTCGCATTTAGAAATGTCATTTTACCCAACTAAAATGAAAACATGTTCTAGGTATTCTTCTGTTAATTATCTTAATAGGTGACACATGATGAAAAAGCCTGTGATCAAATTCTAACTCTTGTTAGGTCACTGTAGAATGGATGTGTAAAGGCAGTGTAAACGTGTGTGTGTGTGTGTGTATGTGTGTGTGTATGTGTGTAAATAGCAATTTACCATACTCCTCAAGAAACCAACTACTACTTTGGAATTTACTAAAAGGTTCACAAACTAGCTCTGGGTAGTGATTAACCCACAGAAGAACATGAACTAACACCCTTCTCTTAATGTGTACAAGCACTTAAAGTGGTTGTAAACCCCCCTGCCTTTATACATAAAGGTAAGCCTATAATATGGCTTACCTATAAGTACTGAAAATATCTCCCAAACGTGTGCTGTTCAGGAGATATTTCATGTACACTGAGCTGATGATGTCATTGACGCATGCGTAGTGAAGGAACGGCTCTCTGTGCCGTTTCTTCCCCAACGTGTGCCATGACTGGTGGCTACCATGTGCATGCACGGAGTGACGTCATACGGCTCCGACTAGTCACAGAGCCGGAGTATGTGGCCCTGGAAGTAAGAGGGGTGACGATGGATGTTTCCACCAGTGGGTAAATAGCGCTCTTCCTTTGCAGGTAAGTGCCACATAATGGCTAGTATGAGATGCATACTAGCCCATTATGCTTTTACTTTGCAGGGCAATAAAGAGGAAGTAATAAAAAACATCCAACATTCGGCCAGTGTGTACAGCTGGAAAACCAGCAGTTGACCCACTCCCGATCAATGACTGATTGAAGTGTTCTACCGGGGGGGCTGCCCCCTGTCAGAGCACAACAGCTTAGCATTGGAGATCGCTGTACTGACATTGGATCATTAGTACAGGGGCTCTGACTGGAGCTGACAGATTTTTCATTCAATTCCAAAAACTATTAGTGTGTACCAGGCGTTATACCATGTCTTGTTGGAATGACCAACAATCTTGTTGGAATGACCACACCCAGACACATGTGCCTTTGCCAAAACATGTACGTGGCATACTTCATCAACACACCTTCCTCTTCATCATATATTGTTTTATTTGAAAAGCACCATAAAGAAAAATACATTGTGTATTGGTGCACACAGAATCCCCTTCCTTACACTATCCTCACTGTGACAGGTTACGTTGGATTCCGGCTTGTCAACTTGCTGCCGACTTAGGCTTGTTCTGACATCTGCTTGCAATTGTAGTACTATTTTGCCCACCTATGGTTGAACCTCATCTTATTATTTACCACACTACTGCCTGTTGATTTAATACAATGAATCTGTTAGCTGATATCTTCTGCCTATCTAAATATTCCTGTCATATACATCTTCAAGGCCTACCTGGGACTGCTTTCTGGGATCACCATCCTCACTATCAGTCTCAGAGAAGACTATGTGATGTTAGGTCCCGCATCCATGTGTTGCTATACTATATGTTTCAGTTTTGCTCTGCTTTTGAACATCCAGATTTCCTTGCCAGTCATGTGGATGAATTATTCATTGGAATTCCCAAACTTGATTATTACTGCACCTAAATAACATGAGAAACTTGCAGTTATGCATTTCACAATACTTCTGTAACACTCCAATGCTAACAGGGCATTGTGAAAGTGATCTCTATAATAGGGGCACCAACCCTGTAATATTATTGCTACTCAGGGCCACCATCAGGGGAGTACAGGCAGTACTTGAGTAAGGGGCCAAAGCATCCCAAGAGGCCCGGCTCGCCAGGGCCCGCTTCACCTACAGCAGTACATGAAATGAATCTATCGCCTGCGCGCCGGCTGGCCGCTATAGAGAAGGAAGCCTCTGCATCCTTTCACCCCCCTCCCCCCCAGGACACACACAGTCTCGAGTCAGACTCGAGTTTCAGAGCTGCAGAGATCCCCACCTCATGGGAGACAGAGGACCAATCATCAGCCAGCATTGTCCAGGGTGGGGGCGGAGACACAGAGCCTGCAAAGACATGCAGGAGGAGCCGGCTTGTACATCTTCAGTGGTAAACCTGAGTGTTGTGAAACTGAGTCCGTCTCTCTTTCACACAGACAGGCAGCAGCTTACACACAGTGGCGGTCCTCGACTCTGGCTCCCAGCGCCTAAGTCAGTTCATTGAGGTGACCATCCATGGCACCATGCAGTGTGGAGTCCATACTAGTAAGATTCCCCAGTCCCCATTTGGGGGTAAAGATCCTCTGAGGCCAGGTATATGATATAGGATAATCAATGATCAGTCTGCCTGTGATCACAAGCCCATCCCATCACACCTTCCTATCACAAGGCCAGCCATGGAAACAAAGTTGGGAGTAAAAAGAACCCATTTACTGGTGCATCTTTATAAGATTTTTTGTGTACACCCAGCACAATGGCTAATGCTGCAGCTGCTGCACACTGTCATGGGTATAATACATTATAAAGACTGCACCAGTATATGGGTTCCCTTTAAAGTAGAACTCTGTGGAAAAAAATGTGTGTTCCATGCAGTGAGACTATGGGTTGTCTGCTTGTTTTGTCAAGGGGTGAACAGAGAGCCTACTCACCCAATCCTTTGATCTTCCTGAAAACAGTGCACCCCCCCCCCCCCCTTGTCCAATTGTGGACTGTCCCTGCCATCCTAATATCCAGAGCTGGTCTAAGGGCATGAAAGCATCGAGAACAGTCCACCACACAAGAGCGGTAGACTGTAGGAGGCAGGAGTGCCAGGGACTGGTCTTGCTCCACGAGGATCAGAAGATTAGGTAAGTCCGCTCTTATGACTGCATGGGATGAAAATAATTTTGCCCAGAGTTCCGCTTTAACTCCAAACTTTCTGGTTCCATGGCGGCTCTTGTGGTAGGAAGGCATGATGGGTCTGTGATCACAGACAAAATGATCATTGATTCTGAGGGTTTTGTGATAGAACAAACATTCTGCTTTTTCCCTATTTCAGAATATTTTATTAGGAAATTCCTAATAAAATGTTCTGCAATACAAAGTGTACATAATGATTCTGAGTTGGTTTGAGCAGCCTCTTCTTCCACTTACATCATATCTGGACTCTGCAGACAAGTAAGAACAGGTGGACTGGGATACTAAATTCTACTTAAAATGTCACCTACTAAATGCAAACAAATGTTATTGTTGTCTGTTGCAAGCTTTGACCAAGGCTGAATAATGTTGAATAGTGCCCCTGCTATAGATGTAGGCAATTTATGTACCTCATGCATCCTGATTGGAAAACTTCTAAGACAAGGCTAAGGACAATGCTAAGAGACACCTAGTTGTTACTGTTCTCCTTCACCACCACAGCAGTGAGCTCTCAGATGAGCTCAGAGCTACTGTATCAGGAAAAGGAAAGTGCACGTGAGGGGGTTTGAATGCGAGAAAGAGCGCCCTCCTGTCATGGCGAAGGTGAGCAGTAACAACTTGGCGTCTCTTTGCAACGTCCAGGGAGTGTTCCAGTCAGGCTTCATGAGGTACAAGTATGAACAAGAAACAAACGCAAAAGGGCACACCAGCCTAGTGCATTATCCCACAGTATTAATTTACTAAGAAGTTGTCATAGAACGTGCTAACAAATGTGTAAATAATAAACGCTCATGGAGCTAATCGTCCATAGCTTAACAGTGGTAGACACAGTGCACTCCAGAGTTCGAGGGGAACCTACCAGGCCCAAACTGACTGGCACATTTCAAAGGAAGCACCTTCTTCTTCAGATCCAAACCATATATGAGGTATGTAAATGTCCTACACCTATACCAAGTGTATTCTTCATCTTTAGTCAGAGTTGCACAGTTTGTTTTTATTTGCAGACATCCCTTATCTGCATAGGCAGTTTTATGGTAACGGTGAACTATGCCTTAAACTCTTGACTCTGGTTAATTTTGGTGGTTAGGTTGGGGGGGCCCAGGGCTTAAGCTGTGTAAGGGGCCCCACAATTTCTGATGGCTGCCCTGTTGCTACTAAGATCAGTAAATTGAAAATTAAAGTGTTAGTGATCTCATCTAATTGGTACTCCTGCCTGAGGGATCAACTAGATCAACAGGCAGTTTTTGTGGTGAACTTTTCCATCAATCAATATCAAAGAATGTAGAAACAGATGAAGAAATAGAGGCCAGCTAGATTGATTTGGAAACATGCAGGAGAAGAAAAAATTGCGATGCATGAACTGTACTGTGGACTTTGAAAACAAATGTTAGTTCCTAGACATAGCTAGTAGAGAAGTAAAATCTAAAATGATTTCATTTGAAAGTTTATTTGCCCTTTTTAAATATAATGATTCAGAACTTAGTTAAAGAAAGAGATCAGCAAAATCAAACCTGCAAATAGGTTAAGCCACTTATAATAATAATAATAATAATGACTCGACAGAGCTAAGGGCCATCTCTGTCTGTTCTACAAACATGGGGAAGTGATAGCCTCAGGCTGACAATCAAATTCTCTCTGTCCAGTGATGGATGCAAGTCTACAAGGCCCCAAGGCGCAAGAGGCCTGTGGCCTAGCCTGCAGCTCCCTGAGCTCAGAAAACATTACTGAGAAAGCAGAGATTTTTAGCTGCTTCATTCCGTGAGCAGAGTCTGTCAGCGTTAGCCGAAAGCACATCATCAAGAAAGGAATAAAACATTTATAACACATAACTAATGTCTCATTTTTACACAAATGATACAATAATTACAATGAAGTGATTAAATCCTAAAAGGTCTTCTCTGGATGGTGATTGAGAAGTCCAGTCATCAAGTATCTTTTAATATGCAATCATAACACGTGTGACCTAGAAATAACTGATGACTTCCATTTTTCACCATTATTAGGGAAGAATCATAAAAAAGACAGATTATTTATAATTCTATTAGGAGTGCTGTGCTAATTCTATACATTTTGAATGCAGTGTACCAAATGTAACCTATATTTCCACACTAAGGGCATAGTCTACCTAACATTGAATTTCAATATTAAAATATACTTTTTTTGTTTTTGTTTTTTTAAACAAAGGACCTACATTAAGACCTTGTAGCTTCCATGACAAAAAAAACATAAAAAAATTCCCAGCTAACCTGCAAAAAATGTCCTCTGTCTAAGGCCTCATGCACACGAGACGCAGGTGAAAACTGCTCAAAAAAAGCTGAAACGCGCGTTTAGAAACGCGTGTTTTGCCGCGTTTGCGTTTATAAGTGTTTATAAAGATAACATCATGTAGACCCTCCCCAAGCTCTCAAAGCATGTTTTTTTTTAACTATTTCTGCTATTTTGATCAGAGTGAGCAGCAGCAGCATAGAGAGCAGTTGTACACTTGCAATTGCCTCTCTTTCTGTGGTATATATTTTGAAATGGATCCCATATTGAATATATGTCAGGAAATGCTCCTGATGTTGCTCTTGATGAGACAGCAACGTTGTCGCAAATTTCGTGAGAGGTTCAGAGTCGGAGCTCATCGATATTGGACCCATCCGTTGATGGGACGACAGCGAATGTCTGTTGGATATTTCACAAACATGTATGTGCAGCTGCGTACCTACCCCGACAAGTTTTTTAATTTTAGCCGGATGTCCATTGTCACATTTGATCTGCTCTTAGAAAAAGTACGACCTGGTCTGACATTCGTGGACACCAATATGAGAAACCGTGTGTCACCAGAGGAACGTCTGTTGGTAACGATCAGGTATGTGAATATATTTATAAAATATATTTATCTATAGATGTACAGATGAATTTTTGTCTCTGTCCTTTATTTTTTTTTTAAATAATGTCTATTTATAGCAAATTATCCAATTTTTTAAAATATCTAAAATTTTCTTGTGGCAATTTTGGTGATAGGGTCACTTGGTGATAGGAACTCCAAATTTGGATATGTTGTAGTGCTAGATCCACAGTGTCTGCATACCAAATTTGGGGCTCCTGGCAATCAGTGGCCCCAAGATATGGGCCCCCAAAGTCGGGTCACAAAATGTCATTCTCTGATGCAGAAAAGTGCATGACATTTTGCGACCCAACTTTGGGGCCCCCTATCTCGGGGTCACTTGGTAATAGGAACCCGAAATTTGGATATGTTGTAGTGCTAGATCCACAGTGTCAGCATACCAAATTGGGGTTCCTGGCAATAAGTGGCCCCAAGATATGGGCCCCCAAATTCGGGTCACAAAATGTCATTCTCAGATCATATTTCTGAGTTTTCAGGTCCAAAAAATTGGGTTCCTTTAAAAACGCATATAAACGCAAACGCGGCTAAACGCGGGTGCCGCGTTTTGCGTCTGAAACGTGGAAATTTTTGCGTCTGAACCCATTTTTTTGCTTCTGGAAAAAACGAGGTTAAACGCAACTGCATAAAAACGAGACTGTGTGCATGGACACATAGGATAACATTGAATGAGTTCAGGGGCAGTTGAAAAAAGTGTCCAACTGCATCTGAACACGCGTTTAACTGCGTCTCATGTGCATGAGGCTTAATAGTTCATGTTAAAACAAGGGGTTTGGTTTTCACACATTTGCAGATATATGCGTAAGCTGCAGTGGCCACGTCATGGCACCCTGGTGTACTGCAGTCCTAACTCTATAATTCTGAGAATCTCCCAAGTTGGAGAACATATAATAATGGATATATTAAAAGATAATTATTTATTTATTTATTTATTTTTGACTCATACTTACCTAGGTGGATACAGCATCTGACCGATGCTGCAGTTGTCCCCCGGCTTCTCTGTACTGAGAACCGAGCCACTGAACAGCGCCGATGGCTCGGTTTTCACAGATCCGAGAGGAGAGCTGCTGACTGTCAGCATCTCTCCTCTCTGCTTCTCCACACTCACTGGAGCGCTAAGCTGTAGAGGGGCGGGGAGAGGCTGCCATCAATCAAGGCAGCTGGCAGATCCAGACTTGGAATTCAGGATGACGCGGTGCCTCGACTGATGGCAGTGATGTCAGCAGAGAGTGGGCTTCAGACCGCTCTCCACTGAAAACGGGTCACAGGAGTGCAAAATGAATTGCACTCCTGTGACCCAGAGGAGAAGCTCAGGCTGGACTTTTCTCTTAAGGGCAGGTATGCTTGGAGGGAGCTCACTGCTCCTTAAGGGTACAGGGATGCATTGGACACCCAGCAAAAACTCAATGGCAGCAAAGGAATTCAGTACATCCCCACACCAATTTAACAATTGTACAAACAATTGGCAACCATCTCAACTTATAACTAACCTTTGCAGCAAGGAGTACATGGAAGGGTGACGCTTGTCAAACAACAAAAAAAATTGGGCAGTTTGGGTGGCTTAGAAAAGTCTGGCTTCAGGCAGCAATAACATCTGATACATAACCATGTAGGATAACACGATTATAGATCAGGCACTTAATGCTAGGAAAGTGATTATTATCCTACAATGCATGGCTGGGACTCAAGGCTGGAAATACTGTAAGATGAACTCCAGGCAGATATAAAGGCACACATTGATACAGCTATGGATTTATTAATGCCTTTATTTGAACAAAGTTTGTGTAATCCGTCACATGTTCAATCCTTTAACACCTTTTTTGCTTCCCTAAATCCTCCGTCACATCTCCCTCACTGGTGCCTCTTTTGGGAGTGGGGACTGGAGATCCAGGACTGCAATCTGTGCCCGCACTGGAGAGGGCATAACCCTGTGCCCTCTTCTAATGACATAAGGACCTGACCACTGTACAGCCAATTGAAAGTGTCCACAGTGATGTTGGGACCCATATTTCTACCCTGCATGAGACCATTGATTATAGTAAGTATGGTTTTATGTTGACAGGCTTTGGGCTTGTGTTAGTGGCATCAGTTTGATGTGCTGTGTGATGGAGAACATTCAAAATTAGGCCTCGTTCACACAGGCATACTTAAAGCGGTTGTATACCTGCTGAATTATTATTTTTTTCTCACCTGCAAAGGAAAAAGCATAATGAGCTAGTATGCACCGCATACTAGCTCATTATGAAATACTTACCTTAGAACGAGGCCCCGACATCTGGCCCGATCCACGCCGAGGGAGCTGACACGTTCCCTCTGCGTTTCTTCCGGGTATCGTGGCTCCGGCGCTGTGAGTGGCCGGAGCCGCGATATCGTCACTCCCGCGCATTCCCATGGGAGATTTCTCTCCGGCAGGGTCCGGCGTCTGCCGGACTTTCAGCCGAGAATCCCCTGTGCGCATGCGCCACTGCAGTCAGCGGCGCATTGCAAGGGGAATATCTCCTAAACCGTATAGCTTGCAATCTGCAGCGGGTGTCAGTGGAAAGTTAAGGACACCCCAAATGCAGGTCAGAAATGCAGTGTGTTTGCCCTCACCAGATTACATGTTTCAAAAGTACCATGCAATCCAGTTGTGGTGCTTTTACAAAAGCAGAGCATGCAGTCCAATGAAAATGAATGGGGCTGAAATTGCACTGCACAAACTGCATGTGAACTGCACAGGAACCACACATCGTTCCTGGGCAATTCCCGTGCAGTTACTAGTGTGAATGGGCACTAAAACTCAAAACTGGATAGACAGAAATACAAATACTTGGACAGCTAAAACAGCTCCATATAAGTACTTCACCTGCATATCCAACTATTTGTCTGGAGTTCAGCTTTAACCACTTCAGCCCAGGAAAGATTTACCCCCTTCCTGACTGGCCATTTTTTTGCAATACGGCACTGCGTCGATTTACCTGACAATTGCGCGGTCGTGCGACGTTGTACCCAAATAATATTGATGTCCTTTTTTCCCCACAAATAGAGTTTTCTTTTGGTGGTATTTGATAATCTCTGCGGTTTTTATTTTTTGTCCTATAAACAAAAAAATACCGACAATTTTGAGAAGAAACAATATTTTTTACTTTTTGCTACAATAAATATCAAAATGTTTACATTTTTTTTAAAACAAATTTCTTCATCAGTTTAGGCCGATATGTATTCACGCCAATATAACTTGGCAGAATGGCACCGCTGGGCGAACCGACATACCCGTACGGTGGCTCCTTTAAGAGCCGACAGCCACCCGTGATTGCATGAGAGCCAGAGCGAGGATTTGTGTGTGTAAGCACACAAATCCTAGTTCTGACCGGGAAGGAGAGACAGATCGTCTGTTCCTACAAAGTAGGAACAATGATCTGGCTCCTCCTCTAGTCAGTCCTATGCCCCCACAGTTAGAATCACCTCCCAGGGAACACAGTTAACTCCTTGATCGCCCCCTTGTGTTAACCCCTTCCCTGCCAGTGTTATTTACAGAGTAATCAGTGCATTTTTATAGTACTGATCACTGTATGAATGACAATGGTCCCAAAATGGTGTCAAAAGTGTTTGATGTGTCCACCATAATGTCGCAGCTCCAATAAAAATCGCAGATTGCCGCCATTACTAGTAAAAAAAAAAATAATAAAAATGCTATAAATCTATTCCCTATTTTGTAGACACTATAACTTTTGCGCAAACCAAGCAATCATTTTACCAAAAAAATGTTGAAGAATACATATCAGCTTAAACTGAGAAAAAATGTGCTTTTTAAAAAAAAGGGATATTTATTATAGCAAAAAGTATAAAATATTATGTTTTATTCAAAATTGTTTATCGTGCAAAAAATAAAAACCACACAGGCGATCAAATACCACCAGAAAGCTCTATTGGTGGGAAAAAAAGGACGTCCATTTTGTTTGGGTGCAGCATCGCACGACCGCGCACTTGTCAGTTAAAGCGGTGCAGTGCCGAATCGCAAAAAAGTGGTTAAAACATGACAGGTTAGGGATCTATTTACTCAGAGTAACACCATTTTTCACATTATACCAAAAAATTTGGCTAACTTTACGGTTCTTTTTAAATTCATGAAAGTGTGTTTTTTTCTAAAAAAGTGTGTGACTTAAAATATTGCAACAACCGCCATTTTATTCTCTAGGGTCTCTGCTAAAAAATATATATATAAAATCTTGGGGTTCTAAGTAATTTTCTAGCAAAAAATACTGATTTTAAATTGTAAGCAACAAGTGTCAGAAAAAGGCTTAGTCTCCAAGGGGTTAAACACAAAACCAAAAATGTATCACGCTGCAGCTTACCAATAATGACATATGGTGGCTGCATTTTTTTTTAAAGGCTCTTTTTTTGGGATCAATATTTTATATAAATAAGTTGATCATTATAGGCACTCCTGTCACGTAAATGGTTTGTCTCAATACTCTAAATCAGGGGTCTCCAAACTTTCTAGGCAAAGGGCCAGTTTACTGTCCTATAAGCTTTAGGGGGGCCGGACGGTCGCCAGTGGGAGTAAAAAAAGCCCCGGCATCATTACCCCATCATTGGTTTTGATGGAAGGAATAGTGCCCCATTGCTGATATCAATAAGAAGAATAATGCCTCATTGATGGTGTCAGTAGGTGGAACAGTGCTCCATCGTTGGTGTCAGTTGGTAAAATAGTGTCCCAAGGGCCAGATAAAGGCAAGCAGAGAGCCACATCCAGCCTCCGGGCCGCAGTTTGGAGACCACTGCTCTAAATGATACATCTGCAGGAGAGCTGGTTCTCTTGAAAAACAATAGACTTAAAGAGTCCATCCTGGGCTCGTTTGACTGGGCTTCTCCTCTGCATCACAGGCGTGCAATCTCGTTTTGCTTTCCTGTGACCCATTTTCAGCAGAGAGCGGGATGTCACAGATATCAGTCCAGGCACCACGTCATCCCGACAATAAAGTCTGGATACACTATGTGCCTGGGCTGACACCTGTCTCAGTCTCACAGTGAACCGTTGAGAGCCTGTTATGGCCACTCCCTGCCCCTCCACAGCTCAACGCTCCAATGAGCCTGGAGGAGCAGAGCGGAGATCTGCTGATTGACAGTCAGCAGCTCTCCGCCCAGGAAGCTATGAGAACCGAGCCAATCGGCGGTGTAGGTTTGGCACCTTTTCTTCAAGTCAACTCCAAACACTTTAGCGGCGCACTGCAATTTTTTTATAGTTTAACCACTAGCCGACCAGCCACCGCAGTTGTACTGCAGAAGCATGGCTCAGCTGCACGTATCGCCGTTATGCTACGTCGGTAGCATAAACGAGCCAATGTGAGTGCCCGGCGTTCTCGATTACTGCCATGCTCCCACGATCGCTCGGGGCACACGGAGAACCGGGAGCTGTGTGTGTAAACATACAGTTTCCGGTTCTCTGAGCAGGGAACTGACAGATTGTCTGTTCATACAGAGTATGGACAGTGATCTGTTAGTTTCCCTGCACAGTCCCATCCCCCCTTCAGTTAGAACACAAACTAGGATACATATTAACCCCTCCACTGCCCCCTAGTGTTAACCCCTTCACTGACAGTGACATTTTTACGATAATCAATGCAATTTTAATCGCACTAATTGCTGTATTAATGCCAATGGTCCCAAAAATGTGTCAAAATTGTCCGACGCGTCCCCCATAATGTCACAGTCATGATAAAAATGTTGATCGCTGATCGCCGCTATTACAAGTAAAAAAAATGAATAAATAAAAATGCCATAAATCTATCTCCTATTTTTTATACGCTATAACTTTTGCGCAAACCAATCAATATACGCTTATTGCATTTTTTTTTTCTACCAAAAATATGTAGAAGAATACATATCGGCCTAAACTGAGGAAAAAAATGTTTTTTATATATATATTTTTGGGGGATATTTATTATAGAAAAATAATGCGTTTTTTTCAAAATTGTTGCTCTTATTTTGTTTATAGCGCAAAAAATAAAAACTGCAGGGGTGACCAAAAGAAAGCTCTATTTGTGGGGAAAAAAGGACGTCAATTTTGTTTGGGAGTCACGTCGTACGACCGCGCAATTGTCAGTTAAATCAACGCAGTGCCGAATCGCACAAAGTGGTCTGGTCTTTGGCCAGCCAAATGGTCCGGGGCTTAAGTGGATAAACTATACATATATTTTGCAATTAAATAACATTTCTAATCATATAAAGTTAAGAACAAGTGTCCCCCTTTACATCAGAGTCCACAGAGTTGGAATTCGCAGAGTTTCCTTTCACTATAAGAGGGGACTCTGCAGACTCTGATGTAAGGGAGAACTCTACCATAAGGGATGCTCTGGGAATTCTGATTTATGGGAGAACTCTAATGTACGGAGAAGACTCTGATGTAAGGGTAAACACTGTGGCCTCTGATGTAAAGGGGAACTCTGATGTAAAGGGTGCTCTGAGAACCCTGATTTACCTTTGTGTACTTACTCAGAGGCAGGAGAGAGAAGAGGGGAGACTTCAGTCACAGACAAGGATGGATGGTGAGCTCACTCACCCCTTGGCAGTCAGCAGCTCTCATTCAGGTGTATCTGAGGCTGCTGGACTTCAAATTTTCGTCCCCAACTTACTTTCCTTAGATACAGCGCCAGGGAATGGAGTGTGGGCAGACACAAAGGGGTAGGGGTGGGGGGAAGAGGCATAGATTGCCCCCACTCTCCTCTCCTGTCTTTGTGTGTCTTGGAGGGGTTGTTAGTGTTGGCTTTGGGCAGTGTTGAAGTGTGTAACACACACGCTCAACTTAGACAACTGCAGCCAGCAACCCTACTGGGAAGCCATAGTCCAGTCTAAATAATGTGTCCGGGTTTCAGGCAGTCTGAAACCCGGACACATGATTCCAAACCCGAACTGTCCGGGAGAATCCTGGACAGGTGGCAACCCTAGAGCAGAGGCGCTGGGGGGACAGATGCAGCATCCACCTAGGTAAGTATAATGGAGGGAAAAAAATGAAGCCCATGCTTCTCTTTTCAGCCAATACCAGCAGGGTTGAATGAAAAAAAAAAAATACTTCCCCCATCCACACATTGGAGGTGGATGGAGGAATCCTCCCCCTGAGTTATTTTTATTCTAACAGCAGGGAGACAGCTATAGCTGACGGCGCTGTTCGAAAAGGAGGAATCCAACAGGCTGGTTGTACAGAAGTCGATCAGTAGATTGACGTCTGTACAACCAACCGGCACATACATGGATTGATATAAAATTATGATCTTTGTATGCTTGTATTTACTAGAAAACGAATGCAGTTATCATATCTAAGAACTGGTACGCTGCACTATACTAGATGTTTCCTTTTTTGTTTATTACTGCTTTAAGGTGCCTTACCATTGTTGTCTGTTGGTGTTTGTCACTCCAGCCCAGAATAAGAGCCTCAAGGCATATAATGTTATCGATCAAGCTTTGTCCCTAAGCAGTCACTGAAAAACGTCCCCTGTGCCAAGCAAAATCTGCCCATTACCAGCCTAGTGCCCCATGCATTCGGTCTGTTCTGCAGCTTACCTAGCCTCTCCCCTTTCTGATGCCTCATCAGTTCTGGAAACGTCATAAACTCCCGAGTCTGGGCTCTGCATGGGTTACGGGAGCTAAGCCCCTCCCCCTGCACTTATCTTGTCTCAGCTACGTCCCAGCAGGACTGGCTCCTCCCCACACACACAGCGTGAGCTTTGTGCGGGCTACTGCCGCTGCCACCTCTAGCCCCGCCCCTCTTCCCTGCCTCCGCGGTCGCCTGGTTTCCCGCTCTTTATCCACGGGTGTGGGCTCCGCGCCGGATGTTGCTGCTGCCTCTGTGTGTGAGTAAGCCGTGTTTTGTTATGTCTCCTGCTGGGGTCAGCAAACTCACAGTGGGCTGTAGTGGGAACTGTAATGTTAGGATATGCAGGAAGTATTTTATGTTAGTGAAATAAACAGAAAAAAGGGGAACCAGGAAAAAAGCAGTAGATAGCTTTTCCTTTGGGCACCATCCATAAAGAAACAGAGAAATGCACCAGCAAAACAAACATATTGTAGGACTTACCAGGGAACTATGACATACTGTCATTACATCAATCTTTTTATTTTACATATGAACCATAAAAATTTCACAGCAGAGATTCAGTGGTGGTCGGTCCATCACGGCGCAAGGGCGTGGCCCCCCTAGTTTGCATAATCCGTCCCCTTAGTTTGCATAATCAAATATTAAAACTGTTTATTTCTAAATAGCTACCCTGAGCAAAATTATAAAATGCAACCATTTTTTGTGTTTGCCCCTATTTATCATGAGCTGAATGCAAATATCTACGACTTTTTCTATGTACACAAAAGGCCTATTTCTCTCAAATACTGCCTAAAATTTGCCTAAATCTGTGTTATGCAGGCCATACATGGTCGAATTGTGAACAAATTTTATTTTCAAAATCAGAAAATTTGTTTTTTTGTGATCCGATGATGCCACTATTGATTGTTGAAATTCGGCCGACCAAGCCTCCAATTTCACCTCATGTTGCTACAGAAAAGAATTTTCGTGGCTGGGAATCTTCTTTTCTCTCCGTAAATTTTCTTTTCTTATTACATTTCTCGCACGATTCTCCCATCATTGATTATAAAGTCGTTCGTTTTTCAAAAAATTTCCAACATGTCAGATTCCTCAAATTAGATTTTCACACGAAAATCGGCTGTTGCTAATGGTGCGAAATTCATACGAAAATTTTTACATACGATTTTTGAAAGAAAATTCGAAATTCGAAGTGTGTATGGCCGGCATTAGTGAGCACTTCTCCTTTGCCGAGTTAATCCATCCACTTCACAGGTGTGGCATATCAAGATGCTGATTAGACAGCATGATTATTGCACAGGTGTGCCTTAGGCTGGTCACAATAAAAGGCCACTCGTAAGCTGGCCATACACCTATAGATTATCTGCAGATTTTCTATGGTTAGATGGAAAAAGTGGGAGATTCCTCCATCCACACCTCCATCTGTTGCACTTTTTCCATCTAACTATAGAAAATCTGCAGATAATCTATAGGTGTATGGCCAGCTTAAAATGTGCAGTTTTAGGCCCCTTTCACACGGGACCGATCGTGATGATCCGCCCCGTGAACATCCACTTGCTCAGTGGGGATCGCTCCGTTTATCCTTGCTGAGCCGGCCGATGACACTGTGCAGGGACCACCCTGTCAGATCTCCGCTCTCCTGTATGAGAGACCGTCTGTCCGTGTTCATCCGATCCACTCTGCAGAAATAGGATTTTCCTCTGTCTGCAGATTCAGACCATAGCGGAGACGGATGATATCAGGTGTCAGCGGATGTTTATCCGCTGACACCAGCTATCCCATAGGGATGCATGTATGTCTGTATTTCATCCGGAAACGGATAGATGAAATACGGACATATGGTCCGCACATGTGAAAGGGGCCTTACTGTATTGAGGAGTCCGAAAACCAGTCAGTATCTGGTGTGACCACCATTTGCCTCACGCAATGCAGCAAATCTCCTTCGCATAGAGTTCATCAGGTTGTTGATTGTGGCCTGTGAAATGTTGGTCCATTCCTCTTCAATGGCTGTGCGAAGTTACTGGATATTGGCAGGAACTGGAAAACGCTGTCATATACGCCGATCCAGAGCATCCCAAACATGCTCAATGGGTGACATGTCCGCTGAGTATGCTGGCCATGCAAGAACTGGGATGTTTTCAGCTTCCAGGAATTGTGTACAGATCCTAGCCATATGGGGCCATGCATTATCATGCTGCAACATGAGGTGATGGTCGTGGAAGAATGGCACAACAATGGGCCTCAGGATCTCGTCACAGTAGCTCTGTACAATCAAAATGCCATCAATAAAATGCACCTGTGTTCATTGTCCATAACATACGTCTGCCCATACCATAACCCCACCGCCACCGTGGGCCACTCGATCCACAACGTTGACACCAGCAAACCACTCACCCACACAATGCCATCGTCTACCATCTGCCCTGTACAGTGAGAAACCGTGATTCATCCGTGAAGAGAACACCTCTCCAAAGTGCCAGATGCCATCGAATGTGAGCATTTGCCCATTCAAGTCAGTTACGATGACGAACATCAGTCAGGTCAAGACCCCATTGAGGAGGACAAGCATGCAGATGAGCTTCCCTGAGACGGTTTCTGACAGTTTGTGCAGAAATTCTTTGGTTATGCAAACCAATTGTTGCAGCAGCTGTCCGGGTGGATGGTCTCAGACAATCTTGGAGGTGAAGATGCTGGATGCGGAAGGTCCTGGGCTGGTGTGGTTACACATGGTCTGTGGTTGTGAGGCCGGTTGGATGTACTGCCAAATTCTCTGAAACGCCTTTGGAGACGACTTATGGTAGAGAAATTAACATTCAATTTAAGGGCAACAGCTCTGGTGGGCATTCCTGCAGTCAGCATGCCAATCGCACGTTCCCTCAAAACTTACGACATCTGTACACATTTTAGAGTGGCCTTTTATTGTGGCCAGCCTAAGGCACACCTGTGCAATAATCATGCCGTCTAACCAGCATCTTGATATGCCACACCTGTGAGGTGGATGGATTATCTTGGTAAAGGAGAAGTGCTCACTAACACACATTTACACAGATTTGGGAACAATATTTGAGAGGAATAGGCCTTTTGTGTACATAGAAAAAGTCGTAGATCTTTGCATTTAGCTTATGATAAATAGGGGCAAACACAAAAGTGTTGCATTTATAATTTTGCTCAGTGTAATAATACAGCGGTGGCCCATCCATACATATGGGGCGCAGGGGTGCCACCCCGTAATCCATGCGCCGGCCCCTAATCTACATGCAGAGCACTGGACACATGGATTCCAATGTTTTTTTTTGTTTTTAAGCAAATTGGAGCCGGTGTGAAGCCGAGGCAAGAGGAGAGGAGACGCAGGGTGAAGCCGCCAGGCGGAGGAAGCCCACGACCTAGATGGGGTAAGTACAGGGCTGGTGACCGACCGCTCAGGGGGGAGGGGGGCTTGGGGGTGTTTGTGTCGGAGACTAAAATTTTTTAACATCTTGAAGTTAAAAAATGTTAGTCATATTATCATTTATTTCAAAATCAATCATTCTGTGTGTGTGGCTGTGCACTGTGCACAGGCTGAAATGCTTAGGTTTTATACCCTAATAAATACAATGCATTAAGGTAAAAATTCTAAGTCTTTAGAACCACTTTAAGGTATTTCAGGGTCACTAAATGGAGCTGATAATCATAGGAGTTAAGTGTACGAGAGAAGGGAAAAATTGCACAGGCTGGTGAAGTCTTGTGACATCCAACACATTTTTATAAAGAGACAACTAAAAGTATCTATGAATATCAGACCAATGTCTGGTGGGTAGGCTTAGTCTTTTTCATCTGAAATATTTTTCCATATGCATACACTAAGGATGAGCGAACATCCCTCTGGGTGTTTGGGGACTCGGGTCCTATCAATGCAAAAAAAAGTTTTAAAAACTGCCATTTTTTCGGGAGCAGTGATTTTAATACTGTTTAAAGTGAAACAATAAAAATGAAATATTCCTTTAAATATCGTGCCTGGGAGGTGTCTATAGTATGCCTGTAAAGTGGAGCAGTTTTCCGTGTTTAGAACAGTACCACTGCAAAATTACATTTCTAGAGAAAAAAGTATTTTAAAACTGTTCGCGACTGTAATGACTTGATGGGTCTCGGCATTATAGATAAAACTCATTGAAAAAAACGGCATGAGTCCCCCCCCCCAGTCCATTAGCAGGCCCTTTCGGTCTGGTATGAATATTAAGCGGAACCCCGAACCAAAAATTTGAAAAAATGGCATAGAGGTCCCCCCAAAATCCATACCAGACCCTAAGGGGAACCCTGCAACAAAATTTTAAGAAAATGGGGTAGGTGTCCCCCCAAAATCCATACCAGACCCTTATCTGGCCACATGCCCTCAACATGGGGATGGTGCTTTGGCGTAGCCCCCCAAAGCACCTTGTTCCCATGGTTATGGGGACAAGGGCCTCATCCCCACAACCCTTGCCCAGTGGTTGTGGGGGTATGTGGGTGGGGGCTTATCAGAATCTGGAAGCCCCCTTTAACAAGGGGACCTCCAGATCCCGTCCCACCATGTCAATTGGTAAAGGGTACCTACCTACCTACCATTTCACAAAATAAAGTGTCAAAAATACTGCAGTAAAAAAGACAGGAGATACTTTGGGACAAGTGCTTTATTAAAAAATAAAAATGTCCCGTGATGTCCATTCATCTTCTATCACACCGCCCAACGAACCGGAAAAAAAAAAAGCAACAGCTCCGCATCCATGGGAGGCTCCTGCCAAGTGATGCTTCTTCTTGGTGACAATTCTTATATAGCTGGGGGCGGGGCCACCCAGTGATGTAAACGGGTGACCCAGCCCCCTCTGATGCCCCGTGATGTCAGAGGAAGGCGAGGTCACCCGTTTACGTCACAGAATGGTCCTGCCCTCAGCTATATAACAGCTGTCACCAAGAAGAAGCGTCACTCGGCAGGAGCCTCCCATGGAGGTGGAGCTGTTGCGTTTTTGTTTTTTTTTCGGGTTCGTCGGGCGGCGTGATAGAAGATGAATGAACATTTTTATATTTTTATCTTTTATTAATGGACTGGTCCCTAAGTGTCTCCTGTCTTTTTTACTATGTTTGACACTTTTTTTTGTGAAATGGTAGGGGGTACAATGTACCCCTTAACAATTCACATGGGGGGACCGGGATCTCGGGGTCCCCTTGTTAAAGGGGGATTCTAGATTATGAAAAGCCCCCCCACATACCCCCACAAACATCGGGCAAGGGTTGTGGGGATGAGACCCTTGTCCCCATCAACATGGAGACAAGGTGCTTTGGGGGGCAACTCCAAAGCACCCACCCCATGTTGAAGGCATGTGGCCTGGTACGGTTCAGGAGTGGGGGGGCACTCTCTCGCCCCCCTCTTTTCCTGCGGCCTGCCAGGTTGCGTGCTCGGATAAGGGTCTGGTATGGATTTTGGGGGGACCCCTAGGCCATTTAAAAAAAAAAAATGGCGCAGGGTTTCCCTTTAAACCCATACCAGACCTAAAGGCACGATATTTAACCACTTAACAACCGCCCATTGCCGATTAACGGCTTCAGGGCGGTTGTTTAACTCTGAGAGGCCGTTAATTAACGGCCTCCCAGAATTCTGCTCTCGCGCGCCCCGCCGGGTCCACTGCATCACGGATCACGGTAAACGGCCGCTCGTCGCGGCCGTTTACCACGTCATCGCTCCGTCAAATGACGGAGTGATCATGTGTAAACAAACCGGCGTCATGTTATGGCGTCCTCCCTCCCCCTCTCTGTACCGATCGGTACAGCGGAGGGGAAAGAGATCGGTGTTAGCAGCGCTGTGGGCTGCATCTGCGGTGCCCACATCGCTGCTCACCGAATTTAACCCCTCAATTCCCTGCCAATACTCTGCAATACCCTGCAATACTCTGCAGTACCCTGCCATTACTCTGCAGTACCCCCCATTACTTTGCAATACCCTGCCATTACTCTGCAGTACCCCCCATTACTCTGCAGTACCCTGCCATTACTCTGCAGTACCCCCCATTACTCTGCAGTACCCTGCCATTACTCTGCAGTACCCGACATTACTCTGCAGTACCCCCCCATTACTCTGCAGTACCCCGCCATTACTCTGCAGTACCCTGCCATTACTCTGCAGTACCCCCCCAATACTCTGCAGTACCCTGCCATTACTCTGCAGTACCCCCCAATACTCTGCAGTACCCTGCCATTACTCTGCAGTACCCCCCAATACTCTGCAGTACCCTGCCATTACTCTGCATTACCCCCCATTACTCTGCAGTACCCCCCAATACTCTGCAGTACCCGCCATTACTCTGCAGTACCCCCAATACTCTGCAATACCCCCAATACTCTGCAATACCCCCCAATACTCTGCAATACCCCCCAATACTCTGCAATTTCCCTCCAATACCCCGCCAATACCCCGCCAATACTCTGCAATACCCTGCCATAAATTGCCATACCCAGCCATACTCGGTGATACCCTGCAATACCCAGCCATAGACGCTCGTCGCGGCCGTTTACCACGTGATCGCTCCGTCAAATGACGGAGTGATCACTTGTAAACAAACCGGCGTCATGTTATGGCGTCCTCCCTCCCCCTCTCTGTACCGATCGGTACAGCGGAGGGGAAAGAGATCGGTGTTAGCAGCGCTGTGGGCTGCATCTGCGGTGCCCACATCGCTGCTCACCGAATTTAACCCCTCAATTCCCTGCCAATACTCTGCAATACCCTGCAATACTCTGCAGTACCCTGCCATTACTCTCCAGTACCCCCCATTACTCTGCAATACCCTGCCATTACTCTGCAGTACCCCCCATTACTCTGCAGTACCCTGCCATTACTCTGCAGTACCCCCCATTACTCTGCAGTACCCTGCCATTACTCTGCAGTACCCGACATTACTCTGCAGTACCCCCCCATTACTCTGCAGTACCCCGCCATTACTCTGCAGTACCCTGCCATTACTCTGCAGTACCCCCCAATACTCTGCAGTACCCCCCCAATACTCTGCAGTACCCTGCCATTACTCTGCAGTACCCCCCAATACTCTGCAGTACCCTGCCATTACTCTGCAGTACCCCCAATACTCTGCAGTACCCTGCCATTACTCTGCATTACCCCCCATTACTCTGCAGTACCCCCCAATACTCTGCAGTACCCGCCATTACTCTGCAGTACCCCCAATACTCTGCAATACCCCCAATACTCTGCAATACCCCCCAATACTCTGCAATACCCCCCAATACTCTGCAATTCCCCGCCAATACCCCGCCAATACCCCGCTAATACTCTGCAATACCCTGCCATAAATTGCCATACCCAGCCATACTCGGTGATACCCTGCAATACCCAGCCATAGACGCCCCCCCACCCCTCACCGCCCTCCGGTGCTTCTACCAACTCGCCAGTACGATCAAAGCCAGAATCTTTTTTTTATTTTTTTATTTCAGGCTTCCCAGCCTAGAGGTGAGATGTGGGGTCATATTGACCCCCAGAATTCACTGTAAAGAGGACCTGTCACCCCATATTCCTATTACAAGGGATGTTTACATTCCTTGTAATAGGAATAAAAGCGATCAAAAATTTATTTTTGGGGAAAAAAATGTCAAACTAAAATAAATAAAGTAAAATGAACAATAAAAATTTTTTTTTAAAGCGCCCCTGTCCCCATGTGCTCGCATGCAGAAGCGAACGCATACGTAAGCCCCACCCACATATGAAAACAGTGTTCAAACCACACATGTGAGGTATCACCGTGAACGTTAGAGCGAGAGCAATAATTCTAGCCCTAGACCTCTGCAACTCAAAACATGTAACCAGTAAAAAAAATTTAAAGCGTCGCCTATGGGGATTTTTTAAGTAGCGACGTTTGGCGCCATTCCACGGGCATGTGCAATTTTGAAGAGTGACATGTTCGATATCTATTTACTCAGCATAACTTCATCTTTCACTTTATGCAAAAATTGGGCTAACTTTACAGTTTTTTTTGTTTTTTTTAAGCACAAAACTGTTTTTTGCCCCAAAAAAACGTGTTTGAAAAATTGCTGCGCAAATACCGTGTGAGATAAAAATTTGCAACGACCACCATTGTATTCTCCAGGGTCTTTGCTAAAAAAAATATATAATGTTTTGGGGTTCTCTGTAATTTTCTAGCAAATAAATGATGATTTTTACATGTGGGAGAGAAATGCCAGAATTGTCCTGGGTGCTCCAGAACGCCTGATGGCGCTCCCTGCATGTTAGGCCTCTGTATGTGGCCACACTGTGTAAAAGTCTCACACATGTGGTATCGCCGTACTCGGGAGTAATAGCAGAATGTGTTTTGGGGTGTAATTTGTGATACGCATATGCTGTGTGTGAGAAATAACCTGATAATATGACAATTTTGTGGAAAAAAAAAAAGGAAAAAAAATCTTGGTTTTGCAAAGAATTGTGGAAAAAAATGACAACTTCAAAAAACTCATCATGCCTCTTACTAAATTCCTTGGAATGTCTTCTTTCCAAAAAGGGGTCATTTGGGGGGTATTTGTACTTTTCTGGCATGTTAGGGTCTCAAGAATTGAAATAGGCCGTCAGTCCTTCAGGTGTGATCAATTTTCAGATATTGGCACCATAGCTTGTGGACTCTATAACTTTCACAAAGACCAAATAATATCCACCAATTTGTACTTATTTTTACCAAAGATATGTAGTAGTATAAATTTTGGCCAAAATTTATGAAAAAAAATTACTAATCTGCTAAATTTTATAACAGAAACGAAGAAAAATTCATTTTTTCGCAGAATTTTCGGTCTTTTTTCTTTTATAGCACAAAAAATAAAAAACTGAGAGGTGATTAAATACCACCAAAAGAAAGCTCTATTTGTGTGAAAAAAAGGACAAAAATTTCATATAGGTCCAGTGTTGCATGACTGAGTAATTGTCATTCAAAATGTGAGAGCACCAAAAGCTTTTTAAAACTTTTTTTTGCATTGATGCATGTCCCCTGGGGTGGGACCTGGGTCATCAAACACTTTTTATGACAATAAATTGCATATAAGCCTTTAAAATTAGCACTTTTTATTTTTTATGTTAGTGTTCCATAGACTTTAATGCTTTCGAATTTGCCACGAACGCCGCATGGTGTACGCTGAACGTCTGAACAACCAAAGTTCAGCCCAAACTTAAGCTCAGGCTGAACCATTTGCCCATCCCTAGCATACACTACCCGATTAGAAATGGTAATCAGCTGTATTTTTGTACATGTAAAGACATTTCTTTATCATACAGCCCAGGACATAGGGTATCCTCATTTCATTACAATAGGGTTACCCTGCCACCTTCAGGTGATTGTACACTGGGAAAAAAAGAAATTAAATCCCCTCCTATCCATAACCCTTCCCCATCAGGCAAGGCTTCAATCTTTTTGCTAGCATCTTAGGTGCAGTCTCTGCATGAAAACATACTGTAGCTAGAGTCTTAATTTTTCCACCGCAGACTAGACTAGCTTTTTTCAAATCCATTTTCCCACAGCTCAGAGAAATGGTACCCGTAACAGCAGAGCATTCCTTGTGGGACTACAGTAGCAAGAATTGAAGGGCCACACCATTATTACACTGGAAGATTTAGTAACAAATTTTCTAGGGCTCAGTGCTCTTTTGGCAGACTTGGACTTGGACAACAGAGGTGCTCTCTCTCCCTTTCCTCGGTGCCAAGAGCAAGAACTTTTTCCAAATGTAGTAAAAATCCTCTCTCCACTCCCCCTACTGCACATTGTTTATTGGGATGAGTAGTCTAATGCTTCGTACACACGATCTAATTGATGGCCAGCAGAATCTTGGAATTTTGTCCGAAGGGTGTTGGCTCAAACTTGTCTTGCATACACACGGTCACACAAATGTTGGGCAGCAATTACAAACATAGTGACGTACTACGTGGTTTCTTAGCTCTTTAGTGACACCCTTTGGACTACTGCTAATTTCGTGTTAGTAGAAGTTTGGTGAGTGTTGATTCGTGCTTTTCTTTTCACGTTTTTCATTTAGCTCTTTTCAGTTTGCGCTTTTCATTTCGTGCTTTTCAGTTAGTTTCTGAATAGCTGTTGGTCAACATCAATGCAAAATAAAGTTTTAAAAACTGGTGTTTTTGGGGAGCATTGATTTTAATAATGCTTAAAGAGAAACAATAAAAATGAAATATTCCTTTAAATATCATGCCTTTACATCTGGTATGGATTTTAAGGGGAACCCTGCGCCATTTTTTTTTAATGGCGTAGAGGTCCCCCCAAAATCCATACCAGACCCTTATCCGAGCATGCAACCTGGCAGGCCACAGGAAAAGAGGGGGGCAAGAGAGTGCCCCCCCACTCCTGAACCGTACCAGGCCACATGCCTTCAACATGGGGTGGGTGCTTTGGAGTTGCCCCCCAAAGCACCTTGTCTCCATGTTGATGGGGACAAGGGTCTCATCCCCACAACCCTTTCCCGATGTTTGTGGGGGTATGTGGGGGGGGGCTTATCGGAATCTGGAAGCCCCCTTTAACAAAGGGACCCCGAGATCCCAGCATCCCATGTGAATTGTTAAGGGGTACATTATACCCCCTACCATTTCTCAAAAAAAATGTGTCAAACATAGTAAAAAAGACAGGAGACACTTAGGAACCAGTCCATTAATAAAAGATAAAAATATAAAAATGTCCATTCATCTTCTATCACGCCGCCCAACGAACCAAAGTACACTGGGCTTTCTGTATGTCGGCAGCGCTCGCTCCTTTCCTCACAATCAGTGGGAGTTTGGCAGGGATCAGCATATAACACGCACCCACGATTTTCCCCTGATTTTAAGGGGAAAAAAGTGCGTGTTATGTGCCGATAAATACGGTAGTTGTATCTTTGATCTTATAAACTACAGGATAATGGTGTTTTGGTAACTTGCACAAATAAATAAAAAAATACATAATAAGATTTTTCTTGATATCACTAGAAAAAAAAAGCCTTTGAAAATGAGTTTGCAATAACTCCATCAGTATCACCAGCAAAGCAGCTTCATTATTATCCCGTTAAAGAAGAGAATGTGCGCTGCATTTGGAGATTTCATAATTTGCCACGTCGTGAATGTTAATTCTCCATTACAAACGCTAGTTTACAAGACCGACTGCTTCTGCTTCCGAGCAGGCCTGTGTGTACTTTGGACTTTTGTTCCGACGGACACACGATTGGAAAATCCGACAACACACATTTGTTAGTGGAAAATTTGAAAACATGCTAGCCAACATTTGTTGTTGGAAAGTCTGACAACAATTGTTCGATGGAGCATACAGAAAGTCAGATCGTGTGAATGGGGCATAAGAGTCTATGGGGGTTATTTACACAAGGCAAATCCACTTAAAGTGCACTTGAAAGTGCAGTTTCTGTAAATCTGAGGGGTAGATCTGAAATGAGGGGAAGCTCTGCTCATGTGCAAGCTAAAATTCTGTTTTTTATTCTCCTTGCTGTCCCCCTCAGATCTACAGCGACTTTACTACCAAGTGCACTTTCCGTGCAATTTCAAGTGCACTTTGCACTTGTAGTTTGCACTTGTAGTGCAAAGTGGATTTGCCTTTCGTAAATAACCCCCTATGGGTCCTATTGTATGGCTGCTGTTCCAAATGACAACTCCCAGAATTCTCAGCGCTCTGCATAGAAGTCTATGGGCTGGTTTGGCTTTACCTCTTCCCCTGCTAGCCAGAGGAGAATGGTGTTGCATAACATCAGTAAACAGTAAACTGATTGTAAAGAGGGAAAATGTCTCCTTCTCCATGTTTCTGTAGTGAAGCACATGGCTACATATAGATGCAATGGACAAACGTCTGGAGGCCTTATTTAAAGTCTAATTTGTAGGGATGCACCGAAATTTCGGCCGCCGAAACATATCGGCCGAAAATGCCCTTTTCGGCAATTTGCCGAAAGGAAAAAACGGCCGATAATTGAGCCAAAAATGGGGCGGGGCCTGGGGCGGAACTCCGCCCCCGTCCCGCCCCTGGTGCCGCCCATGATGGGGGTGAATAGCGCAGGACTGATTCAGCCAGCGATGCCCCTCTGCAGTGAAGAGAGCCGTCTGGTTGAATAGAGCGCCGGGAACATCACAGCTTTAATTTCAATAGCTGTGTGTTCCCCGTCGCCCGCCGTCACACACAGCCCCTCCCCCTTGTCCGGGGAACTTTGATAGACAGATCACCTGTCCAGATTGGACGGGTGATCTGTCTATCAAAGTGCCTGGACAAGGGGGAGGGGCTGTGTGTGACGGCGGGTGACGGGGAACACACAGCTATTGAAATTAAAGCTGTGATGTTCCCGGCGCTCTATTCAACCAGACGGCTCTCTTCACTGCAGAGGGGCATCGCTGGCTGAATCACTGTGTGGGGGCATCGCTGGCTGAATCACTGTGGGGGCATCGCTGGCTGAATCACTGTGGGGGCATCGCTGGCTGAATCACTGTGGGGGCATCGCTGGCTGAATCACTGTGGGGGCATCGCTGGCTGAATCACTGTGGGGGCATCGCTGGCTGAATCACTGGGGGGCATCGCTGGCTGAATCACTGGGGGGGCATCGCTGGCTGAATCACTGTGGGGGCATCGCTGGCTGAATCACTGGGGGGGCAGCGCTGGCTGAATCACTGGGGGGGCAGCGCTGGCTGAATCACTGGCTGCATCACTGGGGGCAACACTGGCTGCATCACTGGGGGCAACACTTGCTGCACTTATCTCTTTTATCATGTCGCCAGTCTCTGACCACCTCCTGTACCATGTCGCCAGTCTCTGACCACCTCCTGTACCATGTCGCCAGTCTGACTACCTCCTGTACCATGTCGCCAGTCTCTGACCACCTCCTGTACCAATGTCGCCAGTCTCTGACCACCTCCTGTACCATGTTCTCTGTCTCTAACCACCTCCTGTACCATGTTCTCGGTCTCTGACCACTTCCTGTACCATGTTCTCGGTCTCTGACCACCTCCTGTACCATGTCGCCAGTCTCTGACCACCTCCTGTACCATGTCGCCAGTCTCTGACCACCTCCTGTGCCATGTCACCAGTCTCTGACCACCTCCTGTACCATGTCGCCAGTCTCTGACCACCTCCTGTACCATGTTCTCTGTCTCTGACCACCTCCTGTACCATGTTCTCGGTCTCTGACCACTTCCTGTACCATGTTCTCGGTCTCTGACCACCTCCTGTACCATGTCGCCAGTCTCTGACCACCTCCTGTACCATGTCGCCAGTCTCTGACCACCTCCTGTACCATGTCGCCAGTCTCTGACCACCTCCTGTACCATGTCGCCAGTCTCTGACCACCTCCTGTACCATGTCGCCAGTCTCTGACCACCTCCTGTACCATGTCGCCAGTCTCTGACCACCTCCTGTACCATGTCGCCAGTCTCTGACCACCTCCTGTACCATGTCCCCAGTCTCTGACCACCTCCTGTACCATGTCCCCAGTCTCTGACCACCTCCTGTACCATGTCTCCAGTCTCTGACCACCTCCTGTACCATGTTCTCTGTCTCTGACCACCTCTTGTACCATGTTCTCGGTCTCTGACCACTTCCTGTACCATGTTCTCGGTCTCTGACCACCTCCTGTACCATGTCGCCAGTCTCTGACCACCTCCTGTACCATGTCGCCAGTCTCTGACCACCTCCTGTACCATGTCGCCAGTCTCTGACCACCTCCTGTACCATGTCGCCAGTCTCTGACCACCTCCTGTACCATGTCGCCAGTCTCTGACCACCTCCTGTACCATGTCCCCAGTCTCTGACCACCTCCTGTACCATGTCCCCAGTCTCTGACCACCTCCTGTACCATGTCCCCAGTCTCTGACCACCTCCTGTACCATGTCCCCAGTCTCTGACCACCTCCTGTATAAAAATATTTTTTAAAAACAGTCATTTTCGGTATCGGTGCTGTTTCGGTATCGGTTTCGGTTTTCGGCCTAGTGTATTTTTCATTTTCGGTATCGGTTTCGGCACCAAAAAACCCATTCGGTGCAAATTTGCTCTGATGGGGCAACTTTAACCACTTCAACTCCGGAAGGTTTACCCCCTTCATGAGCAGGCCATTTTTTGCAATACAGCACTGCGTAAATTTAACTGACAATAGCATAAGTTGTGCGACACTGTACCCAAATAAAATTGATGTTCTTTTTTTCCCCACAAATAGAGCTTTCTTTTGGTGGTTTTGATCACCTCTGCGGTTTTTATTTTTTGTGCTTTAAACAAAAAAAGACCGACAATTTTGAAAAAAAAAATCAATATTTTTTTACTTTCTACTATAAAATATACCCAATAAAAAAAATATAAAAAAAAACGAATTTCATCAATTTAGGCCAATATGTATTCTGCTACATGTTTTTGGTAAAAAAAATCTCCTAATAAGTGTATATTGATTGGTTTGTCCAAAAGTTATAGAGTCTACAAAATATGGGATAGATTTATGGAATTTTTCTTTTTTGCTAGTAATGGCGACGATCAGAGATTTTTAATGGGACACCAATAACCAGTAACATTAATTCGATGATCAGTGCTTAAAAAATGCACTTTCACTGTACTAATGACACTGGCAGGGAAGGGGTTAACATCAGGGGCGATCAAAGGGTTAAATGTGTTCCTTGTGAGTGCTTGCTAACTATGGGGAATGCTTTGACTGGGGGAAGACAGAGATCCGTGTTCCTGCTTAGGAGAAACACAAGATCTCAATCTTCCCCTCTGACAGAACAGTGATCTGCCTTGTTTACATATGCAGACCGGCCTTCTGCCTATCTGATCACCAGGTTCCAACGAACATTGGGTCGTGCTGATTGGCTCCGGCTGTGTCCAATCACAGTGGGAGCAGGTCGTGCCAGACCCGAAAAAAAAAATAGACGTGTAGGTATGTGATTTCACGCTGAAGGGCCGTGTGTCATAGCCTTAAGGTCTGGTGATGAAAGAGGACCTTGTCTACTTCAGAAGATTCGAGAAGAAGGAATTTTGGTGATTCTGATTGCCCTTCCCTGGTTGGAGAACTTGATACTTTGACTTTGTGAACATGTTGCTGGATGAACCTTCGGCCCATTTGGATTGTCCCAACCTCCTGTTGCAAGGCCTATCATCCATCTTTCTTTCATAGTCACTCTTTTTGAATTGGTTGCTATTTCCAGTATGGAACCTTTTCTGGTGCTGCACCGTGACAAGGTGGCGCTATGTCCTTAGCAGTCTTTACAACCTAAGGTGGTTTCTTCTGTCCATCTGAATGAATATATTGTGTTGCCATCTTACTGTCCTATGCTTGAGATGCAGGGGGACAAGACTCTTCACACCTTGGATGTGTACTGGATCAGGTGTTAACTGAATTCAACTTCTGCAATTTGTCAGTCTGATTCTCTTTGTGCTTCCTGAAGGCCCAAGGATGGGACACACAGCTTCCAAATCTACTATTTGTCAATGGATTAATCATCTTATTTTTCAACTTATGGCATGAGGAAGATGCTAACCTGTTGTGATTTAGTTATTTGGGGACCGTTAGCTTATTGCCCTAATGCCCTATCCTCATCTTCAGTGCTTTGGGGCATCCCTATTTTAATTGAGATGAAAATACCCTGTGTCCTGGGATGTATAATAAAGAAAATTAGATTTCTGGTTTACATGCATTTTAAAGGGTATATTAATATAATTAATGTGATTTTTACCAAACATTCACTGAGCCCAATGTGTGTGCTACAGCTGACCACCCATAGTACTCCTGTGTCTCACCATAGACACCTATTTATCATTGGAGCATCCATTTAAAGCAGCGGTGTACAAACAGTGTGCCTACTTGCTGTGGTACATCTATGCAGTTTCATCCCCTCTGCACATGTACTATATACAGTACGTTTACTATTTTTTGCAGTCGCCTTCAATGATCTCAGTATGCACTTTATGCAGATTTGCTCCTACATGAGATGTGCATGTAAAGTTCTCTGTTAGACCCAAAAATCTCATTTTTATTTTAAGCAAGCTACAGTTTAGCTGATGCATGGTACATTCTAAGTATATGCAAACCCATGTGTGACTTATGTCTGTGTGTAAGGTGGAAGCATTGTAAATACCACCAGGACACGATTAACACCCTGGTGTACGCTTATAGTATTTAGCAAATCACATAGTGATAATCATAGATTATTTGTAGGAAATCTCGATGTTTGGTGAATGTGGTAGGCAATCACACTTTATAACTGTAGAAAAGGTTCTAATAAGGTGCTGGAGGTGAATAAGCATCACATTATCCATAATCAAATCATTCAATGGCTTATAAATCTCCCCTAATGTCTTCAGGAGAAGCACCTAAAGTGGAAGTAAAGGAAAACAACCAAATTGAAATCTGAAATACTGCATGTATGAAACGACTTGCCTGTGTGCAATATACAGTCCTGAAACCTGTACTGTATAAGGTACGTTATATTTACATAGCACTGACCCCTGCACTGTATACACTCTGTTATAAGTTACATCATCCTGACTCCTGCATTGTAAAATCTCTTTTGTTTGTTACATATACTGTATCTGACCAAAGTGTTAATTGTCTTAACAGATGCTAGTTAATAAGCAGTCCCCAACAATTCCAGTTAGGTTCTACTTTAAGGTAAGTTTTGTGTTTATATTCTGTGTGCATAAGTGTGTATCTAATGGAAGAGTTTTATTTGTATTTTTATTAATATGATCCTTTGCTAGGAAGTTTATGTGTGCAATTTGTAGCATAGTTATTGAGTATTTTGTGGATTCAATGACAAAATTTTTGGACCTCATGGACCACTAAGCTCACAATTTTGAATTCTGTGGACCACTGTCATGAATTTTACATACCTTATACACACAATGCTCTGATCCTCTACCCCCCCCCCCCCCCCCCACCACTATGCATCACACTGTGCTGCCTTACACAGACTTATCATTGGATGATTTGGATCTAACCTCCTTATCCAGCCATGAGCTCAAGCTCTGTGCTCCCTCCCACAGTCCGTGATCAGACTCCACCTCCCACTCTCTGCACTACTCCCTGCAGAACTACAGAGGAGGCATCGGCTATCAATGCACAGTGACAGTATTGACTGTCAGAAAGCGTTGAGAACCACACTGGAAACAACACTGGACGCTATACATCCGCCACAATGTTGATTTTCAGCAGAACTCATGGGGACCACCAAAATATCCTTGTGTAGTATATCAGTGGTCCATGAACCACTGGTTGACAACCGCTGATCTAGATGAGCTTGTGTATTTGGTGTGGGACATACTGCTGGCTGGCCTATAACTGAGTCCTTTAGACAACTCTCTGCCTTCCCTGCAGGCTGCAGCTGGTAAACCTCCATACTTATACTACCCCACTGACATCTATAATTTTTGTTACCAGTGTCTGGATGTTATTGTGCTGACTGAGTAGTAGTGTCCTGGTTGATGGTTATTGAGCTGACTCTAGTTTATTATTCTGGGGGTTATTGTCGGGGGTTATTTTGCTGGGGATTATTGCTTGTGCTAACACTTCTGAGGGCTTTTTCTAGGTGATATCATTGCTGCCCTTGACACTTGCTGGAGGTTATCATTGCCGACCCTGACACTTGCTGGGTGTTATGGCTGGGATTATCTTTGCTGGACCTAACACATGCTGGGGGTTATTATTACTGGTTTTTATATTTCACTCACGCAAAATATTTAGGGTCAGTTCACACAAAACTGCTATGTTTTTTTTTAAATCCAAAAGGTTTTTATTGAACATTTGTTGAAATAACATCTTGCAATGCACACATATATAAATTACTTTTTCATCCTTATACATATATACATAACGGTTACCTCTGGTGGTGTTATATATCGCATTACTCCATACAATCAGTTTTTTTATTTTCCCCTTACTCCCTCTCTCCACAGAAAGAAGTTATATCCATCCCATGCTATAGTTGTCCTGTCTTCTAAGGACAATGTAGGAGCCTAGTCATTGCCAGTTCTCTGGGACTTAGCCCTGGGGTGTCTAACCACTTTGCCCATATTCGTTCAAACCTTTTCGGGCATCCTCTGTGTTGGTATATATATTTTTCCATAATAAGGGGTTTTCCCATGTGTGTTATCCAGGCACTACTAGTGGGTGGCACTGCAGATTTCCAGGGCATTAGGATGAAGTTCCTGGCCTGGAACAATGGCCTGGAGAATGCGACCCTGACCAATTCTTCAGGGATTACATCCTCCAGGACCCCCAGCAAACAGCACATAAGGTCTATGGGTACCTTTGTTTGAAACACCCCATTGAGTGTACCTACAAACTTCGTGCCAGTACCTGTGGAGTTTCAGGCAGCTCTACATCGGGTGAATGAGGTCCCCATTGTACAGATATAGCATCGGCAGCACAAAGGGTTCGCCGATCTGCCCATCCTGTGTAGCTTTATAGGGTGTAGTGCACTCTGAGTATTATGTAAAGTTGGGAGAATTTTGTGCTACATTTAAGGAACATGTGGGTATGAATTGTAGGGCTTCCTCCCACTAATCCCCTGTAATCTGGGCAAAGTTTCTCTCCCATGCTGTCATCGCCTTGCAAGGATATGCTTGTAGGTGTTTTGTAAATAGCATTTGGTAGCATGTGGATATAATCCCCTTAATTACATTGCTGGATTAAAGACCTTTAACAGTTCTGGCAGTATTTGTTCACCATATTGTGTATATACCTCCATCGGGAGACCATCCTCTCCTGGGGCCTTACAAGTAGGAAAAGAACAGGCCGCCACGTGCAGCTTCTCGAGAGTTATGGGATCGTCTAATTGTCGTCTAGCCTCAGCAGACAGAGAGAGTAAATTAATGCTCGACATGTAGGTGGTCAGGTCTTCATCCGAGTAGGTCTCCCTTGACCTGCATAGGTCTGTATAAAAGGTGACCAACTCGGATATAATTGCTGAGAGTTAACCACTTTGCTATTATTGGCGCGTATAGCGCCAATGGCCAGTGTTTGCTGTTGGGACTTTGCAGTCTTTGCTAGTAGGCAGCTCGTCTTCTCCCCCTCCTCGTAGAATGGCAGTTTTGTGACAAACCTCTTGCGTTCCGTATTGTATGATCTCAGGCGGTCCAGGGAATACTGAACTGACATCCATGCCTCCCTTGCAGAATCAGTAGGACTAGTCACATACGGTAATTCTAGTTGTCTCACCGGGTCTCTCGTCTGTTCTAACAGAGCCGAGGTGTTCTGTTTAACCATTTGTATTTCCTGTTTAAATATACCCCTGAAATATGCCTTAAAGGTTTCCCAACACTGCAGGTTATCAGTGTACTGCCTATGTGTTCTAAAGAAGTCCTGAATCTGGGACGTTATCCCATCCTGTGAGGTAAACAACTTAAGCCAAAAGGTGTTCAATCACCAAGGGGCCCTGGGTAACGAGCTGGGAGGTTGAGTATTCTGCCATAGAACTAGTGGGGAATAATCTGATACTCCTTGCGGGAAGTATTCCACTTTAGAGGTGTATCCGACTATGTAGGGGGTACCAACACAAAGGTCTATACGTGACAGTGAACCATGTGATTTGGAGAAGCATGAGAACTGCTTGCTGTTGCGAATACGCCATATGTCAGTCCATCCCACTTCTGCCATTAGGCGGCTAAGGGCCATACCCCAACCACCCCTAGGGGGGCAAAACTGCTATGTTAGTTTTTTTTAAGATGCTTTGTCTCTTGAGTACTCTCTGAGATATCTTGATTGACCTAAAGCTAGGTTCACATTATTGCATTTTGTGTGTGCCGCGTTTGCACGGGCACAGCAGTCCATGCATTTGAATGCGCTGCTGTACCTACAGAACCTACATTTGAACCTGCATTTGAATGCGCTGCTGTACCTACAGAAAATGCAGGGAAACGGTCCCTGGGCATTTTCTAAAATGTAGCCGCATTGAAACCACATGGTGTACCCCTCTGTCTTTACTAATGTGTGGGTGTGCCTTAAAGAATTAATCGCACCTTCACACTTCTGTGAACAGTTTGAACTGAGCCTAATGCCGTGTACACACGACTGGACTTTCCAGTAGAAAAGGTCCGACGGTCTGCCCAACGGACTTTTGACTGAGTTACGACGGACTTCCGAACAAACGGACTTGTCCACACACAAACAGACTAAAGTCCATTCGAAAGTACATTCGTTTTGAATGTGATGACGGGACTAGAAAACGAAGTTCAATAGCCAGTAGCCAATAGCTGCCCTTGCACTGTATTTGGTCCGTCGGACCAGCATACAGATGAACAGTTTTCACAATAGGAATTGAGTCCGTCGTACAGATTTGAAACATGTTCTATTTCTAGGTCTGTCTAAATTTTTTAAAGAAAAACTATCGGATTATCCCACACACGATCGGAATATTCGATAGAATGATTCCGCTGGACCTATTCTGCCTGAAAGTCCGGTCGTATGTACGCGGCATTAGAGGTCATGGACTGACTTAGTCAACATTTAAGTCCTTAGTACACCTTTTATGTTCCACCTGTAGCTATTTTATTACTTAACCGGTTCCCGACCAGCGCACGCCGATGTACTTCGGCAGAATGGCACGGGCAGGCATATTGGCGTACAGGTACGTCCAATCTTCAATGCCGCCCTGCCATCGCGAGCACGCCGCCGGTGGCGCGCTCACGTGCCCGTCGGGACCCCCGTGAGTGCGGTCGTGGGTCCAGCGGACTCGATCGCCGCGGGCATACCCGCGATCATCTCACGGGACGGCTGAATGGAGAAATGCCATTGTAAACAGCATTTCTCCATTCTGCCTAGCAACTAGTGACACCGATCCCTGCTCCATGTGATTGGAGCAGAGATCAGTGTTCACTAAATGAAAGCCCAACCCCCCACAGTTAGTAACACACCCCTAGGAACACTTAACCCCTAAACTGCCACCCACTGGTTAACCCCTTCACTGCCAGTGTCATTTACACAGGAATCACTGCATTTATATAGCAGTGATTGTTGTATAACTGACAATGGTCCCAAAAATGTGTCAAAAATGTCCGATGTGTCCCCCATAATGTCACAGTCACAATAAAAATCGCTGATCGCCGCCATTACTAGTAAAAAAATAAATTAAAAAAAATTATTAATAAAAATGCCATAAAACTATCCCTATTTTGTAAACGCTATAACTTTTGCGCAAACCAATCAATAATCGCTTATTGCAATTTTTTTACCAACAATATGTAGAAGAATACGTATCGGCCTAAACTGAGGGAAAAAAATTTTTTTTATATATTTTTGGGGGATATTTATTATAACAAAAAGTAAAAAAAAAATTTTTTTTTTTTCAAAATTGTCGCTCTATTTTTGTTTATAGCGCAAAAAATAAAAACCGCAGGGGTGATCAAATACCACCAAAAGAAAGCTCTATTTGAGGGAAAAAAAGGATGTCAATTTTGTTTGGGAGCCACGTCGCACGACCGTGCAATTGTCAGTTAAAGCGACGCAGTGCCGAATCGCAAAAAGTGGATGGTCTTTGACCAGCAAAATGGTCCGGTCTGTAAGTGGTTAAGCAGGCCATAGATGATTCAAAAACCAAATGTTCTATTGATATACAAATTAAAATAGCGTTTGTTTTATCATACGTTTGTGCCATCATTTGTTTTGTTTTTCTACGGGTGCATTAAAAGTCACATAAAGAGTATTTTACAGTACTTTATCCATGATTATACTGCATTGTAACTTGCTTTTGTTTTGGATGCACTTCAAATATGACACCTCTTTTAAAGCACTTTGTTTACTCAAGTTTCTTGTTTATATGCTGGGTGTAATTTTCAGTATAAATTATCATCAATGCATATACATTGCATTGTATCACTTATCTAACACTTTGGAAGTGCTTCTTGCCATTCGTTATTATTTGACAATCTCCTATGTCTGTTCCATGTCCTGCTTACTGTGCACATTTGGTACAGATTTGAGGCCCACACAGCATGAATGAGGATTGGTATGGATTTTAAGGGGAACCCCTACTCCAAAAAGCGGTGTGGGGGTCCCCCCAAAATCCATACCAGACAGAAGGACCTGGTATGCTCTTGGAGGGGTAACCCAGTTATATTTAAAATTTGGTGTGGAGTTCCCCCTCAAGATTAATACCAAACACAGTGCCTAGCATTGGTGGGGATCCAAGTCAGAGCCCCGATCATTGAAGTTGGACGTGTCTCTGACTTCAAGTCGCAGGGCATAGTTGGATCCAAAGTAGGACAGGTGTCATGTCGCACCAGTGTGAACCTTGCCTCAGTCATGTAAACAAATGCCTCATTCATGCTGTGTGGGCCTCAAATCTCTCCCAAATATGCACAGGTATGGATTTTAAAGGGGAACCCCCTAAGCCGAAAAAGCGGCATGGGGTCCCCCCAAAATCCATACCAGACCCTTATCCGAGCACGCAGCCTGGCCAGTCAGGAAACGGGGTGGGGACAAATGAGCGCCCCCCCTCTCCTGAACCATACCAGGCCGCATGCCCTCAACATGGGGGGGTGGGTGCTTTGGGGCAGTGGGGCGCCCTGCGCCCTCCCACCCCAAAGTACCTTGTCCCCATGTTGATGAGGACAAGGGCCTCTTCCCAACAACCCTGGCCGTTGGTTTTAAAAGTAATTTATTAGGCAGCTCCGGGGGTCTCTTCCTGACTTCTCTGTCCTCTTCTCCCACTCTCTGGTGTCTTCTGCCAGGCTCCTCCGCTATCTTCTGCTCTTTTGCTGCTCTTTTGCTAGTGTTGGCCCGGTCTTCTCCATGGTCTTCTTCCCTCCGGTCTTCTTTTGATGTTGACACAACGCTCTCTCCCGATGTAATGCCGTGTGTGCGGTGCACAACGACTTATATAGGCATGGGGAGTGGTCGCCTGGTGATGTCATCAGGTGACCCCGCCCCTTATGACGTCACATCCCGAGACATGATGGGTGGTGATGTCATAAGGGGCAGGGTCACCGGATGACATCACCCGTGCACACGGCGTTACATCGGGAGAGAGCATCGTGTCAACATCAGGAGAAGTCCGGAGGGAAGAGGACGACAGAGAAGACTGGGCCAACTCTAGCAAAAGAGCGGAAAAAGAGCAGAAGATACCAGAGGAGCCTGGCAGAAGACACCAGAGAGCAGGAGAAGAGGCAGGAGAGCGTGGAGAAGAGGCCGGAGAGAGAGGAGAAGTCGGAACTGCCTAATAAATTACTTTAAAAACCTGTCTAGTGTGTTTTTTTGTTGACACTTTTTTCCCCCAGGTGAATGGATAGGGGTACGATGGGGTGAGATCTGGGGGCCCCCTTATTAAAGGGGGCTCCCGGATTCTGATAAGCCCCCCACCCGCAGAGCCTGACAACCAACGGCCAGGGTTGTCGAGAAGAGGCCCTTGTCCTCATCAACATGGGGACAAGGTGCTTTGGGGTGGGGTTGCCGCAGTGCGCCCCACTGCCCCAAAGCACCCACCCCCCCATGTTGAGGGCATGTGGCCTGGTAGGGTTCAGGAGGGAGGGTGCTCGCTCGTCCCCACCCCATTTCCTGACCGGCCAGGTTGCGTGCTCGGATAAGGGTCCGGTATGGATTTTGGGGGGACCCCCATGCCGTTTTTTCTGAGTAGGGGGTTCCCCTTAAAATCCATATCAGACCGAAGGGCCAGGTATGCTCTTGGAGGGGGAACCCATGCCGGTTTTTTATTTAAAATTTGGCGTGGAGTTTCCCCTCAAGATCACCAGAGCACAAGTTGCATGCCAAAGTCGGATCAGGCAAGACATTGATTCGACTTCAATGATATTCAATGAGCTGCGCTATACTGATCCGATAAATGCTATGTGAAGCAAATGAGTGAATAAATAAAGCATGAAATCAAAAAATATTAACAAAGTGCAGACAGGGAAATGCATATACTAATGTTCAAATATTAGTCCATCATCCCATCAACAAAAAACGTTTTGCTTGTAATCTCCAACGTGTTTTAAACACACCACACCGATATAGGAAAAGTGTCATCAGAGTTTGCAGGAAAAAAGAGGACTTCCACCACCAACACTACTGCTGCTTACCAGCTACACTGATCCCATCTCAGAGACCAGATATCGCCAAATCAAAAACGCTTCCTCTGAGTCAGGACTGCATGGAGGGTGTATCCTCTTTAAGCGCTTGGTTCAAATGGTTAGAAGAATCCTACGGCCACACCGCTTATTCCAATGGTTAGAAAAATCCTACGGCCACACCGCTCATTGCCCAGCACATATAATAACGAAAGGAATCGCCATAGTGTGATATAGTCACGAAATTTAATATAATAAAAAAGATTGCACTTACATCAAGTAGAAAAAACTTTGCTTTGTAAAACAAACAAATTCGCCGGCCGGCTTAGTAACGCTGCCCGTCGCTTCCGGGTCCAGCGTAGATCGCGGTGACGTCAGTACGTCGCTCCTCCCTGGCAAATCATTGAAAGCAAAGTTTTTTCTACTTGATGTAAGTGCAATCTTTTTTATTATATTAAATTTCGTGACTATATCACACTATGGCGATTCCTTTCGTTATTATATGTGCTGGGCAATGAGCGGTGTGGCCGTAGGATTTTTCTAACCATTGGAATAAGCGGTGTGGCCGTAGGATTCTTCTAACCATTTGAACCAAGCGCTTAAAGAGGATACACCCTCCATGCAGTCCTGACTCAGAGGAAGCATTTTTGATTTGGCGATATCTGGTCTCTGAGATGGGATCAGTGTAGCTGGTAAGCGGCAGTAGTGTTGGTGGTGGAAGTCCTCTTTTTTCCTGCAAACTCTGATGACACTTTTCCTATATCGGTGTGGTGTGTTTAAAACACGTTGGAGATTACAAGCAAAACGTTTTTTGTTGATGGGATGATGGACTAATATTTGAACATTAGTATATGCATTTCCCTGTCTGCACTTTGTTAATATTTTTTGATTTCATGCTTTATTTATTCACTCATTTGCTTCACATAGCATTTATCGGATCAGTATAGCGCAGCTTATTTGGGAATAATTATTTGAATTGTGGGTATCTCACAGTTAAAGCTGCTGCTGCGTTTATAATTCACAATTTATTTATTTATTTATTTATTTTTTTTGTTTCATTACTTCACATTAAGTTTACATAGGAACAGCGCTGTATTTTTTAGGTTTTTATAATGATATTCAATGGGCTGAACCCGGCCTGAAGCAGAATTCAGGCAACCTGTGTTAGTGATTGGAGAAGTACGAGCTGTACAGACAAACCTGCGCATCCAAGTTTGTGCAGTGGCAGGTGTGTGGGCCTGAATGCACACTGCCTACGCTTGGGGCCGTGCATCTGTCTCTTCATACCTGTCAAACTCAGATGTATGTGTGTGTCTGTACAACCATGGCATCACAATTCACTAGCTTTCACTGCATGCATGCAGCTCCAGATACATAAACTAACACAGGGCTCAAAAGTTCAAGTCCTGAACCAGTCCTGGCCAGTTCCGCCCTCATAAATTATCTCATGAAATAACATTGTTAAATGTTTTATGCAGAATTAAGTTACAAAAATAAATATTAACAACAACAACTTTATCAGTGCAGCCTATCAATGCCCATCAATGCAGCCTATCAGTGCCCATCAGTGCAGCCTCATCAGTGCCCATCAATGCAACCTATCAGTGCCTATCAGCGCAGCCTATCAGTGCTCATCAATGTAGTGTCATCAGTGCCCATCAGCACAGCCTATCAGTGCCCATCAGTGCAGCCTCATTAATGCCAATTAATGCAGCCGATCAGTGCCCATCAGTGCAGCCTCATCAACGCCAATTAATGCAGCCTATCAGTGCCCATCAATGCAATCTATCAGTGCTCATCAGTGCAGCCTCATCAATGCCAATTAATACAGCCTATCAGTACCCATCAATGCAGCCTCACCAGTGCAGCCTATCATTGCCCATAAATGCAGCCTCATCAGTGCCCCTCAGTGCAGCCTCATCACTGCCCATCAATTCAGCCCCACCAGTGCCCATCGGTGCAGCCTCATCAGGACCCATCAATGCAGCCTCATCAATGCCTATCAATGCAGCCTAATAAGTGCCCATCAGCGCAGCCTATCAGTGCCCATCAATGCAGCCTATAAGTGCTTATCAATGCAGCCTATCAGTGCCCATCAGCATAGCCTATCAGTGGCGCCTGATCAGTGCCTATCAATGCAGCCTATCAGTGCCCAAAAGCGGCCTATCAGTGCACATCAGCGCACCCAATCATTCCCCAACAGTGCAGTCTCATCAGTGACCAACAACGCAACCTATCAGTGCAGCCTCGTCCGTGCCCATCAATGCAGCCTATCAGTGCCCATCAGTGCAATCTTATAAGTGCCTATTAGTGCCCATCAATGCAGCCTATTAGTGCCCATCAGCGTGGCCTATCAGTGCCCATCAGTGCAGCCTCATCAGTGCCCATCAGCACAGCCTCATCAGTGCCCATTAGCACAGCCTCATCAGTGCCCATCAATGCAGCCTATCAGTGCCCATCAATGCAGCTACACAGAGCCCATCATTGCAGCCTATCAGTGCCCATCAGTGCAGCCTTCTCAGTGCCCATTAATGCAACCTATCAGTGTCTATCAGTGCAGCATCATCAGTGTCCATCAATGCAGCCTATCAGTGCCCATCAGTGCAGCCGCATCAGTGCCCATAAATGCAACCTCATCACTGCCCATCAATATAGCCTCATCAGTGCAGGCGCATCAGTCCCCATCACTGCAGCCCTATCAGTGCCTATCAGTGCAGCCTCATCAGTGCCCATCAATGCAGCCTCATCAGTGCCCATCAGCTCAGCCTATCAGTGCCTATCCATGCAGCCTATCAGTGCCCATCAGCACAGCTTATCAGTGCCCACCCCATGAATGCAGCCTCATCAATCCCCATGAATGCAGCCTCATCAATGCCCATGAATGCAGCCTATCTCTGCACAGGGATCACAAAGAGGAGAGGCGGCTAAATCACAGAGAGGCTCTCCCACTGTGAGACAGCTTGTATCTGAAATGCCGGCCGCTGTCAAACAAAGTCTTGCCTCCTGGACTGGCTTCTATGATAGACATCACACTACTTCAGTTGGACCAGTGTGCTGTCTATTATAGGAGCTGGTCCAGTAAGAGGGACTTTGACAACAGCAGGCGTTTCAGATACAAGCTCTGTCAGAGAAGGAGTTCCCGGTTGGCTCTCCTCTAAACTTATTTCCAGTGGAAATTTTGAGGGCTGAACTAATGCCCCATACACACGGTCGTAAATTCCGATGGAAAAAGTCAGATCGGATTATGTTGTCGTAAAATCCGATCATGTGTAGACTTTTTCTGTCGGAATTTCTGACGGAAAAAGTTTGAGAGCTGGATCTAAAATTTTCCGGCAACAAAATCCGATCAGACTTTTTCCGATCGTGTGTAGAGAATTCCGACGCACAAAGTGCCACGCATGCTCAGAAATAATTTGGAGACGAAAGCTATTGGCTACTGGCCTCTATGTAGTCCCATCGTACATTTTGTACGTCACTTCGTTCTGAACGATCGGATTTTCTGACAACTTTGTGCGATTGTGTGTATGCAAGACAAGTTTCGGCCAAAATCCGTCAGAAGAAATCCAAAGGATTTTGTAGTCGGAATGTCCGACCATGTGTACAGGGCATTACACCTCATTCATGTATTCAAAGGCCTCAACACCCAAGTCAATGAGGCCCTGTAATGGTTCTTAATTATAGGTTACTGGCGCTACCTCCAACCAACTAATTCCAATACCACTATTTATTTCCTCAAACTTTTATGTCTATTACCTCAACCTGTCCCCAGGGACTACGTGAATTGAACCCGTGTTCCGTGTTTTAACTCAGCACCACCCCACTTATCCAACACCTCAAACTCAAACCAAAAGTGATTAAGCACCACTTTATATCTCCTCTGCTAGGTGAGCTGATACCACTTATTCTACATATAATTTCATTAGTACTTCAAATCAAAAAATGTAAGTATAAGTGAAAAAGTGATAAATGATTAATAAAACCTCTACCGCAAAAAAACCAAAACCAAAAAATTTAAAAAAATCCAAACAAAAAAGACAGAAAAAAAAACACAAAAAACCCAAAAAAGAAGGTAAAAAACCAGAAAAAACCCCCCAAAAAAAAGGGGGGAGAGAAAAAGCTTCCAGGTGTTGTATAGTGCAAAAACACTTCCTAACTGGGAAGCAAAACTACCTTCAATTTTTGTACAAATTACTTGTGCTAATTATTACATATCCCAAATATCCCTACATTAGTAAATGTGAAAAATATAAAGAAATATATAAAAAGTCTGATTACATCCAGTGATATATGCACCAATCCAAAACCATATAAAATTGTGAAAGGATCAATAAGGCAAATATATATACAAAATAACCAGTGTATGTATCATAAAAATATTTTAGTCCACAGTGAGTCTTCTATAGCCGTATCAATGTGCCATTACACCTCTTCAAAATACAGGAAAGGTGACTTTCGTGAGAGTGCCTGCGCTTTATTAGTGACTTTCGTGCTTGTTCCCCCTCAAGGATCCCCACTCACCAGATCCATTCACCCCCTAAGGGGTTATACGCCCATAATCTGTATCCCGTTTATCCGGAGATTCCACCAAACAGTTGTGTCTTCAGCGGATCCTTCTCAGGGTTTTTGTAAAGAGATGCAGGTAGATCCTTATATCCACTAGTAATTCCTCAAATAAAAGAAAATTCCCTCATGGTGTAGTATTTTTGATTATACTTGGGAAAGAGGGGAGAACAGTCTGATATTCTTTTTTAAGGCAGGTATTTTTAATTATGTAGAAACAGTAGGAGACTAGTATCCACTTAAAAAAATGCTTTATTACCAAAAACTTTATACAACACTGTATGCAAAACGAGGGTTTTTTTATGCAAGATGCAGTTTAACAAACCATACATCAGCATACACCGTATATGAATTGTATTATACGGCTAACAAAAAAAGTACCAACCCTTTTCAGCAAAAAAAGAAAAACAATATATCTTTAAAAAAATAAAATAAAAACAAAAATAAATATAACGCACTGATTCCGGAGTGCAAAAAATATATATATATATACCAAAAATCCACAAATTGTAAGAGTAAAAAATGTAAAATAAAAATAAAATCCAAAGTCACCTACAGCCCTTGCAGCAATAACTGCACTTCGTCCCAAAAAAGCCCTATTCCCCCAGTGCTAGAGTCCCCTTACTGCAATGGGGTTAGATGATGGTCTCCCCAGGGGACCGTTTGCCAGGCTTAAGTAGGTTAAGAATGGGGCTACGTAGGTGAAAACAGCCAACATAAGATGAAAAAAACATAAAGGTTAAAAGGATTTGAAAAGTTGTTATTGGGCTCGCTTTCTTCAGCCCAAGTATTCAAACTTGCCGGTCCGCCGCGATGCAATTCCCCTGAACGCTCGGCGTGCGCTCCAGGCTGCGTTCCAGCGGGTCTGGCGCACCGGAAGTGACGTGTGTGCGTAATGACGCTGCATTGCAGTAAGGGGACTCTAGCACTGGGGGAATAGGGCTTTTTTGGGACGAAGTGCAGTTATTGCTGCAAGGGCTGTAGGTGACTTTGGATTTTATTTTTATTTTAAATTTTTTACTCTTACAATTTGTGGATTTTTGGTATATATATATATATTTTTTGCACTCCGGAATCAGTGCGTTATATTTATTTTTGTTTTTATTTTATTTTTTTAAAGATATATTGTTTTTCTTTTTTTGCTGAAAAGGGTTGGTACTTTTTTTGTTAGCCGTATAATACAATTCATATACGGTGTATGCTGATGTATGGTTTGTTAAACTGCATCTTGCATAAAAAAACCCTCGTTTTGCATACAGTGTTGTATAAAGTTTTTGGTAATAAAGCATTTTTTTAAGTGGATACTAGTCTCCTACTGTTTCTACATAATTAAAAATACCTGCCTTAAAGAAGAATATCAGACTGTTCTCCCCTCTTTCCCAAGTATAATCAAAAATACTACACCATGAGGGAATTTTCTTTTATTTGAGGAATTACTAGTGGATATAAGGATCTACCTGCATCTCTTTACAAAAACCCTGAGAAGGATCCGCTGAAGACACAACTGGTTGGTGGAATCTCCGGATAAACGGGATACAGATTATGGGCGTATAACCCCTTAGGGGGTGAATGGATCTTATGAGTGGGGATCCTTGAGGGGGAACAAGCACGAAAGTCACTAATAAAGCGCAGGCACTCTCACGAAAGTCACCTTTCCTGTATTTTGAAGAGGTGTAATGGCACATTGATACGGCTATAGAAGACTCACTGTGGACTAAAATATTTTTATGATACATACACTGGTTATTTTGTATATATATTTGCCTTATTGATCCTTTCACAATTTTATATGGTTTTGGATTGGTGCATATATCACTGGATGTAATCGGACTTTTTATATATTTCTTTATATTTTTCACATTTACTAATGTAGGGATATTTGGGATATTTAATAATTAGCACAAGTAATTTGTACAAAAATTGAAGGTAGTTTTGCTTCCCAGTTAGGAAGTGTTTTTGCACTATACAACACCTGGAAGCTTTTTCTCTCCCCCCTTTTTTTGGGGGGTTTTTTTCTGTTTTTTTACCTTCTTTTTTGGGTTTTTTGTGTTTTTTTTTTCTGTCTTTTTTGTTTGGATTTTTAAAAATTTTTTTTTTTTTTTTTTTTTTTGCGGTAGAGGTTTTATTAATCATTTATCACTTTTTCACTTATACTTACATTTTTTGATTTGAAGTACTAATGAAATTATATGTAGAATAAGTGGTATCAGCTCACCTAGCAGAGGAGATATAAAGTGGTGCTTAATCACTTTTGGTTTGAGTTTGAGGTGTTGGATAAGTGGGGTGGTGCTGAGTTAAAACACGGAACACGGGTTCAATTCACGTAGTCCCTGGGGACAGGTTGAGGTAATAGACATAAAAGTTTGAGGAAATAAATAGTGGTATTGGAATTAGTTGGTTGGAGGTAGCGCCAGTAACCTATAATTAAGAACCATTCCATGAAAGCAGGTTGTCAATGCAGCCTGTGCATACTAGGGTGGCAGCAACCTCATAAAATCAGAGAAAACTCCTAATAAACTTTTCAAATTAATAGGATAAAGAATTAGAAAGTAGAATTGTAACCAATATAAATCATAAAAAAATCATACAAAATACAAAGTTACAGGTATAAATTAACACCTATATATATTCCTGCTGGCCAGAACCCATTCCATAGCGCGGTTTTACCTGCTTAATGAGGCCCTGTAGATCCCCTTTTCACTCAGCGTGCAAGTTGCACCCCTTTAATTAAATACACTTCCTATTACTCTGTAAACCACCCTTTCAGGTTGACACCTCTGTCCTGTACAAGCTGCCATTCACAGTATATGCATACATCCCAATAGTCCTGAATTGGATGGACTTTGCCACATTTTCGCCTTTATCCTGCAGTCCCTGTGTACAAGGGATTTGTCCTGCATTACTCCATTATATGCTAACAGCTGAGCAGGACCCGCAGCAGTGTGAACATCCAGCACAGCCTGTGGTATGGTTGCAATGAGAGAGAGTGCAGCGGTCAAATCCAGCCTGTGATGTCGGGAGTGGACAGGCCCAAACCAAGCAACCAGTGCATAGGCAAACATTTTTACATTGCTGGTCAGGGAAGAAGGTGACAAGTAGCATTATAAACCTAATTTATGCACTGCAGTGTGTGCCCATGCAGTAGTTCCAATTGTTCCTGCCCTTGCCACTTGTTTCCCTATAAATGGGTTGCTTGCCCCTGAAACGCATATTGGCTCCGCCCATCACAGGTTGGATTTGAGAGCTGCACTCTCTTTCATTGCATGCCCGCCAATCCCTGGCTGAATGTTCACGCTGCTGCATGTCCTGCTTGGTTGCACTTGTTATCCATCCGATGCCCACATTCTTGCCTCAGCTCCGAGTCCTATATGCTGTTAATTATGAGTTTAGAATGTAATTGTGCTATGTTTTATCATTTGGTGTCTTTGCGATTTAACTAACTCCTGAACCTTGCACTCTGTACGATAAGCATTTCTGAACCTTGCACTCTGTACGGAATGCATTCCTGAACCTTGCACTCTGTATAAAATGCACTCCTGAATCCTGTAGTCTGTACATAGCACATTCCTGAACCCTGCACTCTGTGTATAATTCACTTCTGAATCCTTCCAACACTTTGGGGGTTATTTACGAAAGGAAAATCCACTTTGCACTGCAAGTGCACTTGAATGTGCACTGAAAGTGCACTTGGAAGTGCAGTCGCTGTAAATCTAAGGGGTAGATCTGAAATGAGTGGAAGCTCTGCCGATTTTATCATCCAATCATGTGCAAGCTAAAATGCTGTTTTTTATTTTCCTTGCATATCCCCCTTTGGATCTACAGTGACTTTACTTCCAAGTGCACTTGCAGTGCAAAGTGGATTTGCCTTTAGTAAATAACCCCCTTTGTGTAATGCACTCTTCCACAGTTTGTGCAAAACCATTTGTAATGTAAGGTTTTTATTAAAAAAAATGAAAGAAAATTATTGTACTGCGGTTTGTGTCTGTGAGACTCTTGCTTGTGGCACAGCAATCAAAGCATATTTTATAGGTACAAGGAAGCCCAGGTTTTGTTTAACCATGGCCCATCAAGCCCCTCCCACTGTTAAGCATTTGGCCACACTCATTTTCATTTTCTTCCCTCAAGTGTCCCCATTCTGAAGTTCAAAAGATGGGAGGTATGTTTATGAAATCTGCATGCCACTAGACAATTGAGATCCATGTTACAACAGCATCAGGAAGCAACCATGCTTATGCACAGGGACTAATTTACTAAGGGAAACATTTTTATATTGATTTGTGTCCACCCCTGTTGCTTAGTCAGGTTCAGAGAGATATTGGTTTCTCATAATTATACTTAAAGTGTAAGTAAACCCCCTATCGTTTTCAGCCAAGGAAGCTGCCATCTTGGCCTATGTTTAATCTACAACTGCCATGATGCTGCACATGTGATCAGTTATGACACCAGCCATTGGATGGTTTGACAGTTTGGTTGAGAGCACAACTAATGGAAGTGTTACATTTCTGGCACGTGCTGGAAATTAAACTGTTTTATGGATGGGTAGAGACACAGGATAAAGTATTCATAAAGTATTCAGATACGTTGGGTTATGCTGCTGCCTTCAGGACATTGGACGCTGGCTAAACAAAGCTGTAAGGACAAATCAGTAAAACCCATCCCACTCCCATTTTGCCTAGTATTTTGATAATGTCCTAGTAGAAAGGTTGTCTTCTCTCCCCTTAGCCCTTGTACACACGGTCGGACATTCCGACAACAAAATCCATCGGATTTTGTCTGACGGATTTTGCCCGAAACTGGTGTTGCATACACACGGTCGGACAAAGTTGTCGGAAAATCTGATCGTTCTTAATGTGATGATGTTATTTCGTTACGACGGGACTACGTTCAGGCTAGCAGCCAATAGCTTTGGTCTAGGAATTTGATCTGAGCATGCGTGGCACTTTGTCCGATTGGAATTCTCTACAAGCGATCGGATCATGTTGTCGGAAAATTTTATAGCCCAGCTCGAAAACTTTGTCGGTCGGATATTCCGACAGAAACAGTCCAATGTAGCCCACACACAGTCGGATTATCCGACAGCACGGTCCGATCGGACATTTTCTGTCGGAATGTCCGACCGTGTGTATAAGGGCTTAGAGATGAAAAGCCTTTTCATAATTTTTTTATCAAGGTTCTGTTTTATCTAGCAAGTTTCTTCAGTTACTGCAGAGCCAGCAGGGGCTTGTTTTGCATCTTTCCAGATCAGCTAAACTTTGGCATTGCCATTGAAGCTGCACCCAAAACCTGCTCAAAAGAATAAGCAGGGCCAGTCTGTAGTGTCCTATGGCACTGGACTTTGCTGAAGGTGCTTGCCAAGGTACTTACGGCCATCATGTGAGGCAGCAACAGAGTGCTTTACAGGTTAACGCCTGTGGTGCACCCATCTGGTGGGAACCCTGTCCTTGAGGGTTTGCCTGCCAGTTGGGTGAATATTAGTGGAGCAGCATGTTCTTTGGATCCTGCCTCTCTATTACTTTGTGTGCCTGTTGATAACTGCAGGGCCTTCTGAGGGACCACAGCTGTGGTTAATAGGGCTATTGCCTTTTTTTACAAGGAGCCTATGCTGGCTAAACAAAGCTGTAAGGACAAATCAGTAAAACCCATCCCACTCCCAGTTTGCCTAGTATTTTGATAGTGTCCTAGTAGAAAGGTTGTATTCTCTCCTCTAATGCCGCGTACACATGATCAGACTATCTGGCGGACTTAGTTCGGCAGACAATCCACCGGACTTTGCAGCGGAGGTCCGCCGGACTTTCCAAACGAGCGGACTTGTCCACACATGACTGGACTTTTCTGGTGGACTAGGTCCGGCGGACAATCTGCCGGACTTTTGGTGGAGGTCCGCCGGCCTTTTGAAATGAACAGACTTGTCCACACACGGAGTAAAGTCCGTTCATTTTGAACGTGACTCCAGGTAGATGGGACTAGCAAAGGAAGTCAATGTCGCCGCCTCCATCGACTAGATTGACACCTTGCTAGCCCTGTTGTCTGGTATGGATTTTAAGGGGAACCCCTACGCCAAAAAAATGGTATGGGGGTCCCCCCTAAGTCCATACCAGACCCTTATCCGAGCACGCAGCCTGGCCGGTCAGGAAAGGGGGTGGGGACGAGCGGGCACCCCCCCTCCTTAACCGTTCCAGGCCATGTGCCCTCAACATGGGGGGGGTGCTTGTCCCCTTGTTGATGAGGATAAGGGGTTCTTCACGACAACCCTGGCTGTTGGTTTTCGGGGTCTTCAGGAGGGGGACTTATCGGAATCCGGGGGAGCCCCACCACCCTATGTGAATGAGTATGGGGTACATGGTACCCCTACCCATTCATCTGAGGGGAAAAAGTCTTAATAAAAAAAACACAACACAGGTTTTTAAAGTACTTTATTAGAAAGCTCTGGGGGTCTTCTTCCGACTTCGGGGGTCTTCTCGCCGGGCTCCTCCGATATCTTCTGCTCTTTTACCGCTCCTTTACTAGTGGAGGAGCCCGGATTTCTCCTTCGTCTTGTTCCGACTTCGGGGGTCTTGTTCCGACTTCGGGGGTCTTGTCCCGCTCTTCCATTCTTCTGCCGGGCCTCCGCTATCTTCTTACAGCTCTTTTACTAGCATTGGCCCGGTCTTGTCGCTGTCGCCTTCTTCTTCTTCTTCTTTGTCTTCTTCTTCTCTTCTTCCGATGTTGACACAACGCTCTCTCCGGCTGTAATGCCAGGGACACGTTGTGCGGTGACTTATATAGGCATAAGGGGCGGGGTCACCGGGTGATGTCACATGGTGACCCCGCCCCTTATGATTTCACAGCTCCGGGACTGTGACATCACAAGAGGCGAGGTCACCACGTGACATCACCCGGTGACCCCACCCCTTATGCCTATATAAGTCACGCACAACACGCCCCCAGGCATTACGGCCTGAGAGAGCATCGTGTGAACATCGGAAGAAGAGAAGAAGAAGTAAGAAGAAGAAGAAGAAGGCGACAGCGACAAGACCAGGCCAACGCTAGTAAAAGAGCTGTAAGAAGATAGCGGAGGTCAGGCAGAAGAACAGAAGAGCGGGACAAGACCCCCGAAGTCAGAAGAAGACCCCTGGACAGTGGCGGCAACGAAGGAGAAAGCCAGGCTCCTCTGCTAGTAGAAGAGCGGTAATAGAGCAGAAGATAGCGGAGGAGCCTGGCGAGAAGACCCCCGAAGTCAGAAGAAGACCCCCTGAGCTGTCTAATAAAGTACTTCAAAAACCTGTGTTTTTTTTTATTAACACTCTTTCCCCTCAGGTGAATGGGTAGGGGTACCATGTACCTCATACTCATTCACATAGGCTGAGAGGCCGGGATCTGGGGGCCCCCTTATTAAAGGGGTCTCCTGGATTCTGATAAGCCCCCCGCCTGCAGACCCCGACAACCAATGGCCAGGGTTGTCGGGAAAAGGCCCTTGTCCTCATCAACATGGGAACAAGGTGCTTTGGGGTGGGGGGCCGCAGGGCCCCTCTTCCCCAAAGCACCCCCCCCCCGCGTTGAGGGCGCGCGGCCTGGTACGGTTCGGGGGGGGTGCTCGCTGTTCCCCACCCCCTTTCCTGCTGCCTTTCAAGCCTTCCCTGCCTTGAGCTTAACCCCTTTGGGACCAGAGTCCTGGTAGTCAGGGTTTGGAGGTTCTTCCCACCCAAATTTTTGAACCTCCAAAATTCTGGGTCCCTAATAACAATTTATCAACTAAGAGCATGCTGACAATCAGTGCTCTCTTTTAGCCAGATCACCCCAGAACCCCTCACCCTGCATGGGTGTGAACCCCTGGGTATTCTTAAGGGCCCACAAATCAAATACTGGTGCAATATACCTGCAGTCCAGGACGTACTCCCAGTGTCCTGTACACTGGATATGACCCTGTCCAAGGTTTTGCTTCCTTAAGACAAACTTCAGACTTTCTTACATTTGGACACAATTATTCAGAAGCCCTCAATCCCCTGTTTTGGCATGAGGGTTCTAGGCTTAATGTTGGCCTCCTTTTAAATAGTTCCATATTTATGAAATATTTGTTGACAATACTGGAAAAGAGTGTGTCATCAAAAAATTATTTACATACAGTATTGATTTTGTAGTTTACTGTCTCATTTGCCCCTGTGACCTCCTTATGTGGGTCGCACCATTGGTATCACCAGCAGGGCTGGACTTACCATTGGGCTTGACTGGGCTCAAGCCCATGGGCTCCCCGCCCAATAGGGGGCCCCACCGAGATACATAGCTGAGTGTACTCAGCACCACTCACAGTCACGCTCAGTCCCGCCCTATGATGGACATAACACAGGGACTGGGCGTGACTGAGCCGAGCCGAGTACACTTGGCTACTCTCGGCTCTGCTCAGGAGTGCGAGAGGACCCGAGAGCCGCCGAGAGGACCTGAGAGCTGCCGAGATGCACAGGACTGTGTCTTGGCAGCGCCATTTTTAAACTTCAAGACTGCAATGACAAGGCTGCAAATGACACTGGGGCAAGGCTGCAAATGACAATGAAAAGGCTGCAATGACACTGGACAAGGCTGCAGATGGATGGGCAAGGCTGCAGATGGACACTGATAAGGCTGTCCTCTGCCTGTTTTATATTACCTGCCTCTTCTTCCCTTTATTTAGAACCCCCTAAACATTATATATATTTTTTATTCTAACACCCTAGAGAATAAAATGGTGGTTGTTGCAATACTGTCTGTCACACCGTATTTGTGCAGCGGACTTACAAGCGCACTTTTGTTGGGAAAAATAATTTAGTTAATAAAAAAATAAGACAACAGTAAAGTTAGCCCAATTATTTTTTATATTGTGAAAGATAATGTTACGCCGAGTAAATTGATACCCAACATGTCACGCTTCAAAATTGCACCCGCTCATGGAATGGCGACAAACTTTTACCCTTTAAAATCTCCATAGGCGACGTTTAAAAAAATTCTACAGGTTGCACGTTTTGAGTTACAGAGGAGGTCTGGGGCTAGAATTATTGCTCTCGCTCTACCGATCACGGCGCTACCTCCTATGTGTGGTTCGAACACCGATTTTATATGCGGGCAGGACAGGGCGCGTTTAAAAATTATTATTTTTTCTGCTTATTTTAACTTTTTTTTTTTTCCACTGTTCTTTTAAAAAAATGTTGTGTCACTTTTATTCTTATTACAAGGAATGTAAAAATCCCTTGTAATAGAAAAAGCATGACAGGTCCTCTTAAATATGAGATCTGGGGTCAGAGAGACCTCGGATCTCATATTTACACTAAAATGCAATTGAAAAAAAAATTGTCATTTGAAAAAAATAAATAAAATGTCCCTCTAAGAGCTATGGGCAATGACTTGGAGACGGGGGGGGGGGGGGGGGCGCTGCTGTCTTCCCCTCACTCGTCTCCATGTCAGGCCAGGGACAGGTCCTGATCGCCGTCACGGACCTGGCTCCTAACTTTTTAAGCTGGCTCCTAGATTCCAAGCAAATTTGTCAACCCCTGCATTATATGGATATTCACTCTCAACACCTTGAGCCCAAAGGGGCATAGCAAGGAGTTGGCAATCTATACCATCCTGTAGCTTATAGTGCTGCCACCTTATCCCTTTAAACCCAAACACATTTATTCACACAGTTTCAAAGGCTAATGTAATGCAGATAAGGCACTACGTGCGTTTAATTACCACCTTAATCAGCCACAGAACCTGTGTAATTAATATGTGTTAGGGTTTAAAAGGATGAGGTGGCAACCCTAGCAGCTCATCCAGCTCAGTTTGTAATAAGGTGTCTCTAAATGCTCTCCTTCCACTGAACATGTGCTCTCTGACACTCCTTCTGACAGTTGTGTCCTCTTTTCTTAAACTCTCTCATTCACCCCTCTTCTCCAACCCACAGCATATATATAACTCTCTCACTTCTGTCCTCTCCCCACTGCACTCACCAACTCCTGTTAACTCTAAATCCATAGGCTAATAAAACCTCCAGGTCACTAGGGCATGTCCCTTCATATAAATCACACACATTACCTCCCTCATCCTTTTTTCTTCTCCTAAGCTCTGGTGATATATCCCCAGACCCTGGGCCTTCATCACTTAACTTTACCCAACACACCCATAACCCTGCACCCTTTGGTAGCTGCCGCAATCCATACAATTTCGTTTCCATTCCTCTTCTTCCCAATGCCAGACTCCCCTTCTCTTGTGCCCTTTGGAATGCCCCCTCTGTCTGTAACAAACTCACTTCTCTCCATGACCTCTTTATCGTTAACTCGTTTATTCTACTTGCCATTACTGAAGCCTGGCTTCATGAATTTGACACTGCTTCTCCTGCTGCCCTTTCCCATGGTTGCCTTCTCTGGACTCACTCCCCCAGACCCAGTGAATGGAAGGGAGGGGGAGTCCGAATCCTTCTAGCCCCACATAGAACCTTTCAGGTCCTTCACCCACCTCCATCTTTGTCACTCTCCTCCTTTGAGACACATTGCATTTGTCTTTTCTTTCCAGTTTCTCTAAGGATAACTGTGATCTACTGGCCCCCTGAACCAGTATCAGATTTTCTTGATGACTTACTGGCTACCCTACTTTCTCTCTCATTCTCTGTGACTTCAACATCCCTGTTAATACTAACACTCGTGCTACTTCCAAACTTCTCAGTCTAACCTCCTCCTTTGACCTGAAGCAATGGATACATGCTTCTACTTACTCTGATGGTAACGTCCTTGACCTTGTGTTCTCCCGCCTATGCACTCTGTGTAACTTCTCCAACAATCCTTTCTCTCTCTATGACCACTACCTTAGTTAGTTTTACTATCTCCCTCTCTTCCACCTCCACTCGCTCCAACCACCTAACAATTACCCATAGAAACCTTCAACACCTTATCCCTTCTCTTCTCAACTCTGCTGCTGATCACCTCTATGACAAAATCTCATCCCTGTTCTGCCCCAACCTAGCCACTTCTGGCTACAACACATCACTGTTATCCTCCCTGGACACACTGCCCCTCCTCACTACACACAGAATCAGGCTCCAACCCCTACAACCTTGGCTAATAGATGACACCTGAAGTCTGAAAAAACATAGCTGCGCAACTTTTGTCTACCTTTAACGCTCTACTTCGTCCTCCACTGCCTCCACCCACTCACTGCCCAGGAGATTGCCAATCACTTCAAACATAAGATTGATGCAATTCATGAGGCAATCTCCACTGTACAGATACCTTCTCCACTTAATACTCCATATCTACATGTACAATCAATACTTCCTTTATTAAAACTCGCCACTATAGACGAGGTTGCCAAACTTTTCTCTAACGTCCACCTAATCTCCTGCCCCCTGGACCCTGTTCCCTTGCAAATGCTACAGTCACCCTCTGGCTCTATCCTACACTCTCTAACTCACATCTTCAATCTCTCCCTTTTCTGGCATCTTCCCCAACTCTCTAAAAAAAACCTCACTTGACCCCACCAATCTTAACAATCTCCTCACTCCCCTTTTTATCCAAACTCCTTGAATGTCTGGTCTACAACAGATTAAGTGACCACCTCACCAAGAATAAACCTTGATTCCCTTCAGTCTGGATTCCACCGTCAACACTCCACAGAAACTGCTCTCCCAAAACTCACAACCGATCTGCTAATGGCTAAATCCAATGGCCACTATTCTTTACTCCTACTCCTGGACCACTCTGCTGCCTTTCACACAGTGGACCACCCCCTCCTCCTCAAAAAACTCCATGCCTTTGGTCTCTGTAACTTTGCTGTTCGCTGGCTGGTGCTCATCCTACTTATCCAACCGCACCTTTAGTGTTACTTTAAATTCTACTTTCTCCTCTCCCTTTCTCTGTCAGGGTCTCACAAGGTTCTCTTCTTGGACATCTCTTATTCTCAAACTACACCTTCTCCCTGGGTCAGGTAATAGCCTCCCATGGCTTACAATACAGTTTCTATGCTGATGACACCCAAATCTATCTCTCTACCCCTCAGCTCACTCTTTGAGTCTCCTCACGTATCACTAATTTACTAACAGACATATCAGCCTGGATGTCACACCACTTCCTCAAACTCAATCAATCCAAAACCAAGCTCATACTCTTTCCTCCCCCACCTGCCTCTTCCCCCGATTTCTCTGTCAAGATCAATAGCACTACTATCAGCCCATTCCCACAAGCTAAGGTTCTGGGTGTTATCCTAGACTCTGAACTATTTTTTCAGCCCCACGTCCAATCACTGTCCAAAGCTTGTCGCCTCAACCTCCATAACATCTCCAAAAAACACCCCTTTCTAACCAATGACACCATAAAGCTCCTAGTTCACTCCCTGGTCATCTTCCTCCTCGACTACTGCAATTCCCTACACACGAAATTACCTTTACATGAGCTATACTCCTTCAGGCCGTCATGAATCCTGCTGCCTGGCTCATTCACCTTACCAACCGTTCAATGTCTGCTACTCCTCTCTGTCAATCTCTTCACTGGCTTCCACTCACCCAAAGAATTCAGTTCAAAATATTAACAACTTACAAAATCATCCACAAATCGGCCCACATCTTCATCACTAACCTAATCTCAAAGTACCAACCTACTCGTTCTCTTCATTCCTCCCAAGACCTCCTGCTCTCAACTTACCCCAATCTGTCCGACTGTTTTCCTACTCTGCTTTTAGACGATACCTGAAAACCCTTCTCTTTAGAGAAGCCTATCCTGCCCCTACCTAACAACTGTAGTTTTATTTTCTCCATCAGATCGTCCCCCACGGTTATTACATTTTGCATCACTTGATCCTCTCTCCCATGTACACTGCTGCTGGGAGGTTGGGAGCAGTTGGGCGTTTTCTTTTCAGCTGTCCCTGAACTCTCCTCTATGTTATCTTGTGAGTCCATGTACACGGAATTGTTTATAGTAGTTTGTAGGCAGTTGAGTTTAGAAGCATTATTTGGAAAGCAAAAAAAATGCATTCAGGACGGATGTTCAGAGGCATTTGAAATGCCAAACACCTGTAACAGCTTGTATAGGCCTGTAAACGCGGTAACTTAAGTTTAGCTGCGTTTTTACTTTTTGACTATTTGAAAAAAAACGCTACTAAACACAAACACAACATGTATAAGCGGCAAAACTGAAGTTTTTAAATGTCGGTTACTATCTGTCAAGTTAAATCGTTCAGTACAGGTTGTAACACGTCCCGTGTACATTAAACCTAAGTGTGTTTTCAATGTATTTTCACATATAAAAAATCTACAGGCAGTGTACATTCTTTTAAATACATACAGTGGTAATGACTTTACGAAACACTTATCAAATACAGTATCTCACAAAAGTGAGTACACCCCTCACATTTTTGTATATATATATATATATATATATATATATATATATGTATATGTATGTATATATATATATATATATATATATATGTATATATATATATATATATATATATATATATATATATATATATATATATATATATATATATATATATATATATATATATATATACTGTATATATATATATATATATATATATATATATATATATATATATTGCTTATACCTTTTCATGTGATAACACTGAAGAAATTACACTTTGCTACAATGTAGTGAGTGTACAGCTTGTATAACAGTGTCAATTTGCTGTCCTCTCAAAATACCTCAAAACACAGCCATTAATGTCTAAACCGCTGGCAACAAAAGTTAATACACCCCAAGTGAAAATGTCCAAATTGGGCCCAAATTGCCATTTTCCCTCCCCTGTGTCATGTGACTCGCTAGTGTTACAAGGTCTCAGGTGTGAATGGTGAGCAGGTGTGTTAAATTTGGTGTTATCGCTCTCACTCTCTCATACTGGTCACTGGAAGTTCAACGTGGCAAAGAACTCTCTGAGGATCTGAAAAAAAGAATTGTTGCTCTACATAAAGATAGCTTAGGCTATAAGAAGATTGCCAAGACCCTGAACCTGAGCTGCAGCACAATGGCCAGGACCACACAGGACAGTGTAGCAGGACAGGTTCCACTCAGAACAGGCCTTGCCATGGTCACCCAAAGAAGTTGAGTGCATGTGCTCAGTGTCCTATCCAGTGGTTTTCTTTGGGAAATAGATATATGAATGCTTTGCGTTTGACTTATATATATATTTCTAGTATATTATTATTTTTGGTACATTTTAATTTTTAAGCACTGGTTATTCAATAATTTTTCACTATTTGCACTGCTGCATGCATTTTTGCAACTGAGATCATTTTTATTTTGCTATTGTTGATGCACTTTATCATTCATGTCATATTGATATTTTATGCACTTTTATTGCCGTTATTAGTTTGGCTATTTTTTCACAATTTGATACACTGGATGTATTCACATATTTTTATTTATAATATTTTTTATTTACAAATTTATTTACTTAGTAAAACCACTTTGTAGTATTAATTTAGTTAGCGCCACATAAAACACCCCCTGTAATTTTATTTTGAGTGCAGAGAACACTTTTATATGTGAGCAGCTTCCTATAGTTCATACTCATTTTTCTTAGCGAAGGTGTTGCGCAACAGGACTTTCCCATTTTTTTTTTAATGCTGCCAGGATTGCTACAGAGGTTGAATGGGTGGGGGGTCAGCTTGTCAGTGCTTAGACCGTATGCCGCACACTGCATCAAATTGGTCTTCATGGCTGTCGTTCCAGAAGGAAGCCTCTTCTAAAGAGGATGCCCGCAAAAAGTTTGCTGAAGACAAGCAGACTAAGGACATGGATTACTGGAACCATGTCCTGTAGTCTGATGAGACCAAGATAAACTTTTTTGGTTCAGATGGTGTCAAACGTGTGTGGTGGCAAACAGGTGAGGAGTACAAATACAAGTGTGTCTTGCTTACAGTCAAGAATGGTGGTGGGAGTGTCATGGTGTGGGGCTGCATGAGTGCTGTTGGCACTGGGGAGCTACAGTTCATTGAGGGACCATGAATGCCAACATGTACTGACATACTGAAGCAGAGCATAATCTCCTCCCTTCAGAGACTGGGTCGCAGGCAGTATTTCAACATGATAACTGCCCCAAATACACCTCCAAGACGACCACTGCCTTGCTAAAGAAGCTGAGGGTAAAGTTGATGGACTGGCCAAGCATGTCTCCAGACCTAAACCCTATTGCGCATCTGTGGGGCATCCTCAAACAGAAGGTGGAGGAGCGCAAGGCTTCTAACATTCACCAGCTCAATGACGTCATCATAAAGGAGTGGAAGAGGACTCCAGTGGCAACCTGTGAAGCTCTGGTGAACTCCATGCCCAAGAGGGTTAAGGCAGTGCTGGAAAATAACGGTGACCACACAAAATATTGTCACTTTATGCCCAATTTGGACATTTTCACTTAGAGGTGTACTCACTTTTGTTGCCAGCAGTTTAGACATTATTGGCTGTGTGTTGAGTTATTTTGAGGGGGGAGGCAACTTTACACTGTTATACAAGCTGTACACTCACTACTTTACATTGTAGCCAGGGATGGACTGGCCATCGGGAAGACCGGGAGATTCCTGGTGGGCCAATGACCAGCGTGGGCCGGTTTCAGCCGCATCTGCGGCAATCTACCCGTCAACCGCCGACAGCTGGCGCATGACGGGTAGATCGAGATGCATGCAGAGTAGCGCAGGAAGCATCTGTCTGTAGTAAGTTTTCACTCATGTCACACAGCGCTGCTCGCTCCCTGGCGGCCCCTCCTCTCTTCTTGTCTATCCCCATTGGCTTGTGACATCATCTGGGATAGACGAGAAGAGAGGAGGGGCCGCCTCGGAGTGAGCAGCGCTGTGTGACATCAGTGAAAACTTACTACAGACAAACGCTTTTTGTGCTACTCTGCATGATGGCTAGTAAGATCCTCTGATGTGCCCTATAATGTGCCCCCTGATGTGCCCTAATGTGCCATGATGTGCTATGTGCCCTGTGCCCTGATGTGCTATGTGCCCCGTGCCCTGATGTGCCATAATGTGCCCCGATGTGCCTTGTGCCCTGATGTCCTATGCCCTGATGGGCCCCATGACCTGATATGCCCCGTGCCCTGATATCCTATGCCCTGATGTGCCTGTGACCTGATGTGCCTTGTGCCCTGATGTGCTGTGATGTCCCCCGATGTTCTATGCCATGATGTACTGTGCCCTGATGTGCGCAGTACACTGATGTGCTGGGCTCTGTACCCAGATGTGCAGTGCCCTGATGTGTTTTGGCCTGGGCTGGTCTGGATGAAGTCCAGGGCCCCATTTTTGTCCCAGTCCAGCCCTGATTGTAGCAAAGTGTAATTTCTTCAGTGTTAATAAAATATTTACAAAAATGTGGGGGGGTGCACTCACTTTTGTAAGATAGGCAACTTTCACACAGGCGCTCTGATCAGGTCCACCTGTCAGTTTTTCAGGGAGACCTGACTGGACGCTCCATGCACCTCTATGGAGCAGCAGATGACATCGACTGGTATCCGATCCTGTCCGTGAAATCCAGATGGGTAGAAGCCCTATTTTCCATCTGTCTGTAGAATAGGATCGTATGAAAATGGACAGGCGGCCTGTTTTCATCCAATCTCCATGGAGGACAGCGGGGCTCTGATAAGTCTATCTCCGCATAGTGAGTGGAGACAGACTTCTCATCCGCCTGCTCAGCGGGGATCAGCGCATCGATCCCTGCTGAGCAAAGCGGAGTCCGTACACGGACAAGCCCATGTGAAAGGACCCATACTGTAACTACCTATATATGCCTACATCTGTGTTCATATTATTCATACGATTGTAAAATGTGTAAATAATTATGTATACACAGAGATTTATATTTAATGTAAAATTGTATTTATATTGATACTGTATTGCTGGGTATTGTAGTCTGGCTGATCTTTGAGCTGGCTGATGGCGGCAGACTTCTCCCCTTGCTTTTAATAGCCTTGTACTCGGTTCTAGTTCTACTTCCCCACTAGGATCCATCCCATACCTGGTTCCCCTCTCTGGCTACGTATTTAATGTTGTCAGCTGTGGATCTTCCCACCACCACTTTGTTGATACTTCATTCGCTTTTATGTGATTTCTTTTGTGTTGGACAATTGTGAGCACTTTGGTTTATCCATACTGCTTGGAAATGCCTAACTGCACAAATAGATTGTTTACATTTGACTGATACAGCGCCTTGGCACCTTTGTTTTCTTGGTGCAATATACTTGCTGTCCAGGACAGCATGGGACAAGATGGAACAGTCTCAGACCATCCCTTAGGCTGGGTTCACACTTGTGCGATGCCAGACATCTCATGTAATTCGCAGCGCACTGCTGTTCACATACATGCGATGTCTGTGCGGGTGCGATGTCAGCCATACGGATAGTATGGCTGATATTGCACCGCATTCGGTCCAAACACGCACAGGGCCCTTTTTTCTGTTCAGACCAGAATCGGATCGCATGTGTGTTTACACATATGCGTTTCGATTAATGTCCGAACTGTCAGTTCGCAGTGCGATATGTGAGCTGAAATGGGGGTGTTGTTAACATATAATGACACTCCCCATCAGATTGCATATGGCAGTGTGAACTGCCATGCGTGTCAAGTGCGATGCGGGAACCCGCTGTTGATTCGCAGGGTTCTCGCATCACAGCAGTGTGAACCCAGCCTTATGCTTGACCAGCAAAACAAATCTTACCCTGGCATGGCAGGTAACAAATGCAATGCTGAGTCAAGATGAATTTCCCTCTTGTTGATTTGGAAGGTTCTCATGACACATATCAGCCTATTAACCTGGACAGAAGCCCTGTATACCCTCTCAGTATATAGGACTTGGTCACCTGAGAAAGCTTGACTTCAGATCTTTATTATGGAGCTCAGAATAATTTGGTTATCCCTTCAATACTGAACATTTTTCGTGCCATGTTTGAGGTGCCATTTGTGCGTGTTTTGCCGTGATTTGGAATCACTGGCAGAATAGTGGCGATTCTGCTCTTGATTCCAAATTCCTCATGTGCGAACAGGGCCTAATGCAGTGAACACACAACTGGACTTTTCAACAGCAAATGTCAGACGGAACAAATTCGATCATGTGTGGGCTCCATCGGACCTTTGCTGTCCAAAAATCTGACGGACTTTAGAAATAGAACATGTTTCAAATTTTTCCGCCGGAACCAGTTCCTATTGAGAAATCCGTTCGTGTGTATGCTAGTCTGACGGACAAAAACCAACGCTAGGGCAGCTATTGGCTACTGGCTATGAACTTTCTTATTCTAATACGGTCGTACGTCATCACGTTAGAATCCGTCGAACTTTAGTGTGTTTGTGTGTGGCCAATTCCGTTCATTTGGAAAGTCCATCGGAACTCCGCTGAAAGTCCGTCGGACCTAGTCCGTCAAAGTCCGATCGTGTGTACGCGGCATAAGGGATCCTCTAGATTGCGCTGTGAGTATCCTGGTGACTACGTGGCATTGGTTCAACCTGATCTACCCCTTTCCTCCCTTAAAACGCCTTCCTCACCTTTAACCCCCCTAGCGGTAATCCCGAGTCTGGCTCGGGGTAGGAATATACTGATAGGAGCGGTAACCCCGATCCAGACTCGGGATCGCTTCGCTCGATACAGGGAGGACACAGGGAGAGTTACTCACCTTGTCCCCTGGATCCAGCGATGTCCTCCGCGCTGTGTGATCGAGCCGTCCTGCGCTCGATTCACAGTGCCGGATGCCGCCGAGCTCCGTTCCCTTGCGACGTTACGGCGCACGGGAGCGGAGAACGGCGGCAAATTCAAAAAAGTAAAAACACACAAAACACACACAGCACTGTAATCTTACAGATTACAGTGCTGTATTAAAAAATACACACCCCCTTTGTCCCTAGTGGTCTGTGCAGTGCCCTGCATGCACTTTTATATTATAAATACTGTTTTTTTCTGCCTGGAATTTGGAGATTGTCCATAGCAACCAAAAAGTGTCAATTTTTCAGTGTTTTTGGATTTGATTACATTATTGAATAATTTTTATTATTCTTTATTATATTATAAACTTTATCATACCCGGGATGTCTGCTAGACTCTGGTTTGAACAGATTTAAGAGCGTTATTCCTAAGAATTACAGGACTACAAAAAAAAAGCCAGATTTCCGTGCAAAATAATTGCACCGCTTTCAGCACCTAATTCCAGACTGAATCATACCGCCAGGGAGGTTAAAGGACCCATGTTCTTCCCCCTTTTTCCTAATGATCCACTCCTACTATTGCATTCGACAAAACTAAGGCTGGATGGGAAATGGAGGGGACGTACTTTGCTGTCCTTACAGATTTGTTTCACGTGTCTCCATTCTCCTAAGACAGCAGCATAAACCAATGTACCTGTATAATTTATGCAATGTCTCTTGATGTACACCAAGTAAAGCCCCGTACACGGGCCGAATGCCAGGCGACATTGGCTAAGTCAATAAAAACTGGCCAACATTCAGCCCGTGTGTATGCCACCCTGTCTGACAGAAGCCGGCTTCTGTCAGACGAGCATGCTGGAAAACCAGCAGCCGTCAGGCTCCCGATCAGCGCTCTCAGTCAATGGCTGAAAGCGCTGATTGGAGTGTTCTAGCGGGGGGCATCCCGGGCCAGCCCCCCCCCCCCCCACGTCCCCCTCTCAGAACACAGAACAGCTCAGCGGGGGGAGATCACTGTAATAACATTGGATTTTTATTTTTGTTCAACCCACTGGGTTGAATGGAAAAAGCTCATAGTGTGTACAAGGCTTAAGGGATTTGATGGTAATTAAAAAAATCCTATTTTTTCACATTCCCCTTAACTGGATTAGCTATATAAAACAAATACGTCTCCAGGGTAAAAATGTCTTCTTTAGCAAATCATCCCCTAAGACTGCAGAAGAAATCCCCAGACACAATTTGTCATTCTCAGTATGGGCATACTATACAATTGGAGAGCCTGGGTATAGCCAGTATACATCTCTTGCCTAAATTGCCTTTCTTAGTTTATGGAGCATGCATCACCTACTACTATGTACACTATATGCAGTCTGAAGCAACAGACAGCCATGTACAATGTGTAACCTCTGCACAGGTTGTCCTGCTTAGTATATGGCACAGGCTATCCTGCTCAGATTATCATACCCAGGCATGGTAAACATCCCCTGCTTCCTTTATGTGCATACAGCATATACAACCAAGTAGCCAAAGAGTATGTGCACTCCAGCACAGACTGTCCTGCTCTGTATATGCAGCCCACACCAGCAGACAGCTGAGAACACCCCCTACAGAGTCTGACTCACACTCACTGTATACAGCCATATCAGCAGATATCCAGTGACTGTGCAATTGTATGATAGGTCGCCCTTCAATATATGTAGCCTATATCACCACAAAGCCAGGTACAGTGTACACCCCTGCTTCCCTAATCAGCATATGCAGTTTAGACCATTAGACATCCAGGGACAGTACATATAGCTTGCACAATGTGTCCCTCTAAGTATATGCATTCTTCACCAGCAGACAGGGACAGTGCACACCCCCTACACATGCTGTCACTCGTAATATATGCAGCATATACCACCAAACATCCAGTGACTGTGCACCCCCCCCCCCCTGCACAGGCTGCCCCTCACCATATATATGCAGGCTTTACCACAAGACAGCGAGGGACTGTGCACACCCCCTGCACAGACTGCCCTGCCCTCAGTGTATGCAGCCTATACCAGCAGACAGCTAGGGAGGGAGGGGAGAATTTATTATCCCACAGCATCTCAAACCACACATGTTAATTGAATTGCACATTCCCTCCCTCTCTCCCAGGCTGTATCGATCTGCATGTGACGTCACTATTGATAAGTTTTGCGGAAAAAAAAAAATCAAGTTCTTGCAAATCAGTCCCGGGGTGACCCGGAGACTTGAGGAAAAGGCTGCTGCACTTTGGGGATTACAAACAATGCACTCTTCTGACTGGGTGGCTTTGAATCAGCGAAACGGGATTAAGTGAAGAGGGGGAGAGAGGAGAGACTGGTCCAGCCCGGAGATTGAGACCAGCCTGTGTGAGGCAGGAAAGGAAAAAAAAAAATCCCAACACAGACGATATCGCTTCAATATCCCCCAAGATGGCTACTAATGTGGGATCAATGTTCCAATATTGGAAG